>NC_091437.1:164752007-165362437 GCF_964237555.1 Oryctolagus cuniculus | reverse complement strand
GCTCATGGAATTAGTGGATCATGGACTTAGGGCACCACTCCCTTCCACTCTGCTCTGCTCCATCCCAGGGTCAGACCTGTCTGGGTAGATCTGGAGTGAGGGCTGAAAAGGGCGTGGCAGCGTCCAGGGCGGGCGGGCAGGGGCGTGTGCACAGTGTGGGCAGGAGGCTCTGCATTGGTGCAGCCTCCCCAGCGTCGGGATCGTCCCCATGGGACAGTTGGTGTCCCAGAGGAGGGAGGAGGCTCGTCGGGCTGTCTGGGAGGTGGTGGGGTGTCTGGCGCCCCTGCGCTGGTTGCTGAGCTCTTGTCCCTGAAGCAGGAGTGATGGGAGTTAACTGGAGTCCTGTAAACCTGTAAAATGATCCCTGAGGAATGGCGTAGCCATGGAAACAACTGATTCAGTGCAGTGGCTTCTGGGAGTGCATGGTGGGTTGGCGCTGTTCTTCAGGTGCCTGGAAAGGGGTTTCCCAAGTAGCCAGCAGGGGTCATGTCTGTCTGTGCTAGGGGCTGCCTGCTCTGCACACCCCGGGAAGAGTCCTCTGGGGCTGGAAGAGGACGTGTGTCACGTGGGCGTACAGTAGAGATTCTATTTAGGGCAGACAGATGCATGGGACAGCCCCTCCGCCCCCACCTGCTGCTCTCAGGAGTCTTCGGACCCTTCAGTAATTCAGGAGCTCAGCGGGGAAGGAGTTAACCTACACCAAGACAAGGATAAAGTGGTGAATTGGGACTTGACTTTTGTCTGGCAAGAGAAAAACAGTTTTAGGTGAGTGAGTCTGGCTCAGTAGCTGCCCCGTGGGTGGTGAGCAGGGCCTGGGGTCCCCCCAGGGGCCTGGAGTCCAGTCTTGGCCCAGATCATTGGGCAGGTCCCCAGTGCTGCTTAGTCCTGCTCTCTCCCCACTGGTGCCCTCCTCTTCACTCCCACATGAGGTGCAGGAGATGTGGCAGTGTGACCAGCACGTGGCTGGGGCTCTGCCGAGAGCTTCCCCAGGGTGGCCGAGCTGAGGGTTGTGTCCTTGTCTGGGGCCGCAGAAGTGCCCGGGAAAGGGAGGCTGCTCCCCAGCTTGCTGATGGTCGTGCCAGGGTACCTGCAGCCCTGCCCGCCCCCAGAGGGGTCCCCTTACTCACGGCTCCTAGAGCTGGGCTCCTCAGGGAGCGGGGGGCTGGCCAAGGCCCAGAGTGGGCAGTCTGCAAGCCGATCCTCGCGGTGCCCGGCTGCCCAGCAGAGTCCGTTCCCCTCCATCTGCTCTTTGCTCTGCAAGCCCGCAGGAAAGTGGTTTTTTTTTTAATTTATTTTTTATTTTTATTTTTATTTTTGACAGGCAGAGTGGACAGTGAGAGAGAGAGACAGAGAGAAAGGTCTTCCTTTTCCGTTGGTTCACCCTCCAATGGCTGCTGCGGCCAGCGCACCGCGCTGATCCAAAGCCAGGAGCCAGGTGCTTCCTCCTGGTCTCCCATGCAAGTGCAGGGCCCAAGCACTTGGGCCATCCTCCACTGCACTCCCAGGCCATAGCAGAGAGCTGGCCTGGAAGAGGAGCAACCGGGACAGAATCCGGCTCCCCGACCGGGACTAGAACCCAGGGTGCCGGCTTGCAGGCAGAGGATTAGCCTAGTGAGCTATGGCGGCACTGGCTGGAAAGCAGTTTTGATATCTCAACAAAACCAAATTTTCCCCAGAGATCTGGGCTCGGCCTGTGAAGAGCTTGTTGCACCACGGCCACCTGGAGGCCACGGCCTGTCTTAAACTGCAGCCTCATTCACGACGCTCCTCCTGGCAGCCAGGGACTGTGCTGCAAGTTAAGACACTAGAAGGAAATGTGGAAATTAAAGTCCAGGTGACTAGAAAGGAAATAGCAGAGATTAAAGCAGAAATCAATGAACTAGGAAATGAAAAACCCAATATAGGCAAGGCACCCCAAGCAGTGAAATTTATTAGCTTCTAGCAGGGTGGGTGAGAGGAAAGGCATGAATGACCCATATCAGGCATGGGATAGGCCACCAGGACAGATCTGCCAGATGTTAAACATACCGTGAGCACCTTTATGCCGATACATCTGCAAACTGAGCTGAGGTGTGCTTGAAAGACTCACCGAAAGAAAGAGGCGACCTGAGTGGTCCTAGAGCCAGGGAGAAGCAGGTCTTTGCTGCTGCTGCTGCTTCTAAAACATTCCCGTAGAGATTCCAGACCCAGATGGTTTCACTGACGCTACTGCTGAACACTCAAGGGAGGAAAAGATGAGCTCTTCTATGTTTTAAGATGCATTTATGTATTTGGAAGGCAGAGGGAGAGGGAGAGATTTTCTATCCACTGGGCCAAGTGGAAGCCAAGAAGAGCCAGGAGCTTTATCTGGGTTTCCCATGTGGGTGCAGGGCCCAGGCATTTGGGCCATCTTCTGCTGCTTTCCCAGGCCATAAGCAGGGAGCAGGATTGGAAGTGGAGCAGCCAGGACTTGAACCAGCACCCACGTTGGATGCCAGCATCGCAGGTGGTGGCTTTACCTGCTATACCACAAGAACGCTCCAAGAGTTTGTTTCTCCTCACTCCAGAGAGAACCTGAGCTCATAATAATATTCATAATAATATTTTATATGTAATGTAAATATGAAGATCATTAATACTTAATAATGTTTTATATCGTTTTGGTCTTTAAGATAAAGAATGGTGGAACATTCATAAAGTTCTTCCATGCTTTCACATTTTAATAACTGTAGTTCAAATGGGACAATGGGGCTGACTGGGTGCATCTGCAAGGAAAACTTAGGAACAACTGGTGAGCTATGCCTTGCACGGCACACTCTCTGATCGGGCTGACTCACACATGAAAACCGGTCCCACGGATCTCTCGGGCCTGGGCCAGCAGAAGGAAGGCTCTCGTCAGCTGCGATGTGATGCATTTGTTCCCTGAAAATGCCTGCAGCACAGGGATGGGTGTGAGGCTTTGGCTGCAGGCTTGTGCTAGCTGTGCTCTGGGGGCCCGGGAGGAGATGCAGAGTGGAGCACTGAAGCCAGGCTCGGGAGGAGATGCAGAGTGGAGCACTGAAGCCAGGCTCTGCTCTTGTCCTTGGGTTCGCACTGGTGCTGGTGACTTCCTCGGACACCTTGATAAACCGTTTACTCACGGGGCATTCTGCAGTCATCTGTTTGCCAGGGGGGAGAAGAGGTGCAGGTGAAGGGGAGTGGGCCGAGGAGAGAAAAGTCCCTAGGAAGGGGTGGGAGGCGTGGCTAGCTGAGGCGTCAGGAGAAGTGAAGGCCTCACCCAATGAGGGCTGCAGGTACCAGTCCTGGGGCTCCGGATGGGGTTCCCCAGGCAGACAAGGCAATGAATGGGAAATCCAGAGTGGAGGGGAAAAACACCCGGACAGCAGCAGTCTCCGCAGCTATCCTGCCCGTGTTTCCTGGTGTCCACTTTGTGGCTGGCCCCGTGCCCAGCACTTTCTTTACTCACAGGCACTGTGCAGTCTTCACCGCACACCTACGAGGGGGCTGTTACCAGCCGTGGTTTTCAGCTGGAGACGTGGTAGCTTGCACCTGTTAGGTGACCTGCCCAGGTCACCCCAGGGCTTCAGTGGGGCGACGGGGGGGGTGGGGTCAGCACTGGCTGTCCAGTGCACAACTTGTCGTCCTCCCTGGCCCCCAGCTCACTTGAGGATGGCCAGCAGTTGAGGATGCCTGGCCCAGAGGGGAGTGTGGCCTGGGAGGCTGCCGTGCCACACCAGGGGGCCTTGGCACTTTGAGCAGCACTGACAGATGGCTTCACTCCCGACTGCAACGTCACAGGATTCAAGTGGAAATTACCAAGCAGCTCGGAAGGTTGAATGGGGTGCCCAGGGACAAGCAGTTCCCAAGTAGAAGTTAAAATGCAAACCAAAAGCTTGAGCTGCTTCCAGGGTATCATGGTGTTTCTCTACGCGTAATTTCTAAGTTTCCGAACTTATCATGGGATACAAGACATTCCCTATTGATTGAAGGCACACTTAGAGAGCCGCTGAGTCTAAGCTTTTTAGCCTCTCTGACCCTCAGTTTCCGTTCTGTGCAGTGCAGATAATAATACTTCCTCCTGGGCTTTTGTCGGAGTTAAGTGTCTGCTATTAGCCCTGGTAGATAAGAAAGGCTTACAGAATGGCAAATCCAATTCAGTTCCAAATTATTGCTAATCTGCCCCAGTAATAGTCACGGAGACAGGGAATTTCTTTCTACAAAGTATAAGCATAAAAGCTTCAAAGGAATCCTTTAATCTGCTCAACAATTTCAAAACTTAATAAGAAATTTAAGAGTGAGATATACGGAGAGAGTCTGTACTGCCTGTGGAATCCAGAACACACAGTGGGGGCAGAGGTCAGAGGAATGTTCCTTCAGCTTCCCTGGCCCCTTAGCACTCTTGCCATGTGTGGTAATCACTGTCCATTTGATGAGCCCCTGCCTCCCCTGGAAGCGCTGCATCTGATCCGTTTGGCTAGCCCGTGTCTGGTGAGAGGCTATGGCACACCCTGGTGTCTATGCTGGCCATGTGGTGGTAAGCAGGACTGAGTCCCAGGGCTCACTGCTGGTGGAGGAGACAGGCGGCAAACAGATGGTAGCGCTTGTGACCCGGCCTGCTGTTCTAGGTGGACCGGCAGCACGGCCTCTAGGCAGAGACGCCCTGGGAGAGGGAAACCTGCAGCTTTTATAAGTGAAAGCCCCTGAAGGAGGTGTGAAGGCAAGAGAAAGAAGCCAGACAGTAAGACTGGGTGTGCACAAGTCAGGTTCTTCGGCCAACTTTAGAAAATCATTGCCTTTCCTTTCTGCACTTCCTGTTCCTCGTTGGTTGAGAACTTGTTTTCTAAAACCGAAAGTGGATGCTGGATTTTCTCAAAAGCTTTTCATGTGTCTTGAGATGATCGCATGGTTTTCCTTTCCTAGTTTGTTAACATGGCGCCTTGCACTGGTCCGCTGTGGGATAGAAACCAACTTTGCATTCTTAAGCTAGAGCCTCCCCTCGTCTCGATGCAGCGTCCAGCTCGAGACTGGGAAGTCGTGGGCATGTCTGACACCGGAGCAAAGGAGCCCTGCGCTCAGATGGGCAGCAGGGAAGGGGCTGCAGGGAGCGGGCTGGGGGCGGGCGTGCCCACTCAGCAGGGCCCCTCCTAGCTAACGCCAGCTCTGCCCTGTGCTGTGACTGAGCACGGAGAGTGTGAGGTGAGCTGACAAGAGAGGCTGCGAGGCTTGGGCAGTGGTGACCAGCAGGAGCCCCGCATTCTGATTTGCTGCCCAGTGCTGCCCTAACTGCCTCCAGGATGGCCGTTAGAGCATCCGGCAAGGCTCCTTGCTCACCTGAATCCTCATTAATCTGAGTTCTTCTCTTAGACTTTAAAGACAGTTTGCTTACTACACTCTTGATTGAAAACCTCTCGTTTCAAACAGGCCTTGAAAGGGCCATGTCCTGAGGTTTTCTAGGTCAGCAGTTCCTAATCGCCATCCTGGGTCACACGCATTCTGCGTTCTGAGATTTATACAACACTTTCTTTCCAAGTGGTGTTTTAGTGATGATTCTCGATCTTTCCAGATATCATGACTTTGGGATGCTATTTTTATATGGATTTTTTAAAAAAAGATTTATGTATATATTTAAAAGGCAGAGGTACAGAGAGGCAGAGGCAGAGAGAGAAGTCTTCCCTTCGCTGTTTTGTTCTCCAAATGGCCACAATGGCCAGAGCTGGGCCAATCCAAAACCAGGAGCCAGGAGCTTCTTCTTGGTCTCCCACATGGGTACAGGGACCCAAGGACTTGGACCATCTTCTACTGCTTTCCCAGGCCACAGCAGAGAGCTGGATTGGAAGTGGAGCAGTCGGGACTTGAACCGGTGCCCATATGAGATGCTGGCACAGCAGGTGGTTGCTTTACTTGCTACACCACAGTGCAGGCCCCTAGGCTGCTGTTCTTGCAGCGCTAAAGATAAATGGACACATTTACGCAGACTTTAGACTAGGAGTGCGTGCCCTGGGTGTTGTGACTTCCTTGTGATACATTTTGAGTGGTCAATTGACTTAGCCATGTTTCTGACCATCTTTGTACCTTCTGAATACCAGTGACATCTTGTGTAACCCTCGGTGACTCTAAGAACTTCCTAGGCGGCATAGTTGTGACCCGATAGACATGGCGATAGGGACCTCAGGAGCACTTCCTGTGGTCGCCCTGCAGCTCTTCAGGGCGTTCCTGCACCTGCTGCTTGTCTGTCTCTAAACTGACATCTCCGCAGGTGACTCCTGACTTCCTTGAACGAACTCTTTTGTCATTTCTCTTTTTTGCCTCCCGAGCCTTCTGGCGTCTGGCTTTACCCCTCAGCGGCCTGGTGGAATGTGTTTCTCTGAGATTCCCTGTGAACCCGTCTCTCCCCACAATGAAATCCAGGGGTCCTGTTCTCCCAGCCTGCGCCTGTCTGCGTCTGTGCACCACACGGGGTGCTACTGGACACTCCCATCTCCCTCGTGCACCCCACTGCCCTGTGCGGGCTGTGCCGCAGGTCTCGTTCTTTTCACTTGACCAGCAGCAGGTGAGATGTCAACTTCTCCCTTTGGAATGGGGAAGTGGAGGCTTGAGAAGATACTCTGTGGAAGTTGGCACAACTACTAAATAGGGTTGCTGTGGTCTGAAGTCTCCGGAAGCTCTGGCTCCTTCCCATTCTGCTGTGGCTCTTACCGTGTGCCCACAGGTGTGTAGGTGTCCCACTCTGCGGTGCGGCCGTTCTCTTTGTACCTGCATTGCAAGTGTCTTCAGGGCACATGTGCTGACCAGACAAGGTCATCTTCCAGTCTCTGAGCCTCGTCCCATCCACGGCTGATAACCCTCTGCTCCTGCTTCCCTTCTCATGAGCTCCAGGATAATAGCAATTTAGTGCTCATAAATATTTGCTGAATACAAGAATGTTCTTGGTTCTAGGCCAGCTTCTGAGACTGCAAGAGCAAAGACAGCATCCCTGGCATTCAGGCGCCCTCCGCGCAGGGGAGCAGACGGGAGGTGGCCCGTGACAGTGCAGGCGCCTGAGCCCTGGCCGCGGGAATGCCCAGGTGGGGAGGGCAGCAGGGCCAGCTCCCCGGCGTGGTGCCCTGGCACCCGGTGCAGAAGACTCACCCGCCGGTGACTTGGGCTCCTCCCTGCTCCGCGCAGGCATCCTGGGAAGCTGGACGCAGTGGTTTCTCGAGAGCCAGTCGTGGGCATGGCAGCAGGTGGCAGCGGCAGTGGTCTGCTTCTTGTTCCTTTAACCAGAGTGCCTGCGAGGAGCGCCCTGGGAGGAAAGGATTTATTTCAGCTCACAGTTTGGAGGGGACAGCTCAGGAGGAGGCATTCACACTGCCCAGTAGGTGGTGGCTGGTTGTGGCCGGTGCAGAGGAACGATCACACTGGTCAGCGGGAAGGAGAGAGGTCAGCAAGGCAGGACTTGAACTCAGGTAGTCAGCCCTCTGGCAAGAACCCACCCACCCCTTGACCGAAACACCTCCCACCAGACACCACGATTAGATCCAGGCTCTGGCTTGAACTTGTCACCTGTTAACATGAAGCCATCAGAGTTTAAACATCTGCATGAGTTTTGGGGGGACGAGTCCTGCTCCACCATAGCACCCTGGGCACCCTGTGAGCTCAGGGACAGGCTCTTACTGAGCCCCGAAGCCCACTTGCTCTGCCCTCATCTTGTGCACGCAGATTCCCCGTGACAACCCCCCCTCCCCCCGCACTGCCCTGGGCTGTGAGGAGATGCAGCTGTTTTACAGAGCATCAGGAGTCTCACCCGATGACCCCCTCCTGAGGGTGGGCTATGTGGCTCGACGACCCCCTCCTGAGGGTGGGCTAGGGCTGAGTCTCAGCGTCCACCTGGGGGGAAGAGGACATTGCAGCCTCAATCGCTGCCTTTCACCTGGAGGGTCCTCAGCACTAGGGCAGGGTCCCCCGACGGAGACCCCTGGCTCCGGGGTCCCTGGCAAAGTCCCTGCGCCGCCCTGAGCCTCGGTTCCTCTCTGCAGTGGGGAGGGTGGTTCCAGCTCTGTTTTTTTCACAGTCCTTCCCCGAGCGCAGAGGGAAGCCATGGGCGTGTCAAGGCTGTAGTGCTCTCAGGTCAGCGTCGGTACACTGTGCTTAGCTGTGTCCGAATGTGGGCATTTGCATAGTGTATCCTCAGGTTTGCTCTCCTCCTCCCTGCCTCCCTGCCCTCCTCTCCTCCTTTCCCTGTAGTCTTCCCAACCCATCCTCTCAGTTTTTATCAATTCATTAAACGTATTTGTATATTTAATATATGGGGGGAGGCAGGGCAGGGGAGGGGAGAGGGAGAGGGAGAGGGAGAGAGAATGAGTGTCTTCCGTCTACTGGTTCACTCCCCAAATGCTCACAGCAGCCAGGGCTAGGCCAGGTCAAAGCTGAGAGCCAAGGACTGCATCTGGGTCTCCCGTGTGGGTGGCAGGGACCCAGGCACTTGAGCCATCACCTGCTGCCTCCCAGGCTGCCCGTCAGCAGGAAGCTGGGATCCAGAGTGGAACTAGAACTCCAGCCTGGATACTTCAGTATAGAATGTGGTGTCCCAAATTGACGCAGGCAATGAAGATATTAATTTTTAGTCCAGGTTCTTGCCTCCTGTAGTTAGAAAATACTAAGTGGAGATTGGTGTCCTGTGCAAATAGGAATAAAATTTATTTAGCAGTGAGGGAGTAAACACACAATCACATGCAAATGCGAGCTGCTCTACACAAGAAATACCCAACACGAGTGGGTCAGGGACTTCCCATGACGAGAGGAGAAGAAACCGAAAACGGTGCCCGTGGTTGGCAGGGTCCCTCTGCGGGTGAGAGATCTGGAGGCCCGTCCCAGACCTCTCCGTGGCCGGGGAATGCTGTCTCCTGCTTTCCGCCTCTTCTGATGAGGAAGCGGGTGGTGCTGCATTTGGATGATAAACGGGGAGGGGTCTCAGCTTGCGCCCTGGTCCCAGACGTGGCAGGTGCATCCTGGGGAGGGATGAGTATGAAATGGACAGTTGAAGAGACAGCGCCACTCTGCAGATACAGGAGTTCCAGCCTGCCTGACGAACCACCAGTGACGCCGTGTCGCCGTGGTGACGTAACTGCCCTGCCACGGTTCTGTATGAGTCCACATCCAAGTGTGCGTTCACTGAGGCACGTCGTTTCCGTTTGCTGATCACTGCTCGGCTCTGCCAATTGCTGGGTGCTGTGGCTATGGAAAAGACACCATACTTCCCCCAGAGGAGTTCGGTGTAGACAGTTTAAGTGCGTGCCAGAGGCCCAGGTGTTGTCTGCACAGAAGGCCTGGGTAGGGGTGTGTGTGCAGTGTGGAAGGACTGTTGCTAGGTGAGCTGGGTAGGAAAGCTGGGAGACTGTCAGGTTCCTCCAGGGCCCTACAGTCAGCGAGTGCCCCAGGTCTCAGTGCTCAGCGAGTGCGTTTCAGGAGCTCCCAGCTCCTCGGGGGTGTGCTGCATGGCTGAGCCAGTGGAGGATTGTGGGTGGGTCAGTTAGGAGGGCAGTGCCTGAGGGCCTTAGCTGCAGTCAGGATTTTGGGTATGAAATGGGTGGTCATGGGCATTTTAAGGAAAGGAACAGTAGGGGTGAAATTCCTTTGGAGAATCTCGTGAGCAAGCTCGCCTTCTGCGCTGGCATGGGTGGGTGTCCACAGCGCACAGCTTGGCCGTGTTGGCAGGGCTGGGCTCCTGTGGCGCAGCCTCAGGCTTCTCGGGATGTCCCGGTACACTTTCCGGGTGTGCCCTTTCCCCTGAAAGTAGGTATTCCCTTTTGATCTCCACTTCGTGGGAAGATGTCGTTTTCTCTCCTCCGGTTCAGATCTGAACATCTTCCACTCGCTAGTCACGTGGAAATGGACAGCTCCGTCCTCATGGATGCTTGCACATTTGTGTTCAAGCTTCCTCCTTCAGCTGCGGGTGAGAGCTCGCCCTGCCGGGTCTGCACGGTGAGCCTGCTCCCCTCCTGCAGCTAGACCAGTCTGGGTTACATCTGTGCCTACGAGTTTTAAGCTGAGATCTGCAAGAATCGAAGCCTTGGCTTTACGTGTGCGATTTGAGTGTATTCCTGCGGGGGAACAGCTAAGATCTCCTCCAGAAAATCGCTTCAGAGCACACCTGCACACTTCAGGTGGAGAGCCAGGGACTTCGAAGCTTACATGTTGAGAGAGAGCTCTGCAAGCAAGCAGAGAATGGAGGGACCAGCAGCGGAGGCAGCGAGGGGCTGTCGCCCGCCGTGGGCCACTTGGGTGCCGCATCGCCACTGCATTGTGGCGGCGGCGGCTGTGTCCCGGGGGTCCGGGAGCGCTGCTGGTCAGAGGCGGTCCCCGGTTGTTGCTGGTTAGGATGCTCAGCAGGTGCCCGCTGCTGACTGCCACCCTGGCGGAGTGGGTGTTAACAGGGGCTGAGCTAAGTTCACGTCAGGTTGCTCCCCTCCTGGCCTCCTGTGGGGAGGCCGGATGCAGCCGCCTGGGCCCTCTGTCCTGCGCCGGCAGCCTCTTCTCACCGTGACGTGTGTCCCAGGCCCTGTGCTGGGCAGTCGTCTGTCACCATGCTTTGTGGCTGAGTCTTGATTGCAGCAGCCTGCCGTGACTTCCTTCCCGTGTTTAGTGGACACAGCACTCGTACGTGTTCACGGCGGTGGGGAGCTTCAGTTCACGTGTACAGTGTGTACTGCTCAGATTAGGGGAACTGCCGCATCTGTCCTCTCCAGTGTCTACACTTCTTTGAATTGAGAACTTGCTATTTTGAAATGCAGTTAGTTGTCAGCAGCCTTGGTTCACTGTGGAACCCCAGAAGTTTGTCCTGTTCACCTGCACCCTTGAAACTGTCCCCCATTCTTCCTCCTTCCCCACCCCCACTCGGGCCTCTGGTGAGGTGCTCTCTGCTGAGGTCAGCGTTGCAGCTTCCCTGCACAAGTGAGAACACAGTTTTTGTCTTTCCGTGCCTGACTTGTTTCACTCAGCATAATGACCTCCAGTTGTCTCCTCGTCTCTGGGAATGGCCGACTGTCACCCATTTTTATGGCTGAGTAGTATTCCATTGTATGTGTGTGTGTCACATTTTCAGCTGGTTGATTCCAGCATCTAGGCTGCTTGACATAGTGCTGCTAAAAGCATGCTGGTGCAGATGCCTCTTTGGCAGACTG
This sequence comes from Oryctolagus cuniculus, assembly GCF_964237555.1. Classification (NCBI taxonomy): domain Eukaryota; kingdom Metazoa; phylum Chordata; class Mammalia; order Lagomorpha; family Leporidae; genus Oryctolagus; species Oryctolagus cuniculus. The sequence goes on along the minus strand of NC_091437.1, from coordinate 165,351,299 downwards.
ATTGCATCTCCTTTAGTTGTGCACCCAGCAGTGGGGTTAGTGGATTTTTTTTTTTTTTTTTTTTTTTTTTTTTTTGCCAGGCAGAGTTAGTGAGATAGAGAGAGAGAGAGAGAGAGAGTTATAGACAGTGAGAGAGAGAGACAGAAAGGTCTTCCTTCTGTTGGTTCACTCCCCTAATGGGTGCTACGGCCGGTGCTGTGCCGATCCGAAGTCAGGAGCCAGGTACCTCCTCCCAGTCTCCCATGCGGGTGCAGGGACCCAAGCACTTGGGCCATCCTCCGCTGCCCTCCCGGGCCACAGCAGAGAGCTGGACTGGGAGAGGAGCAACCCGGACCAGAACCTGGCGCCTATATGGGATACCAGCGCCACAGGTGGAGGATTAGCCTAGTGAGCCACGGCGCTGGCCAGGTTAGTGGATCTCACGGTGGCCCTCTCAGTGTTGAGGAAACTTTGGACTGTTCCCCATAATGGCCTCCCTCCCTTACACCCCCCGCCGCGCCCTCCCCAGCGTTTGCTGCTCTCTTGTCTTTTTGGTAATAGCCACTGTGGGTTTGAGGGCATCTCTCTGTAGGTTTGGTTTGCATTTCCCTGTTGATTGCTGATGTGGAGCCTTCTTTTCATGTAACTGTTGGCCCTTTGTATGTCGTCTTTTGAGAGCTGTCTGTCCAGGTCTTTGTCCGCTTTTTAATCAGGTCACTGTTCTTGCTGTGGAGTTGCGGCTGCTGTCTGCTCTGGGTGGCAGGCCCTTGCCGGCGAGCGGCTTGCACGCGCTTCTCCCCTCCAGCAGCCCGTCCCTTTGCTCCTCTCTTGCAGAAGCGCTGTGGTGCAGTGGAATCCCATTTGTCAACTTCTGCTTCTGTTGTCTGTGCGTTTGGCTTCTTTTCTAAAAAGTCTTTTCCAGACCAGCGTCCTGAGGTGGCTCCCTGTGTTTCCTCCTGGGGTCTCAGACGCGCGCCTGTGGTGGGGTCGGGTCGGGTTGTGTGTGGTGAGAGGTGGGGGAGGGTGTCTGCGTGTGTGCCGCTGGTTTTCCCAGCTCCTTGTGTTGAGTTTGCTTTCTACACCTAGCCCCGAGGCGGTGCTGATGGATTCCCCCCCCAGTTCAGTAAGTGGCCACTCGCGTGCTGCTCTTGCGCCCTTGCCTGCGCCTTCCGGAACTCTTTCCTAAGCGCGGCCTTTATTGCCTGGATCCGGATTTGCAAATCATAGCCCATTCAAGGAACCTGCGCCAAGGGCTGGCGTCCGGAGTCGACACAGCTGATTCAGGCCTTTGAGTAATCTGAGCTCCAAGATGTTAACATTTCTAAGGGAGAGAAAGGATGCCACATTTCTCAGATGCCCAGCGTGTGCCAGGCTACATCCGCAGTTCTGTTGAATCTTCATTTTGGTCTTGAGCGGCAGACACTGATCTCCCTTCAGGGACGTGTAGGCCCCGGGGAAGTCCGTCGACGAGTAGTGTCATGTCGGGGGGAAGAGCAGGAGAGGAGGTTCACAGTGAGGTTTGCTGCCTGCCTGTCTCTTCCGTCATGCTGTGGGGTGCGAGCCCAGGACCATCTGCTTGTCGGCAGTGTGGTGTTGCTGGAGGGAACGTGAGACCCGGCTTCCCATCCAGGGGGCCGCTGCTGTCCATCTCCTCGTCGGTCGGCGTGTTGCTGAGCTCCTGGGAGTCTCCGTTTGCTTTGTAAAATGGGAATAATGTGCACCCCCAGAGGATTCTTGTGAGGCGGGAGAAAGTGCACGTGGGGCCTCCAGCCCATTGCAGGTCCTCAGGAGAAGTCTTGGCGATCAGAGCCTGAGTGCTTGCACGTGGGCCTGGGAGGGGCGGGTGCTGAGAGTCTGAGGTCATGGCACCTCCCCCCCGGCTCAGTCCTCTGCTGCCAGGTCGGCTGGCCTCTCTGAGACACTGCCAGCTCTGCTCACGTGAGAGCATGGACTTGCAGGCGTGACTTTGGTCCTGGACAGTGACCTTGAGAATCCCACGGTTGGTGCCGCTCACCCAAGCAGCGTCAGAGACAGCAGCAGCAGGAATGCCCCGGCTGCTGTCCCTGTGTTTCACTTTCTTCCCTTGGTGAAATCCGAGCGACGAAACTCGGTAAGTTCTTGAGGTTGCTGACAAGTGAGATCAGAGCCGTGTCGCTTGTTCTGTTGGATGTTCACCTTCTCTCTGTAAGTCTTTTTTTTTTTTTTTTTTTTTGAAAGCTTTACATATTTGAAAGGCAGAGTGATGGAGGAGAGAGAGAGGAGGAGACACAGAGAACTTTTCTATCTACTGGTTCACTCCCCAAATGGATGTAACAGCCGGCTCTGGGTCACCCCAAAGCCAGGAGCCAGGAACTCCACCTGGATCTCCCATGTGGGTGGCAGGGGCCCAGTACTTGCACCGTCAGCTGCTGCTTTCCCAGGTGTGCTAGCAGGGATCTGGATCCGAAGCAGAGCAGCCGGGACTTAACCTGCACTCTGATATGGGAGGCCGGCAGTGCAAGCGGTGGCCTAACCACTGCCCACACGCTGGCCCTGCGTGACGGTCTTTGGTGTAACAGACCGAGCACCTTTCCTCAAGGAGGGTGGATCCAGGGCCAGCAACTCTGCTTCTGCATGGTTGGACTCAAACTCTTCCAGCCAGTCTGCTGTGCTGGAAAAAGCTGCCAGTCAGCCTCGTACTGCTAGCTGTTCTCCCTGGGATTTTAGTGTCATTTTCACCTGTGGTTTCTGATCAGCACTCCTGGTACAGGACAGCAATCGACAGGTGCCTATGAGCTTTGATATCTGTGTTCTCAGTTTAATCCGTCACCTCCTTCTGGAAGTATCTGTTTCCAGACTCCCTACGGAACCCACCGGGGCATGCCGAGACAACACGTGTGTCCTGGCCGCTGCAGCCGGGCTGGTGCATGGGGACTGCTATGGGGGTGGAGGGGAAGGGAAGACGGGACTTGAGAGAGCTGGCGGCCAGAGGGCGTGTGCTGCGAGCTCAGAGCAGAAGGTTGTGGAGTTTGTTCTTTTATTCCTGCTTACTCTTTGCTTCTAACAAAAGTAATGAATAATCGTTGTAAGAAAAATCCGGAAAGTTCACAGAAATGTAAAAGAGAAGAGCAAAATACTCCCCACAGTCTTGCCCCTCAGGGATGGCGCTCTGCCTGTGCTCGGTGTGTTTCCCTCCATCCTGGCTTGTGTGTCTGTTTGCTCAGGTGAGATTGCACTTCATGGAGGTCTAGCCCTCTGTCCATTGCACTAAAGTAGCAACGACTTCCTCACTGCAGGCCAGCAGGCGACACAGCGGGACGGCCTCCCGTGTGAGGCTTGGGTGGCCACCGTGAACGGGCGCACCTTTCCAAGCAAGGAGCTGCACGTCACCTGGAGCCTGAGGCTGGCAGGAGGAGACCCTGGGTGCAGGAGAAGTGTGCACCCTGCAGCGTTGTCTTGGCGAGTGCAATGGCCCTTGAAAATGAAAAAATACTGAGCGTGGATGTCAGTTCTGCACCCAAACGTGCCTTTCATCCCGTGTCTGCGCGGGCTTTATTCAGTGTCCTCACGAACGCCAGGAAAGGGCCCAGGAGCGAGGGGTGACTCGGGCTTGCAGGGGCGTGTCTGCGAGGGGCCTGGCGTCACGGGTGTCAGGAGTGGGTTTGGGAAGCTCGGCCATGCAGCAGACGGCAGCGTCCTGTGGGCTGGAGGGCAGGCTTTGGAGGCCGCTGCCGGGCTGCCCGTGACCGCCCGCCCTGTGGCAGGGAAGGGAGTACCAGCCGGGTTCCTGAGGCGGGCCCTGCTGTGCGTCAGCTTGGGATCACCGTCCTGTGGGCAGTGCTGGGCTTGTGTGTGATTCCATGGAACAAATCAGAAGAGGGGCGTGAGGGTGAGCCCCTGAGGGGCAGCCGCGTTTCTGTGCCTTGCTTCCGCTATGTGTACTTCATGTGCTGGTGAGATACTAGGGGTGTCTAACATTTAGATTCCCTGAAGGCCGTGGCACCATTTCCCACTCATGTAGGGGAGGTTGTGAGGTCCCCTTCTCTGCTCCCCACCAATGTGCTGAAGAATATTCTGGTCTTGCTCACCCATTTAGCAGGAAGAGCAAAACAAGCCCAGAGGGCCTGCAGGTGTGGAGTGGAACGAGGAGGAGGAGCTATGGGAGAGGCCAGGACTGGCGGAGTGGGTGGGGGTTGGGGCTCCCTGGGGCTCCAGGCCCCTCCCCTAAGTTAGCTTCCTCCAGTGCTCCTCCAGGGACCAGAGAGAAGGCAGGAGTCTTTCAGTGGCACCTGGCTGTTGACCTGTGCTTCAGGAAGTGTGGCCCTGAACTAGGCCTGGGCGACGCCCCCCCAGAGCTGGGCAGTGAGGGGGGACCTGCGGCAGCTGCAGCTCCTTAGAGCGTCGCGCAGAGCTGGGTACCAGCGGAATGTCGTTGCAGCAATAAAACAACGTGTACCTTGGGCGTGCTTCTCGTGTTCAGCTGGCTGGCTGTGGTAGTTTTGTTGATTTGGTGGATCACAAAACACGGGAGGATCTTGAAACATTCGGTTTACCTTTCAGTGTTAAAAATAATTAAGAAACCCTGATGATTCTACACCCAGAGGTAGATGTGCGCCATGCGCTGAGTCTCACCGGCATCGTCAAGGGCTGATCATTGCAGGGTTCTGCTCTTTGTACCTGATTCCTTAATCAGGAATGATGAAGGGACACAGAAACTTCATTAACGTAAAAAACCTTGATTCATTTGAGAGTGAGCAGATGCACCCCCATCTGCTGGTTCACTCCCCAGAAGCCTGCAGCAGCTGGGAATGAGTGGGGAACTCAGTCCAGGTCTCCTGCCGGAGCGCCAGGAATCCGGTTACTTGTGCCATCACCTCGGCCTCCCGGGTCTGCGTGAGCTGGAAGCTGGCATCAGAAGCTGGAACTGGGCATTGAACCCGGGTACTCGGGTGTGGGACTCGGGCCTCCCAGCCAGTGTCTGAACTGCTGCTGGGCTGAATGCCTGCGCAGACACTTCGTTTTGAGTGATGTGTGCAGCCAGGAAGAAAGGAAAATTGCTGGTGCTAAACCACAGTGCACGTGGCAGCCATCTGGTCACTTTTATAAAGTTCTATTTTTCATTGATAAATTAGGATCCATATCTGGGGGTACAATGTGGTGTTTCTCTGCATGCACTAGCACCTTGCATGATGATTAAATCAGTTTTGTCGTGTCTGCCGCCTCTGACAGCTATCATTTTTCTGTGGGTGGAGCATTCAATCCTCTCTCGTAGCTGTTTGGCAATTGCAGTGCATTATTGTCACCTGGAGTCGAGCCGTGTGGTCGCACAGCAGCCCCCACGCCTCCTGCCTGTCTCTCGGTGCTGTGGAGTGACGGCTCCCTCCCGCTTTGGCCTCTGGTCGCCACCATTCTACTCTCTACTCTGATGAGACCAGTTTCCAGTTTCCCCTTCGCAAGTGAGGTTCATGTGGTATTTGTCCCTCTGTGCCTGGCTTATTTCGCTTAACGTAACGTCCACTTGGTTCATCCATGTGTTGCAAATGACAGGACTTTGTCATTTTTTCTGGCTGCGTAGCGTCTGTAAGTGTGTGTATTCCGCATGTTTAGAGCCCAGTCAGCTGCATTAACTTCCTGAGAGCCTCAAGGTTGCTTCCGTTTCTTGGCTGAAGTGCGCACGGAGGGCAGCTGTCCCCTGACAGACGACTTCACTTCCTGCGGGATGCAGTGACACGGGAGGGCAGCTGTCCCCTGAGAGACGACTTCACTTCCTGCGGGATGCAGTGACACGGGAGGGCAGCTGTCCCCTGACAGACTTCACTTCCTGCGGGATGCAGTGACACGGGAGGGCAGCTGTCCCCTGACAGACTTCACTTCCTGTGGGATGCAGTGACACGGGAGGGCAGCTGTCCCCTGACAGACTTCACTTCCTGCGGGATGCAGTGTGCGCACGGAGGACAGCTGTCCCCTGACAGACTTCACTTCCTGCGGGATGCAGTGCGCACACGGGAGGGCAGCTGTCCCCTGACAGACTTCACTTCCTGTGGGATGCAGTGACATGGGAGGACAGCTGTCCCCTGACAGACTTCACTTCCTGCGGGATGCAGTGACACGGGAGGACAGCTGTCCCCTGACAGACTTCACTTCCTGTGGGATGCAGTGACACGGGAGGACAGCTGTCCCCTGACAGACTTCACTTCCTGCGGGATGTAGTGACACGGGAGGACAGCTGTCCCCTGACAGACTTCACTTCCTGCGGGATGCAGTGACACGGGAGGGCAGCTGTCCCCTGACAGACTTCACTTCCTGCGGGATGTAGTGACACGGGAGGACAGCTGTCCCCTGACAGACTTCACTTCCTGCGGGATGCAGTGACACGGGAGGGCAGCTGTCCCCTGACAGACTTCACTTCCTGCGGGATGTAGTGACACGGGAGGACAGCTGTCCCCTGACAGACTTCACTTCCTGCGGGATGTAGTGACACGGGAGGACAGCTGTCCCCTGACAGACTTCACTTCCTGCGGGATGTAGTGACACAGGAGGGCAGCTGTCCCCTGACAGACTTCACTTCCTGCGGGATGCAGTGACACGGGAGGACAGCTGTCCCCTGACAGACTTCACTTCCTGCGGGATGCAGTGACACGGGGGGGCAGCTGTCCCCTGACAGACTTCACTTCCTGCGGGATGCAGTGACACGGGGGGGCAGCTGTCCCCTGACAGACTTCACTTCCTGCGGGATGTAGTGACACGGGAGGACAGCTGTCCCCTGACAGACTTCACTTCCTGCGGGATGCAGTGACACGGGGGGGCAGCTGTCCCCTGACAGACTTCACTTCCTGCGGGACAGACGCAGGGGTGGGATTGATGGGTCGTAGGGTAAATCTATGTTGAACGGGACCTCTGTATATTTTCCACAGTAGCTGCACTAATTTATGTTCCCACCAACGTGGTTTCTCTTTATCCACATCCTCGATAGCACCTGTTGTCTTTCCACATTTTAGCAATAGGCCATCCCACAGGTATGCAGTGACCTCATTGTTGCCTTTCTGTAATGATTGACTTTTTGGGCCCCTTTTCATGTATTGTTGGCGATTTGAATGCCTTCCTTTGAGAAATGTCCATTCAGGTCCTTTGCCTATTTTGGAATTAGAGGCTTTTGTTTTCTTGTTATCTACTAGTTTGAGTTCAAATATGTATTTTGCTTACCAGCCCCTTCTCCCGTGGGCGACTCTTGAGCATTTTCTCCCTTCTGCAGGTGGGCTCTTCACTTGGAGTTTTTGCTGTGTAGAAGTATTTGTGTGTGTGTGTGTGTGTGTGTGTGGTGTATTTCTATTTTTCTGTTCTTGCTTTTGGCGTTTTGAGGGTCATTTACAAGAAATCACTTCCCAGACTAAAGTCCGGTATCTCCTCTCCCCCTAATACATAAGTTTCATAGTTTTGGCCCTCAGATTTAGGCTTTAACCCACTTGCAGTTGATTGCGCCGCGTGTGAGGGATAGAGGCTGCTCTTCTCCTTCTGCACGTAGACAGCGGTGTGCCAGCACTCTGTGCTCCCCATTGCCTGTGCAGCACCCCTTCACGATGAAAATGCTGAACAGATAGGTGGAGGAGGAACACATCTCAGAGTAGTAAAGTCCGTGTCTGATACACCTTCTACTGATGTCAGCTGATTATTGAGAACCTTCCTTTAAGATCTGCAACAAGATAAAGGTTGCCCGCTCTGCCTCTTGGATTCCACAAAGTCCTGGACGTCTTAGCCAGAGCATCACCCCGGAAAAGAAAGAAAAGACCTCTGCCTTGGAGAGGAACAAGTTAAAACTCCCTATTTGCAGATGATAAAATCGCACATGAAGACTTCTAGAAGTTTATGGAAAATGTGCATTATCTTTTGCTTCCATTTTCCACAAATTTTTACAAGTCCACCTGTCCGTCATAGAGAACCCAAAGGACTGTACAGTTATTTAATAACTGTAAATTTCATAGGTACACTTTTTGGAACATAGTGGTTCTTCCCCCCATACCTGCCCCCCCCAACTCCCATCCCACCTCCTACTCCCTCTCCCATATCATTCTTCATTAAGATTCATTTTCAATTATCTTTATATTTTTAAAGATTTATTTATTTGAAAGTTACATAGAGGAGAGAGAGGGAGAGAGGGAGGGAGAGGGAGAGACAGAAAAGAGAGATCTTCATCTGTTGGTTCACTCCCCAATTGGCTGCAACGGCCAGAGCTCCCTCTGGGTCTCTCACGCAGGTGCAGGGGCCCAAGGACTTGGGCCATGTTCGACTGCTTTCCCAGGCCACAGCAGAGAGCTGGATTGGGAAGTGGAGCAGCTGGGTTTTGAACCGGTGCTCACATGGGATGTTGGCGCTTCAGGCCAGGGCATTAACCTGCTGCACCACAACGTCGGCCCCTAATTATCTTTATATACAGAAGATCAGCTCTATACTAAGTAAAGGTTTCAACAGTTTGCACCCACACAGAAACACAAAGTATAACGTACTGTTTGAAGACCAGTTTTACCATTAATTATAGTACAACTCATGGACAGAGGTCCTACATGTGGAGCAAGTGCACAGACTCCCGTTGTTGATTTAACAATTGACACTCTTATTTATGACTTCAGTGATCAACAAGGCTTTTGTCATGAGTTGCCAAGGCTATGGAAGCCTTTTGAGTCCACAAACTCCATCAGTATTTAGACAGGGCCATAAGCAAAGTGGAAGTTCTTTCCTCCCTTCAGAGAAAGGTACCACCTTCTTTGGCCCCTTCTTTCCACTGGGATTGCACTCACAGAGATCTTTTATGTAGGCCATTTTTTGCCACATTCCATGCCTGAAATGCTCTCATGGGCTTTTTAGCCAGATCTGAACTCCTTAGGGGCTCATTCTGAGGCCAGAGTGCTGTTTAGGGTGTTTGTCATTCTATGAGTCTGCTGTGTGGTCTGCTTCCCATGTTGGATCATACTCTCTTTTTTAATTCTATCTGTTGTTATTACCAGACACTTGGTCTTATTTGTGTAATCCCTTTGATACTTACTTTTATCTTTATGATCAGTTATGCACTTAAAATGATCATTTTGACTAGTAAGATGGCATTAGTACCTGCCAACTTAATGGGATTGGAGTCCCATGGCAAGTTTTTAGCTTTACCCTCAGGTGTCAGTCCGTGGGAACATGTGCTGAACTGTACATCTCCTCCCTCTTTTATTTCCACTCTTAGTTTTTACAGGAATCAATGTTCAATTGGATTTAAACACCTAAAAATAATTCTGTGTACCACCATTCTTTTAGAGCTAGTAAATGAATAGATAAAATCAACCAACAAAGTTGGTAGCATTTCTATACATGAATAGCAAATGATCTGAAAAACTATTAAAACAATCCTTTTTACAGTAACTCCAGAAAATCTGAAGTGCTCAGGAATGAATTTAACTGGAGAAGAGAAAGATGGGTACATTTAAAACTATAAAACATTACTGAAATAATTTGAAGATGACACAGGTAAACAGAAAGTGCCTGTGTTCATGAATTAGAAGAAATATCGCTGAGCTGTCCATGGGCTCCACAAGATCTGCAGATTCACGCAACCTCAGTGGCTTCCTTCGCAGAAGTGGTGAAGCTGTCGTGGACTCTGCACGGAACAACAGGAACCTCAGTGGTCAAGCAGTCCTGAGCAAAGAGAGCAAAGATGGAGGCACAAGACAATTGACTTCAGAACATACTCAAAGCTGCAAAGCTGTAGCAATCAAAATTTCATGGTATGGACAGAGACACAGACACCTGGTCCAGTGGAACAGAACGGGGAGCCCTCAAATAAATCCATACATCTACTGCCAACGAACACAGTTGTTTCTATTTAACAAGGAGTAATAATAAAAGTTTATAAAATGCCTACCTTGTGGATTATAGAAATTCTTTAACTGGGTTCTTTAAATTTGTTTTGTAAGTTGATCGAATTACACTTGAGAAATCTTACTCTGAGGTTTGTGGAGTGATTTGTACTTTCCCATGGGTCTTCAACCTCCTTTGCGCTGTTTGGCCTTCAATACTGCCATCTAACAGTGTGGGTGTCAGTATCCCAACTCCAGCGACAGAGATGGTCCTCTCGCACACTGTGCAGGCTCATCTAGCTGGCCCCTTCTTTGTGGTAGTTGCCGCCTACTCCGGGCCAGGCCTTGAGTGTCTCTGGGTTCCACGAGCGTGCCCTGCCTGGTTCTTGTGCCTCTAGTCTCTGCTGTCAAGCTGCTTGCTACATCTTCTACAGCACCCCTCACCGAGACTCTTCCAGGTCTCCCCATCATCTGGGGGAGAGCTCCGGTCCCTTGATGCAGCACACGGAGCGCTCGGCACTGTGGTTCCTGCTTCCCGCCAGGTGCAGCCTCGTCTTGTCTTTGGTGTGGGCCAGTGGCAGAGCTCTGGGCAAGGCCTAGGGTGGTCTGGTGGAAATGCCTAGGCAGGGTTAGTCTTGTTTGCTGAGGAGTAGGCAACCCCCTGGGCGTGACGGGGCCGTGAGGCAGGGCTGTCTTCAGCCTCCTGGAGCTGGCGTGGGCCTGAGCTACGTGGGTGTGGGCCGTTACAAGAGAGAAACACGGTTGTGTCATCTCCGAGTCTCTGGCATCTTGCGGTGGTCTCCTACATTGCCCCCCCCCCCCGGCCTCCTGCTGCTCTCTTCTTTGCCTTCAGTCTTCCCTGTTCTCAAGTTGGGTGTCGTGCCCAGCATCCCGCCCACCACCCGGTTCCATAGCTGAGTGTGGGCACCACCCACGACCGTGAGCCCCTGGAGGCTGCTGTGTCGCTTGTGCCGATGAGTGCCTGTCACCTGTGTGCCCCTTGGCTGATTCCCACGGTGCCCGGGTCCCAGCGGGTGCTCAGGGGCTGTGGTCTGTGACTGTGAAATTCTGTCCATCCTATGCACGGATGGCTGCATTTGAGGATGTAGTGGGGTCATTTGGTCAACAGCTTCCCAAAATATCGCACGGAAAGAGTGTGCTTCTTTCTGGAACGGATGCAGTGACTTTACCAATGGGAAGTCTGTTTCTGTGCATACGTCGTGCCAACCTGAGATTTTGAATTGGCGAGCAGGAGAGGTTGCTCTGGGGAGAGCCAGGCTTGGTGGCTGGGCTTGGGCAGCGGAGGGTCCTGGCGTGCAGGCTGCGTTCTCTCCCCAGCTGAGTGAGTGCTGGGTTTGGATGTTTGCTTTGTTATAATCCATGGAGCTCACCTTTCTGTTTTGGGGGCATTTTCTGTTAACACGTTTTACTTAATAATAAAAGTATTTCAGAAATAGCCGATTTAAATTAAATATAATAACGGCTTTAAGAAAATGACCGCTACCTCTAGCAGTTAGACAGCCAGGATCAACTTAGCGCACATTTTTCCTCAGTCCGTTTCTGTATGCACATTGCTGCTTAAGGAAGAATGGAACATTTTTTTTAAAAAAAATTATTTGACAGATAGAGTTATAGACAGTGTGAGAGAGAGAGAGAGACAGAGAAAAAGGTCTTCCTTCCGTTGGTTCACTCCCCAAATGGCCGCCACGGCCGGCGCTGCACCAATCTGAAGCCAGGAGCCAGGTGCTTCTTTCTGGTCTCCCATGTGGGTGCAGGGCCCAAGCACTTGGGCTATCCTCCACTGCCCTCCCGGGCCACAGCAGAGAGCTGGCCTGGAAGAGGAGCAGCTGGGACTAGAACGCAGCACCCATATGGGTTGCTGGTGCTGCAGGCGGAGGATTAACCAAGTGAGCCACGGCTCTGGCCCCCGGGGAAGAATGGAACATTTTTACAATGGAAAAAGCCACGTGCCATGTCTTGGTTGAAGTAAACTAGTCTGTACTGGAGAGAGGGCATTCTTGAGCTGTGCTCAAGGCCTACAGGTGTGTCTACTGCGTTGTGCCCTTTCCCACCAGCTGTTGTACTGCCCGCGCCTCAGCCCACTCCTGCTGGGGAGCTGATGGCTCTGATGCTTCTCTCAGCCTGCTCAGCAGCCACAGGGTCAGGCCTCCTCACCGCCGGGAGAGGCTGGTGCTCAGACACTGTCTCTCAGTTTCCTGTGGTCAGAGGCTTAGGACTGTTGACCAGCTGGTGTTGCCTGGGCCTTTTACATTCAGCCTTGAACTTGCAGAACTGCTGCATTGAGCGAGGTGGCGTAGAGGTGAGGATTCCGTACTTTGTCTTCCTTGATGGCCTCACGCTGTGCTAGGCTGGTCCCTGTGGCTGTGTTGGCTGTGTCGTGGGACTCGCCAGTCTCTAACCACTCCCTGCCCGGCTCCCCTCCCCTTGTTTTCTGTGAAGATTCCCAGGGCTGGGCATGTGGAGACAAGAAGGGCCGGTCCCTTCCATGTCAGCGTGCGAGCAGGTCGTCCCGCAGTGTCCTGTCCCCAGCCCTGTGGGAGCACCTCCAGGCAGGGCTTGATTCTTTAATTTTTACTCCTGTTTGGATACTCAGCATGGGGCGCGGCATCTGGGAGACTTGGGACGTATTTTCTGGATTAAAGGATGAGTGGAGGCACAGTCCTCTCCCTGAAGGAAGTTGTTAGTGGTGGAGAAAACCAGACCCAGGGTGCGGAGGGGAGAGAACATAGGCCAAAGTCGGAACTGTACGTTTTCCCCACATCCAAGGGATGCATATGGAAGCTTCTAGCTTATTCTGGAAGGTGGTTTAAGCTAATTTAATGGAGTGGAAAAAGGGCTGCAAGAGAGAGAGTGTCCCGGTTCCTGTGTGTTGGGAATGTTGCCCTGAGGAGCTGAAGATGGCGTTGTGCTTTGAAGGGCGCGTGGCTCAAGGCATGGTGGGTATGACTGCATGTGTGGATGACAGGGTAGGTCAAGGCCAGGTCACAAAGGTCTTGATTGCCAAGAGACTGTATTTTTAGCATTCGAAATTTCTTAAAGTGAGCTCTTAGGATTTAATAGTCAGATGGCCCAGGGATTCGTTCTGCCAGCTCCTGATATTCTTTATTGGAGAATGAAATGGGAGGACTGTGCGCAGGAGGCTAAGAGTGCACTTAACAAAATGACACTTTCCAGTGGATCGATGCGCACTAAATGGTTTGAAAGTCAGGGTGGAGGTGGAGCTGTGCAGGTGGAGAGTTGGAGACATCAGCCTGTCAGCAGTGGGGCTGTTTTCCAGCTACTGAATGCAGCTTGGGGAGGCGGCCGCTCAGAAATATTTGTGAAATTCAGTTTAAAGTAGGGGGCAGTTATTTTTGGAAGCCAACATTCCTAAGCTGTCTTTATGTTGATTTGGTTGAAATATGCAGAAAATAGATTAATAGATTGAGTTTTTAGGGTAAGGCAGGCTTCTGAAACATTTACCTGCTTCAACCCAGAGATGGCAATTTTTTAAATAAGATTTATTTCTTCATTTGAAATGCAGAGTTGGAAAAATTGTCTGTCTATCTTCCACCTACTGGGTCACTCCCCCAGGGCTGGATCAGGCCCAAATCAGGATGCTGGGACACCATCCAGGTCTTCTGTGTGGGTGGCAGGGGTCTGTGCATGTGGGCCATCTTCCACTGCTGTCCTAGGTGTCTTGGTAGGGATCTGGATAGGAAGTGGAACAGCTAGGACTTGAACTGGTGACCGTGTGGGATGCTGGCATTGCCAACAGTTTAGCCCACTGTACCAGCCCCCAGAGACTAAAGTTTCAGGAGTGTTGGTGTATGTCCACACCAGAGACCTAAAGGACAAGATTTCCAGGTGCCTGAAGCAGAGAAGAAACTCGGAGCCCCTGCGGGTGTTTGAAACTAACCGTGACTTGCCTCCTTGCAATAAGCTTTCCACCAGCACCGGGCTCTGGTGCCAACTTGGAGAAGGAAGGCAGGCTGCCGGCCTCTGGTTCTGAGTCACGAAGGGCTTCGCTGAAGCTGGGCCAGGAATGCCTGCTCCCCAGACTGGGGCAGGGCAAGGCAGCGTGTGATGGCTCAGCATCGCAGGGTTGCAAAGAGTTGCCCGGAGGATACTTTCCTGAGGCCTGCAGGGCAGCTGTGGCAGGTGCAGAACTGCTGGTGGAGACATTTCCCCGGCCAGGGGAGGTGAACCTTCCCAGAGAGATTGTGAGGAAGTGGAGTGTGTGGTCACAGACCACCACTGGTGGTGGGGGGAGCAGAGGAGGGGAGGGGGGAGAAGTGATAGGGGACGTTTTGCATTCTTTTATTTTTGTTATTCCATGAGCTTTTGGAAGCCTCTTCATATATAGGCATTAAGGTGCAAAGAAAAAGTTAAAGAGTGGGTGAGTTAAGTGGACACCAGGCACAATTGAAGACACAGTAAGTGGAGTGGAAGATAGATCTTAGGGGTGCTCCCGGGGGGTTATGGTGAGGAAAATGTGCACAGTAGTTAAGAGTAGAAGAAGGCACTCTGAGATATGTGTCCTGCAGGCCTTCCAGGAACAGAGGGCAGAAAAAGTGCTGGAGGGAGAAATATTCTGAGATGATGACTGGTAGGCAGGAGTTCTCAAATTACCATGTCCAGCAGGGTATATAAGTTTAATTAGAATGATAAAGACTCAATTCAAGAAACTGAAATGAAGCAAGGTGAACACAAGGAAAATCACCCAAGATCCATTGAAATCAAATAGCTAACAACTGGTTGTGTTGAGGAATGCCTTTAAAACAACCAGAGAAAAACACAATGCATTGGAGTGAAGATAGAGAGGACTGTAGGTGGCTTGTCAGGAAGAAGTGCAGGTGGAGGTAGCAGAATTTCATCTTCACTTGATAAAAGCCAAGAACTCTGTATCTAGCTAATATATCCTTAAGAAATAAAGGTAAAGTACTTACGAACAAGAGTTGAAGGAAGGCATCACCAGCAAACTTGCTCCACCGGAGGGCCTGAGGCTTGAAGGAGGTCCATAAGACAGAAGTAGCCCAGTCCCACGTGTTGAAATGTGTTGGAAATAGTAGAAAAATGATAAATGTAAGGATAAATATAAAAAATACTCACTCTTAAAATTTTTAAGTTTTCTTAAAAGGAAATTGACTACATTTTAAGGAAAAACAAGCCCCAAGCCTTTTATTGTATTTTAGAGACATATATAAAAACATGTAACCAATGTAGAATGGGAGAATTGAAAGAAATGATAAATTCTTATACTGTACATAAGGTTATATGATATTTGAAGATAGATTATGATAAGCTCAAGATGCACATTATAGCTATAGAAAAAATCACAAAATAGAAGTACAAAGTATTATAGCTGGTAAGCCAGGATTGCAGAAAAAATCCTGGCCGGCGCCACGGCTCACTAGGCTAATCCTCCGCCTGCGGTGCCAGCACCCTGGGTTCTAGTCCTGGTCAGGGCACCAGATTCTGTCCCAGTTGCTCCTCTTCCAGTCCAGCTCTCTGCTGTGGCCCGGGAAGGCAGTGGAGGATGGCCCAGGTCCTTGGGCCCTGCGCCCACATGGGAGACCAGGAGAAGCACCTGGCTCCTGGCTTTGGATTGGCACAGCGCAGTGGCTGTAGAGGCCATTGGGGGGTGAACCAATGGAAAAAGGAAGACCTTTCTCACTGTCCACTCTGCCTGTCAAAAAAAAAAGAAAAAGAAAAAAATCCTAAAAAACACCCATAAAATAAGGCAGGAAAAGAGGAAAAAGGAACAAAGAAGAAATGAGACAAATAGCAAGGTGGTAGACTGACCCCAATCATATTTATCCTATGTTAGACGTAAGTAGTCTACAAACTTCACATTAACACTGGGGACTTTCATATTGGGCAAAACACTTATGTGTTTGTAGTAAAACTGTTTGAAATACAAGAACACAGGTAGGTTCAGAGTGAGGAAACATATGCCATGCAAATGCTAACCTTAAGAAAACAGACATTAATGTAAGACAAACTAGACCAGAAATATCACCAGGAACAAAGTGAAACATTTCACAGTGATGAAAAGGTAAATTCTTCTGGATGATGTCACATCTGCAAATGTGCATACACTTAGTAACAGAGCTTCAGACTACATGAAGCTATGAGCTGACAAAGTTGAAATGAGAAATGGACAAGTCCATAATTACAGTTGGAGATTTCACTAGTCTTTTCTTAGTAATCAGTAGGTCAAACAGATAGCACACCAGTAAAGATACAGAAGTCCTGAACTGTACTCAGAACTAACTTAGTCTAGTTGAACTTTGTAGATTATCCAGTACAAATTGATAAACATTTTTTAATGGGCATGTTGGACACTTAGTAAGACGGACATATGCAGGGCCATAAATTCTCGTTAAAATTGATAGTATTTAAATTATATTGAGTAATGATCTGTGAATACAACAGAAGTAAATTAGAAATCCATAACAATAAGATGTCTGATACGTCCCAATCATTTGAATATTAAGTAACACAATTCTAAACAGTTTACAGGCTACAAGAAGAAGCAAAAAGGGCAATATGAAAACATTGTGAGTTGACTAAAAACACAGCATAGGGGCCAGCGCTGTAGTGTTGCAGATAAAGCAACCGCCTACAGTACCCGCATGCCATACGGGCGCTGGTTCCTGTCCTGGCTGCTCCACTTCCAATCCAGCTCTCTGCTGTGGCCTGGGAAAGCAGTAGGAGATGGCCCAAGTCCTTGCGCCCTTGCACCCCTGTGGGAGACCAAGAAGAAGCTCCTGGCTTCAGATCGGTGCAGCTCCGGCCATTGCAGCCATCTGGGGAGTGAACCAGTGGATGGAAGACCTTTCTCTCTCTCTGCCTCTCCTTCTTTCTGTGTAACTCTGACTTTCAAATAAATAAATAACTCTTTGAAAAAAAGAAAAACACAGCATATCCTAGCAGGGAAATCTGGAGCTGTGCATGCTTATACCAGGAAAGAAAAGTAGTTTAAAATTAATGAACTGTGTTCCACCGAAAGAAATCAAAAAGGAAATTAAAGCCAAAGTCACCATAAAGAAGAATAAAATAACAGAAACCAGTGAAATGAAAAATAGGTAAACAGTACAGAAAAAAAGTGACAGCAGGAGATTTGTTCTTTGTAAAGGTGGATGAAATGCATGCACTCCCAGCCAGACTGATCAAGATAAAAAGGAGACATTAAATGTCAATACTAGGAATGGAAACGAGGACATCAGTATTTTCTACAGATACTAAAAGGTAAAAAAGCACTTAAACAGTTCCCTGTGAGTAATTTTGATAAGTTAGATGAAATGGAAGAATTTCTCGAAAGATACATATCACCAAAATTGAGTCAGGATGAAATAGAGTGCCCCAACAGCCCTTTCTTTAACAGAAGAGAGGCAACTCATTGCATAATATTTTGCAAAACAAAACGTCAGTTAGCAGTTTCATTTGTGAATGTTATCACATAACAGAAGTAGTACCAGTTTTATTAAAAACTCTTTCAGAAAATAGCAAGAAACACTTCCCTATTTATTTATTTATTTATTTATTTTGACAGAGTGGACAGTGAGGGAGAGAGAGAGAGAGAGAGAGAGAGAGAGAAAGGTCTTCCTTTGCCGTTGGTTCACCCTCCAATGGCCACCACGGCAGGTGCGCTGCGGCTGGCGCACTGCACTGATCCGAAGGCAGGAGCCAGGTGCTTCTCCTGGTCTCCCATGGGGTGCAGGGCCCAAGTACTTGGGCCATCCTCCACTGCACTCCCTGGCCACAGCAGAGAGCTGGCCTGGAAGAGGGGCAACCGGGACAGAATCCGGTGCCCTGACCAGGACTAGAACCCGGTGTGCCGGTGCCGCTAGGTGGAAGATTAGCCTGTCGAGCCGCGGCGGCGGCCCCAATTTATTTATGAGACCAGCCTTTTCCTGATACAGAAGTCAAAGACATTACAAGAAAACTATAGAACATCATCCTTCATAAACATGTATGCAAAAAGCCCTTAGAATGAGCTTTTGGAATTCATAGATGTAAGTACTTATTAAAAAGAAAAAGAATGCAATAATAATGTGAAATGGGTCGTTCATTATGACGCAGTGGGATTTGTTCTCAGAACGCAAAGCTTGCTAAACATCCGGAATTCAATCCGTATGTTTTACCATGTAGTCAGAATAAACGAGAATGAAAAACATGGTCATAGTGAGAGATGTATAAAATGTGGCACAGGTCTGTGATATGAGAAGGCCTCTTGTTCAGCTTCTAATGGACATCCACAGAAAAATCTGAACTTACCGTGGAACTTAATGGGGGATGCTTGCTGCCTAAGGCTGCCTGGAAGGCCAGGGTGTTCATTTCCACTGTTCTTATTCAATGTCGCTCTGAAAAGCCTAGTTAGCAACATAAGTAACAAAAAGGAATGAGTGCCCCGATTGGAAAAGCTTAATCCTATTCGTGGAAAACCTGGCTGTATACATAGAAAACACTAAGAAATTGGTGAAAAGTCTGTTAGAGTAAGATAATCTAGCAAGTAAAGAGAATCCAGAATTGACATACAAAAGTAGTTTTGTTTCTGTATATTATTTATTGACATTTGGAAAATAAAATTAGGAATATCGTATTGTTTACAAAAACAAAAATATATACTTGGAGATACATTTAAGAAAAGATGTACAAAACTGTACATTTAAAATTGTAAAAAACTGCCTTGAGAAAATAAAGACATAAATAAGTAGAAAGATCGTGAAAGCTACCCATGTTCACAGACTGTAGTGTCCAATATTAAGATGACAGTCTTTTCCAAGTTGACCTTTGGATTTAATGCAGTTCTAATCAGATTCCAGCAGACTTATTTTTAAAGAAATTGATTGCTTTATTCTGAAAGTTATATTGAAGTGAACTGGAACTGAAATGCCACAGACAGCGAAGCCACATTGACTGGGATAGTGTGATGTTGGCTTAAGGATCAGCTCAGAGGCGATGGGGGCGAAGCCGGAGTGCTGCAGTAGATCCCTGCACAGGCGTGTCCCCGATTTTGCCCGGTGTGCCAAGATAACCCAACAGAGGAGACGCTGACATTTTCAACAAGGGATGCTTGAAAAAGCAGTGATCAGCGCGGAGGACTGACTGCCCTTTGCCCCACACAGACATGAACACTGAACAAGATGGACCCTGCCTCTAATTTAGAAGGTGCGAGGCAGTCGGTTTCCTGGAAGAAACCCCTGCAGAGAATCTTCTCAGCCTTGGGTGGGTGCAGATTTCCTGCACAAGAAAGCATGAAAGGCACACAGGGGATGAAATGATAGCTTAAAACTTTCTCTTCAAAAGTCGCTTTTAAGGACCCGAAACAGCAAGCCCCAGCCCTGGAGGAAGTGTGAGTGAAACGTGCATCCGATAAAGGACCTGTATCCCGAGTGCACGTAACACTCTCCAACCAGTAAGACAGAGCATGATTTTAAAATCGGGGGACGACTGGAATCCCAGTTCACCAGAGAGGATACCTGTGTGGCAAGGAAACGCACGGGAAGATGCTCGGCTGCCCTGCGGTAGGGGGATGTGAACTCTTGGCAGCCCGCCCCGCCCCGCCCCGCCCCGGCCCTGCCCACCACTGCACTGATGGCAGTCCCAGTGACTGCCGCTGAGGCCTGTGGAGCAAGCGGAGCCCTCGCCTGCGCTGGCACTGAGCAAGCAGAAGAGTGCAGCTTCCCTGTAGGGCCACGCGGCCTCTCCGCACTGAATTAGGACCAGCAGTTCCACTCCTGGGCGTTTGCCCTAGAAAAGGGAGAACGTGGGCCCACCCAAAGACACGATGGGTGTTCACAGCTCCGTTGTTGGTAATAGACCCCACGTGGCAGCAGCAGTGCCTGTGGGCAGGAGAAGGGTGAGCTGTGGCAGCTCCGCAAGATGGAATACCACTTACGCCACTGAGCAGCGACATAGAATGGACTGCTGCTCTCCCAGTAACAGGCGGATCTCGGACTTGTCGCTCTGCCGAGGAAGCCAGAAACAAAGGAAGACATAGCGGAAGGCTCTGCTTGCAGGGAATTCTAGAAGGTGTGAAGACAGACTGTAATGATGTCAGCAGGCCATCAGGCGCTGGTGACTCCAGGAGAGGCGGGCATTGGCATTGACGGGGGGGAGCCCAGAAGGAGTCTTGTTGGTTGTGGGGTGACTACACCACCAGGTTAAACAACTGAAGGTTGTTCTAAGAGTACTTCACGTGGTAGCATTTTATTGAATGCTGATCATTCCTTAGTAGAATTGATTTATTTTCCTCGTTCTGAGAGTCTGCTTGGACAGTCTTTCCTCACCAAATTGCTTCAGTTTGGTGGCACTGTGTGCTTTTCTGTCTCCTTGTCACTTAGCACACCCTGTGTTGTCATCGCGTCCCTCCCTGCCTCCTGGGTCTGCAGGGCCCAGGACCCTCCCTGCAGCATCCCCCATTGTGTGCCAGGGATGTGTGTGTTTAGAATAATAGCTGCCATGTGTTGATGGCCTAACTCTGCACCCAGGATACTGCTGGGCACTTTTATTACTTTAGTTCTTGAACAACGTTTGTGCACGAGTCAAGAATCCTCAGTACATTCCAGAAATGGCAGTAGTGTGCTTGCACTATGGTAATGTAAAGTGGACCACACAGAGGACTGGAGGTCAGATCATTGCGGTACTTGTCTCATGGCAGTGTTAGGACTGAACCCCTGGAAGCCGGGGGGTTCTGTTGTTTCACACACAGATTTCAGCTGTCACCTGCCTGTGCTGAAGACACAGTGACTTTTCTGTTTGTAGAATTAGCCTTGTTGGCAAGTGGAGTTCGCTTTGGGGATGGGGACTCTTTTCTGATCTCTTTGACATCATTGTCTTTTGTTTGGGTGAATGACTGGAGGTGGAAAATGTTGCAGAACTTGAGTCTTCAGAACCTGGCCAGGCGTTGAGCTGAGCGGCACTGTTGCTTGCTTCATTGTGCAATAAACAAATTAACTGTGTGACATAAGCCCAGACAACTCTCGTGACAACTCTGATGCCAATTCTTGTGTGTTCTGTTTCCCTTAAAGAAAAGAATTAAATCTCCTGCTGACCCTCAGGGTAGTGGAAGTTTGTAGTTCACAAAGCAGTTACTTTGGGAACTGTGGGATGAATGTCGTTTGGCATCATTCTGTTGGCGGATTTTCCAGTTAGCTGTGTGTGCTGTTTTCAGTAGCAATGTGGTAAGTGGTTGTCTGATGGAAATTAATTATATTGAATGGATTTTGAGATTTGATGATTGAAACCAGGCAACACCACTACTGCCATGTTTTTCTTTTCTGTTAAGTTCTAAAGAGTTTAAAAAATATCTTTGGCTTTAGCTGACAGAAAACGGTCCCTAGGTGCACTGGAGAAGAGTCTGGTGGTTCCTCAAAAACAAACGTGGTGTTACTGTATGAACCAGCAGTTTTGCCTTGGATGCATCCTCAAGAGAACTGGAACAGATGTTCGCTCACAAGCTGGTGCAGGCACGCCCACGGCAGCGTTGTCATATGGCTGAGCAGTGCGTAAGCGAACTGTTGTCTGTCCGTGTGGTAGAACAGGATGCAGTTCTGATACCTGCTGCAACATGCCACACCAGAACGCTATGTGAGGTGGGAGAAGCCAAACACAAAAGGCCACACGTAGTCTGGTGCCACTTAGAGGCAGTGGCCAGAGTGGATGATTTTGCAGAGGCAAGAAGCGCATTGGTGTGTGCAGTGGGCTTGGGAGGAGGTGGAAGGGGATGGGGAGTGGCTATTCATGGGCACAGGATTTCTTTCTGTGGTAGTGAAAATATTTTGAAATTAGGTAGTGGTGATGACAGCACAGTACTGGGAATATATTAAAAACCCCTGAGTTGTATGCACTTTTAAAGGGTGAATTTTATACTTTCAAAGAATGAATTATACCTCAATTAAAAAATGCATAGGGCAACCCCCCACCCTCTTCTCCACTTCTCGTTACGTTTACCCCAAAAGTCCTGTCTTATGAATAATTACGACAATGGGCAGCCATTTATTGAGTTCCTACCACGTGCCATCTGTGTGCTCCGCACTTAGTGTTTGCCATTGTATTTGCTGTTTACAGCACCCCGTTTCACAGATACTGACCTCTTCCACTTGCCCCGTCTCCAGGAAGCAGGGAGAGCTGGAATGGAAGCATGTTCTGTCTTCACTGGTCTCTGCCTCTCATCTTTGATCTCTGATGTTAGTCTGCCCCATTCAGAGAAATCTTCTTGGTGTATATTTTGAGTGACTGGATTACTGAGCTGATACACTGGCCTACAGAGCCGACTTAGATCAAGGTGGAGGAATGCCTACAGGACCAGGCAGGTTCCCCCATCTGGAGCTGTGGAAGAACAGGCGATCTGTACCCTGACTGGAGGCCATTGGGTCATTGGTTTTCATCAGATACTTAGAGGGCTAACTGCATGGATGGCCTGAACTCAGGGATTCTAGTTGGTGATCCCCTTACTGTCTCTTTTCCCTCTTTTTTCTTGCATTTGTAAGCAATTCATCAAAAATCATGGTCAGTTAATAGGCTGTACACTGGTCAGTGAAGTAAAAGTGTAAGCTGTATAGAACGGTCAGATCACCTTTGCCAATCAGAGGCAGGATGTGGCTGTTTTATTTTTATTCTTTTTCCCCAGAAACCTTTTATTTAAGGAATACTAACTTGATGCATTTCACTAATACAGCTTTAGGAACATAGTGATTCTTCCCACCATACCCACCCTCCTACTCGTACCCCCACCCTTCTTCCTCCTCCCTCTCCTATTCCCATTCTTATTTTTTACTAAGATATATTTTCAATTAACTTTATACACATGCAATTAACTTTATACTAAGTAAAGAATTCAGTGAATAGTATGAAAAAAATTGTTCCTCAACAGACAAGGACTATTCAGAATTATCACATCTCAAAGTGTCAATTTCACTTCCATAGATTACCTTTTAGGTGCTCTATTAGTTGCCACAGATCAAGGATAACATATGCTATTTGTCCTCTTGGGACTGGCTTATTTCACTAAGTATGATGTCTTCCAGATTCTTCCATTTTGTTGCAAATGACCGGATTTCATTTGTTTACCGCTGTGTAGTATTCCATGGTGTTGATTCCATGTCTTAGCTGTTGTGAATGGAGCTACAATAAACATGGGGGTGCAGATAACTTTTTGACATGCTGATTTCATTTCCCTTGAGTAAATTCCCAGGAATGGATGGCTGGGTCGTACGGTAGGTCTGTATTCAGATTTCTGAGGTATCTCCATGCTGTCTTCCACAGTGGCTGTACCACTTTACATTCCCACCACCAGTGGGTTAGGGTACCTCCTTCCTCACGTCCTCGCCAGCATTTGTTTGTTGATTTCTGTGTGAGAGCCATTCTAACGGGGTTGAGGTGAAACCTCATTGTGGTTCTGATTTGCATTTCCCTTTCGGCTAGTGATCCTGAGCGTTTTTTCATGTGTCTGCTGGCCGTTTGGATGTCATCTTTTGAAAAATGCCTGTTTAAGTCCTTTGGTGTGATATGGTGCCCATATGGGCTGCCAGCACTGCAGGCAGCAGCTTTACCCACCACACCACAGCACTGGCCCCAGTCTGTATCTTTTAACTGCAGGTTGAGGCCATTTACATTCAAGGTGACGTGGCCCTGCTATTTTCCATACATACTCCTATCGTTTACTTTGCATTTCCTTTGAGCTTTTACTGGGAGATTTTCTGCCTTCACCTTAGGCATCTTTTGTAAGACTAAGAGTGGTGACCAATTCTCTCGATTTGTTTGTTGTGGGAGGTTTTTATTGAACCTTTATTCATAAATGAGAGCTTTACAGGGTACAGTATTCTGCGTTGACAGTTTTTCTTTCTTAAGACTTGGACTGTATCTTACCATTCTCTCCTTTGTCTGTAGGGTCTGGTGAGAAGTCTGCTGTGAGTCTTTGGAGATCCTCTGAATGTGGTCTAGGGTTTCTCTCATGCATATTTTGGAATCTTTTCTTTCTGTTTTACTGTGGTGAGTTTGACTACAGTGTATCATTGTGAATATCATTTCTGGTCATGTCTGTTCGGAGTTCTGTGTGCTTCCTGTACTTGGAAGTCCCTATATTTCTCCAAATTAGGAGAGTTTTCTCTGATTATTTCACTAAAAAGGCCTTCTAATCCCTTCTCTCTTTCCACACCTTCAGGAACTCCTAAGACCTCTATGTTGGATTGTTTGATAGTATCCCATAAATCTCCAATGCTGTTTTTTAGTTTTCTAATTTCTTCTTTTTCTTTATTTTTAGTCTGACTAAAAATTTGTCTTATAAGTAGAATATTCTTTCTTCTGCCTCATTGAGTCTGTTGTTAAGGCTTTCCACTACATTTTTTTATTTGATCTGTTGAATTCTTCATTTCCAATATTTCATTTTCTTTTCTCAATTTCATGGGAAAATTTTTCATTCATGCCATGTATGGATTTCTTTTAATTCGTGCATTTGCTTTTGATTACTTCTAAGTAGTCCCACAATCAGATTTTGAATTCTGTTTCTGGTATTTCTTCAGTCTCTTCATCTTCACATTCTAGTGTTGTGTTCCTTTGGGGGCATCATGTTGTCTTCCTTATTCTTGTTTCTTAAATTGCTGCATTTATTTTTAGGCATTTGGGGTGATACTTTTTTTTTTTTTTTTTTTTTTTTTTTTTGCTGTGAAGGCTTTTATCTTTGTGCCTCTGAGGCTTAGGGGAGTGTCTGTTCTTTTGCCTTGTGCCGGGTGTGGCTCAGTGGCTTGTGCTGAGTGTGGCCAGGGAGCTCTGTTCTGTGCTCTAGGGTGAGAGGAGTGTCTAAGATGACACCCAAATTGGGCATGTTAAATCTCTTTTTTTTTTTTAATCAGAAGGGAGGTTTTTTTTTTTTTTCCATTATATTCTTGTGGTAAAATTTTTTTTTTAACTTTTATTTAATGAATATAAATTTCCAAAGTGCAGCTTATGGATTACAATGGCTTCCCCCCCATAACGTCCCTCCCACCCGCAACCCTCCCCTCTCCCACTCCCTCTCCCCTTCCATTCACATCAAGATTCATTTTCGATTCTCTTTATATACAGAAGATCAGTTTAGCATACATTAAGTAAAGATTTCAACAGTTTGCTCCCACACAGAAACATAAAGTGAAAAATAATAGATGATTTTTTTTAAATGATGATGAAATCAGATCAGACCTATTGTCATGTTTAATCCCAGTGAGAGTCAAGTTGGGAATTGATAATTTCTTCTTCTTCTTCTTCTTCTTCTTCTTCTTCTTCTTTTTTTTTTTTTTTTTACAGAAGATCAGTTTAGTATACATTAAGTAAAGCTTTCAACAGTTTGCACCCCCATAGAAACACAAAGTGAAATATACTGTTTGAGTACTCGTTATAGCATTAAGCCTCAATGTACAGCACATTAAGGACAGAGATCCTACATGAGGAGTAAGTGCCCAATGACTCCTGTTGTTGACTTTACCAATTGACACTCCTGTCTATGGCATCAGTAATCTCCCTATGCTCCAGTCATGAGTTTCCAAGGCTATGGAGCCCCTTGAGTTCTCCGACTCTTATCTTGTTTAGACAAGGTCATAGTCAAAGTGGAGGTTCTCTCCTCCCTTCAGAGAAAGGTACCTCCTTCTTTGAAGACCTGTTCTTCCCGGTAAAGTTTTTTTTTAAAAAGTTTTATTTATTGGCCAGCGCCACGGCGCACTAGGCTAATCCTCCGCCTTGTGGCGCTGGCACACCGGGTTCTAGTCCCGGTCGGGGCACCGGATTCTGTCCCGGTTGCCCCTCTTCCAGGCCAGCTCTCTGCTGTGGCCCGGGAGTGCAGTGGAGGATGGCCCAAGTGCTTGGGCCTGCACCCCATGGGAGACCAGGAGAAGCACCTGACTCCTGCCATCGGATCAGCGTGGTGCGCCGGCCGCAGCGCGCCAGCCGTGGTGGCCATTGGAGGGTGAACCAACAGCAAAAGGAAGACCTTTCTCTCTGTCTCTCTGTCTCTCTCTCTCACTGTCCACTCTGCATGTCAAAAAAAAAGAGTTTTATTTATTTATTTGAGAGGTAGAGTTACAGACAGAGGGAGAAACAGAGAAAGGTCTTCCATCTGCTGGTTCACTTCCCAAATGGCAGCAGTGGCTGTAGCTAAGCTGATACGAAGCTAAGAACCAGGAGCTTCTTCTGGGTCTCCCATGCGGGTGCAGGGGCCCATGTACTTGGGCCATCTTCTACTGCTTTCCCAGGCCATAGCAGAGAGCTGGATTGGAAGAGGAGCAGCTGGGCCAAGAACTGGTGCCCATATGGGATGCTGGCTCCGCAGGCAGAGGCTTAGCCCATTATGCCACAGCTTGGCCCCCAGAGCGGAGATTTGATAGTAGTCTCATGCTTACTCCTCTCTTCTAAGGAGACCAGTGCCTGGGCACTAGCCCCAGCGGGTACAGTATTCACCTGTGCTGCCACAAGACCCACACAAACCATCTGTGTGGTTCTTGGTGTGAGCATGGATGCCACAGCAATGACCCTTACCAGGGAATCAGGGAGTCCCAAGTGTGTGGCGCCTCCCACTGCCCAAAGACCGAGCCATACCCTGTACCCTCCCACACAGCCACAGTGTTTTCATAGTCCCAGCACACAAGGCTCCCACAGTCACGAGCACCCAGCCCCCTGTCAGTTCTCCCAGCCAGACTTGGGAGTCTCCTCTTTCCACATGCTGGGCGTGTGACATGAACTACCACTGCTGTTACGTGTGTGCAACGTGGTTCCTGCCCACTCTTGGCTGGTTACAGGGTGCTGGTGCCGGGTGGTCAGAGGGAGAGAAATGTGTTCCTTTTTTCCCTCTAGGTTGGCAGGTACGCTGTCCCCTACAGGGCTCTAGGCCAGACTCGGGCCAGGCTCTTCCTGCAGCTTTACGGCCAGTGGCTTGGGCTGCTGCAGTGTGGTCTCATCACTCTCCAGTGCTGGTGCTGAGGGTCTCGGGCTGCTGGGGCCCTGAGCTGTGCGTGACCACACCCTCCACCTAGATCTACAGTGCCCCTCTAATTTGTGTGGGGTCTCCTCTGCATTTTTCTTCCTAACTACCGAGTTTGCACTCTATCCACTTTTTTTTTTTTTTAATCTGTCTTCCCCTAGACTGGAGCAGTAGGCTCCCTCCTGGCTCCTCCATCTTGGAATCCTCTGCCAGGGTGTGGCTGCTGAGTTGCTGTGTAGTGTGTCTGTGTCTGTAGCTACTGTCACATATGTTAGGGACCGTGATCTCTGGCTTTTGAATGTCCACCACCCCTCTTCTTCCCCTTCTCCACCCTGCTCCAGCCAGGTGGCTCAGAGGTGCAGACTGTTGGATCCAGCTGTTTGGTTGCTGTTTACTTGGCTCAGGCTGATCTTTGTCTCACTGAACTTGGCTTGCTTGTTTGTAGAATGGGAAAGCGGACACTTTTCTCATAGGCTTTTTTTTTTTTTTTTTTTTTTTTTTTGACAGGCAGATTGGACAGTGAGAGAGAGAGAGACAGAGAGAAGGGGCTTCCTTTGCCATTGGTTCACCCTCCAATGGCCGCCGTGGCTGGCGCGCTGCGGCCGGCGCACCACGCTGATCTGAAGGCAGGAGCCAGGTGCTTCTCCTGGTCTCCCATGGGGTGCAGGACCCAAGCACTTGGGCCATCCTCCACTGCACTCCCGGGCCATAGCAGAGAGCTGGCCTGGAAGAGGGGCAACTGGGACAGAATCCGGTGCCCCGACCGGGACTAGAACCCGCTGTGCCGGCGCCGCAAGGTGGAGGATTAGCCTAGTGAGTCATGGCGCCGGCCCTTATAGGCTTATTAAGAGAATTATTTTTCCTAAGAGTAACCTCCAACTTTGTGGCATGCTGGCTACTTTCTAAACTCATGTAAAGAATTCAGCACAAAGCACTTGTAAGTCCTCGGTCACTGTCAGCGGCCGTCGTCATTATTATCGTATCTTACATCACTCAGTTCTGATTGGCGAGTTCCTTTCTTAAGACCCTCCACCATCCAGAGATGGTTGCAGCCCCTTGCAGCCGGATGCAGGCCTGGCCTTGGGGCTTCGTCTCCGGCGGGCGTCTTTCCCTCACTTCGGGGACTTTCAGGTCCAGCTCCTGAGGACAGAGCCCTTCCTTCCTGCGTCTTGACCCTCTGTCCCTCAGGCTCTTCCTGTGTGCAGAACCTCACTCACAACATAGATGGAGGTGTAGCTGTTGTCATGGTTCTGGGATATAGCACTGGGAGTCTCCACGTGCTCCTCCTGTGGCCCTGCGAGGCCCCTCCCCACTCAGATGGGGGCAGCTGATGCAGGTGTCGGGGACTCCAGGGGGTGGGGGAGCCTCCATGATCCAGCACCCAGCTCTTCCGCATTCTCTGACCGCAGCAGCTCCTCCTGTGCCCACGACTCTAACTGTTGCTGACTCTTGTAAGATGTCACAAGACACTGCTGTAAGCTCAGGTGACCTCACGGATCTGACTTCGGCCCAGAAGTTAATCTGCAGCAGCTTCCTAGTTAATTTTCCATTTTTGCATAGTAAATATTTGATGTGTTCAGTGGATGGATGAGCAAGTGGATAATCTGTGGTAGTCAATCGTTTTTCTCTATTCTTTTAAAAGAGTGTTTTTCCTCACCAGTCTATCGGATCACATCCTTCTGTCGATAGGGATGTAATTCTGTTTGAAATGGTTATGCATAAGAATGTGGGGACTGAGGAGGACGTCTTGATGGTGTGGCCGGAGACCCAGAGGTGCCCTGTGGTGACCTGCTCATCACCTGCCCCTTCCCACCCAAGGTCTTGAGGGAGCTGTGCTGGACGGAGGTTCCAGGAGACTCGGAGCACAGCGCTGTCGGCGGCCACGTACAGGTGCCGTGGTGAAACCGTGGGGCCTGTGGCACCGACATGAGGCCGGGGTCTGGTTCCCTCCCAGTTCTTACTGAGCCATGCAGCTCCTCACTGGGCATGGAGGTCTCAGGGGTGATGGCGACCCCTCTTGGCCACAAAAGATGCAGGGAGAGGCTGGAAGGAGGCAACCGTTGTCCCCCCGCCTGTGCTGTCCAAGATTTGCCGCAGCTGCTGCTGGGTCACAGTGCTGCCCCTCCTGCTGAGGGGCGTGTCACAGGTGTGTGTGGCTGTCGGGTGCCCAAGCCCGTCCCAGAGCCTGTGTACGCCCAGCAGGAGCTGGTTCCTACGGGTCCCATGCTGTCAGCAGCCACCTTCCCTCGAGTCCCTGTACTTCCTGGACGTCCATCGTCTCTGCAGCAGGATTCTCCATTAGGGCAGAGATGCTGGCTCTCAGTTTCTGACTCATGGAGGCTCCTTCTGTGGAAGAGGGCAGTGCAGGCCTGTTTTCCCATGGCCCGCTCCACGCGGGATGCATGTTTAGGTGCGCCATGCCGGGGCTGCAGCAGCCCAGTGGCAGCAGGCGGAAGATGACGAGAAAGGCTGTGCTCCGCTTTCTTGACTGGAAAGCCTCATGCCTGCCTCTGTGTTCCCCTAGCGCATGTACAAGAGCCCTGAGCTGGGTGCCAGGCCCCAGAGAGCCCCCTGGGCAGAGCAGGGCCATGAGAGGGTGTGGGGCTGTGGTAGCCATGTCTCGCCTGCTTCGCTTCCTCGTTGCCTCCAGGGCTGCAGTTCAGGGACCCTTCTGGATCCCTGTGGCTCCCCCTGCCCTTTCCCCAGACTTCCTGAGTCTCTGTCACTCACACTGCTATTCCGCAGAGTTTAACACCTGCATTTTCCGCAGATTAGATGTTGAGTTCCTGAAAGGTATTTTCTGCCTTCTTCCTCCAACCCCTGGCCTGTGTGAGATGCTCAGCAGATGTCCTGGGAAGGCAGCGGGCAGAGAGCTGTCAGCAGCACCTGCTGTCCAGCTGGGGCTGGGTGGCTGACCTGTGTACAGCCTTGGGAAGTCTGTATTCGTCTGTGAACTCGGATGCCTTGTCTCGGAGGCAGGTGTGGTGTCGCTTCACCGTGACAGTGTGAGGTGAGCCCTGCCTGAGCGCCGACAGGCATGGCTGACGATGGCTCTCACGTGAGTGAGTGAGGTACAGGACGGAGCCACGGAGCAGCGCCCCATGTCCCTACACCTCCCTGTCACCACTCTCAGAAACCACAAGCGGTGAGGACCCGGCAGGACTTCTGTTTGCTGAAACAGCCGTGAAAGAGAAATACATGCAGTGTTTTTATTGCTCCTAGTAGAATGCTCGGGGAGAAGTGAGGTGTAGCATCGATCTGAGCCACATTTCTTTCCAGAGCTGCCTAGTGCCAGCAGGCTTCCAGCATTCTCGTTGCCTGCCACTGGTCTTAGCGGCTCTGTGCGCTAACTGGTGCACACACATGTACAGGAGGGGGAGGACTTGGTCAGCCAGCTGCCTCCTGAACCCTTCAGTCCGATCTGCTCACATGAGCCTTGGGGGCTCTTGGGTGATGCCTCTCTGACCTCAGACTCGAGTTCCCATTCCCCGTTCCTCTGTGTGGCAGTTTTGTCTTCCCCACAAGGCAGGGCCAAGTGAGTGGGGGGCCAGGAGAGGAGGTGCTGCCTGAGGGGTGTCCAGTATGGGAGGAACAGGCCAGCTGCCAGCTCTCTCCCTCCAGCTCCGTCCTTGGCCCTAGTGTGCATTTTCTCTACAGCGCCACGCCCTGCTAGGGATGGAATCGCCGGTTGTGTCTCCTTTGGCATGTCTCTCCTCTGGGGATAAGAACTAGATTATGTTTGCTGCTGTGCCCCTAATGGCTTCAGCAGTCCCTGGCGTGTAGCAGGCTTCAGTAAACTTATGGACGCATGGCTGCACGCTGGCAGCAACGGCACTGTCTTCAGGGGGCGCCCCGTCCCCTGCAGGGGCAGGCGGATGAACCAGCAGTGACTGGGAAGCACAGGAGGAGAATCCAGAGGAGCCTGTCCGTGCTCTAGAACCCAGGGAAAATTAAGTTCTTCTAAGTAAGAAAAATTTTGTTTTAAGCATTGGTTTTACTTGAAATAAAAAAAAGTTATTGCAAAATAAAACCACAGTAAGCCATTAGGATGGCTGTACTACTACTAATAATAAAAGAAACTCCGGCAAGTCCGTCCCAGGCATTGACAGGAAGCACAGGCCGCGCTGGCAGGAGAGCACGGAGGGTACCTGCCGTGGAACAGTGTGGAAGTCCTCGAGTGGTTATACATAGGGTGCAGCGGCTCACCTGCCCACAGGGAATGGCAAACGGCATTCAGAGGCATGTGCACACGTGTCCCAGGTCAAATGGAAAACTATGCAAACAGGCATTTGCACACGTGTCGATGACAGTTTCTACTCACAACAGCCAGAGGGTGGGAACGGCCCAGACGTCGGTCATCTCTGGAATAGCCGTGCGCGTTGATGGCGTGCTGCTCAGCCACACGGAGGCACGGCAGCCCCGCACACGCCATGTGGGAACGTGCGTGGAGCGCATGTTCAGGGGAAGGAGCAAGGCGACCTGTGTGGCTCCCTCATGAGAAGTGTGCAGAGCAGCTCAGTCCGTGGAGGGAGGCAGACCCATGGTTTGCAGGTTCTGCATGGGCGGGTGGCGAGCAGCGCCAAGAGGGCACCGGCTTCCTTCTGGCTTGGTGACATGTCCTGCAGCGGGACGGGGGTGGTGGCACAGTGTCGTGAACGGTTCCTCTCACATGATCAACCTCATCTTCAATCAGAACAATTAGAAAACATCTCCCTGACCACTGGACAGGCGAGTCTGTGCGGCGACAGAACTGCACGATGTGCCCTAACAGGCCGCCCCGCGCCACCCCGCCCTGCTGCCCTGCTGCGGACAGAGCCATCTCTTGGCGAGTAGTGCTGGCGGCCTGACCTCTTTTCCAGTCTGGTTTCTTTACCCTCCTTTCGTGCTGTCGCTGTGCAGATTCCTGCAGAACCTCCGCCTCTACTTCTGTCCACGGGGGCTGTTCCTGGGTGTTCCTGGAGCTGCTCGGAGCGGAGCCCTCCTGGGAGGGAGACGTGCCCTTCAGGTGCCGTCAGGGAGACGGATGCCGCTTCCACCGTGGCAGGCGTTGCTCGGGAATGGCGCTGGCCGGCTCTCACGTGGCCTGCAGTCTGGAAGGGAGAGAGAAGCGCAGGTTCACGCTTGTGAAGATCACAGACCTCAGGCTCGCCGGCAGTTCCGTCTTCTGAATTTCCAGTTCTCTGTAAAAGCTGTCAACTTCCCATTTAGGTGCCTTCTGACCTCAGCACGTCCGCAGTGGGAGCGGCCTCGTCACCACGCAGGCCTGGCACCGCACTCGGTGCCTTTGCTTGCCCACTGTGCCGGCTCCACGGGTTCTCAGAACCTCGGGTTCTGCAGTTGTGGGATGTGATGAGGACGCCTGGTTGGGGCCGTTGTGAAGACGAGGCGGAGTGCGGTGTGTGCAGGAGCCACCGCGTGCTTCTCTTATGTGGGGTAGTGCACAGGTGCCCATCCTGTCTCCCCATCCCTGTCTCTTCTGTTTGCTGTCTGCTCGTGAGAAGCCACGGCACAAACCTGAATCCTTCACTCGACTTCCAGGGCCCCTGTCCTGTCCAAGACACTTGCCTGTCCTCCGTGTGACATTGGCTCTGCGTACGCTTGATCCCATCAGCCTGGTTGTAAGTTTTGTCAGGGTTAAAGCCAGGAACAGCCACCAGGACGGCTCCATCTCGTGTGACCTGGTATTACTGTGACCATAAAGGCAGCTGACAGTGAGTACTTGGGTTGGACTGATTCAGCTACCTGAGTTGTTGTTGTTGGGCTTCTGTGGTCTGATGCACGGAGCTGTCCACACAGCAGTTGTTCTGGTTAGGACACTGGGGACCAATTGCTTTCCCCTGTCTGTTGATGGACGGGATCCCAGTCTGTAGGTCTGGTGGCACCTGGGGCTCAGGCTGGCCCAGGGCTGCTTCTGTGGGAGCTGCCAGCCTTCTGTGGAAGGAAGCCGCTGGAGACACGCTGTGGATAGGGCAGAGGAGGCTGCTGGAGACACACCGTGGACGGGGCGGACTGGCGGGTGAGTGGCGCTGCTGAGGGTGCCGCCTGCTTCTGCCTTGCCGTAGGCAGGCTTCTGGACCCTAGCCTGAGGTCCCTCACACTCAACGAACTTATTACAGTGTTGCCTGTGGTGGGTGGGTCCCGGGAAGATGGTTCCTTATAAACACTGCTTGCTGGGGTCAGCCTTGTGGGCAGGGGGTTAAGCTTCTGCTTGCAACCTCTGCATCCCACATCTGAGAGCTGGGCTCTGCCTCTGATCCAGCTCCTGCCTAATGCGGAAGATGGCCCAAGTGCTTGGCCCCCTGCTGCACATGCAGGAGCCCGGGATGGTGTTGCTGGGCCCTGGCTGTTGTAGCCACTTGGGGAGGGAACCAGTGGATGGCAGGTTCATATTCTCTATTTCTCTCTCTGTCAAGATTTATTTAACTCTTTTAAAAAATACTCAGATCACTTAGAAAAAAAGAAAAAGAAGCGCTGGTCCTAACGCTTGTGTTTTCCTGCAGCCTCCCTAACTGTGCTTTGCCATGCACTTGCCACATTTTCCTGTGAGTTTGGTCCTTACCTCCCCACACCCCCTGCCACCCAGCACCATGAACTCCTGAGCCCCTGAAGGCAAGGCGAGCATAAGGCTGCCAGGTCCTTCCTCTCCCCAGCCCCACGCACGGCTCTGGACCTAGTTCTTGCAGAGCACAGGCATCAAGGGGGCTCCAAGGGGCAGGCTTTGCTCAGGTCACAGTGGCTGCACCAGCAGCATCGCTGGAGGGCGCCTGCTGTACTTCCAAGGCCTGTTCCCGGCTCACATCTGGAAATCGGGCTAGGGGCATCGTGTGTTGAGGCTCAGCTGGACCCCCTGGGAAGAGCCAGCGCTGTAGCTCCTGATGAGCCCACGTCCTTTTCTCAGTCCACCGTCTGGGGGTGGGGATCAGCCTCACCCCTCTGAGGTGCCCTCTGGACATAGCCCCTACCCCCACACCCCCACGTGGCTGTGCCTGGCCACGTTTGCCATGTGGATGTGTGAGCCCAGAGACTTCTCCCAACCCGTCTGCCACGTTCTTTGATAAAAGATATATGAAGATTTTACTCTCTCAATCCTTCATTTCTTGTTGTCATTAAATATTTAAGCCGCAGCTCTTTTATTAGGTGAGATATTTTTAGTTTCTCACAAAGATTTCTCTTTCTTTCCATTTGCTAATTAATCCTAAACCATCTTTTAAAATATAATCTCTAAGTCAGTTCTTCCCGCTGTCTTCTTGAACCTGGAGTTAATAGGCTTTTGCGTTGGTCTTATCTGTTCCTTGCGATCTGAGTTGGTGATTGTGTTCTGAGCAGCACCCCCTTCCTGTGAAAAAGCAGTTTATGGAAACAAAGGCTGTAATAACTAACGGACCGTCGTGAAGTGCTCTGTAGATGTAGCCGGAGTGATCTGCCGTAGGGACTCACAGGGCCCAAGGCGGCTGCGCTCTGGGGCACAGCTCTCTCCAGCTCTGCTCCTGCACCCTCTGTTCTGACCTCTGCCGTCCATTGACACTGAGGTGGGCTCGGACCTGGGCTTGGTTCTCCCCAGGGGTAAAGGGCAAGAGCATCCAGAAGTCTCCCCAGTCTCCGTGCCAAGGCCGTGCGCAGCTGCCGTGGTTCCTGACCACGTGCTGGCTGGGGTCTGGGCGTCAGAACCTCTGTGAGGAGCTCACAGCCCGAGTTAGAAACTGGGGTGATTGGTTTTCAGAGTCCTCGGGATGTATAGCCGGCTGGTGTGCCAGGGAGCTATGGGACGGTGGGCAAGGCTGTGACAGGGGGTGGGGGCGCAGCTGAATGGGCTGCAGGAAGGCTGACCTCAAAGCTGCAGGCATGGGGACCATGCTTTTAAGCAATTCTTGTCTAAAACTGGTGGAATTGCTAAAACAGAATCTGTTACCGTCACAGTTTAGGTGCCCAGCTCGGTGGCACCGAGTGCACCTCTGTAGTGTGGCTGGTCCCTCCAGCCACCCACGGGGCCCTATGCTCTGCTTCTGCCTTCAGCCCTCACCTGAGTTATTTTGCAGAGTGAACAGGCTTCCGCGCACTGTGAGTCGCCGTCTTGCATTCACTCTGTCTGTATTGCACACTTGGTAGGAATTAATACCTGGATGTAGTCCTGGGCGTGCAGATCAGACAGGTGGTGGCTTCAGGGAGCTCACGCTCTCCATGGAGACAGCTGTGGAAGTTCACTGTGTGGCAGGTAGGAGTGCATGGAAAAACCTTCCAGTGGCCAGTGTGTGAAAAAGCGTAGAGACCTGAAGCAGCCTGGCAATTTGGGGGCACCACGAGGAGCGTAATATGGCTGCGGCCTGGGGCAGGAAGCTGAGCACCGGAGCTCAAGGGCGAGGGACAGCAGGTGGCAGGCTGTGCTGGTCCCTGTAGCCCTCATCCGGGTTTGCTCGAAACAGAAAACCAGACATTGCAGTCCTTCTCAAATCCATCTGAGCAGTGTGCTGGTGCCACACAGTGCAGTCTGCACTCACAGAGTGACCAGCCAAGCCCAAGCGGGCATGTGATATCAGCTGGCAGCTCTGCTGGCCCCTTGGAAGTCTGGGCAGGCTGGGGAGGGGGCGTCTCCGTGCAGAGGAGGCCAGACAGGGCAGTGCAAAGAGAAAGACAGATGATGCTTCTGGACTCCTTGCTGCTAGACCTTTGCACTTGGCCTCAGGAAGCTGCTGTGTGCAGAGAAGCCAGGCTTCTGTTGTTAGTGTCTGTAATGTGTGGCTGCTCTGGGCATCCTGGTGGCTTTTTCCATTGGTGCTGTATCTGTAACCCACACACACACACACACACACACACACACACCCTCTTCCTCCTCTTCCCTTTTTTCCTCCTTCTCTTTCTTCTTTTCCCTGCCCCCATGTTCCCC
This sequence comes from Oryctolagus cuniculus, assembly GCF_964237555.1. NCBI lineage: Eukaryota > Metazoa > Chordata > Mammalia > Lagomorpha > Leporidae > Oryctolagus > Oryctolagus cuniculus. The sequence continues at coordinate 165,315,673 of NC_091437.1, read as the reverse complement.
CCCATCCCCTTCCCTCTCCCCCTCTGCTCCTCCTTCCCCTCCTCACCCCTCCTGTCCTCCTCCCCCACTGCCTTTTGAGGCCTCACATTCCCGGGGTTCGGATCCTGAGCCTGCTGCTGTACCTCTGCTGTGGCCGTATGACATTGCTGAACGTGCGGTTATGTCGGAGGCAGTAGGACCTGGGAAGGAACCTCGACTCGGGCCACTTGCCCACCGTGTCCACAGGGGGAGCACAGGGTCTCTCAGGGCTGTAGCGTCTGTACCTGTAAACTGGGATGAGCTTTACTTCACATGCTGTGTGCAGAGGTGATGGACACAGCAGTGCCCAGCAGGTGCCCACAGAGGCTGTGGGGGAGGGAGTCGGTTCTGGCTTTAAACGGAGGTCATAGGGGGTTTTAGCCCTGAGATGTGTCAGCAGGTCCTCGCCTTCTCCAAGCCTCCCCTTCCTCCCCGGATGATAGTGGCCCCTGCGTGAGTCAGGCATGGGTCTGAGCCTTGGGCGAGTTGTGACACCAGGCGAGGGCTCAGTGATTGGCGGTGGGCACCCACACATTTTGTCTGTAGTGACCACACCAGTTCCCCTGCGGTCCTTGTCTCAGTGTTGGGGCAGTCTGGCTCGCTGGTGTCTGTACCCCTTCGCCAGCTGTGAGTAGCGCAGAACCTTCTAGAACAGAGGCTGCCAGCCTGTTTCCTCTGCCCGCTGGTGCGGCAGTCAGGTGACGTGAAGCCTGCAGTTCTTCCGTTCCGCCACACAGGGCTGCCCTTTCTCACGGAATGCCGAGCTGCGCACCATCCGTCCTTGTGCCTCAAGGCTGCTTTCAGAAACGCTGCCCGTGTGATTCTTTTTTCCCACCCTTCGTTTGCATGCAACACTTGCTTCTCTTTGAATTTGCAGAGTGAGAGACCTGACTTTATTCTTCACTGTAGACAAATAGTTTGGGTGCAATTCAGAAGAAATTCTGGCATTTGCAATGAAATATCGCTTTCGTTAAAATGCAGCACTATCTTTTATCCTTGCCTAATGTGCTGTTCTACTGGACATGATTTGGAGGCAGGCCGGAGGACAAGCGTTACGGGAAGGCATTGCGGATTTCCAAGGAGTCGGAACAGCAGGGTGTGTGTGTGTGTCTCGGGGCGGGGGTGGGGGTGGACAGTCATTCAGCAAATGCTTACGGGAGCCTGCACGCCAGGCACTGTTCTCGGGGGGGGGGGGGGGCCTTGGTGAAGAGGAGAGAAGCAGCCCCGACAGTGGCGCTGAGGTTTTGGCAGGGAAGATCGCAAGCGCAGTGACGTAGAAGAAGCGTTTGAAATCTAGACTTATTGAAGCGAGGTCTCAGGTATCAGACACAGGGGACGAAAGGAACAAGTAGAGTGGAGGAGGGAAGAAGGACAGGTGGGGTCCAGGTACTGGTTAGGTAGGCAGGACTTAAGCTGCCAGCCAGGACCCCCTCCTCCTGATAAAGTCCCTGGGCTGGCAGCTCCTGAGGTCCGGGATGCTGACTTGGTCATGGTGCGCTTTGGGTGCCTGCACGCGAGTGTCTGGATGGTGGAGGAGGTGCTCTTCAGCGCTTGTTGAATGAACAGTGCGTCTGGTGGGGGGGATCCCCCGGCCCTCCTGAGTCAGTCTGTCAAGCTGTAACATCATCCGGAATGAGTCCGTGATTCCCAGGGTGGGCAAGAGATGAGCCAGTGCAGGGTGGTACTTGGCACCGGGGATGCTCGGGAAAACGTCGGCTCCCACCCACAGACCCTTTGTCCGTGTGCCCTGGGCGGGGCCTGTGGTGGAGGCTGGTGCCCCAGAGCTCGTGCTGGGTCTCATAAATGCACGCTTGTGCTTAGGAGGCCGCGTGCCGCTCCCACGCCCTCTGACTGGAGACAGCACGTGCTTACTCTTCCCGCCCGGGAGTCAGAGGCCTTGCTGGCCGCTGCTCCTGTGGGTTCTGGGAGAGCACCCACCGCTGGCCTTGGCTGTCTTCAAAGCCTGCAGTGCAGCTTCCTTGACTGCCTGACTGCTTCCCGGTTCTGTGACCATGTTGGGAGCCCACCTGGCTCATCCGGCAGCTCCTCCTGTGTCAGAATCCTTGACTTGGCCACATCTGCCAGACCCCATAGCATCTGTGGTCACAGAACCAGAGGTCCTGGCGGGTGGGATGTGGACAATGGGTGTGGGCGCATCACCTATCCTACAGCAATGTACAGGTCACTAGATTCAACAATTCCATGTCCAGTTTGGCTTCAGGAGAAGAATGGACGAGTGCAGAAAGATAGGCATATGGGACGTTTGTCACAGCACTGTTAATTATGCCAGAACGAACAGAAGCAACACCAGTGTCCGGTTGTGAGCAGTTCATTGAATGAAAGGATGATGCATTTGCTATACGGCCCCTGAAAGGGGAGATGGAGAAGGACAGATATTAACATGGGGAGATACCTCTGACTTCAGAAACAAAGAGCAAGTTACAAAGCAGCAGGAGGGTGTGATCCTGATGCTATAAAAACACGCGTGTGTAAGAGCAGTCAGCAAGGTAGGGGGTTGTCGCCGTGTTTAGGGGTCATAGGCAATTTCTCCTTTCTGCATCTCACTTCCCTGATGTTTGCACAGGATAACGTGTGGACCCCCTTCGTCTTTTTAAGGACAGATGACTGAGTTTAGTGGAAAAGAATGTCGGCGAGGGTCTGGCGCAGAGTTGGCGGCCGAGAGTCCCTCCCCTCGGAGAGTTGGGCTCCTCAGCCCCCACCGGATGGCAGCCCCTTGCTGCCTTTGCCTTGGTGGGCTCCCAGCTCGCCATCCATTGTGGAGATGTTGCTGCCCCCCCCCCCCCGCTTGCCCTCAGAGAAGAAGAGGAAGGCGCTTGAATGGCACAGGAATTTCCATTCTGCTGCAGCACAACGGCTGCCTGCTTCTTTTATCTAGCCCTGCTCTTTGGAAGCCCCTCTGTCTCGCGTGGACGTTTCTGCTCTTCTCCCTCCTCTCTCCCTTTATTTTCTTGGCCGTATCTTCAGACTAGAGATTCTGAGACAGCCCTCGAGCTGCAGCAGTAGCAGTGCTCTTCGCTGGGCGCTGCAACTTACAGACAGGTTCCTTTCCCGTCTCCCTGTGCTGTGTCCTTTGTGCAGGCAGAGGGCATGGGGGCGGGGGAAGCAGGGCAGATGCACCCTGCCTCTTAGTGATGTTCTCGTGTTGCGAAACTCAGCCCAGGCTCCTGCTGCAGACACAAGCTAATGCCAGATTGCTATCAGGAATCATGTGGTCTTTTTCAGATGTGATGGGAGAAAAGAAAATAAATTTGTAATTAAAAAATAATTTGATAGCATTTCGCTTACAGCGCTAATAGCAGGAGCTGCAGAGCTCGGCACTTCTGTGTCCACTTTGCCTGGGGCCTTGCAGGAGCCTGGGAGGGGCGTTGTGGTGACTGTCACTGCTCTGGGGCAGACATGGAGGAGGCTGTTGGATGCTTGACGCACATTTCAGTCACGCAGCTCGGGAGCGGCGAGTCGGCCTGCACGTCCAGCTCTCCCTGCTATCGGCTCAGACCTGCCACATGGCTGTGTCCTGGTCGTTCTGGTCTGTGAAACATGTGGTGGCCTCAGGGCCTCAGCAGCATCGCCGGGTCACTTTCCCCGTCTTCCCCACAGTCCTGTGTGCGTTGAGAGCAGGAGTGAGCTGACACACAGAGCGGGAAAGAGAAGTGTCCTCAGTTGCCAGCTGGTGTGATCTCGTCTTACTCTGCTCTGTCCTCAGGGGCCATAAACAAGGGCACCCACAATCAGGGACCCAAGAAAATACAAAATATGCCCTTGTACATCAGTGGTGGCCCCCAGACGAGTTATTGTGAAGATTTGCAAGTGTCTCTAAAGCAGCAAGATGATGTCTTTGTTGTTGTTGCTATTGGAACGCAACCCTCACAACTCTTTTCCCATTAGGCATTGCCAATCAATTTGGCAAGTGTTGCAAGAATCAAATTATGCCCCCAACTGGTTTAGCTAGCCTGCTTTTTCGGGCGTTGATTGACAGCCAAGGGGTCACATCAATAGACCCAAAGCGCACCATATGAAAGCAAATGAGACTGTTCTTTTAATTGACAAAAGCCATTTCTGAATGGTCAGGTCTGGAAGCTGAGGTATGCAGGTGGTCTCTGCATCGCCACGTGGGTCTTCCCTGTGTCTGATTCCTTCGTTCCTGGCATGCCTGTGAGAGGCACTCCACAAGTCCTGGTGCAGTCTCTTCCAGCCGCAGGGACCCTGTGCGCTGTGCGAGAGCCATGGCCGCGGGACCTCTGCCGGCTCCCGTCCAGGATGGGAGCCCAGGGTCTTCCCCACAGTGGGTGTGGAGCAGCTTCTGCTGTAGGCCTGCGCCTCCACCCCTGGAGCCCTTCGACGTCTGTCTGGGGACTGCTGGCCCTGAGGAGAGGCCCTCTGTCTCTTTGTGGCCTTGTGTCTTGAGCTGAACGGGCCCATCTAGACACCCCACTTCTCACCGCCTGCTCTGCTCCTGGGGACTGCAGCGCCTGCAGTTCGCAATCCCCCCTCCTCGGAGGGGGCCCGTTGATCCCGAGTTGTTTGCTGGGGCATCTTGGAACTCACAGGCCGTTCAAGGCAGATGTGAGAGGGTGAGGGTCTCCTCCGCCCCAGTTCATGGGAAGTGCATATGGAAAGTAATGCACGATTTCAGAGTTCTGCCCATTCCATCTCTCCCTGAACTCTGTGAAGCACCCTCCTCTCACAGGTGGAGAGAAGACCCGTGTCGCAATGCCGGCAGCCTGCACGTGGCTGAGCGTCCAAGGAATGATGTACCCCCTTAAATGGCGAGTGGCCTTTTCTGTCTGCAAGTGGCAGTGAGTGTGGGTTCCACTGGGCAGCCGTGTGCTGGACAAGGCGTGCGATGTCTTCTCCCGTGGGTTTACTGTCTGGAGCAGCGCCGTCGCTCAGTTCAGGCGAGAGGCTGCTTGCACAGAGGGAGGTGATGAAGAACAGGTGCAACTCGGAGGAGTGCGGCCCAGTGGGGCCCGGAGGCTGGAGCGGTGGTCCGGGAGATGTGAGCACGCAGCTTTAGGGGCAGGAGGGGAGGGCATACGTGGTGTCTGAGGCAGCAGGTGAGCCCTGCTGGGTTCTGGGCCTGCTTGTGGTCTGCAGCGCTTGGGGCATGTTGCCAGTGATGCAGATAGAGAGATGCGGAGCTGAGCAGGTCATGGAGAACCGTTCGTGGCTGTTAAGTTTGGACTTGATCTCGAAGGGTATCTGCAGCTCGTGAAGGGTTTTTAGCAATGGACCATTACAGTCCGATTTGCACTGTAGAAAAAAGGCAGTGTGCCTGTAAGCGAAGGGGCGATTGGATGAGTCATTCATTCATTCAGCAGTGCCGTGTGCGGTAGCTAAGCCCAGAAAGGAAGGGTCTGTGTGGCAGAGACAGCACCGTGAACGGACTGACGGTCCCTGGGGGCAGGCAGGGAGTGGGCTGTGGCGTGGTGACTGGGTGTGTGTGGGGGCGGGCCGTTCACATGCAGCCCGGTGCACAGGGTCCTAGTCCAGGTGCGGGCCAGGACAAGACACGCAAAGGACCCAGCTTTGAAAGTAAGACATAGAATCAGTCCTGTCTGCACATCACAGGACCAAGAGCCTGGACTCACACGGTTAGGACAAAGAAGTGAGTCCTGACACCACGTGGTTGTGTGCTTGACAAACGCAAGTCATTCATGAAACACGGCTAGGACTAGCGGGTTCCGCAGGTTGTGGGGTCCAAGACAGGCAGCCTCCAAACATCCCTGGAAGAAGTTAAAGATCTAAGTAAATGGAAAGGCGTGCTGGGCTGAAGGCCTGGAAGACTACTGTGAAGGTGGCAGTGCCGCACGGGGTGCGCGGATTCACGGCATTCTCCATCAGAGTCCCGGCTGACTGCTTTGCAGAGCCCGACAAATGCACGCTGCAGTGTGGCGTGCATTTCCGGGAGAGTGCTGCACCCAGTCATAGGCGCTTAGTGGTGACACGTGTGCGACACTGTGTGGCCGGAGGCCTTGCTCTCACCCCTTCCTGTTCGTTGTCTCGGTCTGTCTGAGGAGCCTGCAGTCCACGTCACTGGGTGATGGGGACACAGGAAATGAGCAGCCCAAGTGACCCAGCGGGGCGCTGCCTGCCCAGGAGCCCCAGCACTCAGTCTGGCCTCCGAGCCTGTGTTGTGAGACACAGAGTGCAGGCTGGTGTGGCCACCCTGGGCGGGTCTGCGGGCATCTCGTGGAGGTGTTTGGTGGGCAGCTGCTGCACACTGGGGACCAGGGAGGAGAGGGAGGCTGAGGCTTATGTGTCCCTGACGGTAGGGAAGGCACCGCTGTCCCAACGGGAGACCACAGGGCAGGGCGGTGCTGGGGACGAGCGGTCAGCAGGTCAGCGGTCAACCTTCTGGGCTAGAAGGCTGGGGTGACAGTTTCCTGGTCCGCCAGCCCTTCCTGTGGCATCCTGGGTGGAGTGCCTGATCCCCAGTACCCGGGATATGGTCTCTTCACAGAGGTGATCCAGCTGGATGAGGCTCTGGGGGGCCCGGTTCCGTCCATCTTGTGTCCTCATGAAAAGGGGCTGTGGAGGCAGAGACACCAGGGAGGTGTCGTGGGACAGGAAAACACGGTCTGCAAGCCACCAGGAGAGGTCTTTGGGGGAAGAACCAGCCCCGCTGACTCCATGAACGGAGGATTTTAGCCTCCAGTGTGGCAGGACGATACAGCAGTTCTGTTGGAGAGGAGAAGGGTGACCAGAGAGGAGGGAAGGGTGACCAGTAGGAGGTGCTCTACACAGGTTAGAGCCAGGGCTGCTCTGATGGGGGCCTGACCTGGGGCTGTACTCCCTGGTCCCCCTGGGCGCACCCTCCCCTCACACTTTATTCCTCAGCTGCTGTCAGTCCCCACCTCCCCATACCTGTCCCTGTGCACTGGCGGGTCCCTGCTCCAGGTGGTCTTGTTGTTTTTGGTTCTGTGTAGCTGTCAGCTGTCGCTTAGAATGGCAGCTTTCTCTGCAGACCTGTGGCATCCACAGGATGGAAGCAAACCTGCTCTGTCCTTACTGAAAAAGAAGAGCTAAGCTGTAAGAGACAGCTGGAGGGGCGGCCCCAAAGGACAGAGGCTGCCAAGGCCTGGTGTCTGGCTTAACAGCGCTTCTCCCCCGGCTCTGGGCCCTGGGCCTGGGCCCTCAAAGTCCCGCTCTTGCCCCTTGCCTGACTCCTGCCAGGGTTGGCTTCGCTCCTGCCCCTCGGATGTGGCTGATGTCCAGGACTTGACGGTCACCTGATCTTCACACCCTTCCTCTTCTCCAGTCCTCACTGTTAGGATCTGTCAGTTCCACCCTCTTGGGATCTGCCCACCTGAAGTCTTGGGTTCAGTGCCTCCCTACAGCGAGGCTGGGGATCCACATGCCTGAGTTCCTTGTGGTGATTAAGTAGAGAACTTGGCAACAGTGCCTGCTGCGTACCAAGCCCTCAACGCCGGTGCACTGAGGCTCACCGTGGCTGTCACCGTCACAGGGCACGTGCCTGTCATCAGGGAGGGCCTGTACGTCTCTCTGAGCACAGCCGTGGGACAGCCGGCGACACACATTGGCTCCAGCTGAGCTGCTGACCTGCGCCCTCCTCTTATCAGGTCTGGGATATTTTGGGCTTTCAGTAATGTTGTGCTTCAGAAAGTTCAAGGCAAATGGAATGAGAAGATAAGTTTATTTTGGTGTATAAAGATAAGGGCGGACTGATGTGATGGTAAGGGTGGAGTGTGCTACCTTGAGACTCAGGGCGCACCTGTGCTGGGGCATACAGGCAGAGGCCTCGTGTGTTGTGTGTAGCATAGCACACATTTCTGTGAACTTTTTGATCATACATGTACACGTGTGTGTGTCGAGCAGGTTTCAACAAGTTCATGGAAAATATGTATTATGAAAAATTGTGAATGGATTTCACCATACATACCGAAGCCGGCTTGCTTTTGATTTTGTGTTGTTTTGAATGTCTTCAGTTCTTCTCGTTCTGTGTGTGATGCTGGTGGCATTGTCCCACACAGGTGCCGCAGGACACACAGAGTCCTTTGTGTGCTGGGCTTGGTGGAACGAACTTTTTTTTTTTTTTAAGATTTATTTTATTTATTTGAAAGGCAGAATTACAGAAAGAGGGGAAGATATAGAGATCTTCCATCTGCTGGTTCACTCCCCACAAATGGCCACAATGGCTGGGGCTGGGCCAGGCCGAAGCCAGGAGCCCAGAGCTTCATCCGCGTCTCCTACGTGGATGCAGGGGCTTAAGGACTTGGTTCACCTTCTGTTTTCCTAGCTGCATTAGCAGGGAGTTGGATTGGAAGTGGAGCAGCCAGGAATCAAACCAGTGCTCATAAAGGATGCCGGTGTTGCAGGTGGCTGCTGGGCCTGTTACACCACAGCGCTGGCCTCTGGGGCAGACTCTTGAGACGGAGCAGGGAACTCCTCCATGCAGGCAGCCTGGAGGATGACTCATGTATTACTCATGTGCAGCCCTGCATGGTCAGTATTTGGTCCTCATTTCACAGACGAGATTGTGAGGCCCAGGGCTTGTCCCAGGAGACTGTGTTCCCACACCTGCTTGTGAGCACAAGCAGCCTGCACTTGCCTGTTTTTTTTTTTTTTTTAAGTATTTTTATTTACTCACTTGAAAGAGGGAGATAAAGAGATCTTTTTTTCCGTTGGTTTAGCTCCCCAGTGGCTCAATGGCTGGGGCTGGGCCAGGCCAAAGCCAGGAGCTAGGAACTCCATCCTGGTCTCCTACATGGCTGCTTTCCCAGGCGCATTAGCAGGGAGCCAGATCGAAAGTGCAGCTGTGCCATAATGCTGCTCCCCCCGCTGTCGCTTTTGCATTTCTCAGGCCATATAAGATGGGCTGGCCTCCTTGGACAGAGCAGTGGAATGAGAGCTGAGGGCCGCAGCACCAGTGTTTCCTGGAGCACCCTCCTGGAAGGGTTCCTGCTGCCTGGACAGTGTTTCCTGTGTGTCACCTTCATTAGTGCCACAGCACAAAGCTGGCTTAGCCAGCTGGCTGTAGGACGCGGCTGTGAAACCTGACTTGTGCTCTCCTTCAGCTTTCCATGCAGTAGGCTTGACAAGAAGCCCGCCCTGCTTGGGTTAGCTCCTTCAGGAAAGGCCATGCAGAGAGCATGGCCGCCAGCAGTGTCTGTGCCTTCCCAGTCAAATAGGAGCTGGTCGTGACAATAGATACAAAGACCCAGCCCCGAAATGAACACAAATCAATCCCAGTTGCTCCTGATGCCATCGTCCTGTGCTGAGTCCTGGGGCCGCGCTAGTTCTGAGAATGCTTTCTTCCCCTCCTCCCCTCCTCCCCTCCTCCCCTCCTCCCCTCCTCCCCTCCCCCCTTTCTCTCTTTATCTCTTTTTTTGATTTTATTTATTTGAGAGGCAGAGTTACAGACAGTGGGAGAGACAAAGAGGTCTTCCATCTGCTGGTTCACTCCCCAAATGGCTGCAAATGCCGGAGCTGGGCCGATCTGAAGCCAGGAGCCAGGAGCTTCTTCCAGGTGTCCCACGCAGGTGCAGGGCCCCCAGCACTTGGGCCATCTTCCACTGCTTTCCCAGGCCACAGCAGAGAGCTGGATCAGAAGAGGAGCGGCCGGGACATATGAGATGCGGGTACTGCAGGTGGAGGCTTGGCCTACTAAGCCACAGCACTGGCCCCCAAGAATGCCTCTGCCGGGAGAGGAACACAAGTGGTATTAGGTGTGATTCCCTGATGAGCATCCTGGCCTTTTCCCTGCTTCAGATGGAGATGGCCACCTGAAAGGAAAGCCTTTGTGTGTGCGTGGAGGACTCCATGGGGTTCAGGGAGGGGCGGGAGGCTTTCCCGAGTCACAGGGGTTGATGGCAGGTGGGGCCCTGCCTCCCAAGGGATTCTTGCTGTCCTGAGCTTTGTTGGAGGTTCTTTCTTGCCCGTGGGCAGTTCTTTTGTTTCTTTTGGTGATAGTGAACCTAGAAGGGTGACAGGGCACCTGGCATAGAAAGATCTCGGTGTGGCTCACCTGAGTCCAGAAGGCAGGTGTGAAAGTCCAGCACAGGTGTGACTTGTCTTGTGATGGTGAGTGGGGACTGACTCTGAAACGCAGCGACCAAGGGAATCTCTCTTTCTGAAGTGATCTGCAGGTAGAGGTACTGGATGTTCCCGCCAGCCACGTCCCTGCACCCTCCCTGTGTCTGGGTCTCGGGTCTCGTTCTGTTGGTGCTGGCTGTTTGTGGGACCCCTAGGACCCTTGGCGAGGGCAGTGCCGTGTGTGTGCCCGCTGTGTCCTCTGCCTTGCCAGTGGCACCTGAGCCAGCCGCTGGCATCCAGGAGCTCTGCGTACCTTAGCTGAGTAGGGGAGCAGGTGCATGGCTGCCTCTCCCCTGTGTCTGAGTGGCACCAGGAGGCTGTGTGTGCAGCTTTCCTGCTACCCTGTGCCCACACAGTGCCTGGCGTGAGGCGTGAGTGCTCTGGGCGCGGACTTTGTGTGCTTCCTGGCCTTCTGCTGACGTCGCTCTTGGGATGCAGTGTCCTCCTCTATCAGTTAGCTCTCCGTGGCTTATTTTGAGAATTAACTCATAGAACACAAATGAAAATGGTTTTGAAAACCATGAGGTGGGGGCTGACATTGTGGAGCAGAGGGCCACGTCCCTGCTTGCAATGCTGGCTCCCATATTGGAGTGCTGGTTCGAGTCCCAGCTACTCTGCTTCCCATGCAGCTCCCTGGAAACATGCCTGGGACGGCAGTGGGAGATGGCTGAATTTCCCTGGCCCCTGCCACCCACGTGGGAGACTCGGGTGGAGTCCTGGGCTCCGGCTCTGCCCTTGCTGTTGCGGCCATTTGAGGAGTGAGCCAGCAGATGCAAGCTGTCTGCCTGTCTGTCTGTCTCCTCTGTTGCCCTGCCTTTCAAAGAGAAAGAATTCTTCAAACCAAATGAGGAGGTGTTTGGTGACAAGGCCATGTCTGTCTTGTCTGTCTGCCTGCCTGTCCGCCCGCCCGCCAGCCACCGTTTGTCACTGGAATTAGGCCCTTTAGGCTGGAGTGATGCTCGCACATGATAAAAATAACTAATAACGTTAGTTTTGAGTTAGCCTTCGATTCCTCATCTTCTTGCCCTGAAGTTATCAATCGATCAGTAAGTATTATGACGAGTTGGTGACAAAGGGACTGGAGCAGAGCTGCTTATCTGATGCAGCCAGCGTCCCTGCATGGTGCTGGCCACGTAACTCCGCCTCTCCTGGCTTCGATAAGGTGGCCGTGGAGAAGATGAGATGTGGAGCTCTGCCATTCATTTACATATACGTTGAGTGAGAGGCCCATGGCATTGTTGACAGAGGAAGATGTTCCTGCCCACCAGGGGGGCGCTTGTGCTTCTCTGAGTTTCTCTGTGAGCTCACACTGCGGAGAGCAGTCTCAGAGGGCAGAGCCCATCCAGGAGAGCCAGGAGCAGCAGAGTGGTTCCTATAGCAGGACAGAGTGTGGAGAGCGGAGGAGGCAGCAACATAGAAAGAAGGGAGACACTGGTCATGTGGTGGCAGTGGAAGGCGGCTCATCTGTATTGAGCCCTTGCCTGCTGGGCTGCATTTAGTTATCAAGATCGTCTGCAGAACGCCTTCTCTGACCCCTGCTTTTATTTTCCCACAGGGAAACTGAGGCCCACAGTTGCTAAGCAGCTTGTCTACGGTTCTGGTTGATCAGGTGGTGTGCGAGCCTGCTGGGTGGGGAGCTCTGAGCAGCTCCTGCGTGATCATCGCTGTGCAGTGTCAGAAGCACAGTAGCCAGAGACAGGCAGGACTCCCAGCAAGGCCACACAACTTTTTAAAACAGAGATTTATTGATTGATTTGAAAGGCAGAGTGGGAGGGAGGGAGGGAGAGAGAGAGAGAGAGATCTTTTGTCTGCTGGTTTACTTCCCAAATGGCTGCAATGGCCTGGCTGAAGCTAGGAGCCTGGAACTCTATCTGGGTATCCATGGGGATGGTAGGGGCCCAAGCACGTGGGCCATCTTCTGCTGCTTTCCCAGGCACATTAGCAGGGAGCTGGATCAACAGTGGAGCATCAGGGACTCAAACCAGCACTCACATGGGATGCGTGTATTGTGGGTGGTGGCTTAACCTGCTGTGCCATAACATGGACCTACACCTCAGGTTTTTCCAAGGACATTTAAAACCTCGGGTCGGTTACAAATGTCTTTTCTTTCTTCCTTTCCTTTTCCTTTTCCTTTTTCCTTTTTTAGCAGAGCTGGTGTCCAAGGATAGGTGTTTTTTTAACATGGAGACATTTACACTGGGTCCAATAAATTGAGTTAAAAATGTACAAATGAGGCCGGCGCCACGGCTCACTAGGCTAATCCTCCGCCTAGCGGTGCTGGCACACTGGGTTCTAGTCCCGGTCGGGGTGCCGGATTCTGTCCCGGTTGCCCCTCTCCCAGGCCAGCTCTCTGCTGTGGCCAGGGAGTGCAGTGGAGGATGGCCCAAGTGCTTGGGCCCTGCACCCCATGGGAGACCAGGATAAGTACCTGGCTCCTGCCATTGGATCAGTGTGGTGCGCCGGCCGCAGCGCACCTGCCGCGGCGGCCATTGGAGGGTGAACCAACGGCAAAAGGAAGACCTTTCTCTCTGTCTCTCTCTCACTGTCCACTCTGCCTGTCCAAAAAAAAAAAAAAAAAATGTACAAATGAGCTTGATCGTGTGTGTTTGCCTCTCTTTCCCCTGGCCACGGGCACATGGTTATGTGTAGGATTCGGTTCTTCACCAAACCCCACCTGGAGCCTGCGCCAGCACGAGTTGGCTTTCGGGTGTCTGCTGAGCTGCTGGCACGCGTGCCCTCTGTGCCCAGTGTTGTGTGATGCATTTCCACAGCACAACAATGGAACAGATGGCGAAGAACTCATTAAATGTACACTCGTTGGTATACTCCTTGAATATATGCCACTTCCAACCTCTCTGTCCTAGAAAAGATACTTTGAGCATTGAAATTCAGCAGTTCATCAATTGGGTTGGGCCAAATCTGTTATGTAGGCCAATGTTGTGGTGCAGTGGGCTAAGTGTGCCTGTGGGGAGCAACCCGGACTGGACTGAGTTACTGGAATTAAGACTTATTCTATGCATCTGCTCTCCCACAATATGGCACTGGGAGAGGAGAAAACAGCTTCTACGCAGCTGCCTCTTGCCAACTTGAGTGATGACCTCCAGGAGCTGATCCTGCTCCTGATTGGAGGAGAGCAGCGTACTCAGCGTGTGGGCAGCCGAGTTAGGATTGGCGGAGGAGGACTATAAAGGAGGAGAGAGACAACATGCACCAGGAACATCTAAGGGGAACATCTATCTGAAGGAACACCTGTGCAGCCCCCGAGAGAGCCGGCCAGCAGTGTGCCGCTCCCCCGCGGAAGTGGGGAATGTGGCAGGGGGAACCGCCCTTCCACAGAGGTGGAAGGGACGGTAGCCAACCCGGAAAGAACCAGCAGCAAACCCGGGGACGGCCGAGCAGACGAAAGAACAGCGCAGGGTCCTGTGTCGTTCCTCCACGAAGACGGGGAGCGACAGTGCCCACATCCCATGTTGGAGCACTGGTTTGAGTCCCAGATGGTCTTTTTCCAGTCCTACTCCCTGCTGATGTGCCTGGGAAGGCAACAGAGGATGGCCCAAATTCTTGGGTCCCTGCCATACATGTGGGAGATCAGGGTGAAGTTCCTGTCCCCTGGCTGCTTCCTGGCCCAAACCTGGCTTTTGCAGCCATCCTGAGAGTGAACCAGCAAATGGAAGACCCCTCTCCCCTCTTCCCTCTTCCCCTCTCCCTTTCCCTCTCCCTGTGCTTTTCAAATAAATGCATCTTAAAAACAAACAGCAAAATCTACCCTGTGCCAAGTATTGTACTAGGAACTTTAGTAGACTAAAGTTTTTGGTGTTAGATAGCAAGTAGTGAATTTAGGTGAGAAAGCAGACCAGGGGGGTAGAAACACGGAAAGGGAATGGGCATGGAACTCCAGCCCAGATGGCCCAGCAAGGTTGTGATCTGTCCCTGCCAGCCGAGAGCTTGGACAGCAATATCAACCAAAAAATTTAAGAAGGAGAAAACCAAAAATATGTCAATGAGTTAAAAAAAGATTTAATGAAATAGATATAAAGTTAACTGTGAAGCAGTTAGTTGAATTCTGGGCGCAGAAACTTCATTGGTGGGTAGGATTTTAGCACATTGCAAAAAACCCAAAATAAAGCTTTAGCAGGTCAAAGACTGGGTATGAAATGAATAATATGTCATGGGCAAGTGGAGTTTATCTCAGAATTGCAGAGATGGCTCCGTGTCGGAAAATACCTCATTGTTATACCAGCAGACGCATTGAGGAACAAAAATATACTTAAACAGTTAAAAATAATTCAGCCAGACTCACTTGTTCCTAGTAGCTCTCTGTAGACGAGACTGCACGGGAGCACTGGTAGCCTCGTAAAGGTGTCTCGGAAATCTCTGGGAGGTGTCATGCTTCCAGGTGGAACTTCAGGCACACGGCCTTTTACGTCACGAGCAAGACAAGGTGCGTGCCACCGCTGCTTCTGTGCAGTATATCCCAGTCTCAGCCTTGCAGTGGGGAATGATGAGGCTGTAAGGGGCTCAGGAGCTAGCATGGGAGAGGCAAAACCATCAGGCTTGTCTTCACGGAAGATTCTAGAGAAGCTGTGGACAGCCTGCCCGAATTGGGGAAGGAGGGGTCAGCAAGTTTTCCCAATGCAAGATACGAAGCAATTAGCAGTCCGCTCTGTCGATAAAAGCCAGCTAGAAAATGCAATTTAGAGCTTTCTCCTCCGTGAGCCATCACCACTGTAAGACACCTTGAAAGAAACCCCAGTGATGTGTGCACGCCTTACCAGGAAACTGGCAAACACTGGGGCACAGACAGAAGGGCAGAGATGGTGAAGTAGCAAAACAGACCGCCGTCACGGGGGAAAGACGTGAAGGCGTCTGCCCACCCTCAGATTAACCTGCCAGGTACACGCCATTCCCGGCAACAACCCGGGAGGAATTTGACGTGAACTTGAGAAGCTGGTCTTAGAATCCAGTCCCCAGAAGGAACCAAGAATAGCCGGGATACACGAGCAGGTTGCAGGTCTCGTCCTTTCGGATATTAAAGCTTCCATGGCAGCAGTGATTAAAGCAGCCTGATAAATACACAGAGACAGATGAACGGGAGAGAATAGCAGGCCCCACATCAGATCCATACATACAGGAAATCTGATCTGCTTGGCTTCATTCGCTCCAAGGTGCTGCTCTGCGCTATCTCTGAGATACAAATTCGTCCTGGAGTTTTGTGTGAGGGTTGCTGGCCAGACGGTAGACCTGGCATAGCTTGATGAGAACCCACCGGTCATAATTCTAGAATGGATGGACTATAACGGGGTGTTTCGAATCGGTGGGAGCAAACGAGAACTTTTTCGTAAATGAATCTGGGACTTTTGCTTGTGTGTGTGTGTGTGTGTGTGTATACACACACACACATATACATATACACATATACACATATATACATATATACACATATACATACATATACACACACACACACACATAAAACAACAGCAGAATGGCACGTGTAGAATCAGCTCCAGGTAGGATAAATACAGAGTTGTGAAAGAGCAGCTTGCTAAGAAAAATCAGAAGTTGATACAGAGACTGCCTCACAGTCCTTGGCATACGGAAGGCTTTCTTAAGCTTGGCAGATCAAGTACAAACCCAGATGAAAAGACTGATCAGTTAGAGAACACTAAAACTACAAAATCCTCCAAAGGACACGAGAGCAAAATGTACAACCCGGATCCCATGTGCATTACGTGCTATGCACCTGCCTGTGGGGGTGAGATAGGCCGCAGAGAACGAGAGATGTGGTCACACCTGGCCCCTGCGGGCCTGACACACAGACCGGCTGGTGGGTCTCCGCCCATGCGGATCACTAGGGAGTAGGTGGGAAGTGGCCGGAGGAGCTGAGCGGAAGAGGCGGCCTGCCTGACCGGGCTGCTGCAGGAGCCCATGTGCCTAGCACGGCCAGGCTGATGGTTCTGTGTGCCTGTGCCTTCTGGAGGTGGAATTTTTTTTTTTTAATAAATGCTAACTGGGGTTAGCATCCTTGTTACCACACTGTAAAGGCACAGCTCCCATAGCCTCTGCTCGGGTCTCTTCTGTGTTTGTATCTTGTGGCCTCACTCACTGCGATTATAAACTGGTTGCTGTGCCACGCCGCTGTGTGCTTTGGGTCCTGGGGCTGCTGCCTTCCCAAGGGCTGTGATCTGTTTGGGTAGGAGAGGAGGTGAGGAGAAGGGGAAGAGGCCCGAGCAGGAGCAGGTGCTGGCATTCTTCCCTTACCGCCTGGTGACCCTGCCAGCAGCCTGCTCAGTGAGGCAGTTGCTCATCCTCTGCACACACGACGAAGCAAAGGTTTGGCGAGATTAATTTGCTTGTGGACGTGAGCACTCACTGTGGCTGAGCTGAAACTGCACCCGGTAGCCCTCTGACTCGGCCCCAGCTGTGTCCCAGGAGGGCTGGGGTGGCCCTGGAGTGGACAGGGCAGGGAGGGGAGCTGTGTTGCCTGCCTACAGTTGACCACCCCTTGCTGGAGGCTGCCGTCTGTCTGTCCCCTCTGTGTGGGGCCTTCCCGGGAGCTGCCTTCCCAGCGGGCATGCCACGGGGACCCACGCAGCTGAGTGGGGGCTGGGCTGCCTTAGGTGGCCACTGTGTTTCAGGGGCTTCTCTCTGGGATATCGTAGCAGGAGAGGGAGGTCATAAAATGTCACCTCATCTGTTGTGTGCCTCCAGCGTTCCAGTCTCAGTGCCTCGGAAGAAGAAAATGAAAAAAATCTGTCGGTGCGTGTGCGTGTGCGCGTGTGTGCACACGACGCGGTGTTTCTGAGGACGCGTCTTCAAATGCGAGCGCAGGGATCTATTTTTAGGCGCCCTTCCTCCCAACAGAGCTGTTTAAAGATTCAGCTCAGGCTGCTAATAGGTGTATTTATAACCATTCTGTCGACTCCCCAGCCCGAAAGCTGCTGCGGATGATGCTATTCTGGGAGGCAGTCGCCATGGTTACCATTAACCCTTTGGCTCAGGAAGAGTCTGTCAGTTGCAGGCTTTGTTCCCCCCAGGGTGCTGGTAGCATTTGAATGCATAAGTGTAGGGTGGAAGAGAAGTAAGAACCGGGCGTGTCTCGGGCTCCAACAGTATACACTCCGTAAGTGAATGAGCAGCTCCAGCAATTAATGTTAGCATAGGTTCCCCCTTGCCCTCACCAAAAAACCGAACCAAACCAAACCAAACCTAGAAACCAGCTGAGGTGGCGCTGGGGTCGCTGCTGAGCGAGTCAGTCATCGCCGGGGCCTGAGTATGGCCGCCGTCCCTCCAGGCGCGTCGTCACTGCCTCACTCTGAACGGTTGCTCTACTTTAGCAGTTCATTGATTTTAAACATCAAAGCACCTTTTTTATTAATACTCATTTTTTTTTAAACCAAAACACCCCTGCAAATAAGCTCTGCAGCCAGTGTCCCTTGGGGCTCATCGCAGTCCTGATTTCTCTAGAAGGATTCATGGGGCGGTAGCATCCAAAGAAATGGAAGGGAGACACAGCCCAGCAAGCGGACGCCCACTGTACACGCTCTCCCTGCACCCCACTGCCATGCGCTGGGCGACAGACGGGGCTGCTTCTCCCGCCCGCAGGTGGCTTACCCTTGGAAGAGCAGAGTCAATGTCAAGAAGACAGAGGGAGTCTCCACAGAGGCAGAGAAAAGCTGGTGTTGGGGCTGATCTTCTAGGGGGGAGGGGGAGCAAGTGGAGAAACCGCTGACCGCAGGGAAATCTGAGGGTGCAGGCCTGGGACGACAACACAGGTGTGACCAAAAAGGGCGCTCTGTCTTCTTTTAAAAAATGTGGTGTGTTTTGCTTATTTAAGACAGAGGCAGGCAGACTGATATCGGGCTCACTCCCCAGATGCCTGCAACAGCCAGGGCTAGGCCACACCGAGGCCAGGATCTCGAAACGCAGTCCTGGTCTCCCACGTTGGTGGGTAGGGACGCAAATGCTTGAGCACCTCCTGCTGCCTCCCTGGGTGCACATGAGCAGGAAGCTGGAGCCGGGAGTGGAGCCTGGAGTGGAGCCAGGCCCTCTGGTGTGGCATGCAGGCGTTCCCTGTGGTGTGCTGACGGCTGAGCCCTTCACGCCCAGGGATCCAGGGGTCCAGGGATCGCAGTCACTGAGGAGTGATCGCAGGTCTTTAAGGGGAAGCATTGACTTGTCTGACTCCTGCTTTAGGAGGGGGGCTGGGTGTGGCAAGGGGCGGGAGTCGGGGGGCGGGCAGCAGGAGGTGTTTCTGGGCGTAATTGCAAAGTGCGCAGACTTTTTCTCCTAGGAAAGTGGCCTGTTGACAGAGACCCTCATGTCCTTGCTAAATGTCAGATGTGCCGGGCATCCTGGGAGAAGCAAGCTGGTTCGTCTGAGGGTCTTCAGAAAGCTCATGGGAGATGTGTTATGAAAAAATTACATGTTAGTTTCAGAGTCTTTTTGCACTAAAATAAACTTACCTGTTAACTCAGTTTTTCCATGAATTTTTTTTTTTTTTGACATCTGCTGTATCTAGGAGCCAACAACAGTGGGAAAATGGGTCACTTTCAGTTTGTAGAGCTTGTCACTTAATCGGGACACAGGCATGGCTGGAATGAATAGTGCATGTGAACAAGCTACGTGCACAATATAATTCATAAGTGTGGATATAGCCGCAGGGCTGCCGCTGGGAGCCGGGACATCTGAATTCAGCTTGTCGGCTTCTCTTTCCTCCTGTGTGAAATGCAGAGGGAGGCAAGCACTGCTCAAGACTGAATGAGTGATCTATCTAGTTGCGTGGGACTGCTTCCAGGAAGTCCACTGGGATTCCTCTCTCAGCACAGCTCCATCCTCACCTGCTGGGCAGCGCTCACCTGTCCCTGCACACATGCGCCCTCTTGTGGTCTTCCCCCACAGGTTGTGGTCATCATCTGCATTTTGTTTTTTAAATAGGGGAGAATGTGTTTTGTTTTTATTATTTATTTAATAATTTTATTTGAAAGGCAGACACCCATACACACACAGACAGATGGACACGGAGAGAGAGGGAGATCTTCTGTCTGCTGGTCTGCTCCCTAATGGCTACAGCGGCCATGGCTGGGCCAAGGCAAAGGCAGGACCAGGAACTGCACATGTCTCCCATGGTCGGCGGGGGCCCATGCACTTGAGTCAGCATCTGCTTTGTCCCAGGTGCAACAGCAGGGAATGGGGTCATCAGTGGAGGCAGGACTTGATCCGGACACTCAGCGAAGGGATGTGGGTGTCCCAGGTGGGACTTAACCGGCTGGGACACAGTGCCTGCCCTCATCCACTGCATTTCTGTGGTCTCTAGCTCTGCCTTCCCCACCACGTCCTCCTTCCAGGGCAGCCACTGCCCTTGCTTATTTCTGTGTCCCTGCTCCTACGATGGACCCTTGCTTCCGACAGGTACCAGTGGTGTCCAAAGAACGAATGAATGAAGACACAGCTCTGAGAAGTCGGGATGGCTTTGTGGTGGGGTGGATTTGTAAACCGTTCATCACAGTTGTCTGCCATGTACCGAGAAGGTGTGAAGGCTGACAGAGCGATGGGTTGTGCACATAGTGTCCAGCTTGAGGAGCGGCTCCCTCGGGGAGCCCTGATGTCCCTGTTTCCTGGCAGTCCCCGTGCGGCTGAACCTGACCTCTGTGCTTGCAGTAAAATCTTACCACTCACTCAACAGTAGCCTCACTGGTTTGTAGAATTTCAGCTTTTCTTTTTTAAGGCTTATTTATTTGAAAGGTATATTTACAGGGGGATTGGTGGAGTGACAGGCACAGAGCCTCCATCTGCTGGTTCACTCCCCAAGTGGCTAGAGTGGCCCTGGCTGAGCCAGGCTGAAGCTGAGAACATGGAACCCACCTGGGTCTCCATGTGGGTGCAGGGGCTCAAGCACTCCACCTTCGACTGCTTTCCCAGGTGCATTAGGAGGGAGTCACATAGGAAATGGAACAGCCGGGTCTTGAATCTGTGCCCATTTGGGATGCTGGCATTGCAGGTGGTAGTGTAACCCACTGTGCCAAAATGCTGGCTCCTCCATTCTTTTTTAAAGGGTTGCCTGAGTTGTTTGGTATCAGTTTCCCAGGAAGAAAGTAACCCAATCAGCAAGCCAGTGGAACCAAGAGGAAATTTTGGGAACATTCTAGTGCTTTCTGCCAGCACATTACTATTGCTTTATTTAAAAATATTATTTGAGACGAAGAGAGAGACAGAGTCAAAGTGAGAACGCCTAGCCACTGGTTCCTTCTTCAAATGCCTGTGATGGCCAGGGTTGGGCCAGGCTGAAGGCGGGAGCCAGGACCTCCAGCCAGGTCTCATAAGTGAGCAGCAGGTGCCCAACTACTTGAGCCGTCTCCACTGCCTCCCAGGGTGTGTGCTAGCAGGAATCTGGGATTGTGAGCAGAGCAGGCACTGGGACTCAGGCGCTGTGGTATGAGATACGGGCATCCTAATCGGTGTCTTAAGTGCTACACCAAACTCCCATGCCAATGCATCATCACGAGTGTGTTTATCAAGTGTAGATGCTGTTGAAAAAAATGACATGTGCTTGGTAAAGAGACTGTATCACCAGCTATAGCTGGAAGTTTGGACATTGTCATCTCAGCTTATGAACTTATTTCAAGGTGGATTTTAAGTAAGACCGGTCGTGCCTTTCTTGTGAGGTGGTCTTTGGGTGGACCAGTCCTGTAGTATTGCTGTGGGGACCAGGCAGGAGGTCAGCCGTGGCGAGAGGAAGGCTGTGCTCTGCCGGTGGCGTGTCCCGCTGTGGGTTCCCCCGGTTGGTGCAGCTGCGCTGGCACTCTGACATCAAAGAGGGGGAAAATGGAGTCAGTTTCAGAGTCCATTCAAGGGACAGCGTAAGGGCAGATGCCCTGGAGCGAGCCGGTTAGGAGCCGCGCGGCTGTGGCTTACTGCCTGGAGTCCTGCGGTTGGAGGCATCCTCAGCTTTCGTTCCTTCGTCCATTCATTTGCACATGCGTGTCTGCAAGCACACTTCACAGAGTTCGTGAGAAATGGAGTTCAGTGCAAAAACATCCGAGATCCACATGTCGTTTTTTCGTTATGTGCATTTTCCGTGAATTTTCTGAAGTCTCCTCAAACTTTGCACCAAAATAAACTCCCCTTTCAGTTCCGTTTCCCCCGACTTTCTGAGGGCTTTTGTCCGGATCTGCACTCCCCCCACCACAGAGATCGTCAGCGTCTGTGCCCTGCAGAGTCCTCTGAGGACCTGGGGAGACACTGCTGGCCCTGCTGTCAGGGCGGCGCCTGCCCATCTCTTGGTGTGGTTGGCCGTGGTCAGGATCCCTTATTCATCTTCCCTTTGGGCTATGCTAGGTTCTGGGGATGTGGAGCAAAAGACGTCATGGCCGGCAGGCTCTGGAGGTGCTCATGGTTTTGTTACGAAAATCACAGAATAAACAGGATTGGAGCTTCATTATTATTTTAAAGATTTATTGGAAGGCAGAGTACACACACACACTCACACACATGCAGCGTGTGCCCCAGTGAGCTTCCTTCCACTGGCTCACTCCCCAAACAACCACAACAGCCGGGGCTAGGCCAGACTAAAGCCAGGAGCCTGGAACCACATCTGGGTCTCTCACAGGAGCGCCAAGGGCCCAAGCACTCGTGCCATTTTCTGATGCTTTCTCGGTCGCATTAGGAGGGAGCTGAATTGGAGGTGGAGCAGCTGGGACTTGAAGCTGGAACCCATATGGGATGTTGGTGTTGCAGGTAGTAGCTTCACCCACTGAGCTACAACCCTGGCCCTGAGCTTTATTATTTTTTAATGATTTATTTATTTGAAAGGCAGAAATACAGAGAGGCAGAGAGAGAGCACGCGAGAGAGAGACTGCGCACGAGCTTCCATCCACTGGTTCACTCCCCAAATGGCTGCAACAGCTGGAGCTGTGCTGATCCAAAGCCAGGAGCCAGGAGCTTCTTCTGAGTTTCCTACAGGAGTGCAGGGACTCAAGGACTTGGGCCATCTTCTACTGCTTTCCCAGGTCAGAGTAGAGAGCTGGATTGGAAGTGGAGCAGCTGGGACTTGAACCGGCACCCATATGGGATGCTGGCGCTGCAGGTGGCAGCTTTACCCACTACACCACAGCACTGGCCCCCTGAAATTTATTATTAGAAAAACAAAAACAACCTGGTTGAAATCCTGGTCACTGAGTGACGCAGGCCATGCCTATTGATGGTTCCCAGGCCCCAGGAAAACACTGAGCAGGGCTGGTGGGGGCTTGAGTGACGTCGTGTGCGTCCCCTGCCCCACCTGATGTTCACTCAGTAAATGGTAGCTGCTTGGTGTGTGTGTGTGTGTGTGTGTATATATATATATATATATATATATTTTGACAGGCAGAGTGGACAGTGAGAGAGAGAGAGAGAAAGGTCTTCCTTTGCTGTTGGTTCACCCTCCAATGGCCGCCGCGGCCAGCGCGCTGCGGCCGGCGCACCGCGCTGATCCGATGGCAGGAGCCAGGAGCCAGGTGCTTTTCCTGGTTTCCCATGGGGTGCAGGGCCTAAGCACCTGGGCCATCCTCCACTGCACTCCCTGGCCACAGCAGAGGGCTGGCCTGGAAGAGGGGCAACCGGGACAGAATCCGGCGCCCCGACCAGGACTAGAACCCGATGTGCCGGCGCCGCTAGGCGGAGGATTAGCCTAGTGAGCCACGGCGCCGGCCGGTATATATTTTTTTAAACGGAGTTTTTACTGAATCAGTGAAATCCGAAAAATGCACAAATGCTAAGGTTCCACATGCCTTCCTGGAACAGTACAGGTCCCTGTGGGACTGCTGATGTCCAGCCCCCGTTCACCACCCACCCTGCACCCCTCAGTAACAGTTGGTGGGGAACGATTGTCTTGCCTGCTGTGGGCTCCCTGCCACGGCTCGCGCGCAGGAGACGTACTGCTTCTGCACCAGGCTCTTCCTCGGCGCCACGTCTGGGAGATTCGTCCACGTTTCTGCTCGCGGCAGGAGTCTATTCCGTCTTCATGCCGAATAGCCTTCCATCGCGTGAACGCACAGTTTGTTCATTCTGCTGTCGGCGGACCTGGAGGTCATTCCCTGCAGGGACCGCGATGTGAGGACGCTGTGTGCCCGCGCTGGTGTTTGGAGCACACACTCACGCCCTGCTGGTGGGCACGCCCCTCGGAGCGGAGGGGCTGGGATGTGGGCTCTGTGGGAGAAGGGGGCACAGGGAGGCAAGGCAGGAAGGCTCTGGGGAGGCTTTCTCGCCATCTGGCCAGGCCATGGAGGGTGGGGTGGGCCCTGGGCACAGTGGGAGTCAGTGGCACCCAGCTTCTTGCCTGGGAGTCCTGTGGCTGAGCTGTCCTTTGCTCCTGAGGCCCTTTGTCCACGCTCTCAGGGGTGGACTTGGGCACCACTCGTCAGGCAGGCTTACCCACAGCGCTCTGAGCTGTAGGAGGCCGTGGGGTCTCGCGGTGTGGGGACACAGCGGGTCTTCAGTGGGGGCTTTACCCTCGGACAGCATGCCTGGGTCGCTGCCCCTGGCTGCAGACGCTGGCCACCAACCTGCAGAGGGGGGACAGCGATGCCATGTGTCCTTAGGTGACCAACCCCCCGCCTTTTTTGAGGGAAAAAAAATCCTTAGCGTCAACCTGTTTGTTTACCACTTGTCTCTTTCCCTGCTCGAGGCCGTGCACAGCAGACACGTCCCTGTCACTCTGGATCTCTGCCTGTCGAGTCCCTGAGTGGACAAGGCATGGTGCGCTGATTGTTCCCAGCTCTGTCCCCAGACCAGGGTCATTGACCACGGCAGAGAAGTTGCTCTCGCCCTGTGGGACAAGTCAGCCCGGAGCTCAGCATTCCCGTGCGTTCCGGCAGCATGGCTCGGCACCTGGCCTGTGCGGAGGGGACCCAGGGCGAGAGGATGGGGCTGGCAGAGCTGCTCTTTGAGAAGGGGCCTTGGCACGGGTGCTTCCTTCTTGCCCCTCCCAGACAGCTCGGAGGGCGGAGAGAGAATGTGTCGGACCTGACACGCGTGCTCCCCAGGTGCCGGCCACTGCCTTCACTTTCACCTTGATCACGGGACAGTGATTGCCGTACTCCAGCCACTGCTCATGGACACGCAGCCCCGCAGGGTATGCTGTGGGCACGCGTTTCAGAATTGTCACTATTTATGTATGGGTCACAAAACACACATGTCTTGGGCCAGACAGTGCCACGGAGCCTTGGTTTTCTGCGGTGTGGCCTCTTCACAGTACTGCAGATGCGGTACTGGAGTGAACCAGGCACTTACATAAGAACTGGGACTCTCCCGAGGGTCTTGTAGAGATGCGCTCTGATTCAGTGGGTCTGGTTTCCGGTGGGTGCCCAGGAAATGCACGTAGCAAGGCTCTCGCTCACTTCCAGAGTGGCATGGGGCACAGCACTGCCTCTGGAAGCTTCCGTTAGTCATCTACCTGGTGGGATCCAGCAGCCACTAATGAGGCAGCGCTGACCACGTGCCAGGTGCTTGGGGCCAGGGTGGTGACTGGAGCTCACAGCCCAGTGAGAGCAGCTGCCAGCCAGGAGAAGCCGCCCGCAGACCACTTGGTGCACAGCACGGCCCTGTTTGTCTGCTGCCCATGGCTCTGTTTGATGCAGGCTACGACTGCTGGGCCATCATGGGTGTGGGTGGCAGGGAGCCACCGCCGCGCAGCCCCAGCCCTACCTGCACTCACGTGCTTTTTCCCAGAGAACTGTTTTGGCCTTTCCGTTCCCCTGCGCTGTGGCTGCAGGTGCCAGGTACGCTTCACAGCAGGGCTGGCCGTTGGATCCCCCCAGCTTAGCTGTCAGTTAAACTGCTCCCAATTTGGTTAGAAGTCTCCCCAGTCAGGGTGCCCAGGGTCAGCTCAGTTTCCGTCCTGTCTCTCTGCTGTGTCTTTGCCTGTTGGGGGATGGCATAAGTCTGGACTGAGAAGTCTGCACCTGTGCGTGGCCCCCTCCGTGGCTTGGGTGTTTGCCCATCTGTCGCCACCTGCCTAGCCCCAACTCCAATTGCACTTCCTCCCCTTCTGCAGGGCAGAGAGGCCCTGGCCTCAGCCTCAGATTCCTGCAGCTCAGGGGTAGACTAGCTGACTCCTTCCTGTACCTCGCAGGTCCTAGCAGTCAGGGAGGACCTGGGGCGATGGTGCCCTTGCTGTGTTGCTCAGCTGCTGTGGGGGTTAAGCCCTAGACCCTCAGTCTGGTTTTGTGCAGCCTTGCTCTGCATGGTGGGAATCTGACCCATCCTTGTCCTGTTTTCCTTGCCTCCCGGCCCCCAAGCCGTCCACCTTTCTGCCCTCATATCTCCTTGCTTTGCGGGTGTAGTGTGGTGTCTTGGTCTGGCTTTGGTATCAGTGTGGTGCCGGCTCTTAGAAGTTAGAAAACGTTCCCCTCTTTATATAGTTTGGGAAGAGTTTGAGAAGGACCGGGCGTAATTCTTCTCTCCGTGTTTGGTTGAATTCACGAGCAATGCTGTCTGGTCCCTCATCTTCTCATTGTTGGTAAGGTCAGGTGACTCCCTCCCTGGCCTCCAGGACTTGGCACAGCTGCTGGGTGCTGCACCGAGGGCCCCCACCCCCCAACTCCTCCCCCTCCTGCACGTGTTGGGCCTCTTGAGAGTTCACTCTGACCGAGGCCCCTGGTGTCCTTCTGTGGTCATCGGCAGTAGCACCCTGTGATTGTCTTGTGTCCTCTTGTCCTTCCTGATGGACCTGGCTCTCGGGGCTGAGGCCTCTGCAGGCACACGAGAGTGTTATGGTCGGTGCTTACAAGTGGGCATTGTGGGGGTGCTATGTGTGAGGGGCTGCATGGCTCAGGCCTGTGTCAGGCTGTGGTGGTGGGCTTGGTGAGCTGACCCTGTTGGGGAATGGGGGCTGTGACCCTGCCCTGCATCAGGCCCTGTAGTGGTGGGCTTGGTGAGCTGACCCTGTGGGGGAATGGGGGCTGTGGCCCTGCACTGTGTCAGGCCTGTGGTGGTGGGCTTGCGGGGGCTGTGACCCTGCCCTGTGTCCGGCCTGTGGTGGTGGGCTTGGTGAGCTGACCACGTGGGGGCACGGAGCTGTGGCCCTGCCCTGTGTCCGGCCTGTGGTGGTGGGCTTGGTAAGCTTACCCCGTGGGGGCATGGGGGCTGTGGCCCTGTGCTGTGTCAGGCTGTGGTGGCGGGCTTGGTGAGCTGACCCCGTGGGGGCATTGGGGCTGTGGCCCTGCCCTGTGTCAGGCCTATGGTGGTGGGCTTGGTGAGCTGACCCCGTGGGGGGATGGGGGCTGTGGCCCTGCCCTGTGTCAGGCCTGTGGTGGTGGGCTTGGTGAGCTGACCCCGTGGGGGGATGGGGGCTGTGGCCCTGCCCTGTGTCAGGCCTGTGGTGGTGGGCTTGGTGAGCTGACCCCGTGGGGGGATGGGGGCTGTGGCCCTGCCCTGTGTCAGGCCTGTGGTGGTGGGCTTGGTGAGCTGACCCTGTAGGGGCACGGGGGCTGTGACCCTGCCCTGTGTCAGGCCTGTGGTGGTGGGCTTGGTGAGCTGACCCCGTGGGGGGATGGGGGCTGTGGCCCTGCCCTGTGTCAGGCCTGTGGTGGGGGGCTTGGTGAGCTGATGATGCTGCAGCAGCCGTGTGCTCTGAGCTCATTTTGGGTGACTCACAGCAAGACAGGGAGGATGACGGTGAACCACTGAGAGTGAGTGCGGGTGATAACATGAGGGAAAGTTGTGCTGTTTTAAAAACATCTCTGGAAAAGAAAAAGATCCTCGGGTTCTGAGATCAGAAATGAAGTCTTCCATGGTTTCAGTCCCATTTTAGTGGTCTTTTGTCTCTTTTAAGAGTTAGCTGGAGTGCCCACAGAGCGCGTCCTTCGGAGACATCCTGGGCATGGGCCTTCAAGACGGTGTGTCCTGTGCTGGGCCCTGAGTGCAGAGGAGAGAGCCCCAGGCAGTCACCACCGCGTGTCACAGCCCGGGGATGATGAGGGAGGACGGCAAGGCTGTGGCCCAGGCCCCCCAGGCCCAGCTGGAAGTTCGTGGGTGGGGAAGTGAGAGACAGGCTCTTGGAGAGAGTGTGTGGGAGTTCCCTGCTGTGCTGTCCACTGAGCCTGGGGCTTTCCCTGGGTGTGCGTAGAGATCCTGGGATCTCTCCTCCCAGGGTTGCTGCCGAGGCCGCAGGAGAGAGCCTGGTAAGTAGCTAGCCCTGGACAGATGGTGATTGTGTTGAAATCAAAGCAGTCCTTAAAAATATTTTATGTTTATTTGAAAGGCAGAGAAAGAGAAAAAAAGAGATGGATTCTCCATCTGCTGGCTCATTCTCCAAGTACCTGCACCAGCTGGGGCTGGGCCAGTCTGTAGCCAGGAGTTAGGAACTCCACCCAGGTCTCCCATGTGGTGACAGGGACCCAGGGAGCTGGGGTTGCAAGCAGCGTCAGGCAGTGTGACACAGGATGCAAGAGTCTCAGCACTCGCTGAATACCTGCCCAGGTGGTTTCTCATGGGTGGCGCCGTGCAGCGCGTGTGGGGTCATTGACTACAGAGTTTCTCTAGGGAGATGGGGCCGGCCTGCCTATAGCAAGACCTTGAAAAAGTCTGTGCTCTGATGTTCACCAGTGTCACTTCTGATGTGCCCCAGGGAAAAGCCTGCGGCACAAAGTTTATATGCACAAAGGAGTGCTGCAGAATTATTGACAACAAAGGAAAAACTGGAAATGCGTGAACATGAAACACTAGGGGATCGATTAATTGAATTATTGAACACATTTCCAATGGAATAATAGGTAGCTATTGAGAAAGCTTAAAAAGCACATTTAAAAATACTTTTATAGTCTAATTTCAGCTTTTTAAAAATCTATTTATAGAAAAATAGCTGCAAGGCTGTGGGTACCTCAGTGACAAAATGATAGATGAAGTTTCTGTCCTGTTTCCTGAATTGTGTTTACGATGAACATTGATGGTACTCGATTAATTTTTGTGTTATGTTCTTAAAACTGTGGAATAGCCACTCTCGTAAGAAGTGTGCAAATCAAGGGAGTCCTGTACGTCCATGGGCTGGAGCCCACAGTCCAGCCGATGCCCAACACTGCCTCTGCTCCCTGCTCCCAGGCCACGCTGGCCGTTCCTGGTGTCAGAATTGCGGAAGGACACAGCCACTTCATCCCTGGGACCAGCTCGTGCCAGCTGTTGCGTGCTGGTCTCCATGGCGAAGGGTCTGTTCACCGTTTTTCATTTCTTCTTGGTCATGTTCCTTCCGTCTTCGCCACCCTCTGGGGGAGTTCCTCAGGCTCACTTTGATGCTCATGACCGTGATATTTTTCAAGTTCAGCTGGGTCTGCTGTTCCCTCGTGGTAGATCGGTTCTTTGTGGTGGGCAGGAGCGTCACAGGGGCCACGCTGTGTTCCCATTGCAGCTGTCAGGCAGTGTCTGTGTCCTTTCTGGTGACTGCGATCTTCCGGGCTCGTGCACTGGGAAGCTACTCTGAAATGAAGGCGAGTTCCCTACAAAGGTGCAGCTGTGTGAGGAGCGCGCGCTGACCATGCCCTCTTTACCTGCGGCGCCGTAAATCCTGCCCTTGTACCAGCCTGTGTTCCATACCGTCGCAGTCTCACGTGCGACCGGTGGGAACCCCTGCCAGCTGCCCATGCCCACATGGGCATCATTCTTTGACTGCATCCCAGCTCTTTGGTGTAAGGTGCTCCGAGCTAATTCTGTTCTGTTCTTTAGAAACCAAGGCTGTGGCTCTGAGCATGCTTACAGTGTTGGGCGCCTCTGCTTCCTGGCCCTGTCCGTGGATGGGGTGCAGGTGCGCGGTGCAGAGACACACATCGCTGTCTGTGTCTTTATCCGGCTCTGCACGTTGAAGCATGGCTCCTCAGGGGTCCCTCCAGTTCCAGTCCGTTCTCCTACCTGTAACTTCCTTTGCTTCCGGAGAGGGCCCCTACGTATTTATGCTCTTACTCAGTCCCCTGTGTGTAACTGACTCCCTGCCACTGCAGCTGCCCCTGTCCCTGTCACCCTGGTCAGACCCCTCCCACTGCTCTGGACGCCACGTCCGGAGTCCTCTGTACCCCTCCCCACTTCAGGTGGCCCAGGCCACTCTGCTCTCCCCACATGGGCTGCTCATGTTGGTGGCCTGAGCTGCACCTGCCCTGTGGGCTGCTTACCCTCTGCTCTTACCCTGCTCAGGCAGTGAGGCCCCCGACATGGGCATCCCCTCCGACCCTTTGGGCTTGGACTCCTTGTCCAGGCGCTCACTCAGTGGACACTGCCCCTCACCTCACCCTGCTCATGGCCACCTGCCTGGCCCTGGCTTTCCTGGCCTCTCCCAGAACTTGGGGACGGAGCTGCAGAGAGGGAGACGGGCACTGACTTGTTGATGAAGCCAGACGGGCTTCATTAGGGGATTAGCAAGTGCTTTAGAGATGACAAGGCTGAGCTGGAAGGCTTACCTTCTGCTAACTCAAACTCCCTGAGCACCAGGGATCTTCCAAGGGGACCCTTCTTCTATGGGGGCTATGGCCTTCGACAGGCATGGGCCGCCATGTCCCCGTGTGCAGACCTTGTCGGGAAGTCCGTGCAGACACAGTAAGTGCGCAGAGGGAGGTCTGTGTGGACACAGTGAGTGCGCAGAGGGAGGTCCGTACGGACACAGTGAGTGCGCGGAGGGAGCTGTTTGTAGCTGGCCAGGCCTGGCTCCACGGTAGGTGCTGCCATCGACAGGCCACGCTGTGGTGCCCCTGCAGGCAGTTCACACTCCCTGAGCCTTGATCTCCTCTGTGGGAAGCCCCGCGCTGATGGTCCCTGCCTGTCACCCCTCGGGCAGCCTCCCCCAGACAGAGTGTTCTGAGGAAAAGCTGGAGACAGCTTCAGCCTGCACAGCAGCCTCCAGCCCTCACCCATTGTTCCCAACACGTCACCATTCCGTGGGCACAGGTGACCACGGGTCTCCGGGATCCCTCTAGGACTGCTGCTGGCTCCCATGGACAGCCTGCAAATGCTGTGTGTGTGTGTATGGTACATGTGCACATTGGCATATATGTATATGTGCACACACACATATATGTATATGTGCATATATGTATATGTGTGTATGGTACATGTGCATATTGGCATATCTCTTATATGTATATGATATGTGTATGTGTGGTACATGTGCACATTGGCATATCACATATGTATATATCTGTGTATATATGTGTGGACATATGTATATGTAAACGTATACGTGTGTATGTATATGTGTGTGTATATGTGTGTATATGTATATTCGTGTGCATGTATATATGTATATGCATGTGTGCATGTATATATGTATATGCATGTATATGTATGTGTATATGTGTATGTGTGTGCATGTATATATGTATATGTATGTGTGTATTATATGTGTATGTGTATATATGTGTATGTGTATATATGTATATGAATATTTGTGTGCATGTATATATATCTATGCATGTGTGTATATATGTATATGTGAGTGTATATATATATATATATGTGTGCGTGTATGTGTGTGTGTGTGTGTGTGTGCGTGTTTCTCCTGCACCAAGGTAAATGGCCTGTATTTGAGCAGTCTCAGAATTGAGCATCATCTTGATTGAATTCTACTATGATAATCTGAATTAAACAGCAACTAGACGGCCACAGGAAGTAAGATGAACACTTCTTGCCTTTGGTGTTGATAAAAACAAATTAAACCGATTGTAAACCCCAACTCTTGTATTTGTCAGTGTCTGTCCTGTCTTTGTTTTTGGCGGAAAAGCCAATTTCACTCTTTGTTGTGAATCATTTTGATGAGTCAAGTCGACGCTATCTTTGTTTGCTGGGGTATAACTCACTCTGCAAACGTTATATTATTACTTAGGCTTTCATAATGCCAGCGAATTTGGGCTATAGAATTTACGATGTTAGGTTAATCTGGGAAAAGCACCTTAGCGCACACGTTCTTGGAGCCTCAGTTTTGATGGGCAACACAGATCTGTAAACTCAGATTTTTTTTAATCATCGCGGTTCTAGACTGATGCTGGTTTATTATAGCAGTGGCACTTCCAAGTGTCTCCTGGGACGGGGATGCCTTCACCACCAGAAACTCCTTTAAACGTTGATAAAATGAAATTCTTTCAGGAGCGTGTATTTTTATGTCATTGATGAAATCCGTAGCTTTAAAAAAAAGCACATGTTCTTATAATGAGTCTTTTTTTTTCAATGAGCTTTGAGGGAGGCTGAGAGATTCCTGAGTTTATTTCTCTTGGTGGATTTTGTCAGGAAAAAGATGCTCACGTGTGTTGTGGGTCAAGCCTGGCCCTGCCCCCAGGAGCTGGGCGTCTGGTGGGAGGGGCAGTGTGGTGCTGCGGTTCTGGAGTCGTTTTTCCTTGCGGCCTGTAACTCACTGAATGTAAGGTGAACGCCGTTTCTTCACACTGTAGCGTACGAGGTTGCGTAGGTGTGTTTCCATGATTCCGTTCGCACGCCCATTCATTTGTTCCATCAGTCAGTCAGTCAGTCAGCAAGGAAGTGTGTAGTGAGCCCCTGCCCAGCGCCCTGGTGAGCTGGGCAGATGTGCAGCTCACGTCTGTGCGTGCCTCGCTTGTCCTGAGCCCGCGTGTTGGGAGGAAACCATGGTCAGACATCTGCTTCGACGCGCTTTCCCCGTCACCACGCTGAAGTCCTAGGGTGCGCTGGCGGAGTGCTCCTCCCTCTCGACGACTCCCATCACCTCTGCTGGAGGGCCGGGGCGTAGCCAAGGGAGGAGGACAGCTCACGCGACAGACCCAGCAGTGCCCCCCACCACCTCGGGGGCTGCTCCAGCGATGGACCCCCGCCCTGTCTGGGGAGGGCTAGGACTTGGGATCCTAGGCAGGGTGCTGTGAAACCACAGGCACGTGGCAGTGGTGATGGGCCCCGTCACCGCAGCCTCGTGCCTGGGGGACCAGCAGGGCTCAGGGCCCCTCCTCCCTCTCCTGGGGCTGCGGGGCCTGGAGGTGGGATTTGGCAAAGCTGGCCAGACAGAGCCACGTCTCGGTCCTTCGGCGCTGGCGAAGTACACTGTCCTAATTAAATGTTTCTCTTTCATTTAGAATTCTACAGTGCCGTAATTCAAATGAGAAAGCTGCTGTTTTGACAGATGATGTCATTTAATTTTAGGATCATTGTGCTCCTTGTATTCAACTGCAGACTAAATTGGACCCTATCTCGGAGCCTTTATACGTTGTAAAATCTAACGTTCCCGTGAGCGTCTGATTAACTCGTCGCGAGGGGCTGTTTGAGCTCCCTCCTGCTGCTGTTCTCTGCGAGGACTCCTGGCCAGGGGTGGTGGCGGGGGGAGGCTGCTGAGTTCATCTGCTCGTGTGCAAGCTGGGGCCTCCGGGGGCCAGTTCTGAAAGGCACCTGCCAGCGTGCGTGTGTCTTGTCTGGAGCCCCCAGACTGCACCTCACCACCAAGAGGCTCCGTGCAGAACCCGCCGTCCCCTCTCCTCTGAGCCCAGCCCCCGCCCCCCGCCCCCCCCCTCCCCCCCCCCCCGCCTCCGTGATTTATCCCCAGCGGGCAGCTGGGGGAAGTGACAGTCGCTCTGGTCTCTTTCAAATCCACTTTGCGGAGGCATAATTTACGCGCCATAAAGCGCCCTGTTTTCATGGTGCAGAGGCCCGCGTTTGCCCGGCGTCCCTGTCTAGGAAGTCGTGACTGCCATCCGGACAGTGTTCCGTCACCCCACAGGTTCCCCAGACCCTTCCCAGGCGAACGCTGTCCTGCGTCCTGAAATCAGAGATGGGCTTTGCCTTGCGCAGGGTCTGCATGGATGACAAAGATCTCTTTCAAAGACAGTCAGAGGCTGGTGTTTAGGGCCCAGGTGTTTCTTCCTTGTGCCTGGGGGGCCCCTGGCTCCAGTGCGCCTCCTGTCTGTGCCCCCTCCCCAGCTTCCAGAGGCTTCTCTCCCAGGAAGAGCTCATCTCCGTGCTTCCCTCTGCACGTCCTCTGGTCATCTGCTTTGGCTCCTGGCGGCCCCACCCTGTCGTCCCCCCTGGCCCCTCTGAGGGATCACTGCCACCTTGACGTAGAGGTGGGAGAGTGGCATCGGAGCTGCCCGAGGCCCTGCTCCTTCTTCCACAGCTTTGGAGCCAGCAGCAAGATCACGGCTCAGCATGCTGAGTGCCCTCTTTCCAAGCCTGGGATGACGTCATTGTTACCAAGGGGGTGCTGCCCCTCCAGGTCAGGGACCATGCCCCTCCCCTGGCCGTGTCAGGCCTGATCTTGCGATTTGCTTCGGCTCGCATGGCTGACAGCGTGGTCGCCCCACAAAGATGTCCTTGTCCAGACCCTCAGACATCTGCATGTATGACCTCACACAGCAGCCCAGCACTTTGTGGGCATGATTAAATTAAGGGCCTGTGGTGGCGAGAGGGCCCTGGGTTGTCCAGTGAGCACAGTGAAGCCACCAGGGACCTTGGAGCAGGGAGGCGGGGGGGCAGAGAGGTCGTGGGAGACATGACAGTGCGAGCAAGACTGCGGGCCCCAGCTGAGCGGCGAGGCGCCTCTGCAAGCTGATCAAGTCCAGGGAACAGCACTGCCTGGAAACTTCCAGAGAGAGTGCAGCCCTGAAGATGCCTCACTCCCAGGGCTCCACCTTCCAGAACTGAGAGGGTGCATTGAACCACCAGTGTGGTCACTGTCACCGTTGCAACAGGAGCTTTTTTTTTTTTTTTTAATTTTTCAAAGATTTATTTATCTGAAAGGCAGAGTTAGAGAGAAAGAGGGACATGTGCTAGTTCACTCCACAAGTGGCTGCAGCAGTCAGGGCTAGGCCAGGCCAAAGCTAGGAGCCTGGAACTCCATCTGGGTCTCCCATGTGAGTGGCAGGGCCCAGTCACCTGGGCCATGTTCCATTGCTTTCTCAGACGCTTGAGCAGGGAGCTGGAGCTGAGGTGGAGCAGCCAAGACTGGGGACTGGTACTCACGTGGGACGCTGGTGTTGCTGCCTGTGGCTTACACTGCAGTACCACAGTGCCTGCCCCAGTGGTTTTCTTTTTTTCTTTTCTTTTTTAAAGATGAATTAATTTATTTGAAAGGAGAGTGACAGAGAGAGGGAGAGACAGAGACAAAGAGAGACCTTCCGTCTGCTGGTTTACTTCCCATATGGCTGCAACACCAGGGCGGGGCTCCATCCTGGTCTCCCACATGGGTGGCAGGGGTCCAGGTACTTAGGCCATTTTCTCCTGCCTTGCCAGGTAAATTAGTGGAAAGCTGGATTGGAAGTGGAGCATCTGGGACTCGAACCAGCACTCCCATATGAGATGTTTGCTGGCACGCAGTGGCTTGACTTGCAGCACCACAGCGCTGGCCCCAGCAGCAGTCGGATTCTGACACAGGGCGCCTGCACAAGGCTAGCAGTGTGCTGGGCAGGTCCTGCCTCCTCGGCCAGGGCAGGGTGAAGCCTGCTGTGCGCACAGCCTGTCACAGGAAGACGGGCACCTTGCTGGGAGCCGTGGGGCGTGCATGTTGCATGATCCCACCTCATGACCCAGCCCGGCCGTGCTGCCCCTGCGCCCAGGCTCCTCAAAGAGATTGAAGCCATCCATCCACGCAGCAGACATGGGTGTTCTGGGACAGCCAGGTGCTGTATTGGCCCCAGACACACAGTGGACAGCAAGCAGATGAGCATCCTGGTTCCAGGGTGTGGGCGGCACAGCAGAACCCCTGGAAGAAAGCTGGCGCTGGGAGGGGAGGGGGCAGCGGCACGGATCCGGAGCGGCCAGGGCCGCGGGGTCAGAGACTGCATTCGATCAGCAGTCAGCGGACGCCAGGGAAAGGCTTTAGCAGGGAGTCGCGTTTGCGATTTCACTTAAGAAAATGGCTGTTTTGGCTGGAGTGCGGCTAATAAACTGGAGAGGGCAGCGTGGCAGTAGGGAGGCCGGCTGGGGCGCCGTGAGCTCGGTGGAGCTGGGGAGGCCGGCCGGGCGCCGTGAGCTCGGTGGAGCTGGGGAGGCCTGCCGGGGCGCCGTGAGCTCGGTGGAGCTGGGGAGGCCGGCCAGGGCACCGTGAGCTTGACGGAGCTGGGGAGGCCGGCCGGGGCACCGTGAGCTTGACGGAGCTGGGGAGGCCGGCCGGGGCGCCGTGAGCTCGGCGGAGCTGGGGAGGCCGGCTGTGGCACCGTGAGCTCGGTGGAGCTGGGGAGGCCGGCTGTGGCACCGTGAGCTCGGCGGAGCTAGGGAGGCTTGCTGTGGCTAAGACAGGAAGTGTATCGTAGTGCCTTTTGCAGGACAAATGGCCAGACTAGTTGTGGGGTGAGGGAGGGCGACGGGGGACAGTGACAGCAGCTGTTCAAGGCAGCTGGGCAGCCTGGGACAGGGTCCGGTGTCAGGGGACCGTGGGAAGTTCATTGGGGAGGCACTGGTATGGCATACAGGGAGGGTGTCCGAGTGGCACTTGTGTGCAGCCGTCACCCGTAGCACATCCAATGGAAGTGAAGCTCACGTGGCTTGTCGACCCTTGCACACGTGCCTCGAGCTGCAGCTCTCTCATTTCTCACTCCAGCCTGGTAGAACTGGCCCTGTGCAGGATGGCCCTTCTCCTCCTCTACTCCTCCTCCTCCTCCTCCTCCTCTGTGTCTGCCTTGTGCTGTGCCCAACCCTTTGTGGGTGGATGCCCGCCTCTGGGGCTGGTGGAACTCTTGTCTACTCATTGCCAGGCCTCTGGGTCCAGGAGAGGCACAGAGTTCCTGGACAAAGATTGTCACTGAAACTCCTGAACGCAGGCGTTGCTTCTCCGCGGAAGGGCAGACGAAGGCAGGGAGAGCCTGTGTGTCTTCTCCCGAGTCCCCAGGTCACACAGCCGGTGAGTGGCCAACCTCGTGCTGTGCCCTCAGGCCGGTTCTTCCATCGTGTGCATTTTCCCTGGACTTTTGACGATCCTGTGTATTAGTTGTCCTTTGCTTGCTAACACTGGATCCCACACATAGTGGCTTGGCATCACATGTATGTGTGGGCTCCACAAAGGTTGTAGAGAATGGAACTGAAAGATGGAATTAGAAAATGGAATTGAGTTTGTTACGCTGCGACCAGCTTTGATGCCGTGCGAGGTTTTTACTAATGTTTGCCAGGAATGTTTTGGAGACAGCTTATCTGCATGGATTTCCAACTTTTTGCACCAATCAAAACACATGTATCTTTCAGTTCCACTTTTGCACCACCTTTTTGAACCACCCTGGTGTTTATTATCAGTTTGCATGGGTCACAAGTCCAGCATGGTTGAGCTGGTTTTCTGCTTCCGGTCAGTCTCAGAAGGCAAAAGTCAAGGTGTCAGCTGGAGCTGCATCTTACGGAAGGCCCAGCTGGGGGCAGACCTGTCTCTCAACTCCCTGAGGATTTCTGGCAGAATTCAGTTCCTTGCAGACACAGGAGTGGGCGCTTCAGTTCCTAGTGAGCTGTTGGCCGGAGATCACTCACCTTGCAGAGTCCACCTGTAGGGCCCTGCCCAGTGACTGCTGGCTCCCATGAGGACGGGAGAGAGAGTTCAGCACACATGTCACCACCTCTGCCATGTTCTGTGGGTGGGGAGCAAACCAGAGGCCCCACCCACTCACACTCAAGGAAGGGATCACACTGTGACGCCAGGGGGCGGGGTCATGGGCCCCCTCGAGCCTGTCTGCCATGCATCGGGAGCCAGACCTCGTCTCTTCTGTGCCGTGGAGTGCATGAATGCAGAGGAGGCTTTCACTAAGTAAAGCCACTGAATCTCCACCCAGGAACTCACAGGGCTGCAGCGGGACAGGCGCAGTCCTGCGTGCGGCACAGCTTCACAGTGCGCCCGTAGCGGAGCGTCGCCGGGGAAGTCTCAGCCGGCCTCTTGAATCCGTTCTTCACCTCTGAGCTGCTGTGGCCTCCCCCACCCTGGCCCAGGGCCCTCACTTCTCTGGGTTCCCGCAGCAGTTTCTGTGCCCTGGCTCAGGCCCTCCTGTCTGTCTGCTCCCCGCCTTCCAAGGGGCAGAGCTTACTGTGGCCTCCTCCATGGTCTTTCCAGCCGTCTTTGGACACCACGTGAAGACACAGAGGGTCCAGCAGTGCCCATGTCCGGATCACTGTGCCTGTCACCCACTGCGTTCGCTGCCTGTGTGTCCCTTTAGCCCCACCCTCACTGTGCTCTTCCCTATAGATGTGCGGCTCAGTGACTTCCACCCCTCCTTGAAAGCAGGACCGGCGCCCTAGAGGCTTCTCCAGTGTCCC
This sequence comes from Oryctolagus cuniculus, assembly GCF_964237555.1. Classification (NCBI taxonomy): domain Eukaryota; kingdom Metazoa; phylum Chordata; class Mammalia; order Lagomorpha; family Leporidae; genus Oryctolagus; species Oryctolagus cuniculus. The sequence continues at coordinate 165,278,392 of NC_091437.1, read as the reverse complement.
TGGGAGAAGCTCGCCCTCCCCGCTTGCCCACGCAGCGCCCCGCACGCCCCTCCTACAGAAGCCCACTTCTGATTGCGTCTCCTGACCTTGGAGAGCTGTTCTGTGCATTCTCAGAACTTCCGTGGGAGCTGGGGCACGCGCTCCCTGCCTTTCGACTGAGTGAAGGCGCGAGAGTGCTGCGGGGAAGCGTGCGGAGCTGACAACCTTCAAAGCGGAATCTGTTCCCACGTCCTTTCTGGGAGAAGCACTCTGGATCGTATCAATTAGCTCAGAAGCTTGCAAATCGGGGAAATGCTCGCGACCTCTGTTCCCATTGCTCAGGACAGGAGCTGGCAGAGCACCCGCCCATTCGTCACTCGCAGCTTGGGCTGCCTGTGCCTGTTTTCTGGTAAATAAGACAGGAAATCACACTGGACTTGGAGCTGAAGGGGCTTTCTTCCGGAGTCAGAGTTGCTCCCACCTCCATCTTGTGGGGCGCCTGCGCTGTCCCTGTGGAACCTGTCCCAGCGTGCCCCGGCCCAGTGCTGCGCGCGTGCTCACCAGCACCGTGCAGGTGCCTGCGAAGCAAATCCCCGAGAAAGCTTCCTGAGCACTGACTGACCGCTCATTCCGTGGCAGCCGCGGGTCTGAGTGAGGCTTACAGCCCAGGGACTTAGCCCCTCCGGCCTGCTGGGACGTCCGTGGGAAGAGGAACCCTCAGAGAGGGTCCTACGGGAGCCAGGCCGAGGGGAAGAACGAACGTGGCAGGTGTGAGTTGGGGGAGACCTTGAGGGGCCCCTGGGATGGTGTGGAGGAAACGGAAGTCAGAAGGCCCAGCCAAGTCCCCTGTTTTATGTCCCAGCTGAACTTCTCTGGAGAAGTTACTTAAGTGCCTCTTACCTCCGTTTTTTTAAAAGAATTATTTTATTTATTTGAAAGAGTTACAGAGAGAGGTAGAGCGAGAGAGAGAGAGGTCTTTCATTCCGCTGGCTCACTCCCCAAATGACTGCAATGACCAGAGCTGAGCTGATCCGGAGCCAGGAGCCAGGAGCTTCTTCCAGGTCTCCCACATGAGTGCAGGGGCCCAAGGACTTGGGCCATCTTCTACTGCTTTCCCAGGCCATAGCAGAGAGCTGTATTTGAAGAGGAGCAGCTGGGACACAAACCAGTGCCCATATGGGATGCCGGCACTGCAGGCTGGGGCTTTAACCTACTGTGCCACAGCTCAGGCCCCTCTTACCTCCATTTTTGAGCCCCTTAGATGGGAATATTAGCAGCTGAAGTGTGTGGTGATGACCATGTGATATAACAATGCATGTAGGTACCTTAAGGCTCAACCCAGCTTGGTTGCGTGGCGGGAGCCAGCCCGTAGAGGGTGCCGGAGCCACTGCAAAAGTGACGGAGCGGAGCTTGCTCTGCGTTCCTGTTCAGCTGGTTCAGCATCCTGCTGGGTTCTCTTACCCAGTCACAGGGATGGCCTTGTGGTACAGCAGCCTAAGCTCTGGGGTGCCACGTGAAGCCCTGCCAGTGCGCCTGGGAAGGCAGCGGACGATAGCCCAGTGCTTGGGCCCTGCCACCTGCGTGGGAGACCCGGATGGGGTTCTAGTGGAGTTTCTGGTTTTGGCCTGTTGCCACCATTTGGGGAGCGCACCAGCAGATGCAAGAACTGTGTGTGCGTGTGTGTGTCCCCGACCCTCTCTCTGTAATTCTGCCTTTCAAATAAATAAGTCTTTTACAAAAATAATTGCATTACCCAGTCCACAGGATAGAGTGAGACGTGCCTGCTGCGTGCTCAGCATACATATCACACGCATCATCTTCTGGTCACCTCACACCAGAGCAGCTTGTCCCCTTTACAGATAAGGAAATTGCATCTTAGCGAGTGCAAGTGATTGGCATTAGTCACGTCAGCCAGACACCGCGACTCCAGACATGCCCTGGGCCCCACAGCACCACCACCGCACTACCCAGAGCCGGAGGCTGTTACGGCCTGGCCCGGAAGACTTGCCCCCTTCGGCTTCTGCACCCCTGTGGGTGAGCGGTGGACTCGGCTGGAATTGTAGCTCCCCTCCCCAGCTTGTCGGCAGCGGCGCAGCCTGGGGAAGTCTCACTTGCAGTCACAGCTGGCATTTACAAGGGTGTCATGAGTCAGTTTTGGTGCTTAAGATACAGGTAATTCTTCATAATGGGCCCCTAAGATTTGTAAATCACAGGCAGCAGCATCAGTAAAATGATGACAGTGCCAAGCCCGTGACTCATCACGTTCCCTCGGGCTCCTTGGTTCTTAAGCGCCTCTCAAGTAAAAACACATGTAATGAGTGTTAGTGGACTGCTTACCTGAACTGCTCTGCGGTCTTCACAGGTACAGGACGTGTCACAGGTGGAGACAGCCTGCCTCCAGGGGGAGTGAAGGCCGCTGCTTTAAAGTACGAATTTCCTGTCTCTGAAAGTTGGCCAGGGTTTCTCCCAGCAGGTGCAAAATAAGCTCTCCCTGCTTTTGTTTGTAAGATGCACCCCACCCTGGAGTCTCATCCTCATCCACCCCCTCTGCCTGCCCCGTCCTCTGCTTCCCCACCCTGCAGGACCACGGTTCTACACCCTGGCTACCCAGGCCCCGCCCCCTGCTGCCCCCTTCTCTGCAGGCTTCCCTCACCCAGTGCTGTGTGACAGGTGGTCTCTGCAGTGAGTACCATTACGTCACAGTCACCCACTCCCAAGGGAACAGCAGCCCCAGGTCTGCAACCCCTAAGTGTAGGGCCGGGTTTCCACCCCAAGTTGCCTGCAGAGCCCATGCTTCCTGGGGATGACCTGCCAGTCCTTTCTCTGGGTGTCACTGTGCGGGGGTCGCTGTGCTCAGCACCCCGTGTGCAGTTCACGGAGGGCAGCTCTGCTTCCTTCCTCAGCGCCGATCCTTTCTGACTCTTTCCCTCTGCGCTCGGCCAGATTTCGCTCTCAGGAGGTCGTCAGAGACCCACGATGGACACAGACACATTGTGCAGACAACAGCGCTATTTCTGCAGTAGCACTCCCCGCCCGCATCCCGTCTTGGGACTGATTCTTCCTTCTGCTTCTCTAGGGTCTGTCCCTGCCAGGTCCTCCAGGGCACTGCCCTCCCCTGCCCTGCCCTCAGCTTCCTGCATGGCTGCTCACTTGCCCCTCTATTCACCGCCTCACCTCAGTCCTAGTCCTTTGTCTCCGAGACTTGGGTGCAGTGACTGGGGCCTAGAGCCATGTTGAAATGACTGCTCCGGGATGACTGGCCCCTCTAGGAGCCCACCCAGTGCTGGTACTAAAGATCCTACCATGAAGCGCCGGGGAGGGCTGTATCTTGTAATCAAGCTTAACTCAAATTTTTGTGGCTGGGAACAGTCTAATTATTGACATCATGATGACAGATTCTACTTGAGGCTGCATCGTGTGTCTTTGGCAAGGTTTGGCAGTTGCTGGTAGGAGTATCTTTTGGTGGAAGTCTGTTTTCAACAGTCTCTTTCATCTTTGTGAACCCTTTGCAAGGCATGTTGGGAGCACTGGGGTAGACCAACTTGCTGGGTGCACAGCTTTGGGGCCTTCAGTCTCCCCCATGTTGTGAGTACCGTGTCCTGGCCTGGAGGTGTCAGGCGACGAGACGGGGTTACAAACAGGACACAGCCACCCCTTCTGGAGGGGAATGAGTTTTGTGGGGACCCAGTGCTAATGGAGGGACTTCCTGGCTCCTGTGGAGAGTGTGGGAGGGACCTGACTCAGGAAGTGACCGCTGTTCTAGGTGACGAAGGGAGCCGCTAAGGCAGCTTTGCCCGAGAGTGGTCCCTAAGCCACAGTTAGCCATGTGTCGGTGCGGCAGATGCTGGGAGAAGAGCAGGCCTGGGTTGCCCAAACGGTGGGATGTGCACAGCAGCCGGAAAGGACTTTCGGCTGGGAACGCAGGGCCTTCTGAGCTTAGGGCCAATTAAAGACAGAGTCAACCGGCAAGGGAAAACACCACCCACACCGCTACTAAAATCAGCAGTGGAATATTTGGCTTGGTCCCACTGGCGGAATAGATGTGTGGAGGTTCCCCGAGTTGAGCTGAGCCCTCAAGGCTTCCTCCTTGGAAAACTGCTCCTTTGTGACCAGAAGCCATTCCATCCTATGGACTGGATCCCGAGGGAAGCAGAGAGGCTCTCCCAGGCCCCAGCCAGCGAGATGCTGAACAGGTCATCCGGGAAACGTGCAGCCCATCCTCACCACAGAGATCACCACTCGGTGTTTCTGCTGTTTGAGAACAGTTCATTCTGCCCCCGCCTGTGGTGACGGACATCCGTGCCGTCCTGAGTTCCACATGCACGAGTCAGGCCTGGCACTTCTCTGTGTGCAGCCAAGTGCAGCCCCGAGGAATCCCTGGAGGCCGGGCCTTCTGCCTCGCCAGCGTGGTGCCTCAGCTCCCAGAGTCCCTCCTGCTGGTGCGCCCCACACCGTCAGGGTCACAGCCCCACTTATTCTCAGAGCTCCCTGTGCCCCCTGCTCTCAACACCTGCATAGCGGTCAGAGTGGGCATTAGCCTGCAGGCGACACTGCACCTGTCTTTCTGAGGCTCCCGACATGCCTCAGGGACCGGGTCCAGTTTGGCGCCCCTCTGAAGCACCTGGCTCAGGCTGGGCACCTGGCATTTCCTTTCCTTAGCCTGGCATTTCCTTTCCTTAGCCACCTCTCTGCTTCCCAAGTCACACTATGCGTGTTTCCAATGCCTACAGTAGTCTCAAGAGCACGTGTGCTCACTAAACAATGCACACGCGAGGGAGTGAGTAGGTGCAAAAAAGAGACAAAGAAGACTATTTCTTGCTTTTCAGATGTCTGTAGAAAGTTTAGGATGCACTGTGATGCCGTAGAAGGGACACAGGTCCTGGAGTTGGGCCGGCGTGGGTTTGAGGTGCAGTGCGTGGCCTGCGTGGCCTGCATGGCCACAGGCAGAGCAGGGCCTGTCAGCAGCGGTTCTTCAGCTGTGATGCTGTGAGACTGCTGGCCACACCCCAGCGGCGCTCACCTGTGCTCCCTCACATGGGCACGGGGCGGCTGCTAGACCTGTTGAGAGCACTAGAGCCATGCATCACAGCTTCTAGCCCGCTGCCTGGCGGGACGCGGACCTGAGTGTGAGGTGGCGGGATCCTGCCGCCTCCCTTCCGCCTCCAGGCAAAGCCAGCCTCGGCTTCCTGTTGACGCGCCGGTTGTATCACCACTTCTCTGCTTATGAAATGGCCGAGTTGATAAAGGGAGAAGGGCTACCCAAAATTGTTCTTTTCTAGAGAGAGCCGTGAATATTTTATGAACCATGCGTGGAGGAGTCACCTTATTAAAGCGTCCCCTTTGATGGAGTGTGCGGCGGGCGCGGGCAGAGCATGCTTCTTTTCAAAATCACTTGGAAGTCATCAATATTTCAAGGCGTTTTCTCTGCCCACCATTGGCCATATGCGGATCTGTCGCATCGATCACGGTGTCAGGACAAAGGAGCTTGCCTTGTTCTTACCAGGGAGGCACAGGCGCCACCGTCGGTGTCTTTCCCTTTCTGTTGCACCTCCGCTTTGAGTAAAATTCTGCACCGTCCTCGTCCGTGTACTGGGGCCCTTGACAAACTCCCCTCACCCAGGGGAGACGTGAGCAGGTGCGGTCCAGTTTCATATCTCGGGGAGGCTGGTTCTGGGGCTCCTGGTTCCAGGGCTGTGCTGTTTGGGGAGAAAGGCTGTTCTCTGTGCTACATGCAGGTGACCGAGCGCCATGGTGTGGGCCGAGATGCTCATGGGTCCAGGGCAGAGGCAGGCAGAGGACAGGATCTGTGCGGGCGTTTTCTGTGACCTCTGGGCTTGCGCTGTTGGAGGAGCTGGCTTCCCCGAGCCTTGGGAAATGCAAGGGGCTGTGTGGCTTCACTTCCCTGTTCAGCGCCTGACATGTGTTAGCCTGTGCTGGACCCAGTGCTTGAAGCTGAGGGAAAGGGAAAGGGAGCTTTTAGTGGACACAGCCAGTCAGGGTCCCCACAGGAGGCGGGGAGGTGGGGTGGACGCAGCCAGTCAGGGTCCCCACAGGAGGCAGGTGGGGGGGTGGACGCAGCCAGTCAGGGTCCCCACAGGAGGCGGGGAGGGGGGGGTGGACGCAGCCAGTCAGGGTCCCCACAGGAGGCAGGTTGGGGGGTGGACGCAGCCAGTCAGGGTCCCCACAGGAGGCGGGGGGGGGTGCGTTTGGTACAGTAGTTATAGTGCTGCCTGTGATGCCTGTATCATGTCCCCCCTCTGCTTCTGATCCAGCTTCGGTAGGTAGCATGTGGTGGGTCAAGTTCTTGGGCTCCTGCCTCCTACATGGGAGACCCAGATGGCGTTCCAGGCTCCTGACTTGCTGCAGATTTAGGAACCAATGATGTTTAAGTTCATGTAGGACCCATAGATGTTTTTTAGGCGTGTAAAGACACATTCATGGTATGTGTGTGTCTGTCTTCATTCTGTCACTTTGTTGATGTATAAAGAAATGCTGTGTGTACACACGTGGTGTATGTGTGTGTGTACACCTTTTACATCTGTCTGTCTCTGCCCTCATATTTTATGGGTGCATGAAGCCCCACTGTATATCTACATGTGGGATGTTTGTGTGTGTGTTTGTACATCTGTTTCTGCCCTTACATCGTGTGGGTCCTTAAAGACACATGTGTGTAGGTGCATGTGGGGTGTGTGTGTGTCTAGCATCACATTTTGAAACTGAGTGCCTCCTGCTTGTCCTTCCTGGCCTCGCCTGTGGACCTGATGGAGACCTCAGGCGTTTGAAGTCGGGCTCCCATCTTCCCGCACCAGTGTCGTGCCTGGGGTGTTTCTGCGAGCCCCACCTGAGGGAGCCAGGGGCGCAAGGCCAGCCTCGCACTTCAGGCCTCCCTGCTGCCCACGGGACGGAAGTGCACACCCGCCAGGCCTGCCTCTGCCTCTGCCTCTGCATGCACTCTGCGCTCTGTGATCCTTGGATGCCTCGTCTCCCGGGAAGCGTTTTCTGAACTGGGTCCCTTCCTGTGGGGACATTTGCCTCTGCTCTGGGCCAGCTGGCTGCACACTCCTCCTGGGTGCCACCGAGGAACCCTGCAGTGCCTGTGGAATGGCATGCCGGCAGCCATGTCTCTGCTGCAGTCACCTTGAGGACAGGCCCACTCCACTTTGCATGCTGTTCTGGTCTCAGCACAGAGCACCCCACTGCTCCATGGTCACAGCTGAGCTGAATCTTTGATGAGTGAATAGCTGGAGGAGTGACCGTGCAAGGAGCCCTTCTTACCTCATATGGGTGTGAGCGTCTGTCATTCCTGAGTGCTGTACAGACGGCATTGCCTGTGACGTCACGGGAAGGGATCTGTGTTGACCCAGGCAGGAAGGCTGAGCGGGGGGAGGAGGGACGATGCCTGTTGGTGGATTTGGTGCCTGTCGTACAGTGGCCCTTGCTGTGGCTTCAGTCCAGGGCTCCTTTGAATCTCTAATAAGAGCGTGGATCACATCCACAAAGTCCCCTTTGTGATGTCCAGAGCTTCTGACATCCCTTGGAGCCCACGGAGTTCCCAGTGAGGGCTCCTGTTTTGGGCAGAGGTGGCATGAAGACGGATTGGAATTTTGATGAACGTTTGCTGTTACTGTACGCCGTGCCAAGCAGGCACTTTGCAGGCTGCAGGGATGTGAAGAGGAGTAACCTCGGCACCTGCAAGGAGCCGCTGTCTGTCAGCACCATTTCCGGTGCCTTTCTCTGCATCCCTCACCCCGAGACGCCAGCCTGGTGTACCATGCCTGGGACCCCAGCCTCCACTCTGACGGTGCTGTGGCCTTTGTTCAGGGGCTGAGCGAGGAAGCCGAGAGGCGGCACTAACCTTGCCTTTGTTCTGAAGGTTGAGCTGGGGCCCGTGTGATTCATCAGCCAAACATTGTCGTTGGTGTTTCTTTTTGATCTAGCCCCAGACTTCTCCTCTTAAGTCTCGTTACAAAGTCTGCCTTCTGCCTGCCAGTTTCCCTCCTGGAACAGCCTTAGCTCTTGCATGGTTCCCTCCCATCCTTGCTTCCAGGGTCCAGGGAGGACAGCATGGTGCAGTGTCCAGTGCTGGACTGCTGCCACTAACTGTCCCTGCCAGAGACCCCTGCCACTGCAGTCTGTCTCCTTCCCCGAGCCTGTCCCCACGTGGTGAGCCACGGCGCTCAGACATAGCTGCAGGACAGAGAGGGCATGAGGCAGGCAAGGAGAGAAGTGGCAAATCCGCACGGAGGAGGTTCTGGGGAAGTTCCGTCTTGAGCTAGGCGGACAGGAGAAAGGCAGACAGGGCCTGTTTGGGAAGGCAGCCAGGATGTTCACAGGGAGGGAGGGAGGCGTGGAAAGGCGGGGCATGTGGGCATGCTTCTCCACACGGGGCTGGTTCTCTCTGAGGCTTGCATCCCAAGAAGTGTGGCTGTGTTTTTCTGTCTGCAAGACAGGGTGGCTAGAAAGTTGCAGAGAATGAAGAAGCTGCACTTAGAACCGGAAGGACTGATCAGCCCTGGGGAGTGAGGCCCACCGAGCCGAGTCGCAGGGAGGCAGGTCTCACAGTGCTGGCCGAGGGCTCTAGGAGAACCGAAGGTCCAGGATAAGTGCCCCGATGGTTTATCCTCATCCCAGACATCTAGAGAGCATTTCTGATGTGTCAGGCGCCGTTTGAGCACAGCCACTGCTTCTCTTAAATGAGGCCGCAAAGTGATGCCACCAGTGAGCACGAGATACCCCTGTGTCACAGCAAGGAGACAGGGGCCTGGTGCTGGGATTCCTCATCAGGAATGTGGTACTGATGGTCTTGGGTTGGGAGGAGAGGAGGGGAAGGGGGTGGGAGAGGGAGAGGGAAGAGAGGGAGGGGTGAGAGAGGGAGAGGAAGAGGGAGAGGGGAAGGGGTGAGAGAGGGAGAGGAGGGAGAGGGGAAGGGGGTGAGAGAGGGAGAGGAGGGAGAGGGAGGGGGAGGGGGAGGGAGAGGAGGGAGAGGGAGAAGAGGGGGAGGGAGAGAAGGAAGAGGGAGAAGAGGGGGAGGGAGAGGAGGGGAGGAGGGGGAGGGAGAGGAGGGGGAGAGCAGGGACTATGGCATATGCTCTTGCCCACCTTGGTAGGGGTGTGGAGGCAGATCACCTGGTGGCTGACCACGAACCTATGCACCTGCACCTGGTGCCACTGAGCGGGGAACCCTGCTGTGGTGCAGAGTCCAGGCTGGGGGCAGGTTGGGGCAGAGTGAGCTCGAGGCACGCGGGGTTGTTGAGGTCGGTGAGCCCCATTCCTGAGAGGCTTGCCAACGGGAGACAGGAGATGCTGTGACCCTGGAAGGGGCGTTGAAGATGCGCCGGTGTGGGTGCTGATGGCTGCAAGGCTGCGTGCCACGGCTGCTCGGGGCCCCTGGACCACAGCACCCCTGGAGGCAGAGCTGGCACCTCCCTGCCTCCCTGCCTCCCTGCTTCCGCATTCCAGTGCCTGGGGCTGACAATGACAGGATGACCAGAGCTGGTTCTTGTGCTTCTAGTGATGTGTTGTTTCCATTTGTGTGTCTGACTCTCGCACACAGTCTTGGTCAACCAGCTGCTTCATGTCTCTCCCCTTCCAGGGGTACCCTCTCCCTCACTGACCTGCCTAGAAGACCTCCTCCTTCCAGGCCCGGCTCAGAGGGGAGCAGGTGCAGAGGTCTTTCCTCCGCCCCACAGCCTGGTAGCCCTCGCTTCCTTCTCTGTGCACACCTGCCTTCCCAACAGGCCGTTTCCCCTGCGTCGGCAGCTGGGTGTAGCGCACCAGGCTTGGTACACAGGATAAGTGCTGAGCAAATGTTGAGGGAATGAATCAACACTCAGCGCTGAGGGGCGGCCCGGGTCTGGACGCACAGACACATGTTAGTAAGAGACGCACGCAGGTATCTTCATCCAGGTGTTCGACAACGCATTTCTGTAGCCAAGGGACCAGCTGCAGCTCTGCAATGCTTCGCCTTCCGTCAGGGAAGCTTGGGGCAAGGAGGGAGCCAGGGTTTGAGGCTTGGCTCCCGTACCTGTTAGGTGGGTCGTGACTCTCGGCCGGTCAGTCACACTGGCTCCTGAAACCTCAGGATTTGATCTGTTAGAAAAGAAAAGGAATAGTAGTTGTGTATCTAAGGGTTGTTGTGTGAAGCCAAGACAGCCCCTAGAAGTGTGCTTTGGGGTCCTAAAGGGCCATCAACAATGTCACACCCCCTCTGTGGATCGCTGCTCCCTGGATTCCAGCCCTTTGCTTGTGGGGTCCCAGCAGTAGCACCCCGACACCTCCCTGCTGGACGTTTCATGTCGTGGGGGCTCTAGAGCACAGCCCCTTTGGCAGCACCCCTGACTGCCGTACCACCAGGGACAGGCAGCCCTTCACCCTCACCCCTTACCCCTCACCAGCTGTGGTAACTGGAATGTCCCCAGTTATTGGCAGAGGTCCCCGGGGGCTGGGGGACAGAGTCCCCCTGGGGAGGACTCCTGCCTGTACCGCCTTCCTTCTCACATTCATCGGCAGTTTCCCAAGGCAGGTCTTGTCTTCAGTCCTGGTTTGCAGAGGGGGTAGTTGAGGTGCAGGGAGGTGAGTGTCCCAGCAACATGCTTGCAGAGAGCTTCTGAGAAAAGACATGCCTCCCGAGCGCACGCCCACGGATGCAGGAGAGAGAGGTGGAGGAGTTGAGGAGAGCGCTGCTCTGCTGAGCCTGGGAGACCGCAGGGCTCACCTGTGCCGTCCCCTCTCAGACCTGAGTCTCCTCATCCGTGCTGGGGAGAGGCGGAACAGTCTTGGAGTCCTCTCTGCCAGTGGCATTCCTGGCCGCCCGCACTCCTCACTTCTTTATGTGCCGTCTGCATGGTGCAGATTGTGTGTGTCCTGGTGAGTCACGATCCTGGCTCTATGGAGCTGGGAACCCCAGAGTGTGGAGGTGGAGCAGGGCCGGCCAGTGTCCTCACTCTGCAGGTGGGCACAGTGAGAGGCACAGAACTGGGAGGAGTTTCCCACAGTCCTGCAGCAACATGGCATCAGACGCAAGACACAGGCTTTCAGTGTCTTTTCTTTTTTAACAATTTATTTATTTGAGAGGCGGAGTTACAGAGAGAGGGAGAGACAGAGGTCTTCCATCTGCTGGTTTACTCCCCAAACGGCTGCAATGGCCTCAGCTGGACAGATCCGAAGCCAGGAGCCAGGAGCTTCTTCCAGCTCTCCCATGTGGGTGCAGGGGCCCAAGCACATGGGCCATCCTCCACTGGTTTCCTAGGCCACAGCAGAGAGCCGGATCAGAAGAGGAGCAGCTGGGACACGAGGCAGCATCCATAAGGGATGCTAGCATTGCAGGCTGAGGCTTAGCCCACCACGCCACAGCGCAGGCTCCCTCAGCGACTTTGGAGTGCACCGCCCACTCCTGAGGATGCTGCAGCCTGGCTCGAAGGGGTTCTCCCAGGGCCCCTCCTTCCACTCTCCCTCTGCCCACTGCAGCAGAAGCAACCTGGAGCTGAGCGCTAGACAGAGAGAGACCCGGCAGGGAGACCACCGGCCACCTGCTCCCTCCGCTCACGCCTCTTGGGTTTTCCTTTTCAGTCGGTATTTTATTATTTATTCAGCACTACTTAAGACATTGAGAAGATTGAGAACTTCCCTGCAGCCCAGACTAAGAATTTCAATTAAATTTACCTGCGTCTATCCCCTCTCATTTTCTAGTTCCACCTGAGTAGTCAGGAAAACACACTAGATGGAGTTTTAAAAATTAAAGTGAACACACAGGGTGTTAAGCCTGGAGAGCAGCAGTCATTTTGAATTGTGTGGTAACCCCTGGCAGTAGCTCCAGACCTCACACTCGTGTCGACAAACCGCTGTTAGTCAAAACCAATCTCTAGCTCGAGCTGCACGTCCGATGACTAACCCGGACAACAAAGCAAGCTCCCCTCGAACGCCGGAGAGCGTCGCAGAGGTCCTGGGACAGCTGCGGAAGACAGCTTGCCGACTGGCAGGAGCAAATCCAGATGCAGCAGGGACCAGACATTCCACAGTGCCAGGCCGCCGCGCCGTGTGGCGTCGTGTCTCCCCGCCTCCACCACGGTCACGCCTTCCCCTGATGGAGGTGTGTGTGGGGGGCCTTCATAAAACCAGCCCAAGCCCCAGGTACATGGAGCTTCCACATTTTCCCCCAAGCACGTAAAAACGTGTTTGAAATGCTCGCGTACAGCTGCCCACGGGAAGACCGCGCAGGCTGGCAGCGGAGCGCGGAGGGCCCACTTGCCTTCGGCTTAGGGTGGAAGTTGTTCCTTTCGCAGCACCCTCCAGGGGGCGCTCTTGCGCTCTCACTGACAGCCGCCTCGGGGAGCTAGCGGAACAGCGTTCCCGAAAGCCGCAGGGAGGGCCCCGCGCAAAACCTGGTCCAGCGCGGTGCCGCCGCCACCAAGCGAGGTGTCCCGGGGGAGCCCCGCGCCTGCTCCTGCCCAAGTTTGCGGGCCACCCCAAAGCAGCGTCCGCTCCTCATCTGATTCGCTGGGACACCCCTGCAGTGCCTAGGGGGAGGGAGGGTGCCTGGGGCCTAGCGCGCGGCAAGACCTAGACACGCCCTTGTGGATGGACCTCTGTCCGCTGTCGGCGGGCTGCGCACCACAGCGCCCGGCAGAGGGCAGTGGCTGCACACTGAGGACCCAGCAGCGGTCAACGGTACAGCTGCGGCTGCCCACGAAGGACCTGGGTGGGCACCCCTATCCTGCCGTGTGCGCCAGGGCTACCACCAAGCACCAAGGGCTGGAATGGACTGCGGCGTGGCTGCGCTACACCCGTGGACCTGGGCAGGTGTTTTCTCCTGTGGACTGACTGAGGGCAAGGCCCGCCGCGGACGTGTTTGTGCTGGAGGATCCAGCGGGTGTCCTACATCCTGGTGGCGGTGCAGCTGCGGCTGCGCACCGCGGACCTGGGCGGGGACTGGAACCCAGCTGTGTGCGTCACAGCTGCAGCAGGGCCATAAGACGCAGGCGGCGGTTTCCACCCCTCAGACTGCGGCACGGCTGTAGCCGAGAGCTGAGGACCTTCTCTGGCGCTGGTGCCCGGCCGGCTGTGCAGGGCGAACCTGCGCCGGCTTCGTACCCCGGGAACTTACGCACGGTGGTGGCACGACACCCAGGATCTGGGAGGCCGATTTTGCCCTGTAGGTTGCGGTGTGGCGGGGCTCGGGGCGGGCGTTTTGCGCTGTGGATTACGGCACCAATCGTTCTGGCAGATGTTTGCACCCCGCGGATCACGGCTCTGCTAGGACCCGGGAGCAGGTGTTGACGCCACGGATTGCGGTACCGCCAGGACCCAGGTGGATGTGTCTACGCCGTCTATCTGCCTGTGTTTACGCCTCGGCTCGCCGCACAGCCAGGACCCAGGTCTAGGTGTTTACGCCGCGGATCGCAGCACGGCCAGGACCCGGGTCTAGGTGTTTACGCCGCGGATCGCAGCACGGCCAGGACCCGGGTGGACGTGCTTACGCCGCGGATCGCCTCTAGGACCCCGGTGGACGTGTTTACGCAGCAACGCGGTCTAGCTGTTTACATGGCAGCTCGCGGTTCAGCTAGGACCCGGGTCTAGGTGTTTACACAGTGGATCGCAGCACGGCCAGGACCCAGGTGGACGTGTTTACGCCGTGACTCGCGAATCGGCCTCGGACCAGGGTCTAGCTGTTTAAGCCGCGGCTCGCGGCTCGGCTAGAATCCGGTTATTGGTGTTTACGCCGTGGATCGCGGCACGGTCAGGTCCCGGGTGGACGCATTTATGCCGCGGATCGCCGCTTAACTAGGACCCGGGTTGACGTGTTTATGCCGCGGATCGCCGTTTAACTAGGACTCGAGTGGACGTGTTTACGCTGCGGATTGCCGCTTAGCTAGGACCCGAGTGGACGTGTCTACGCCTAGGGTTGCCGCTTAACTAGGACCTGAGTAGACGCGTTTACGCCGCGGATCGCGGCACGGCCAGGAGCTGGGTGTAGGTGTTTACTCCGCGGGTCACCGCTTCGCTGGGACTAAGTCGCCGCACAGCAGGACCCAGCGGGGAGTCTTTGTCCTGCGGACTGCAGCTCAGCTCGCCAGCGCCTCCAGCACAAGGTTTTAGCGTGCGGAGGCTGGCATGGCGAGGACCTGGCGATCCTTTTTACTCCGTGGATTGCGGCACGGGGAGGACTTGGGCGGGCGTTGTCACTCCGTGGATGGCGGCGCGGCAAGGATCTGGGTGGGCGTCTTCACCCTGCGAATCGTGGCGCGGCGGGGACGCGGCGGGCGTCGCTACGCCGAGGATTACAGCACGGCCCGGACCTGGGCGGACCTCCTCATTTTACGCATTGCGGCTTGGCTCGCACCTGGGCGGATTTTGTCTTACAGATTGCAGCAGGCGGGGCAGCAGCGGCGCGCAGGGGCCCCGGGCGAACGCGTCCATGCTCCGGAGTGCCGCACGGACAGGAGCCGGAAGGGCGTCTTCACCCTGTGGGTTGTGGCGCGACTGGGGCCGGGGCGCGTGTCCCTACCGTGTGGACTGCGGCGTGTCTACAGCCGTGCGCCGAGGACCTGGGTGGGCATTTTGCCGCTGCGAGCGGCAGCGCGGCGGGGGCCTGGGCGTCTGTGTTTGCTCCGCAGACCGCATCGTGACTAGGACCTGGGCTCGCGTCCTTGCTCCGCTCACTGCGTCATGGCGCAGCCACGCAGCGGGATCCTGGGCCTCCTTAACTTCCCCTGCCCCCTGTGGCCTGACCAAGGACGGTTTCCACCCCGAGAACTGCGGAAGGAGGATGCAGGTGGTGGCTCGGCTGAACTTGCACGGACGCCTGCCCTGGGGGTGGCGGCGTGGCTCCGACTTGGGCGGGCGTCCTTCCTCTGGGGACTGCTTTGTGGGCGCAGCTGCATACCAGGGACCACCTGGAGTTGCCGCCCGACCATGGTCTGTGTGGATGATTTTACTCTGTGAATTCCGGGCCGGCTAGGATCTCGTGGGCCATTGTTATCCTGCGGATTGCGCAAGGCTATGGTCTAGGCGGGCAATTCTACGCAGAGATTTGGGTTCTGGCTGGGATCTGGGCGGGAGACTTCTGCCCCGGATTGCCCCGCTGTTGGGACCTGGCAGGCCGTTTTCCTTTGTGGATTGCAGCGGCCTAGGGTCTTCACGTCGGCGTGGATTTCGGCGCGGCCAGGGCCTGGCAGGGCATTTGACTCCATGGGCCGCAGATTTCACACCGTGGATTTCTGCACGGCTGAGATCTGGACGGTCGGCTTTGCTCCATGGATGGGGCCCAGCTAGGGCCAGGGCGGGTGCTGGTACTCCAAGAATTTCAGCCTGCCTAGGGCTGGGCGGAGTCTCCACTCCATCTATGTTTTTACTCTGTGTATTGCAGCATGGTTAGTGGGACTTTTTTTTTTTTTTTAAAGATTTATTTGAAAGAAAAGATGACAGAGCGAAAAAGATCTTCCATCTGCTGATTCGCTCCCCAGATGGTGGCAGCGGCCAGGTCTGGATCAGACCAAAGCCAGGCGCCAGGCACTCATCTTGGTCTCCCCGTGGGCGGCAGGGCCAGGCACTCATCTTCCTGCCTTCCCAGGCGCGTGAGCAGGGAGCTGGATTGCGCTCCAGCTGGCGAGGAGATTTAACCGGCTGTGCCACAAGGCCCCCCGGCAGGCATTTGTTCCCGATGGGTAGCCGCTCGACCAAAACTTGGCATTTTTACCCCAGGATCTGGATTTGTGTTCTCACTGCGGGAATTACAACACAGCTAGGACCTGTGTCCTAAGCTGTGGGCGGCAGGTTTTTGGTTTTTTGTTTGTTTGTTTGTTTTCCCTGTGGATTGCAGCACAGCCTGGCTCTGGGCAGGGATTTTTCCTCTGGATTACAGCTTGGCTAGGATCTGGGAGAGTGTTCTTGCTCTGTGGATTATACAGCTCAGACAGGATCTGGGCAGGAGTTGTTACTTACTCCATGGATTGCAGCACAGCCACGCTCTGGGTCAGGAATTCTACTCTGGATTGCGGCACGGCTAGGACCAGGGTGAGCAGTAGTACTCTGTGGATTACAACATGGCTAGGACCTGGGAGGACGTTTTTAACCCTGTGGATGATGGCGTGGAAGGACCTGGGCCCATGTACTTGCCCTGGATTTTGACCTGGCTAGAACCTAGGCATGTGTTTCGCCCTGTGGATTTCCACGTGGTTGGAACCTGGGTCAGCATTTGTTGTGGATTGTGGCATGGCTAGTATCTGGGCTGCTGTCCTGGTGACCACAGTGTGGCCACGGCCCTGCACTGAGGACCTGGATGGTGTTCTTACCCTGTGGCCTGCACTATGGCTCAGATCTGGGGGCCTCCTTACCCTGTAGACTGTGGCACAGACAGAGGACCTGGAGCAGGGGCAAGAGTTTTTACCCTGAGAACTGGCCAGGGGAGGATTCCAGTGTGCCTCCTGACCTGCAGATGCTGGTACAGCTGTGGCCCTGCCAGGGCAGCCAGGGCACAACTACTCTGCCCGTGGAGGAGGACCTGGTGGGCATGCCTGTCCTGCTGCCTGTGACAGTCTCCCACCAAGCAGAGACCCAGATGGGCGTCCTCCCTCTGCGGATGGTGGCATGGTGCCAGCCACACACAGGACCTGTGCAGGTCTCCAGCCACCTTGCCGATGGCCACCAGTCCACAGCTGCATGGCAGGGACCTAGGCCGAAGCCCCTCCTGCCAGCTGCCCTTCTGGCACTCACCAGGAACCTGGGCAGGTCTTTTCCTGTGGAGTGCAAATGGCTCCCTGCTGCACACACCGCGGGCCGAGCCGGCTCGCTCACCTCATTTTGAAACAAGTCCTGGGCCCTTGCTGTGGGTGGAGCTGAAGGACACCCCCCCCCCGACTTTTATTGGGGTGGTGTCATCCCAGGTCCTGCTGGGCCCCTGCTCGCTCCGTGATCGTATGCATGTTTGCAGCGGTCAGCACCGGATGAGGAGAATCTGCGCTTTGCCTTCGCTCGCCGTCCTGGGAGCAGTGCTTCTACTTGGTGGCCCAGGCGTCCCACACTTGAGCACACGGATTGCCGGCCGCACAGTTGCTCTGCAGTTTCCCCCATCTTTGCCGATGGCAACTCCATCCCTCCAGTTGTTCAGGCCAGAAATTTTGGAGTCGTTCTCAGCTTTTTTGTTTAAACTTCATACCCATACCCAGTCTTCTAGTGAATTCTTTTTATTTTTGTCTCTAAGACATACTCCAAACCCAGCTACTTCTCATCTGCTTCACTGTTCCTGGCCACTGCTAGGCGCACTTGGATCCTTGCAGTAATTTCCTAAGAACTTGAGTGTTTGGGGCTTTTCTCCCTGCGGTTGTTCTGTTGTCAGCGCAGCAGCCAGGGTGACCCCGTTAGCGCTCGGCAGAGGTCCCCTAGCTGCCTGGAGTGAAATCTGAAATTCTTGCCGGTGCCTGAAGGCGCTCCTCACCCACCTCCCCGCCTCCTCCAGTTTTCCTCTCTCCTGTCTGGCACTCGGCGCAGGTGCGCCAGTGGAGCATGTTGGGGGAGCAGGCCTGTGGGAACACTTGCACTTCACCGTCTGCAGAGGCTCTTGCCTCTTCCTGAGGTGCTGGGGACCTGTATCTCCACAAGGATGGCTTCCTCCCCTCCTCAGGTCCCTGCTAACCTCTAAAATTCTGAGTACGCGTGCCCCACTTAACATGGCAGCCCATCCTCCTCTCTCCTGGCACCTCCTTCGCAGCTCCTGTTTTCCTCTACTTTTTTTTTCTTCCAAAGCACTTCTCATTTTGTAACATACTGCATGGAGGTACTTCAAAAGGTTTGTGGAAACATGGAATTAAAAGATCAAAATGAAGACCTTATTTCTGCACACAGCTCAAGACTCTTTTGCTAAGTGATGACTCCAGCCACTGAGTCCATCTCCAAAGAGCTGAGGGCCCTGGGAATTTAGCCACGTCTGTGTGGTCCATTTTACGTCATAAACCAAAGAGAAATGGGTGCCCTTTAAAGATGTTTTAAGGCTGGGAAACAGAAGTCCGAAGGAGCCATGTCAGGACTGTAAGTGGATTTACCTGATTCACTTTCCCAGCAGAAGCTCAGAAGAGTCACCTGGGTCAGGCTCGAGGCATGGGCAGAGCGTCATCGTGGTGGAGAAGGACCCTGGGGACACTGTCCTGGAAGGTGTTCCGCTGGAGCTGGGCTCACCTCCTCGAGACCCTCTCCCAACAGCAGTCCTCCAGGAAGTCAGCGAGCACCGTGCCTTGGGCGTCCCCCAAAGCTGCTGCCTGACGTTTGCCCTGGGCTGGACCGCGTCTGCCCCCGGTAGCTGCTGTTGGATTGTGCTGTGTCTTCAGCGTTGCCCTGGGAGAGCCGCGTGCCTGCCCTGCTCCAGTTCTTGGAAGCAGCGCTTCGGGACCGGATCCCAGCTGTTGACGGCTTCCTCAGGGAAGCGTCTGCAGACGGTCTGGGCGCAGCCGCTGTGGCACCGTGAAGCAGCTTTCGTTTTGCCGTCAGAATTGGGTGAGCTGGGCCACCCGAGATGTCTGTGGTGTTGCCGTTTCTCCTGCCGATCACCGGTCCTCTTCAGCGAGCGCGTGGGTGAGGTTGATGTTCCCTCCCAAGCCCGTGAGGATGGTCCACTCCGTCCTCGGCGACGCCCAGCTGTTCCTGAAAGGAGTTAATCTGCTTGCAGCCTGCTGACTGCTCTGGGGGACACTGTTCCCACAAACTGCGCGTCACGCGTCGCCGATCTCACCGTTCTCCCACCCAAGCTTCCCCGCCACACTGATGTGTGTTCGTGCTTTAATTCTAGCAGGATTTGTGTTGCTCTGTGGGACTCTCAGACTGATGGCTTCTCCTTCTTAGTGCCTTACGGTGTACCTGTTCAGGCATGTAACGTGCTCGTGTGAGTTGATCTTGATGCAAGAACGTTCTGTGACGCATACGTTGTTTTTCATGACACGCATTTCCACGAATTCCTGAAGCCCCCTTGTGTTCCTAATCATTATGTCTTTGTTGTTGTTGTTTTTCTGCCCTTACAGAGGTAAGTTTGTTGTTTTATTTATGGGTATATTCCAAGTGCTAGGCATGTTATACTCGTCAATAAAATTTAGAAAAATCTCACTGGGGAATGTGAGGTTCGTGTTCTGGTGGATTTTCCACGGCACACGGCGCAGTAAGGGTCCGTTGGGTTCTGTTAGAAGGCCTGAAGGTAATGCTGAGCTTACAGGGAGCGGACCACTTTCTCCCGTCTCTCCTGCACTTCCTCTTTCTCATTCCCCTTCTCTGTGGGAGCTGTTGCTTGATGAAGACACAGCTATTAGGTCGTGGACCTGTGTCGGAACTAGAGACGGCCATCGCATTTCCAGTCTCCCATGTCGCCACTGGAAGAGCCGTGCTCTAGTGGCCCTCGATTGGCTGGTGTCTGCCCCAGCCCAGAGAAGGTCCCCTCGCTGTTCATTTAGCGTCTCCCTGATGCGGGTTACGGAAACTGTCACTGAGACCAGCTCTTGTGCTCACCTGCGTTTGCTCTCAGGCATGGCTGGCTGTGGGGTTGAAGATGGGCATCAGTCTCTGGTCAGATGGCTACAGGCGGACTGTGTCTCAGATGCTCAAATCTCAGAGTAGCTTGGCTCCTGGGGCAGGCACACAGCAGCTTGGAGACTCCGTGGTGTTCTGGCATGGCCACCAGATTTGGTTTCCGGGACTCCATTCCCATGAGTTGTTTTGTGTGGTCACTGTTTGAATGAAGCGTTCGGGGCTGGGCCTCGGTTGGTGGTCAGCAGCCATGCTTGGGGGTGCCTGGTACAAGGAAGAAGGCGACTAGCTGTGATCTCATCTTGGCGCCAAGCTAACCAGCTCCTTAGTGGTAGCCCTGTCTCGGGAGCGAGGGACCTGAGATCCAGGAACCGAAGCAAGCTGCCCAGCCGCACGCTGCAGCAGCGGGAGAGCTGGCCTTGTCCGTGCTACTTCACGGGCAGCCCCTGCCAGACCCCATGCTGGAGCATAGAGGACATGGGCTTGGTGGCCGTGCCCTCGCCCTGCTGGGGCACTCGTGGAGTGAGGGCTGCCACAGCGCCCGGCTGGCCAGCAGCTGAGAGCACGGTGTTAGTCCTTCCAGACTGCTCCTTGGACCGTGCTGGACCCCAGTGTGGTGGTGCAAGCCGTGAGGAGGCTCTGCTTTGAGGTACAGCATGACGGTGTGTGGCCTCCGTAGCCATCCTGACCTCACGTCTCTGCTGCTGCCCTCACTGGTTGGCTGATGTGTTGTGGAGTTCCCTTTTGTGCATGGTGGGCAGTCAGGGACTGGGCTGGAGGGGGCTGTGGGTGGGGCTCCCTGCAGGTACTGCTCCCACCACAGGTTGGGCAGTTGTGAGCTCAGAGTGGCAGGTGGGGTGAGAGAGCTGGTGCCCCAGGCTGTGCCTGGTGCAGAGAGAGAGAGCGCGCGAGCTAGCATACTGCCCAGCAGTCAGTGGAGAGAAGCCTCTCTGAGGCGGGGCTCCGTGTGGGGCCCCTCCAGGATGACCAGTGCTTCTGTGCGAGCACTCTCTGTGCTTCATGACCAGGGCGGTCTTGGAAGGGAAGCACAGCCAGCTGGGAGGACTGCAGGATGCTGACTGTGGCTGCGATGCCCCTGGTGACCCCTGGGAGTCACTGGCAAATGAGTCTGGCCCAGGAGGGGTTGGGCTTGACCTCCACGTCATGTCCAGCAGCTTAGTGTTTCTGCCAGCAGCCTTCCCTCCAGGTGTTGGACGTCGAGAGCTTGTCCTTCAGGCACTGCTGTGCTGGACACCCCCTTCTTCCCAAGACTGGTGGTCAGCCTGATGGCCCCAGGGGTGGTTCCCACACAGGGCCCCCCTTCAGGGAGCAGAGACCTGGAGGCCCTGCCAGGACGTGTTGATAAGAACAAGTTGCTGATTGCAGAGTTTGGAGGTGCTCAGCTTGCTGAGATCGGTGGGTGTTAAGGGTCAGTTAGTGTGCAGGGCACTTAAAGTGCTTTCCTAACTTTGGCTATGAAAGCAGTGGTTACTGAGCAGATACAGTGTACCGAGTGCTTCGTGTGCCCTTCTTCCTTTGATCTCAGCCAAGTCTCGGGTGCCGGCTCTAAAGCTGGTCTCGGAGCCCGTGCCCTGTGTGTTCTTGATGAGAACACAGGCAGTGGGTGCAGGAGTAAGTCCATGAGCCATCGTTTGTTCTCGTAGGGGATCGAGTCGTGCCAGGCTCTCGCCCCCTCATTCCTGCTTCACAGAGGCAGGACTCTTTGATGGTCGTGGGGTGGGACACCTCGGGTGAGTCCCAGGTCGGGTTCCTGCACTCCCCAGCTATGTGATCTTGGGCACTGAGTTCCTGGTGGCTGCTCTCTGAGCTGTGGCAAAGGAAGTGTTTGTGAATGCCTGGGGGGTGTCCCGAGGAGGTGGCCATGGGGAAGGCAGGCATTCCCTCTGCACAGAGCAGGCAGCTGCAGCCAGGGCTGGCAGTGGACAGTGATCTGTGGCTGAATTCTAGAGTGGATAGCACGTGGGACTGGGTGTGTCTGTGTGTGTGTGTGGGGGGGCACAGACCTGCACACGCAAGGCCCTGCAAGGGCTGGGGTTGGCCCCTGTCCAGGGCAGTGGGGGCTCCCCATAGTGGAGAGAAGACCACTGAGGGGAGCAGTGCTTGGATGGGAGGAGTTGGTTCAGTCCTGTTATTTTTGTAACCTACTCGCGGTGGGCAGGGCACTCGCGGTGGGCCAGGCAGCCACTCAGGACTCTTTGAAGCAGACTTCAGAGGCCCTCATGTCGCATCTCAGCCGCACTTGTGAACTTCCCACCGGCTTTCATCTTGACGCTTATCTCAATCACCCCGGTTAATTATTTCCCTGTCTGCGACTGTACACCAAGGCTGTCCGTCATCCTCCCGGGCGAACCTCTTTCCGTTGCTCCAGGAAGCACCCTTGGCGGTAGTATTTTGGTGGTGGGAGAGTAGCTGCCTGTGCACAGGTGAGTATGAAAGGCCCCGCTCTGTGCAAGCCCAGGGGAAGCCTGGGAGGAGGGCACGCCCATCCTGCTGGGCTTTGCTTCTTCCCCGATTGCTGGTGTGCAGTACCTGCCAGGTCCAGTGTGGGGCCCGGGGCCATCACAGTACAACAGGGGAGTTGGAGGGAAGGCGGATTCTGCAGGGGGATGCCAGATGAGGAAGAGGGAGCCTGGGGCCAAGTGCTGGATGGGGACAGCAGGCTGCCCGGGCCTGAGTCCAGCTGCCCAGCTTGCAATCATGGGACTGGGGACGGACCACCTCACCTCCCTGTGCCTCTGTTTCCTTGGTGAAGGGAAATGGCCCCTCCCCTGGCAGTGAGCGTCTTATGACTTGCTCCCGCAGGACCACAGTTCATTCTCTTTCTCTGAGTGGGCTCCTCTCAGCCCTGCAGGCTGGACATCAGCCTGTCAGCCTCTACCGGCTCATTCTCGTGCCCTCAGAGTCACACCAGCCTGGCTCCCCGAGCCTGGTGGGTCCCAGGGAATCCATCTGTGCCTGAGGAAGTGGGCTCAGGTGAGCTTGCCGGCCGTCTGTCTCTGTGGGCAGCTTGCTGGGAAGATGGGCAGGGGACCTCAGAGGAGAGCCGGGGTGCTGGGAGTGCCCAGCTGTTCTCTCTCTCTGTGCACAGGTGGTCTGTGAGCCTTGTCCCAAAGTGGGGCAGGTATGTGTGATGGGGTGTGGGGTGGTTTCCAGGACCAGTGGTGAAGTGCTCAGAACTTGGCCCCGCCCACATGTCCAGTAAGCGGTATTACTGGGTTAGCTCCAATCCCCGATCTTCCTGGTAAACTGGACCAAATCTCCTGGTGACTCGGCCAGTGGAGCTAAGATAATGAGGACGTTTTGGAGAAGCGTCTGCTACTCATTATCGGGTGGACAAATGGAATTTGCCTGCAGGTCAAGGTTCCCTGCGAGCAGGGACACTCGAGGAGCTGGGTTTCTCAGCCTCAGTTCTGCGCAGGTGTAGCTCTCGGCAGGGGGTCTCGTGCAGAAGCTGCAATGGATGGGGGGCCAGGTGCAGAGCTGGGGGACAGGCTGTGCCATGTGTGAGTGTTGGTGAGGGTGTTTGCATGTGGTAGGACAGAGTCTGTATTCACACGGGAGTGCGCCAGTGGACTTCAGAACCAGCTCGGCGAGCCTGGCTGGACCCTGCCGTGCGCACACCTGCGTGCTGGGTCTGTCCAGCTCTGGGACTCCTGCAGAGACTTCTGCTCGGCTGGGGCGGGGGCGAGGCTTCTGTGCTGAGGGAGGCAGTGCTGCATCCTTGTGGGGCAGCTCAGGCTGTCGCAGGGAGCAGGCAGGGAGCAGCATCGATGGAGCATGGCTGCTCTTAGCAGATCCCAGCCCTCCCCACGAAGGACTGCTTTCCTGGGAAGACAGTATCCAAGCCCGTGTGGTAGCCCGTGTGGTTGTGCAACCTGCGGGCATTTAAAAGTCTGTCTCGTTTCGCCTCCCAGGAGCTTCTCTGTTTCACTGCAGAGCTGGGTGTGATCGCAGCCTGCAGCCTGGCGTGAGGCGCACACACCCCACGGCCTGTCTGAACCCCTGCGGGCCCTGGGCTGTCTTCTGAAGGGGAGAAGCTGGTGGCCGGGAGCAGGTGCAGCGCCTGCTCCTGGCCCAGGGAGCAGGTGGCTCTGAGGCCGGCTGAGGTCTGCAGGAGCTTTCTGAGGAGGGCGCGGGGAAGAGAGGCCTTGTCAAGGGAGCCTGTGGCCGGAATGTGCTCCCTGAACGGAGAGGAGGAGCCGCCGTCTCTGTTGCTTCACTTGTTTTACACACGGCTTGTCTAAGGACCAGCCTGATTTCCACCGCCAAAATTCAGGCACAGCAGAGTGCGTGAAGAAAGTGCCCCAGAGTCTCCCCCAGAAAGAGTTGTGTCTCGTGCGAGGTGCACCTGCACAGGTGCACGAGTGCAAAGGCTGCAAGATACAGTGCCACACCACACGCGCTGTTCTCACCAGGACTGTCCAGTTTTAGCCTGCTTGTGTAACAGGGAACATGAGCGGCAGTGAAATGTAAGGCATATCCAAAAATGTAAGGCATTTATTCCCGTCAACCGCAGTTACACTAAGGTCTCTTTAAGAGGAAGGAAAAGGATTGTGGAAAACAGGAAGTGGTAGGATCGCTGGGCTGTGGATTTCAGTTTGCTTCAGATTGATTAATGTTTCTATCTAGGTAGCATTCATTTACTGAGCTATAACTCATGTGAAATAAAAAACAGACGTGGAGTTCCGGGCTGATGGATCCTGACGCCTGTAGTCGTCCGTGCGTTCACCTGTGTGGGTCCCTCAGAAGGCTCCCCTCTGGCCTCCCAGAGAGTTGCAGCTCGCTTCTGCCTGTCCCCAGACCAGAGGCTGTATGTGCGCTCTCCTGTCTGACTGTTTTTGCTCGACTAATTAGTTTTTTATTGTTGTTTTCAGGTCCATTATGTCATTGTATATTTCAGTGTTTTTTTCCCTTACTTTGTATTGCTGAATTATTGTGCCGTTGTAAGAATACACTATATGCTCAGGCCAACACTTGGATTCTTCTAGATGTAGACCCTCATGAGAAGGCTGCTTTGAAAGCCCTTGGACCAGACTTTCTGTGTGCACATGATTTTCTGTGGGTATTTATGTGTTCTTACGTCTGGAAGCCTGGAAGTCGGTTGTGGTTGAGAACGTGTGGCGTCCTGATGAGTTGGACCGCACTCGGCCTCCACTGCGTGACCAGGCTGTTTCCCCGTTCCTTGGGTGTGCTTTCCTTTCAGCCGCTGGCAGAGTGCATCACTCATCAGATGGATTCTTCAGTTTGCTGTTTAGGACCTTGTGGATTTTTCAAATGCTTGTTTGTAGGATTTAGAAGTACAGTACCCTTTGGTATTTGATGCCCTTGTATCCTGTTATTTTACCAAATTAACATATTACTTCTAGAAATTTCTTTGGAAGATTCCATCGTGTTTTCTACACATGCAAGTATATCACCTATAGTGATAATTTTCCTCCTTTATTTCTAACAATTTGTGCCTTTTCATTTCTTTTTATTGCCTTATTGAGGCTAAGGTCTTTATTTCTTAAATATTTAAAAGAATTTAACTTACATAAAATTATGCATATTTATAGTGTACTATGTGATATTTTGATACATGAATACATTGTGTAATATCCAGAGTATACATGTCTATCCTCTCAAGCATTTAACATGTTGAAAACGTTCAGGGTCCTTTCTTGCCTTTTTTTGTTAAAGAGATGGACACCGCACATTGTCATTATCTGGAGCTACCCTGTTGTGCCACAGAATGCCAGAACTCCTTACACTCCTTACTGGAATCTATCTGTAGCTTAGCCTCTTAATCAACCCTCCCCCATCCCTGCCCCCTCTCCCCTCCCCAGCCTGGGTAACTGTCACTGCACCCTTGCTTCCCATGCGATCAGCTGTTTCAGACTCCAGTATCAGTGAGACCATGTGGTGCGCACCCTCTGTGCTTGGCTGGGTCACATAGCGTGAGGATCCCAGCACCATCCGTGTTGTTGCAGATGGCAGGATTCATCCTCTCTGCTGGCTGGGTAGTGCGCCACTGTGTACTTGTACTGTGTCATCTTCCCCTTCACTTGTTGGTGGGTGTTTCTGTTTATCTTTATTTGTCTGCTAGTAGTGCTGAAATAAACGTGAGTGTACAGAAATGCATTCAGCTGAGTGATTTCATATCCCATGATGGGTGTACAGTAGTGTACATGCTGGGCCATATAAAACTAGAAGGAAAGAAAGAATAAAACTCAGAGAAGTAATAAGTGAAATAGATTCAAGAAAATGCAAAAAAATCACTGAAACAAATAGCTGGTTCTTAGAAAAGATAAATAAAATTGAGAAATCCTTAGCTAGACTAAGAAAAACAAGAGAAGACTGAAAATCAGTGAGGAGAAGGGAGACTTTAGGATTCATACCCTAGAAACACAGAAGATTGGTAGAGATTATTGTGAGCAATTATATGGCAATACATTTGATAAGCGGAGAAATGGACAAATTCGTGGACAGATACACTTAGTGTTTGAATCATGGAGAGCTAGAATACATAAGCACACTAGTCAATAGTAACAGAACTGAATCAGTGATAAAATGTTGTCCATCAAAGAAAATCCCATATGACATCACTGCTGAATTCTATCAAATATTTAAAGAAGAATTAACACTAATTATTTTTAAATTATCCTGAGAAAGAGGGAATTTTATCAAACTCACTGTGCTAGGCTGTGGTTATCCTTATCCCCAAACTAGATAAGGCCATAACTAACGAGAACTACAGACCTTGGTGAGCATAGTGGCAGAAGTCCTCAACAAAGCACGGCACA
This sequence comes from Oryctolagus cuniculus, assembly GCF_964237555.1. Classification (NCBI taxonomy): domain Eukaryota; kingdom Metazoa; phylum Chordata; class Mammalia; order Lagomorpha; family Leporidae; genus Oryctolagus; species Oryctolagus cuniculus. The sequence goes on along the minus strand of NC_091437.1, from coordinate 165,252,110 downwards.
CTTGATGAAGTGGGGTTCACCCCGGGTGTGCAAGAGTGACTCAGCGTGGGCAGTTCAGTAAACGTGACACAGCAGATAGAATGAAGGAGAGAAGTCATCTAATAGTTGCAGAAAAGGTTTCTAGGAAAATCCAACATTGCTTCATGACAAAAACTCTGAACCAGTTAGGTAGAGAAGGAACATATCTCAACGTAGAAGCCAACAGCTAATACCCTGCAGATTGGGACAGGGCTGAAGGCTTTGTCTCTCAGACCTGGAATGAGACAAGGATGCCCACGTCGACCACTTTTATGAAAAACAGTGTTAGGAATCCTAGCCAGAGCAATTAGGTTAGAGAAAGAAATAAAGGGCAACCAAATTGGCAAAAAGGAAATAAAATGTCACTCTTTGCAGATGACAAGATCTTACATATAGAAAACCTCAAAGATACTGACAAAAACTATTAGAACTAGTAAACACATTTAGTAAAATTGCAGTCTACAAAATCTACAAAAATCAGTAGTGCTGTTACACACCAATGGTAACCATCTGAAAAATGTATCAAGAAAGCAATCCCAGTGTCAACAGCCACCAAATAAATGAACAAAATGACCAAGAATAAATTTAGCTAGAGGTAGAATGTCTCTAATAAAAACTCTAAACCACTGGTTACAGAAATGGAACAGAGGCCACAAGTGGAAAGACATCTTGTGTTCATAGTTTGAATGAGTTGTTTCACTACAATGTCTATACTACTGAAAGCCATTCATAAATTCACTGCAATCCTTATCAAAATACCAAGAATGTTATTAACAGAATCAGGAAAAAAAATCCAGAAATTTCTATGGAGCCACTAAAGATCCTAAATAATAAAAGCAGGAAGAATTACACAGTCTCACTTCAAAACGCATTATAGTGCCTGCATGGTGTAGCAGGTTAAGCTGCTGCCTGCAATGCTGGCATCCCATATGGACACCTGTTTGAGTCCCGGCTGCTCCACTTCCCATCTAGCTTTCTGCTAATGCACCTGGGAAAGCAGAGGAGGATGGCCCAAGTACCTGGGGCTTGGCACCTATGTGGGAGACCTGGAAGAAGCTCCTGGCTCCTGGCTCCTGGCTTTGACCTGGGCTAGTCCCAGCTGCTGTGGCCATCTAGGGAGTTAACCAACAGATGAAAGATCTCTCTTTCTCTCTCTTTCCCCCTCTCTCTTTGACTTTCAGATAAATTAAATCTTAAAATATATTCTAAAGTTACAGCAGTTAGAATGGCATGGCATCAGCATAAAAGACACATGGGCCAGTGGAACAGAATAGAGATCTTAGCAGCCCACAGTTTTATGGCCAACTGAAGCTTTGACAAATGTGTGAAGACCACACCTGGAAATGGGGAGCCTTTTCAAAAACTGCTGCTGGGGAAATTGGATATCCACGTGCAGAAGAATGAAACCAGACCCCACCTCTCGCCATGTACAAAAACAAAGTGTATTAAACACCTGAGTGTAAGATCTGAACGTCTGAAAGTGCTGGAAGTAGACAGGGTAAATGCTTCAGAACATGGGAATGGGCAAGAATCATTTTGGCTCGGACCCCAAAAGCACAGGAAATGAGCAAAAAGAGACAAGTGGGATTTCATCAAACTAAGGAAAACAAAGGAAACAGCAGTGTGGTGACAGAACCTGCAGAATGGGAGAGAAGATTTGGAAGTTGTGCAACTGATAGGGGCTTCATAGCCAGAATATATTATGAGTTCTCACAACTCAGTAGCGAAACAAACCTTCCAACCGAGAACACGGGCAAGGGATCTAAACATGCAGTTCTCAAAGGAGGGCATACCAATGGCCAGCAGGTGCAGGAGAAGCCACTCCGCGTATGCAGATGGAAAGCACAGCAAGATCCCTGACTCCTGTTAGAGTGGCTGTCATCAAGGCGACAGTGAGGGTGACACCTGTGAGGGTGCGGAGGGAAGCCTGGCACACTGTCAGTGCAGCTGTCACTTAGAGTAGGTGTCATGTAATGTCTTGTCAGCAAAGATGAGCAATTCTTTAATTAATTAATTAATTAATCTGAAAGAGTTACACAGAGAAGGAGAAGCAGAGAGAGAGAGAGAGAGAGAGAGAGAGGTCTTTCATCTGTTGGTTCACTCCCCAATTGTCTGCAACGGCCAGAGCTGCGCTGATCCAGAGTCAGGAGCTTCTTCCAGGTCTCCCACGCGGGTGCAGAGGCCCAAGGACTTGGGCCATCTTCTACTTGCTTTCCCAGGCCGTTGCAGAGAGCTGGATCAGAAGTGTAGCAGCCAGAACTCAAGCCAGTGCCCATATGGGATGCTGGCACTGCAGGCTGTGGCTTTACGCACTAGGCCACAGCACCAGCCCCTTCTTGAACTCTTACCTGAGGGGGCTCCAACAAGGTGGTGGAAAAATGGAATGAAAAGATAAGTGTAGGGGCTGGCACTGTGGCCTAATAGCAGGTGAGGCTGCCACCTGCAGTGCTGGCGTCCCATATGGGCACAGGTTCCAGACCCCAGCTGTTCCACTTCCGATTTAGCTCTCTCCTATGGCCTGAGAAAGCAGTGGAAGATGGCCCAGGTGCTTGGGCCCCTGCACCCACATGGGATACTGGGAGGAAGCTCCTGGCTGCTGGCTTTGGATCAGCCCAACTCTGCTCATTGCAGCTGTCTGGGGAGTGAACCAGTGGATGGATGATCTCTCTCTCTCTCTCCCCCTCTCTTCTTCTCTCCCTCTCCCGTTCCCTCCCTCCTTCTCTCGCTCTGCCTCTGCCTCTCTGTGGCTCCACCTTTCAAATAAATAAATAAATCTTTAAAAAAAGATCAGTTTATTTTGGTGTTAAATTTTTGAAACACAAGCAGAGATTTTTCACAAGTGCATTTTCCCTGAACTCTCGAAAGGCTGCTCGCAGTTCGCTGTCTCCTGGCCCCGCCTCCAAATACTGGCCATTTCTTCTTTGTTTAGGTTTATACAAACGTTAGGTTCCAGTGTCAAATTATAAGTATAAACGTACTTCACCCCCAGCTGTGCGTGCACGTGGAGAGCCTGCTTGCCTCTAGTCTTTGGCCACCACACCTCCATCCCAAAATTCGCTGTTACTTCTCTGTAGGTCAGTTGGATGTTATCATCCAGATGACTTGAGAATGGCTGCCTCTTACCTAGCCAGCCAGCCAACACTTTGGGATTAAGGACTGTGTGTCAGACAGGTTTTGAGGGCCTGCAGGCACAGTCTGCCTTCTCAGAGCTTGTGTTCCTGTGGAGGGCAGCGGAAGGGTGAGTGTGAGCCGGTACACAAGCCATTTCAGGGATACAGACGGGGTGTGGCGTGGCAGGCACTGCGAGGGAGCCAGAGCCTCTCTGCAGGAACGGGGCGTGTACGGGGCCTGAGCACTGAGGGAGGCCGCCACGGGAGGCCCAGGCGAGCAGTCGTCTTCTGAGCAGAGGCCGGCGCTGGCCCTGGGCGCCGTGCTTTCAAGAACTGTTGGCCACGGAGCATGGGGGCCCGGAGCCAGGGCCTGCCCCCCTCCAGGGGCCCTTGTGGGCGCTGAGGCCCTCAGGCAGCAAGACAGGGGACCCTGTCATTCCTCTGCGTGCTTGAGGCTGGTCTCTGGCTGCTGCTTGGAGAGGACTGTGGGATGGAGAGGGAAGGGTGAAGTGTAGAGACGAGAGACAAGGTCGGAGGCTGTGGCATTGTGCACACTGGCGAGGATGGTGGCGTGAGCCAGGCTGCAGCTGTGGTGGCGGTGGGAGTGGGCACGCGACAGCCGGGAGCACGTGAGGCCGCCCTGTCCATGTTTGACCCCAGCAGCTGGATGCACGAGTTGTGTCATTTCTGGTATGGAGAGAGGTCAGTGGGGGATCAGATTGTGGGGAAGACACCGGACTCCCTCTGGGCCTACTGTGTTTGTTACTCCGAGCCTGTGGAGGGCACGGGTGAGGGGCAGCGGCCTGGAAACCAGTGGTCTCGGGCCTGGCTGGGGGGCCTGAGCGCCGTGCTGTGGGGACGCCCTACCAACTGTGAGCTAAGGCACTGGGAAGGAGCAGCCCGTGCGTGGGGAGGAGAGAGCCCTGCCAGCTCCTTTGAGGAAGAAACTCCTGTTTTAAGTGAGGGGCTGGAGCTGTGACAGGCGGGTGCTGACAGGGGCTGCGGCTCCCCTTGTGGGGAGTACCCCATCATTAGCCTAGGTGGTGCTTTCTCCGCCTTTGCTGGGGCCCTGGCCTGTGTGGATGTGGTGCAGAAGGCAGAGGTGGCTTTGAAACCACAGAGCCGGTCACTTGTCCACTCCAGGGTGTTGCCGTCAGGAAGCCAGCGTCCAGAACGTGTGGGCTCAGGTGGTAATGGCTTCCCCCGTGTCTGTGCTGGGTGATGCTTATTCTGCAGCGGAAGAACAGTGAGGAAGGTGACGGCAGGGGTGTTACAGCTAGACGGAGCTCCAGGGCCCTCCGAGCGTCCGTGGGAAAGTGGAATTGAAAGTTAAATCGATTTTGGTACAAAAACTGTTTGAAAGCCATGCGTGTATTTTTCGTCACCCATGTTTCCATGGACTGACGACCTGTCATGTCTGATCAGCGTGGTACAGAGGGGAGAGGGTGATGTGTCTGTGTTTCAGGCCTGTCTTGGACTTCCAAACCCTTTATTTATTTATTTATTTTTAATTTTTTAAAGAGATTTAGTTATTTATTTGAAAGGCAGGGTTACACAGAGAGAGGAGAGGCAGAGAGAGAGATCTTCCATCAGATGGTTCACTCCCCAATTGACCACAATGGCCGGAGCTGCACTGATCCAAAGCCAGGAGCCAGGAGCTTCTTCTGGGTCTTCCACGTGCGTGCAGGGGCCCAAGGACTTGGGCCATCTTCTACTGCTTTCCCAGGCCACAGCAGAGAACTGGATCGGAAATGGAGCAGCTGGGACTCGAACTGTCACCCATATGGGATGCCAGCATTGCAGGCCATGACGTTAACCTGCTGCGCCACAGTGCCGGTCCTGCTCTTTATTTTCCATAGAAGCATCTTTTCCTACAAAAAAAAATCATTCAGAGGAACCCTAAAGTTTGAAGTCAGCAGAAGTGGAATAGACCTGCTGGAAGTGGGGCTGTAGCCAGGCTGACCCCTGTCTCCTAGAAGTGGGCCTGTGGCCTGGTGGACCTCCCCATCTCCTGGAAATGGGGCTGTGGCCAGGCAGACCCCACCATCTCCCAGAAGTGGGCCTGTGGCCAGGCAGATCCCCATCTCCCAGAAGTGGGGCTGTAGCCAGGCGTCCCCTCCGGCCCTGTCTCCCGGAAGTGGGCCTGTGGCCGGGCTGACCCTCCCACCCCCTATCTCCTAGAAGTGAGGCTGTGACCGGGTGGACCCTCCGTCTCACGGTCCCCCATCCCGAGGCAGTGCCTGACGCCCTGGGGAGCCCAGGGGAAGCCGCGTGCTCAGCCAGTCCTTGCCCCAGGTTGCAGAGGTGCCTGAAGAGCAACTTGGCAGGCTCCTTCTCTCACTCGTGCCCCTCTCCTTTCCTGTCCACTTGTTCATCTGCTGTCCATCTGCCTGTCTGTCCATCTCTCTGGCCATCTGCCTGTTCATCTGTTGGTCCATCTCTCTGTTCACGTATCCACATGTCTGTCCGTCTCTCTCTCTCTCTCCCCACCGCCTGTGTATCTGTCCCTGACTTGGCTGCTGATCACACAGTTAGAAACCTGTCCCAGTAACTGCTGAGAGTGCACACTTGGGAGCCACCGGCCCTGCCACCATGGGCATTCCCCCACCCTGCCCTGGGCCTCAGTTTATTGTCTGTCAAATGGGAGTGGCGGCCAGGTTGCTTCAGGAAGAAGATGCTGGGCGGGAGCTTAGCCATGGGCGTTTTACTGCCTCGTGGGTGGCAGAGGTCCCCCCTGTGAGCTTCAGGCCCAGAGTCAGGGCTCTCAGACCCACCTGTGCTGGGGCTGGGACTCAGGCAGGATGACCCTGCGTGCCCATGCCCGTCCCCAACCCTCCTCGGGGCTCTCCCTGGAAGTCAGAAGTGGAATGAGCAGCAGGGAGCTGATGGCTTCCGATGCTCGTGCTGTGCCCCACCACGCGCTTACCAGGAGGGGGGCCGGATGAGGGCATCTGCGTCCCTCAGGTGGCAGTGAGGCCACCGGCAGGGCGCTCGTTATTTGTGTGACTTTACCCACTTAGCATTTCTTTAGTGCGCGGTTTTGGATTTGCAGAGGTTTATTTTCGTTAAAGCAGAATAGCGGAGGAATGTGAAGCTGTTGGGGTTAAGCATCAGCGGTGTCCCGCCACCCGGCCTCAGCCGCTGTGTGCTTTCCTCAGGTTTCTGCACGCGTTGCAGTCGTAGCCACCACTGCTCAGTGCCTGCCCTCAGCTTTGTGGAAACAGTCCTGAGCTGGGTACTCCTCTCCCCGTCTCACGCTCGTGGAAACTGAGCATCAGAGCGGGCAGGTGGTCAGACCATGGCCTCACAGCAGGTGAACAGTGGAGCTAGGATGTGAGTCCCAGCCCTCCGACTCTGAGGCTCTTGTTTGACTGCTGAGTTGTGTACATGAGAGGATTTAATACATTCTTGGAAAAACTGGATTGAAAGGCGTTTAGGAGCAAAAAAAAAAAAAAAAAAAAAAAAATTGTGAAATCCAAGCCTGTGCAAGTTCTTCAGAAAGTGCATGGAAGATCCATAGTATGGGATCTGATGGATGTCGTTTGCCTCGGTGGGAAGATGTCCTCTGAACTCTGGACCATGTTCTGAGGACAGACCCAAAGAAGCAGAGTGACTTTGTTAAAAGGTACAAGCACTTTTAAGTCCTCTGTCACCTGTGTCACAGTGCTTTCCAGAAAAGCTGCCCGTTTTAGCCTCCCTGGCTGTGCTGGAGAATGCTTGCCTCAGCCCCGTAGCCGTGGGCGCCATGTTGTCCTAACCCAGCACGCGTGAGCTCTGCCCTGTAGCTGTGGGCGCCACGTCGTCCTAACCCAGCACGCGTGAGCTCTGCCCCGTAGCTGTGGGCGCCACGTCGTCCTAACCCAGCACGCGTGAGCTCTGCCCCGTAGCTGCGGGTTCCCATGTTGTCCTGACCCCAGCATGCGTGAGCTCTGCCTTGTAGCCGTGGGCACCACATTGTCCTAATCCCAGCACGCATGAGCTCTGCCCTGTAGCCATGGGTGCCCACGTCGTCCTGACCCCAGCACGCATGAGCTCTGCCCTGTAGCTGTGGGCGCCACGTCGTCCTAACCCAGTACGTGTGAGCTCTGCCCCGTAGCCGTGGGCGCCACATTGTCCTAACCCCAGCACACATGAGCTCTGCCCCATAGCCGTGGGCGCCACATTGTCCTAACCCTAGCACGTGTGAGTTCTACCCCATAGCCGTGGGCGCCACGTCGTCCTGACCCCAGCACACGTGAGTTCTACCCCATAGCCATGGGCGCCACGTTGTCCTAACACAGCACACGTGAGCTCTGCCCCGTAGCCGTGGGCGCCACATTGTCCTAACCCCAGCACGCATGAGCTCTGCCCCGTAGCCGTGGGCGCCACATTGTCCTAACCCCAGCATGCATGAGCTCTGCCCCGTAGCTGTGGGCGCCACATTGTCCTAACCCTAGCACGTGTGAGCTCTGCCCCGTAGCTGTGGGCGCCACATTGTCCTAACCCTAGCACGTGTGAGCTCTGCCCCGTAGCTGTGGGCGCCACATTGTCCTAACCCTAGCACATGTGAGTTCTACCCCATAGCGTGGGCCCCAGCGTGCGTGAGCTCATGAGGTGTTCCCTACTGGGCTTCACAACACTTGGGGAGGAGCTGGCCTGGTGCTGAAGTCCCTGGTTAGGACGTGCCTGGTTTTGACACCTGGCTCTGGCCCCTGATTCTAGCCTCCCCTAATGTGGACCCTGGGAGGCCCTGGTGATGGCTCAAGTGGTTCCGTCCTTGCCACCCTTGTGGGACACCTGGATTGAGCCCCCTGTTCTGGCCTTGGGCGGCCCTGCTGATGGCTGTTGCAGGCGTTTGGAGAATGAACCAGTGGGTGGGAGAGTGCTTTCTCGTTCTCTCTCAAAATAGGAAAAAAGTTTATGGAACCGTGGAATTAAAAGATACTATACATTTTCTTTTTTTCTTTTTTTTTAAATTTTTTTGATAGGCAGAGTGGACAGGGAGAGAGAGAGAGAGACAGAGAGAAAGGTCTTCCTTTTGCCATTGATTCACCCTCCAATGGCTGCCGCAGCCGGCGTACCACGCTGATCCTGCAGGAGCCAGGTACTTATCCTGGTCTCCCATGGGGTGCAGGGCCCAAGCACTTGGGCCATCCTCCACTGCACTCCCTGGCCACAGCAGAGAGCTGGCCTGGAAGAGGGGCAACCGGGACAGAACCGGGGCCCCGACTGGGACTAGAACCTGGTGTGCCGGCACCGCAAGGTGGAGGATTAGCCTAGTGAGCCGTGGTGCCAGCCAATAATATACATTTTCTACAAACATCTTTAAGCCTCCTTCTATAATTCTTTATGTTTCATGGTAATGTTTTTAATGTTTATTTTCATCCATTTGAAAGGCAGAGTGACAGAGAGAGACAGAGACAGGAGAGAGAGAGAGAGAGAGAGAGAGTGCAAGCGAGCGAGCGTTCTCTCTTCCGTTTGCTGATTCATTCCCAAGTCACCTGCAACAGCCAAGTCTGTGCCTGGCCAAAGCCAGGAGCCAGGAACTGCATCCCCGTCTTTGATGTGGATGGCACAGACATAGTTACTTGAGCGTCAGTACGCCTCGCAGGATCCGCGTTAGCAGGGAGCTGGACTGGAAGCGGAGCTGCCGGCACCCTGCTGTGGAATGAAGCCATCCCAAGCAGCGGCCTGACCCCAGCTTTCTGGAATTTTGACTTCCAGGCACAGGATCTTTGATCTCTCTTGTTTGACAGAAGCAGAGAAGCCTGTGTTGAACTGTCTTTTGCGGGAGCTTTATTTCTAGAGGAGCATCGATTTGCATGCCAGACTGGGGAAAAGAGCAGACCGAGAGCAGTCGTCCGAGTTCGATCCTTCGTAATCCTCCTGCGTGTTAAGATGCAGTGAAACATTCAACCGCGGTGGCGCTCTGCCCCACCCCCTTGATCATTTGGGACCTGAGAATGCCCCCTCTGTTGGCCTGTTGTCTTGGCTCCCACCAGCAGCGGGGCTGGTTTCCCAGGAGTTCCTTTGTGGAGAGGAATGAGGATTGACTCCCTCACTTGGCACCTTTTCCCACCTCCACTCTTCACCGTCTAAGGTCACGTTTTAGTCTTTCTTCCCTTAAATGCTTAGCAGGAAGAAGAGGCGCTGCTGGACCCAGGCCATAAAAACAGGTAGCTTGCAGGTGGCTGTGGGGTCCGATGGCACAAACAGGAGGCCCTTCCCAGGGACTGGGCAGACCCTGACAGTCCCGAGAAGTCAAGGATGGCTCCGAACATTTGAAAGCTGGCTGTTCCTTGCGCTGGCAGGGCATGGGTGCCCCTCCCTCCCCCCCGAGGCAGCCCTGGCCAGTCCCCAGCCCACCCGTGTGGGCGGCCCCCTCTTTTCCTCCCCCAGGCCGTGCTTTGGTGGGTTCAGAGAACACTGATCCCACCCCCAACACTGAGGGAGCCACTACCACGAGCACTTTTGCAGCATTTTTTTTGCCTTTTGTTATAAGTTTTTCTTTAAAAATGTGTTCTGTAAACTTTGCAGTCTTCAAGAGGCCGCGTGGGGAGGTTTGAAAGCCACGCGGGCAGTGCCGGCTCCTTCCGTGCGTTCCTTTGAGTGGCTTCCCGTGCAGCAGAGAGGACCTGCGTGCTTTGTAGACATGTTGCGTGCCCTGGCTCTCCCTGTGTTTCTGCATTTCCTCATGCTTGGCGTGTGGAACCAGCACAGGGAACAGGTCCCACGTTGTAGAGGAGCGCTGTGTGTGTGTGTAGGGAGCACGGTGGTGTGCATGTTGGGTTTTTTCCTCTCCGCCTGAGACACAGGCTTTCTCACCGCCTCTCGTTCTGGTCACCAGGCTCCTGCGGCTTTCTTGCCTCTCCCCTGCCCATCGCTCCTCTGCCTGACTTCCCGTCCCTGCATTGCCTTCCTCCCCACCCCAGAGCTGGCCTGGCTGCCGCCACGTTCAGGCCGTGTCTTGGGTGTCTCCTGCTGTGTCTCACTTGCATCGTGTTGCATCCACCTGTGGCTTTACAGTGGGGTCCCCGGAAAGGCATGCCAGGGGCTGCTACCTCAGAGCGCCTCGTGCGGGCCAGCTGTGACACTGGGGCTCAGCCGTGACCCCCAGGTCAGCTCCATGAGGACAGGTTCCATCGCATGCACCTTTGCACCCCTTTGTGTGAGTTGACAGAGAAGGTAGGAAAGCTGTCGACTTATCTGCTGTGTTCTCTCTCTTCCCACAAGCTGTGCCTTTTGCTCTCATCCTGTTTGTGGGGTACGCAGGGGTGAGCATATGAGCCCACATCCCTGTCCCAGATCTCTGGGGGAGACATTTGTTGAACACACAAGCCGGTGTGCGTGGCATGCTTTCTGTCGTGTGCTATTTTGTTTTTCATTTTCTGTGTATTATACCTGTATTTTCCATGCTGTGTGTATATAGTTACAGCTGTGCCCTGTCACTGGTGTCATGATAAACCAGCTGGTCTAGCTCATGAAACTGTGGACTGGCAGTTCCAGTGGGGCCAGTGGAGCTGACACAACCTTGGGTGCCAGGACTGACCCTATTCCCATCCCACAACCTGCCTGGGAGCTGGGTGTTGCTGTTCCTGAGCTTTGCTTTTTTTTTTTTTTTTTTTTTTTGACAGGCAGAGTGGACAGTGAGAGAGAGAGACAGAGAGAAAGGTCTTCCTTTGCCGTTGGTTCACCCTCCAATGGCCGGCGCGGCCGGCGCGCTGCAGCCGGTGCGCCGCGCTGATCCGATGGCAGGAGCCAGGAGCCAGGTGCTTTTCCTGGTCTCCCATGGGGTGCAGGGCCCAAGCACCTGGGCCATCCTCCACTGCACTCCCTGGCCACAGCAGAGGGCTGGCCTGGAAGAGGGGCAACCGGGACAGAATCCGGCGCCCCGACCGGGACTAGAACCCGGTGTGCCGGCGCCGCTAGGCGGAGGATTAGCCTAGTGAGCCGCGGCGCCGGCCTGTTCCTGAGCTTTGAGTGGGCACCGAGGCAGCCAGAGTGGATGGGCCAGTGGCCCGCAGCACAGGACGGGGTGTAAGGAGGGCCATGTACCTTGACCCAAGGCCTGGCTTCATCCTGGCTTTTCTGAGAATGGTGCTTGGCACACTTTTGCGTTGTGCACTTAGGCGCGGGAGAATGAGGCCCATGAGACAATGGGGCAGGATAGCTCCGCCCTTCCAGCCGAGGTCCACCGCAGAGCCGCGGGAGAGGTGCCCAGGCTTGGGCAGGTTCTTGGGAGCATCGCTTTGGCAGTGATGTCGTGGAACAGCCACTGCACAGGCCATTGTGTCCTGTCTTCCTGGGAGGTCCTCACAGCGGCTCTGAGTCGGGAATGGTGCTTGGGAGCGGTCCGACACTTCCTGCGTCTCCATTTCCTCCCCCGCAATGCAGGCAGCAAACAGGGCCTCCTCTCAGGACTGGCGTGAGGTTAGGAGGAGTCACCCACCGGGAGCTCGCGGAGGACCTGTGGTCGCTGTCTGTGTTCTTGCTGCTCTCGCTGTCTCGGTCAGGGAGGTCGCGAGGAGAAGCTCATCACTGTGCCCTTGCCCTGCTTCCGAAGGTCACTCAGCCTAGAGGCACAGGGACACTGGAGCTGCAATGGGCAGGGGTCTTGCCTACTTGGTGGTCTCTTCTGTGAGAGATGGACCCCAAGCCTCAGGTGAATGGAGAGATGTGCTCATGCATCTCACGTGGCTTGCAGGTTCCCCCTGAAGGAAGGGGTGACACAGGTGGTGCTGGCCCCTTTTATGGTCCGGTGGAGGTCAGGGGGTCCTGATGGAGGAGGTGTTGGCCTGCTCGTCCAGGGCGGGACGCAGACTGGCCCTTTGCTTTTGGAAGGATAGAGGGGACACGTGTGTGACAGAGTTGAGGTCTTTGCGTCAGAGCGGGTCATGTCCTGTGGCCGCCCCATGATGACACTCAGTGCCACTTCTGTCTTAGTTGGTCCCAACCGGACTTCCTAGTAGTTGTCACGATGACGAGGCTCCAGTTTCCCTGTCAGTAGCTGTGCAGTGTACATTGTGACACAGGACAGCAGATCATTACCTCCACCTTACAGATGGGGGCCTGGGGGCCCACAGGGTCTCTGGCTGTGGGGCCAAACTCATCTGCAGCTCTGACCACTCCCTGTTTGACCTGCGCATGCGGCCTCTCATTGTCATGGATGGTGACAGAGGCTTGAAACGTAGGACTGTGGGCAAGCCATATTCCCCTGCTGGCCCCCAGCCCCTGCAAGTGCCTCAGATGGGAGTGTGTGTGTCACCGTCGTCCATGGCTCAGCCACTTGGAGGAGCCCTGCCCTCCTACCCTCACTTCTCCTTCCTCCCATCTGCCCCATGGCTGCCGGGCCTGCTGCACAGCTCTTCCTCGTGGGACCTTTGTGGTCCTGAAGCAGAGGGCTGCCCTCCAGGGCAGCTGCTTCTGCCACTTCATCTCCGTGTCTCCTGAGGAGTGGCCTGGAGCGCCGGGGCTGGCTGTCCTGGGTGTTTCCAGTGCCCGAAGGCTGCCTGACCCACAGTGGGGAGCCCACGAGATGTGGGTTAAATGGCACATCCCTTTCCTTCCAGCCCCCGCGTCTTTGAGCTTCGTCTTTCCTCCCCCGGGGAGGGACTTGGGTGGACAGAAGCCCCAGTGGTAGCAGATGTGGAGATGAGACGTGGGAGGGAGAGAGCATGCAAAGCAGTGGCTTTTCTGTCATTTCTTCAAAGGGCACCAGGGCTCAAAGACGGTGCACCCCACGGTGCACCCAGAGGGAAGCAGGAACTGAAGGGGGCGGCTGGCGTCCCTGTGGTGGAGATTTGGGGCTGCTGTGCCTTGAGGGAGTGCGGTGGAGCTCTGCGCCTGTGCAGGCGTGACTGGAGCTGGGGTGGGAGGGAGGCTGAGGCTTGCTGGGGAAGCAGCCCCTCCACCTGCAGCTGCCCAGGGTTTACTTTCCACCTGCCCTGCCGGACTACGCTGCCCTCTGCCCCGTGACATCACCATGGTGACCTGAGTCACCTCCTGTCTATGATGATAAACACCTGTGTTTGGGCAGGGCCAGCGGGGCAACCGGTGACATCAGGCTCCTTTGCAAAGTGCCCCTGCTCCGCTGCGGGGGCTCTTCCTGAGCTTCATAGGAAGTGCACATTATTTGAAGTGGAGCGTGTGTGCGTGGATTTCTGAAACCAGTATTTTAATTCTACTTTCCTGTGCCTTTGGAAGCAACCTGTTTCCCACTTTCTGCACGTGTGTAATGAAGCCGCCCCCTGGATGTTGGGGAGATTTCACACACAGTGGGTGTGGAAGCACTCGGCAAACCCGAGTCTGGGATGCCGTGTCACCATGTGTGGGGTAACCCGCTGGGGGATGTTTCAGACGCAGAGGGAGCAGAGCAGCGTGAAGAAGCCCCCGCGTGTGCGCTGAGCAGCTGTGGGAGAGCCTGAAGTCAGCTGGTGTGGCCCCCCCACCCCCCATCCCTTCCTGAGTGACAGCTGGGTGTTGCTGCTGAGAACTGATTTCCTCTTTGTCCCCAGGAGTAGTGCAGTTACACACCTGCACACACGTCCACTCTGCCCTGTTGGTGGGTGGGTACCTTCTCACTCTCGTGATAGGGAACATCTTCGTGTGCCCAGGAGGTTGTCAGTCAGCCCGCACACCCTGGGCCCAGGTGGCTTCCAGTCTGACTCGCCCCACCCTGCCTGTCCGGGGCGTCCGATAGTAGGCAGTGGTGCAGGCAGCCTTTGTGTTGGCTTATTTTACTCGGCACAGCACCCCCGAGCTCCATCCAGGATTTGCGCTCCAGGTCATTTCTTTTTGTTGCTGCATGAGTAACCTGTTGTGTGGACGTACCCCAGTGAGTGTGTCCATTCCCCTGCTGGCAGACTTTCAAGTTATTTTCAACCTGTGGATATTGTGGATAAAGCTGTCATAAGCATTGGTACATAAATAAGGTTTTGGACCTATGATTTTACCTCTCCTGGAAATATTGGCGATGTGGAGCTACTGGTTGCAGTGTGAACCCACCGCCGCATGTGGGAGAACATTTCAAACTGTGACATCCAGGGCTGCAGAGGGAGCCACTGGGGGCTGCTGGCCAGTCTTGGGCACGGCCGCCTTCCCATGACGATCGCCCCTCTCACCCACCCCTGGGGATTCATGGATGACAGGGTTATGCCGCCTGCAATCGAACCCAAATGTTGGCTTGAATTGCTTTTTTTTTTTTGGTTCTAAAGATTTATTATTTATTTGAAAGGCAGAGTTAGAGAGAGAGAGAGAGAGAGAGAGGTGTCCTCCATCCATTGGTTCACTCCCCAAATGGCCACAATGGCCAGAGCTGTGCTGATCAGAAGCCAGGAGCCAGGAGCTTTTTTCTGGGTCTCCCACATGGGTGCAGGGACTCAAGGACTTGGGCCATTTTCCACTGCTTTCCCAGGTCATAGCAGAGAGCCGGATCAGAAGTGGAGCAGCTGGGACTAGAACCGGTGTCCATGTGGGATGCTGGCACTGCAGGCAGTGGTTTTACCTGCTGAGCCACATGCCGCATGCTGGTCCCCTGAATTGCTTTGAGATCTTCTGATGTTTCATTGCCTACAGATCTGTTTCACAGTTCTGACTTCAGATTAGATCCAAAGGATCTGGGGATGTTGGGAAAAGAAAGAAAAGAAGCCTAGGCCCCCTGCCAGAGTGATTGGATCTGCATGTGAGTGGAGGGGCATCCCAGTGGTCTCCCCAGGCAGCTTTTTTAAAATATTTATTTATTTGAGAGGTAGTATTACAGAGAGAGGAAGAGATCAAGAGAAAGGTCTTCCATCCACTGGTTCATGCTACAAATGGCTGCAAGGGCTGGAACTGGGCCGATCCGAAGCCAGGAGCCAGGAGCTTCTTCTGGGTCTCCAGCGTGGGTGCAGGGGCCCAAGCACTTGGGCCATCTTCCACTGCGTACCCAGACTATAGTAGAGAGCTGGATGGGAAGTGGAGCAGCAGGGACATGAACTGGTGCCTGTATAGGATGCCAACACTGCAGGCGGAAGCTTAGCCATGGCGCTGGCCCCTCCCCAGGCAGCTTTAATGTGACTGAGGAGTGACAGCTGTGATGTCGATGCCTCCATCTTGTTTCCTGTCTCTCACCATGTTAGAGTCTCAGACAGGCCTGGAGAGTGGAGACCCTCCTATTGCTGGGGCTGCCCCCAAAGGTACCCACCCAGTTGGTGCAGGACACAGCCAGGTAAACGTCTGCTGGTCCCAACTCGCCCCGGTGCTGTGCCCCATTAGCAGGACAGGGCGGGGCAGGGGATGAATGAAGTAAGGATCGGGTGTCTGGGGACAGACCGAAGCAGAGGACAGCTTTGTAGAGTTGAGGAGGTGGAGGCCAGGGTTTGGGAGACCGAGGTGGCTGAGGGGTCAGGCATGGGACCATACCAGGAGCTAGGCAGAGAGAGAGCTCCAAACTGCATGGGGGTCCCCATGAGCCCCCTGCCCGGCCCCACGCTGAGCAAAGAACTCCAGGTGAGCTTTAAGTGGGCTGAGCCCCGTAGCCCATCAGGGCTGGGAGTGTGCGCACCAAGCAGCCAGAGGACAGAACCCCTTGAGCCCTTAGGCATTCTGAGGGGCGCACGGAGGGCTGCTCCTGGGGCCCCTTCCCAGCACTGGCCCCCTACTGGCTGCCTTGCCAAAGGGCAGGCGGCAGAAGGCCGGACAGGCACAATGCTCAGACGTGCTCAGGCACCCAAGACCCACGGAGGCGAAAAGGGCAATGGATTTGGCATGCACAGTTGTCATCGGCTTGCTCGAGGATTTGAAGGCAAACGTGAACAGAACGGAAAGAAACGGGATGTTTAGAGTTGAGAACGCATCTGTGTCTGGAGTATGTAAGGAAAGTTTGTCACTCGACTGCAAGAAGAAACCCAATGAGAAATGCGCAAAACCTTCAACAGAGGTCTCACAAAAGACAGCCCAGGGGTGGGCAGGGTGCACGGGCCAGCATGCTCAGCGTCACCTGTTTTCAGGGACTAAGCTGTGGTTGAACAGCCCTGCACGTACCCTACACTGACCCAGCCCGCCTGCTGGGAGGCTGTGACGTGGCACGGACACCGTTCCGTTCAGAGTTGAACGAGGAGCTCCGCTCCCAGGAAGCAGACTCATCCCGAGTCTCACAAAGTAAAAAGCATGTGCTTCCCGCGAGCTTGGTCGCGAATGGTCCCTGCAGCCCAGCCGAGACCAGCCTCAAACGGGAAGTCACCCCTGTGTCCAGCAGCAGCAGAAGTAGCCGGCTGTGGAACTCTGGGACCCTTGCGGCCGTCAGAGGGAGCAAGCCTAGATGCACCTGAGGGCACGGGTGGGCGTGAGAGACAGGCTGGCCAGAAGGGGCCAGACGCCAGCGTGCATCCTGTGTGGCTCCTTCCCTGTGAGTTCCAGCATAGGCAAACCCAGCCCAGGATGCCGGTAGCAGATCTCTGTTGGATCAGCTGCTAAGGGGCAGGAAGGAACTTTTTTGGGGGGTGGGGTGGGGAGTGAGACTTCATCTTTTCTCTGTGTCAGTTACGCAGGGTATATATTTGTCAAAACACAGTGCAGGGACCAGTGCTGTGGCTTAGCGGGTAAAGGCACCGCCTGCAGTGCCGGCATCCCATATGGGTGCCGGTTTGCATCCCAGCTGCTCTATTTCCGATCCAGCTCTCTGCTATGGCCTGGGAAAGCAGTAGAAGATGGCCCAAGTCCTTGAGCCCCTGCACCCACGTGGGAAACCTGGAAGAAGCTCCTGGCTCCTAGCTTTGGATCGGCATAGCTCTGGCCGTTGTGGCCATCTGGGGAGTGAACCAGCAGATGGAAGACCTCTCTCTCTCTCTCTCTCTCTCTCTTTTTCTCTCTCTCCCCCCTCCCCCCTCCCTCCTCCCCCTCTCCCCCTCTCCTTCTCTCTCTGTGTAAATCTGACTTTCAAGTAAATAAATCTTAAAAAAAAAATGGTGCAGTAGGCAGCTCAGGGAAGTATGTTTTACTGTATGGCAGTTATACTTCACCACCATGCATTTCAAAGATTTATTTACTTATTTGGAAAGTTAGAGTTATATAGAGAGGGAGAGACAGAGAGGGAGATCTTCTATCCGCTGATTCATTCCCCAGATGGCTGCAATAGCCAGTGCTGGGCTGGGACAAGGCCAGGAGCCAGGAGCTTCATCCAGGTCTCCCACGTGGGTACAGGGGGCCCATGGCAATTGGGCCATCTTTGTGTCTTTCTTTCTTTCATTCTTTGTTTTTTTAAGATTTTATTTATTTGAGCGGTAGTTACAGAGAAAGGGAAAGAGCTGTTTCACTCCTCAAATGGCCACAAAGGCTGGAGCTAAGCTGATCCAAAGCCAGAAGCAGGAGCTTCTTCCTGGTCTTCCACAGGGGTGCAGGGGCCCAATCAGTTTGGCTATCTTCTACTGCTATCCCAGGCCATAGCGGAGAGCTGGATCAGAAGTGGAGCAGCCAGGACATGAGCCGGCACCCATATGGGCTGCTGACGCTGCAGGCAGAGGCTTAGCCTCCTACGCCACAGCCCTGGCCCCCACTCAGGCCATCTTCCACTGCTTTCCCAGGCCTTTAGCAGGGAGCTGGATCGGAAGTGGCACAGCCAGAGCAAGAACCAGTGTTGCAGGCAATGTCTTTATCCACTCTGGCACAGCACCAGCCCCACCATCATGGATTGAAAAAAAAATAAATAAAAGTAGCAGCAAAAACCACCAAGCTCCTGGGTCTTCGGCCTGTGGCAGAGTTGAAAGCTGCTGCCCTTCAGGCCCTCCACAACCTGACTGCACCTGGCCAGGCTCCGTCCCCATCTCGTTCGGCTCCATCGTCTTTTTGCTTGGCCAGAGCCTGCCTGGAGCATCAGGCAGCTTCCCGGACATGGCGCATCTGAGGTGTGTTTGGTTCTGTGTCTGCCAAGTCTGTCCCATCTGCCTAAGGTGCGTGTCTTCCACATTCCCCATCCTCCTCCCGGCCCGTCTGCAGCTGCCTTTGTCCCTCGGGGGTCTGCATCAGGTGCTTCCTGCGCAGCCTGTCTTTGTGGCTGAGGCGTCTCTCCCTCATCCATGGGCCCGGGCCCTGCTGTTCCATCTCTGTGTTCCTGGTGCACAGCCAGCCCAGGGCTGGAGGCGTCTGGGGAGCAGGAGAGGCGGGTGGATGAATAATGGATGAACGGGTGAGTAGTCGAGGGAGGTTTCGTAGAGGAAGCTGGATGAACAGGGCTTCCAGGGACGAGGGCTGTGCTGCTGTGTTCTGATGCAGAGAGAGAACACTGCCAGGGAAAGGGCCTTCCAGGGCATTGGTCCGCGGGCTCGAGTTCTCACCTGGGGGCTGCGGAGTTGCCTCTGAGCCCTGTGGACATTCACAGGGAGGAATCCTGGTAATGGCTATGGCAGTGGCACCACAGTGCCCCCCGCATCTCTCCTCCCACCCACCCCACCCCGGACGTCTCTATTAAAGATCCAGAGAAGTGACGAGGGGAAAGCAAATTAACTTTCCATCGTCACCGACTGATTCCCTCTCGACTCATATAACGACTGACCCAGGTATCTTCTACACCTAACGATGTCGTCCCAGAGGTCAGGAGCAGACACGCTGTCTGTGCTGTCACACTCGCAAGAGCTTCCTGTGTGCCGTGTGCTTAGGAACACAAAGCTCCCCATCCCCCCGCCGCCGAGATGCTGCCCTTCTCCGGGAGGGGTGGGGGTGCAGGGCGCCTGCGGGGGCCGCCTCGCCTGCCCTGTGGGCTGCACGTCTGCCTGAGCTCTGCCTGGCCGGCCCTTGCTGGGCGCCAGCGCAGCTGCCGCAGTCCGCGTTTGCAGTGAGGAAACGCAGCGTGAGAACTGCTCCGTCACCCCAGTTGTAACCATGAGGCCTTCGCTGTGGCCGCAGCCCGTGCCTAGAGCTGGTGCACCCTGCAACACTGCGGCTCCGGAGCTCTGTCTCCCCCGACCCCCACAGCCCGGGGACCACCGTTCACCTCGGGCCTCCCTGCGTCCGGCTCATGCGGTGCTCGCGCCACTGGCACTGGCCCACCCCCTTAGCAGCGTGTCCTCGAGGGTGCTCCCTCGGGGCAGGGGCAGAACCTCCCCCGTCAGAGGACCACGCACGTGTCATCTTTATCCACTTCTCCATCCGCGGATG
Organism: Oryctolagus cuniculus; assembly: GCF_964237555.1. NCBI lineage: Eukaryota > Metazoa > Chordata > Mammalia > Lagomorpha > Leporidae > Oryctolagus > Oryctolagus cuniculus. The sequence continues at coordinate 165,232,875 of NC_091437.1, read as the reverse complement.
TCCGGGTTGTTTCAGACCCTGGCCGCCGTGACCGTGCGAGTGTGAGCGCCTCCTGGCGAGCCCGGCTGCAGTCCTTGTTTATCCGTGCCCGTGAGTGGGCCTGCAGGGTCCCACGTGGCCGTTCCGTTCCGTTTGCTGAGGCACCTGTGTGCTGTCTCCCACCGCGGCGGCATTGTGTCACGTCTTCACCACGGCTCCTCGTTACCCTAACTAGGACACCTGAGAGGTGCTCCTCTGGACAGACGGAAGCTCATTTTGGCTTATGGCGCTGGAGGTTCACAGGCCAAGGCCAGAGGCCCCGCTTCCGGGCACCTCATGAGGGCAGCTTTCAAAGATGTTTTCTGGGGGTAGTGAGGTAAGAGAGTAAGCTCAGTCTAAACGAAGGGAGCTATTCAGAGGCTCTGGGCCGTCGCCGCTGTCTGTAGAGGAAACCTGTGAGACGAGGGGAGCTGGCGCTGGAGCCAGGCAGAGCGGGCTCGCCTTTCCAGTTGCAGGGACTTGCACGTCTCGCGGCCCACGTGCAGCAGACGTCTGGCGGGCGCGATGCTGGGCTCCGCCTCGCACAGGAGCTCCCGCGGTGCTGCCCTGCCCAGCCAGCTCTGCCCCAGGCACAGCCTCCCTGCTGTCTGAAGTGCTGGGGCCCTCAGCTCCAGGACGTAGGACATGTGGGCAGTCCCGTGTGTGTCCCCTCCCATGCCAGTGCCCTCACGCAGGAGGTGGGGACTTGTGTGCACAACTCCCTGTTAATGCGAGAACAAGAGCTTCAGGATGCGCCTGGGCCACAGGCAGGCCCCGCGGACATCCTCCACGGGCCTCAGGCTCCTCGAACTCGTCTCCAAGGCCCAGCTACGTGACTAGGGTGTGGCCGTGGGTGGTGTCCCTCCCAGGATCAGAGGTGCAGGCAGACTACCGGGGGACCGGCAGCTCCAGCTGCGGCAGCAGTGCGCTCAGTTCTTTCTTACCGCTCCTTCCCCATATCCGCGCTCACCGTTCAGCACCTGTGGTAGCTGATGGTACCTCTGCCTCCGTTTTCTGGTGTGGACGGGGAGTGTAATAAGTGACCCTGGCTCACATGCTGTGGATAGGATTCAGCGAGCCGGTCCAGAAATGATACTCCATGTATCGTCTAGCACTGCATGATCCAGAAACGTTAGCTGTTGGCTTGCTCACAATTAAAAAAAATTAGGCCTGCGCCATGGCTCACTAGGCTAATCCTCTGCCTGCGGCGCTGGCACTCCGGGTTCTAGTCCCGGTCGGGGCACCGGTTCTGTCCCGGATGCCCCTCTTCCAGGCCAGCTCTCTGCTGTGGCCAGGGAGTGCAGTGGAGGATGGCCTAAGTGCTTGGGCCCTGCACCCCATGGGAGACCAGGATAAGTACCTGGCTCCTGCCATCGGATCAGCGCAGTGCGCCAGTTGCGGAGGCCATTGGAAGGTGAACCAACGGCAAAAGGAAGACCTTTCTCTCTGTCTCTCTCTCTCTCTGTCCACTCTGCCTGTCAAAAAAAAATTAACATTGTGTTTTGAAAAAATTTCAGATGTATGAAAAAATAGTGACAGTAGCTCCCAGAGTTTGTGCATACTTGTCGCCTGGGTAAAAGTGTTAGACCCAGGAAGTGGACACTGGTACAGTTCTGTGAACCAACTGGCGTTTCACCACTGGTAGTCTTGTCCGCTTCCTGGGCGGAGGCCACACCGGCGATAGGAATCAGGCGCCCCCGTCTCTGTGGTCGGAGCAGCACCTCCGTCTCCTGTTTTCATGACGTGCACACCTTGGGAGAGCAGCAGCCTTCCTCATGTCTTCAGACTGTCCAGATGATGAGACGACAGAGCTCCTCCTCGTTAAATGGAGGTTCTGAGACTTCGGCAGGAAAAGCTCAGAGCCTCACGCCAGTGGCACACGACGTCACTCTGGCCCATCCCTGGAGCTGGTGACTTTTTCACGTGGTCAGGTGGCCCCTGCCGGGGTGCTGCACTGGAGAGCGACCAGCCCCTTGTTCCCCTGCAGGAGCGAGGTGCCTCTCCCCGCCCTCATGCACGTTGTGAACGAGAGTCCACTCCTGTCATTATCTTGTGGCACCAATGATCCCATACTCAGCCGTCCGGCATCCCTCACTTTAGAAGGGAAGGTTTTTCATCTATATATGGATATATATTTGCAGTGCAGAGAAAGGGCAGTACCTCTGTTGTTGCTGTTTCCTGGGCAGTGCTGTGCTGGCTGTGAGTCGGCGTCATGTACCCGTGTGCCGAGGCACCTGCACCTTACTGCCCTGCTCTGGTGCCTGCTGTCTCCTGGTCCTCTGGCGGTCCCCTCGCTTGCTCTGGCCAGGCCAGCCTGTGTGATTGCTTGTGTGGCTTCCAGTGCCGGGGAGAAGTTGCAGGATGGGGAATGCCCCGCCCCTCCCCTTCCTGGTCCTGGTTCCCTGATGGCAACAGAGGCAGAGTGGGTGCATTTGCTTGGGGAACACATTTACACTCCTGCTGTGACTCCAGTCACTAATGAGTTTATTTTATTTATCTGAAAGGCAGAGAGAGATCTCACATCCAGTGGTTCACTTCCCATATGCCCACTATAACTGGGACTAGACCAAGCCCAAACCAGGAGCTGGCAACTCCATCTGGTCTCCATGGAGGTGGCAGGGGGCCAAGCTTAGGGATCTTCTGTGAAAAGCAGCCAGAATCATCCTGGGGTGTTTGTCTGCTCAGGGAGGTAGTAGCTTGTAAGCTTTCAGTCATTTGTGACGTCAGAGGTCCCTGCGTGATTTGTTTGTACTTCCTCAACAATGTCTGATTTTTTTCAAACATTTATGTATTTGAAAGGCAGAGGAGAGGGAGAAGAAAAGAGACAGAGACATCTTCCCACCTGCTAGTTCACTCCCCAAATGCCTGCAAACCCAGGACTGAGCCAGGCCGAAGCCAGAGCTTGGAACTCCATCTAGGTCTCCCATGTGGGTGGCAGGGGGCCTCACGCTTGGACCATCACCTGCTGTCTTGCCAGGTGCATTAGCAGGAAGCTGGATTGGAAGTAGAGAAGCTGGGACTCCAGCTGGCACCTAGGCAGGGGATGTGGGCATCCCAAGCAACAGCTTAACCTGCTGTGCCACCACAGGCCACTTGGAAGTGTGTCAGATGTGAAGTTGGGATTTTAAATAGCGTAATGGACATCTGTACCCTTCCTCTTCTTTCTCTGCATATGTATCTGCACAGACGCACACACAGACAAACTTTTTAAAGAAGATTTTACCTATTCGAAAGGCAAAGTGAGAGAGAGAGAGAGCGAGAGAGAGTGTGAGAGAACTGATTCACCTCCCCAAATGTTTGCAATGGCCAGGGCTAGACCAGGCCGAAGCCAGGAGCCAGGAGCTTCATCTGGGCCTACCATGTAGGTGCATGGGCCCAAGCATTTGGGCCTTCTTCCGTTGCTTTCTCAGGCACATTAGCAGGGAGTTGGATTGGACGTGGAGCAGCTGGGACTTGAACCGGCACCCCTATGGGATGCCAGCACTGCGAGCAGTTGCTTAACCCACTACATCACCGCGCCAGCCCATTTGAAAAGCTGCAGAACTGATAATAGCTTTCCTAATATGTCTTCGCACAGTTCTAAGATAAATGACACCTTACCAGTGTTACCTGAGATGTAGTCTGTATTCAGATTCCCCCAGTTGTCCCAAGCTGTGGCTTCGCCCACAATCATTTCTTCCTCTGTCTGTGATCCTCGGGTTCAGATGTTGTCTCTCTCTCGTGTCTGCTTTGCCTCACAACTGAGACACTGGGAGGGAGGTGGTTGCCAGGCCTCTGGCCTGTCCGTCCCTCCAGGGAGGGCCAGACTCAAACACAAGCCTTGACCCTGCTCCTTGACGATTGTTCCTGTCCTGACCAGGGCTCCTCAGCCAGAAGACAAAGCTGCTGGCTGGCTTGCCTCAGAGGCCTGTTTAATCCTAAAGTTTTGTGCTAGGGTGTTAAATCTTAGATGTTGGAAGGAAAGAGCCTGGAGGCCCGCTGCTCTGCCGTGCCGTGCCGTGCCGTGCCGTGCCGCGCCGTGCCGCGCCGCGCCGCCCTGACATCTGTGTGCTGTTGGGCCCCTTATTTGCAGGGCCATTATGGGCCATTTTGCTGTGTTGTGTGTTTTCCCCCCTGCTGGGTACTGATAAGCCCGACTCTGCTAACCTCCCTCCTTCAGGAGGCAGGGATGGCAGCTGTGGACACAGGTGGCTGGGGTGGGCCGGTGGCTGAGGGCTCACCCTCAGAAGCCACCTGGCCCCAACGTCCACCGTGCACTCGTGGCCGCATTCAGGCCTGGAAAGTAGCTTGGCAAGGTAATCCTTGAAGCTAACGCTCGCTCAGCCGAGGGTCACAAGTTTCTACCTGAGTTTGCATTTATGTCCTGGTTCCGGGAGGCCAGGCGTCCTTACGCTTCAGTGCCTTGTCACCCTCTTCTTGATGTTTCCACAGCTGACTTCCGCTCTGCAGAACATCATGTCCCCGACAGACATGTGGGGAGCAGAGACATAAGGCTTTGCCAGCATGCTCCCGTTGAGCTCAGCTTGACCTCTGACCTCAGGGGTGGCTGTGGCCATTGAGCTTCACTTCATCAGGACGGCTTCCGGGCACCCTCTGAGATGTGGCTCTGGGGTGCACTCTGCCTTAATTATAACGCACATTCTTGGCCAGGGACCCTGGTGGTGGGCTGCATGTGGCTGACCACGGCGAGGGTGTACAGTGTCTTGTGGTCTTTATCAGTCTTGGCGTGGGGCTGTTAGTAGGAGAGGGAGGAGGGGACGCCTCCTTGTCCCACCTTTTTGGTGGGCCCAGGCTTCTCAGGGTGGCCGTGCAGTCCACAACATGCTCGGCGTTAGCGCTGTCCCGTCGGAGGTGGGGTCTCGCCTGTGGAAGATGGAGGTGAGGTTGACATTGGTCACAAGCTTCCAGTGTGCTGGTCCCTTTAGTGCTGTTCTCATACTGGGACAGGAAGGTCATCGAGGGGTTGAGTGGAAAAGTCAGCATAGGCGTTGTTGATGGTCACCATGCTCATCTGTGGAGGATTCAAGTCAGCCCCGACATAGCTCGCACCACGCGCCCTGCCTGCCACCTCTGTCTCCTGAGAGATGAGGCGGCTCCACAGGCAAGGCCGAGCAGAGAGCACTGGAGCTGCCACACTGAGCTCCTGTTTGCAGGGACCTTCTCACGTCGGGCGTTGCACCGGAACACGGAAGTGGGAATTAGGGGCGAAGTGAAGTACCTGCCATGGTTTAAGGACCAGAATGCAGCTTGGAATTGACATACAGCTGACGTTTCCACTGTGTAACTGCTGGGCACGTTAAACATGTGGTGCACAGCCTCCTTACCTATAACACATAGATAACAGTCATCGATCCTGTATATGATAATTAGGTCTAATTATGTGTTAACACTATGTATCTTGGGGATGGCACTGTGGCGTAGCGGGTAAAGCTGCTTCCTGTGTTGCCGGCATCCCATATGGGCGCCGGTTTGAGTCCCAGCTGCTCCACTTCCGATCCAGCTCTCTGCTGTGGCCTGGGAAAGCAGCAGCAGGTGGCCCAAATCCTTCAGCTCCTGCACCCTCACAGGAGACCCAGAAGAAGCTCCTGGCTCCTGGCTTCAGATTGGCCCAGCTCTGGCCGTTGCAGCCATTTGGAGAGTGAACTGGTGGATGGAAGACCTTTCTCTCTATCTCTGTCTCTGCCTTTCAAATAAATAAATAAATGTTTAAAAAGATACTCTGTATGCCACTCTGTTTTGGAAGTCGCTTCCTTCAGGGAAGCCCTTAGGTGCCTGGAAACCCTGCCGGTATTTATCCGGTGAACTCGCTGTCCCCGAATAGGAGCCTGGTGTTTATTTTGACCTCATTAAGAAGAAAGTGTTTCTCCCTGTGAATTAAGCCTGCCCGGTTCTCCCACATCTCTTGGGTGAAGCTGTAACTGCGTCTCCGCCATCTAGTCAATGAACGCTGCGTGCTCGGCCGTGGTGGGGGAGTCCACGTGGTCCATGCCTGGGAGGGAGCAGAGCACAGGGTGTTGGGGCTCGTGCCATCAGAGGCAAATTAACCCCGGGTGGGGTCTCAGGCTGGGGATCCTGGGATGCAGATCTGAGCTCCTCCCGCCTCTGCTCTTTCCACAGCTGCACACTGAGTCCCTGTGAGTGGCAGGCACCAGGGGCTGGTGATGCACGCTGTGTGTCCTGTCTCTATGGGTACATGCCATGGGCTCTGGATCTGTGTCATCACTGAGTGGTCACTTAGAGAGCAGGGTGGACACAGCCAGGGCCACATCCCCACTCACATGTAGCTGGTGTGGACCAACCGTCCCTACGGATGTCCCATGTAGGCTGTTGGCCACCCTGAGGTTCATGGGGTGCAGGCTGCCTTTGTCCACCATGTTTTCCCTGCCTTGGCCTGGACTGGCTCACCACCTGGACCTAGAGCCCAGCACTGGATTCAGCTGGCTGGAGTATAGGCCCTGCTCTGGGTTCCACAGACACACAAGACCCCAGCCCAGGAGCACTGGTGGGCAGCAGAGAACAAACCATGCAAAGACCCCGCTGTGGCAGGCACTTCGCTTGGAGCCAGGCACTGTGGCAAACAGATGGTCTCATTTCATCCTCACAGCAGCTCTGTGCTCTCGTTACTGTTGTCCCCGTCTTCCTGTGAGTGGCCTGTCACAGTGACATGGGACAGAGAGGTCGTCTGTGAGCTGAGGGTGTGGGCTCTGGGAGGGAGGGCTCCGTGTTCCTTCAACTTCAGCAGTCCGGAGTAGGGGCCGGCCCACCGGGGAGAGTGGGGGGCGTGAAACACTGTGGCCTCCCTGCTCTCTTCCCAGCATGCACTTTGGTGGAAGCTTTAGGCCCGCGTGTGTGTGTGTGCACATAGGTGTGTGTACACGTGTGCATGTGTGCAGCAGGAAATGGCAGTTGGGGCTGTGGCCAGGCAGTCTGCCTTCAGAGCAAGCGTGTGAGGTTGTACAGTTAGCTGCCTAGGATATCTTTTGTAAAAATGTGAAAAAGATCATTGGACAAATGTTTAATAGCATGAGGGCCGAAGGGCAAGGGATCTGGGCGGGTGGTTTTGCAGCGTCTGACCATCTGCATGGCCCAGGGGTCCCACCCGTCTCCAGCTCCTGCCATTGCCTGCCCTCCTGCCCCGGCTCCCCCTCACCTGGCACACATCCGTCACACGCTGTCCACTTGGTTGCTTCTGGGATTGGAAGCAGCGCGTGTCCCCCACCAGAGTGTCAGGTCTGCCTCTGCATCCTGTCCACTTGCCCCTCAGCTGTGGTTGGCAGCATGCTGGGGGTCTGGCCAGTATGCCATTTGGGGCCTGGCTCCCCTGGGCTCTGGCGTTTACCAGCCATGGGAGTGTGAGGCACCTGCATTTCCTGAGACACAGCCTGGCGCTGCTGGAAGAGCAGTGGGCCTAACTCCCCCCGGTCAGTTCCCACCCAGCTGCTCAGGCCCCCTGGCTGCAGCCCCAGCAGCCGGCCACTTGGCGGCAGGTCCCACTGGCTGCCTGGTCCTGGGATCCTGTGGGGCTCACTCTGCTGCAGGGCTCCAGAGGGCGGTGGCACTTCTTTCTGTGAGCCTAGGATTCGGCTGGGGTCCACTTCCCAAGTGCAGTCCTCCCACACTGGAGAGAAGAGGTGTTTAAAAGGCCTACCGGGCTGGCGCTGTGGCTCAATAGGCTAATCTTCTGCCTGCGGTGCCAGCACACCGGGTTCTAGTCCCGGTTGGGGCACCAGATTCTGTCCCAGTTGCTCCTCTTCCTGTCCAGCTCTCTGCTGTGGCCCGGGAAGGCAGTGGAGGATGGCCCAAGTCCTTGGGCCCTGCACCTGCATGGGAGACCAGGAGAAGCACCTGGCTCCTGCCTTCGGATCAGAGCAGTGCACCTGCCGCAGCTGCCATTGGGGGGTGAACCAATGGAAAAAGGAAGACCTTTCTCTTAGTCTCTCTCTCTCACTGTCCACTCTGCCTGTCAAAAAAGAAAAAAAAAAAGGCCTGCCAAAATGACCTCACATTCCTGGCAGCAATGCATTTCATGCTGAAGGAGTCCTGCCCCAGCCCACCCTCCTGTGGCTGTGTGCACAGGGAGAGAACCCTGAGCCTGTCTGTGCCCCTGCAGGGCGCCTGTCCTCTGGGCCGGTGCCGGCTTTCCTCCTGTCCCCAGGCGCCTCCCCTTTCCCTGGCTCTCGTGTGAGTGGCAGGGACCCAACTACCTGTGCCATCACTCCTATGGTGCATACCAGCAGGGAGCTGGGATTGGAAGAGGAACCAGGACTTGCACCCTGGTGCTCCGATGTAGGATGTAGACGTCCCAAATGCCATGCTGACCACTTATCCAAACACATGCCCCACATGATAATAAAAGAAACAGTATCTGTGTAGCTTTGTGGCAATGCTGCAAGTTCATAAAGCACCTATCATGTGCTTGGAACACAGTAGGAGCCTGGTGGATGTTCTCTGCAAAGTCTATGACCAAGATGCTGTCGTTCAGTTCCAGGGAACATGTGTGTGTGTGGAGCACCTGCTTTTCAAGGCCCTGGGTGTATGGAGCAGGGTGCCTGCCTCCAGGGGGCTTTTATTTGATTGAGGGTCTAGGCCCTGGTGCTGCCGTGTGCTAGGCAAGAGGTGGAGAGGGTGTCCCGTTCTCGGCTGCGCGTGACACTGGGGCTGGGGTCTTTGCAGGATCACAGAGGCTCCTGTGGTGGTGGGAGTTCTGGGCAGAAACCCAGCAACCGAAGAGGGTGTGTCAGTGGGGGTCTGGTAGTCTGGGAGCTTGGGGAGGGCTTTGTAAAGCCAGGGAAAGCAGAGAGGGGGAAGTGCGTGTATTAATAATGTTACGCACCCGTCTGTCCCAAAGACATCAAGAAACTGAGTTCCAGCAAGCACTCAGTGAATACTTGATCCGTGCCAAGTCTCATGCTGGGGACAAACAAACATCTGAGAAAGTTAACAAAGCCAAAAATCCATTCTTTCTAAATACTAATGAAATTGCTAATCCCCTGGCAGGCAGAAACATCAGAGAGAGAGACAGCAGACACATACAAAGAGAGACACAGTCTTTCAGAATCAAGAATGAAAGGAACCTGTTCTAGATCTTGGACATGAAATGGTTAATAATGTGAATAGGTGTGTGCCAGTAAATTTGACAAGTTGGGTGAAATGAGCAAATTTTATATTCTTATTTTTTTGGAGGTTTCCTTGGATTGATTTTTTTTAAAAGATTATTATTTATTTGAAAGGCAGAGTTCCAGAGAGAGGAGAGACAGAGAGTTCTCTCCCCAAACAGCCACAATGGTCAGGGCTGGGCCAGGCTGAAGCCAGGAGCCTGGAGCTCCATCCGGGTCTCGCACGTGATGGCAGGAGCCCAGGTGTTTGGGCCGTCTTCTGCTGCTTTCCCAGATGCATCAATAGGGATCTGGATGGGAAGTTAGAGCAGCTGGGACTCCAACCAATGCCCTTATGGAATTCCTGTGTTGCAGCAGAGGCTTACTGCTGCCCCACAACACTGGAACTTAGTTTTTTTTATTATTAACAAAATTATTTTTCTTTTAATGTTGAGTGCTTTTTGAGTCTTCTGTGAGCTCTTGGCCTCTCCTGAGCTTGCACAGGGAACTTCGTGGGTTTTCTCCCAGAAGTCTGGGTGTTTATGCTGCGTGCTTAGCCGTGTAGCCCGTCTGGGCGTGCCTGTTTCTGTGCTCAGGACGAGGCTGATCTGTCTGTGAACACCTCCGCAGTCATTCCCTCTCCGTCTGCTGGAAAGGCTAATTCGATCACTGAATTGCCTTAGCCTTTGGTCAAAAACCAATTAGCTTTATCAATGTGGGTTTATTTTTGGAATCTTTGTCCTCAGCCATTGATTTCCTAGCCCTAGTCAGTGCAGTCGGCCAAAAACAATAAAAAAATAAATTAAAAAAGAGAGAGAACGTTTACATAGCATAGATACTAGAAATGAGGAAGCAGCAAGCTTGTCTTTATCTGGAGACGTGAATTTGTAGTGGCGTAATCTCTGTAATGCGTGTGTAAGCTCCTCTCCTCTCTGAAAAGAGATTGATAGGTCAGTTAGAAGAGGCAGATGACATGCACATGTAATTCACAAAAAAGACAGGCAGATGGCCTGAACATAGGAACAGGCATTCAAGTCTCTTGATAATGAGAAAAACGTAAAATAAAACTACATTGGGCTTTTTTTTTTTTTTTTAATCTGTCAGACTGTCAGAAAGCCAAAAGTTGGCCAACACAGTCTGTTTTCAAGGTTCTGAGAGAAGAAGTGCTATCAAACACTGCTTTGAGCTTGTGAAACACTTTGCCATGAAAATGTTTTGGTGAGATCAGTTAATATTAGATGTATGTTTATTTTTTTAAAGATTTATTTATTAGGCAGAGTTTCAGAAATGGGGAAAATATGACTAGCAGATATCATTGCTTATTGTGACATTGTTCATAGTAGTGAAATAAAAAGCAAGTGTCTAGGAGACCTTAACTAAGCTGTAGCACATCCACACAGCAGAGTACCACAGTGTCCACCAGTGATCTGCGAAGAATGTTCCGCAGAGAAGGCGCTCTCCGCCCTGGTTCGTCTCCGGACGTAGCAAGCGCTAGGACAGACAGAAGTGGGCGCCCCGGCTGCTTTGGGGTAAAGTTTGGGTTGGACGGAAGTTGGTGATTTGTGTCTTCTTGTGTCAGCCTAAACAGACACCTGGCGGGTGGATTGGAACAAACATAATGAAAGTGGCTTTCTGCTTGAGATGGGCGAGGAGAATGGTGAGGACTTCGGGACAGGCGTGGGAGCTGGCCATGCACACCACTTTCTGGCCTTTAGGCTTCAGCCACGTGAGTGCTTTTCCTGCTGAGAAAAGTGTGTGAGTTGAAGCGTGCTGGGCACCAGAGTGGGGTAAAGCCGTCTCCTGCAGCACCCCGTAGGGAGCGACACATTCTCCTGCGTCCTGTCTTCTCGCAGCGGGTGCTGTGTGGGTGGCTGTTGCCGCCCACTCTGCCGCCTGCTGCACCGTGGGCACCCCCGCTTAATCTGCAGTGGTTTGGCATCTCTGAGGTGCAGTTATCCCTGGAGAGACTTTGGTGGAATGTGCCGATTAACTGGACGGCAGTGGTGGGGCTTTGCTTTGTGAGTTTCGTGGCCTCAGTAAACCGTTGGGCTGGTCCCTCAGGGAATGGGCCTGAGCCATGGTCCTGAGAGGTGGAGTTTCTAAGTGGACCATTGCACAGCTGTTAATTCTACATCAGACCACAGAACGGGGCGCAGGGAGAGCTGGGGTCTGTAAGTGATGGAAATCTGCGTTCTGTACCAGTTTAAGACACAAATGAGGGTGATTTTTAAAAAATCTTTCTTTCTGGCAATAGCCTGCCTTTTATGAGAAATCTTAGAACATTTGATGAGTGAACCGTAACGGTTGGTATCAGAACCTCAGACAATATCTGGCAGGACAGTCAGACTGTAAGGTGAGGGTGTGGAGAACCAGACAAGCAGGGTGACTTTTCCAGGTTCAAGCTGTAACACTGGTTCATCCTAACCTCACTCCTGCAGTTGCCGCTGCAGGACCTGGGGTCCCGAGCATGCACCTGAAGCTCTCCTAGGACTTCATTTCCTCCATGACCATGGCCGTTCCCGCTTGCCCACGTCCCGTGTGATGACCTGTAGTTCTGCCTGTGGATGGTCAGGGTTCCGCATTCTGTGAAGGTGGCCACATGTGCTGCCCAGCTGTGCAAGCTGGTCAAGTGCGTGCCCTGTCACCACTACTGCTTGCAGATGCAGACCATGTCCATCACCTCCCCTAGGTGTCCCTGGCCCTTTGTGGCCAGTCCTCTGTTGTCCCAGCCCCGGGCACTCTCTGGCCTCCTCCTGGCCCCTGAAGGTGGGCTTTCCTGGTGTCTCATACACAGGCAGACCTCTGTGGATATACCTGTGTGTACCTGGCTTCCTTCAGGTGTCACGTTTCTGGGATGCGTATGTGCCATTTTGCAGGCAGTGATCGGTCCCATCTTGTTGTTACTACAGTTTGTCTTGTCACCCACCTTTGGTTGAGCACTCAGATTATTTCTAGTTTGGTTTGATTATGAATAAAATTTCAGTGGCCATTTGCATACATGTCTGTATGTATGTGGATATGTGCTTTTATTTTTGCTGGGCAGTATGTTAATTTTAGGTTTAAGTTTCTAAGGAATTCCCTTGCTGTTTTTCAAAGCTGTTGTATTGGGGTTAGCATTGTGGAATAGTGGGTTAAGCTGCCACCTGTGTCATCAGCATCCCACATGGGCACTGGTTCGTGTCCTAGCTGCTCCTCTTCTGATCCAGCTCTCTGCTATGGCCGGGGAAAGCAGTAGACCATGGCCCAAGTGATTGGGCCCCTGCACCCACATCGGAGACCCAGAAGAAGTTCCTGGCTCCTGGCTTCCTCCTGGCCGTTGTGGCCATTTCGGGGAATGAGCCGGTGGATTAAAGAGCTCTTTCTCTGTCTTTACCTCTCTCTGTAACTCTGGTTTTCAAATAAATAAATGTTTAAAAACTATTATATCATTTACAGTAACATCAGCAATTTACGAGAGTTCCAGTAGATTTCTTAGGGTTTTTATTCTTTTTGTATGTGACAGTGTTGTCTGCCAGCAAAGACAGTTTTACCTCTTCCTTTACAACATAAATGCCTTTCTTGTCTTGACTCATTGAACTTGCTAGGATGTCAGGTACAATGCTGATAGGAGGGCAGAAGCTGCTTCCTTGCGAAACATTCAGCTGAAGTTTATATTTTTAAAAGATTTACTTATTATTTGAAAGACAGTTACATAGAGGCAGAGACAGAGAGATAGAGGTCTTCCTTCACTGGTTCACTCCCCAGATGGCTGCAATGGCCGAAGCTGGGCCGATCTGAAGCCAGGAATGAGGAGCCTCCTCTGGATCTCCCACACAAGTGCAGGGGCCCAAGGACTTGGGCCATCTTCTGTTGCTTTCCCAGGCCATAGCAGAGAGCTGGATCGGAAGTAGAATATCTGGGACTCGAACTGGCACCCATGTGGGGTGCTGGCACTGCAAGCGGCAGCTTTACCCGCTATGCCACAGCGCCGGCCCCCTGAAGTTTACTATACAGTATGATTGCATAGACTAAAGGTGTTCCTTTAAAAAAAAAAAATCACAAATTGGGTTTTGAATTTTGTCATTGGCTTTTCCTGAAGCCGTTGATCACATGACTTTCCTTTTTTTTTTTTTCTGTTAAGACATGGAATGAAATAGGCTGAATTTTGAAGGTTAAACTAACCTTGAATTGTTGAGACAAAGCTCACTCAGCCTTCATGTATTGTCCATTTCATGTGTTCCTGGATTTGATTTTCAGATATTTTGTGAATTCATAAGCAATATAGACCTCTTCACTATTTTTTTGTAAGCTGTGTGATTTTGATATTTTGGGTAATGCTGATATAAAAAGAGTGGGGAAGTTTTATCCTTCCTGGACAAGTCTCTAAAGTTCAACTCTCCCTAACACAACTGTGTGCTAGAATTCAGCTGGGAATTGTCAGAGCCAGGGTGTCCTGGAGGGGGTGTTCTCAGTGCAGAGTCCCAGCCGTGCACGGGTGAGGTCGGCAGGCTTCCGTTTGTCCTGCGTTCCCCTCCCCAGCCGTGCACGGGTGAGGTCGGCAGGCTTCCGTTTGTCCTGCGTTCCCCTCTGCACTGTGCCGGCTTCAGCCAAGCTGTTTTGTCTGTGGCTGCCACATTGTTTGCCTTGCTTCTTCATTGTCCTTTTAATGTTTGTAGAATCTATACTAATACTTTCTTTCCTGATGTTGACAATTTGTTTCTCCTTTTTTCCTTTATCAGACTCATTTATTGATATCTTTAAAGAAGGTTTTAGCTTAATTGGTTTCTCTCTGTCCATTTTCAATTTAATAAGTGCCCACTCCTGTCCTCCTTGCCTGCTTGTTGTTCCTTCCTGTCCAGCTCCTGCCCACATATCACTGTCCTCTATCTTGCTGCACCCTGCTGCATCCTGATGCACTTGTCTGTGATGTCACACGTCCCCGCCTACACCTTCCTGCATCCTGATGCACTTGTCTGTGATGTCACATGTCCCCGCCTGCACCTTCCTGCGTCCTGATGCACTTGTCTGTGATGTCACATGTCCCCGCCTGCACCTTCCTGCGTCCTGATGCACTTGTCTGTGATGTCACATGTCCCCACCTGCACCTTCCTGCGTCCTGATGCACTTGTCTGTGATGTTACACGTCCCTGCCTACACCTTCCTGCGTCCTGATGCACTTGTCTGTGATGTCACACGTCCCTGCCTGCGTCCTGATGCACTTGTCTGTGATGTCACACGTCCCCGCCTGCGTCCTGATGCACTTGTCTGTGATGTCACACGTCCCCATTTCTCTTAGAGGTCTCTGGGCTGATCCTCTTACGCACCACAACGGTGGCCCGGTGTCTGCTTCCTCTCAGTTGTGTTCCATGTGCCTGGCGATGGTGGACACCTGTGTGGGCCAGCAAGTGAACGGCGATGGGTGAGGGCTGCTCTCAGGATGACAGGAGCGTGCGCTGTGCAGCCATGGGGCTTGGCACGCACACTCTGGGTGTGCTGCTTCTGTGGCCTAGGCTGGTCACCTGATCGCTCTGAGCCTTGTTAACAAAGGTAGCACCAGGCTTCCGTGAACATGAGAACCAGAGGCCCTGGTTAGCAGGTGAGCATCCACAGACCTTTCATTTCAGCTTGAACAGTAGCTTGCAGGATGCCTGGAAAACAAATATTTGTTTTAAACGTTGCTTGCTTATTGGCGGATTCTGTAAGTGTCTTTTCTTGGAGTAAAGACCCCCGTCTTCCCAGGAGACAGTCTCACAGCAGAGCCCTGCCCTGCTTCCTGCTGCTCTAGAGTGGGACAGAAGCGAGGGCATCCTGCGTCTTCTGCCTTAGCAGCCCGCTTTGTGGTTGTATTAGAATATCCTCATTTCACCAGGCTGAGAAGGATTTCTTTTTTAATCATTAGGAGGAAAGCGGTAATGCTCAGTTTCATAAAACCCTTTCTGTACTTGATTTTCATAAATTGGACAGATATTCCCCCCCGTAATTAGATCCTTTCCTAGGCTGTCTGGAGAGTAAAGAAGCAGCCATTCACGACGACACACACAGAGCGTCTCTCCTTTGTTACATGGTGCTTGACAGTTTTCTGTCTTGGGGCTTTGCTCATTTCCTTGGCGACTTCTCCTACCAGATCCTCTGGAGGTGACGTCTCGGTTCACGGCTGACCAGCAACAGCAGAGAAGCCAGCGTGCCACGGGTTGTTAGTGCACAGGTCTTAGATTTCTGGCTTTTCACCATCATTTCCGAGTCTGGTTTTTGCCTCGGCCACGACGCCTGCAGCTTGAGAAAAGTGCTTTTTGCGTGTCGGGTCAGGTGGCGTGGCTGTGCCTGTCTGTGCGTGGGGAGATTTTTACGTCTCTTTAGTCACTGAATGTTTGTCGCTCCCCGTCTTCGTGGAGGAACGACACAGGACCCTGCGCTGTTCTTTTGTCTGCTCGGCCCTCCCCGGGTTTGCTGCTGGTTCTTCCCGGGTTGGCTACCGTCCCTTCCACCTCCGTGGAAGGGCGGTTCCCCCTGCCACTTTCCCCACTTCCACGGGGGAGCAGCACACCGCCGGCCAGCTCTCTCGGGGGCTGCTCAGGTGTTCCTCGTAGATGTTCCTGGTGCATGGTGTCTCTCTCCTCCTTTATAGTCCTCTTCCACCAATCCCAACTCTGCTACCCACACGCCGAGTACGCTGCTCTCCTCCAATCAGGAGCAGGATCAGCTCCTGCAGCTTGTCAAGTTGGTGAAAGGCAGCTGTGTAGAAGCTGTTTCCTCCTCTCCCAGCGCCATATTGTGGGAGAGCAGATGCATAGAATAAGTCTTAATTCCAGTAACTTAGTCTAGTCCGAGTTGCTCCCAGTTGCTCCCCACAAGTGTTGACTGAGCTTTCAGAGGTCAGAAGCCATGTCTTGGTCTTGCCCTAAGTACAGACTCTGGCTCCCAGTGGCTTCCCAGGGAGCTTGCAAAGCCACAGGGGAGAGCGGATGGCACGGGCGCCTGGCAGTCAGCACTGAGCCTGGGTGGCTGTCGCCTCTGCTGCCCACAAGGGCTGACTCCCAGGTGGGAAGGAGCGCCCAGGAGCCGCCAGCAACGCTTGGGAGATGTGGGGCCCGTGCTTGGGGCCAAGGAGAGGGGGACACGATTTTGGATTTGAGGAGGTCAGAGTGTGGTCTTTGGATATTAATAAAGCGAACCTTTGTTTCCTTGGGCGCTTGGGAAGTGAGAAGGCAGGGTCTCTGCGGGCTGTCAGAGAAGGGGAGACAGGAATCCTCTGGGAACCCAGACCCCGAGGGAACCCTGTTGACACGCAGGCCAGGAGGGTGCTTTGAGGTGGCGGCCGGTGAGCTGAGACAGGGACTTTTCAGATGGGACTGGAGGGCTCACGTGGACATTTCTCCAAAGAGGACTCAGAAGTGGCCAGTAAGCAGGTGAGCCAGGCTTGGCGTCCCCGGTCGGCAGGGAAATGCAGTGCAGGCGCAAGCACGCCGAGCTGCCGCTTCACACCGTTTGGGTGGCTCTCACCACAGAGGGAGAACATAGCCAGGGGAGTCAAGGGCGTGGGAAGCAGAAGCCTTGGGCACTGCTGTGGGGTCGCATCACGGGGCAACTGGTGGGGAAAACAGTGTGGCGACTCCATGAAAGGACAATGGGTGGACTAAGCGTAAGAGCCAGGAGACCACGTCCCAGTGCATCGCAGGGTCTCAGTCTGTACACCAAGTAGGCAGGCAACTCCAGCGAGCCTGGGCTGATGAGCGATGCTCATTCATGCCCAAGAAATGGGGGAGTGGGACGCAAGCTGCCACGTGGGCGGACCTTCAGGATGCTCCGCGAGACAGGCCAGACCCCGCAGCGCAAGTGTGGCACGTTCCACTTGCACGAGGCTCCCCGAGGCGTCCACCCCAGAGAGGCGGCAAGTGCAGGCAGTGCCAGGGGCTCGGGATTGGTGTCCGCTGCGCTCAAGGGTCAGCTGGGGAAGCAGAGGGCCGCTGCAGTGGGGGTTGTGTGCCGGAGAACTGCACACCTGAGCACTTGCACTGGGTGCGTTTTGCCGCCATGAGAACACGGATGAGCCAGCAGGGAAGTGAGCTGGCCTCCCGCGTTGCCCCAGGGTGTCAGGTGGTAAGCCTGTGTGTGTGTGAGAGAGAGGGGGAGGGAGGGAGGGAGGGAGAGAGACACGTACACACAGAGACACAGAGAGAGATTTGTGAGCACCTGCCTGTTCTGCTACTGCATTTCCCCCTCCCGTCCTCAGCAAAGCCTAGTGAGGTGGCCCTCCACTGTTGTCCACAAGGGACAGCTGGGAAGCCGAGGTTGAGATAGCAGGACGCTGTGCCTGGCATCCCAGAGCCCAAAGGGCAAACCAGAATGGACCAGTGCTGCACCTGCCCCGAGCTCCGTACCACGCTGCCTCCCCCAGGAGACCTCTGTCCTCAGTGCTGTGCCCTGTCTGTGACACATGCATATGCAGACTGGTGCCTCTGAGAGCAGCCACGTACCTGTGGCTGCCTCCCCACTGGAAAGAAGGAAGAACAAACAAAAAAGCGATAACTGCAGGCTAAATGGGTCTTGCTGGGGAGACTGAAGGAGAAAAAGTGGCGGTGGGAGCTCAGGGAGGAAGGCAGGGAGCGTGGCTGCGTGTTGCTCTCGCCAGGTGCGTGCACGCGCTTCCGTCTGCACCCTTGCATGTGGCTTGGCGGCCTGAGTGGGTGGGGCCGACTGCTGGCCTCTCGCTCCGAGCTCATGCACTGTGCTTTTCTGGAACATGCTGCTGCTGCGGTCATGAGTGAGCAGCCAGTTGCTGGTGTGGGCGTGCTCTCTCAGACTTTCCCGGACCGGTGCCTGCAGCGTGGCTGCGCTGCTCCGTCTGCCTGGAGCCCTCCCTCCTCCTCGTTCCCTGACACTGCTGATTGTCGCTGTGCTTTGCTGCTGTAGGTGTGACCAAGGCCTGGCCCACGGTCGTGGAGGTTTCCTCCTGTCCTGTCTGATCCGCAAGTCTTTTTTGGGCAGGGCTGGATCATAAATGCTTGAGGCTTTGTTCTGGTTGTGACCATTATGAAACGTCAGAGCTCTTCTGTGCTCTCTGGCCGAGTAGAACAGGCTGAGGTTCGGATCCGGCCGGTGGGCCCGGGCCTGCCGGCACCATCCTTGGGTGTTTCAGTGGCAGGAGGAGTCCTTGTAGTCAGGAGTTGAGCCGGTGGGATTGCTTGTTGCTGGGGACCTCAGCTCCCCCACAGGCCTCCAAGCTCCTCTCGAGTTGCTGTGGGCCTCAGGGGCAGTCATGAAGCCAGGAGGCAGCCGGGGACAGATGGTAGATCCTTGCCCCCAGCTCTCAGCAGCGGCCTGGGACAGGGGCTCTCCACACCTCGACTTCCTCTCTCTGGTGACTCTCTCTGGGTGCCTGCTGGACTGCTGGCAGGGCCAGGTGGGACTCTCATCCCCGTCCTCTGTGGTCTCCGGCAGGCTGTACCTGTGGCGCAAGGGCCTCCCCCTTTTCCTGCCCTCCAGCGGGCCTGGCCACAGCTGCACCACTGAGGCGCTCTCTGCTCCCCCACCTGCCCGTCCTTTGTGCGGGCGCCCAGGAGAGGGTGAAGAGCCTGGGTGGGGTGGGAAATGTGCTTCTGCCTGGGCCCCGGGTGCCCCTGCTCGGCCTTGGGCAATTCCTTCCTGAGGAGCCACCCCTGTGTGGGGCAGCTGAGGCACAGGACCTGCCCCTCCGGGAGGGCAGTGCACCCACCTCTGGGTGGGCTCGGGACGTGTCCAGTGTGTGGAGCTGGCTGCCTTTCCACGCGGTGCCTGCTTGGTGGGAGCCCCCACCCTGCCCCCACTAGACCTAGGTGGAGGTGAAGTCCATCTTTTCTCTCTGAAATGCCCTGTCCCACGGCACGGGAAAACTTGGGACTCCGTGCACCTGTGCGTCTGGGCTGACTTGGCTCAGGAAGATGGTGCCGGGCCTGCCCCGGGAGCCAGAGCAGCCGGGTGCTCAGGACAGCAGCTGCGGCTGAATTTATCACGGGACCCCTCCCGTGGGATCTGCCTCCTGGGGAGTGCTAACTGCTTTCTGCCTTTCTATGTCCTTCCAGACCCTGGAAGCCATCCTGAATTTCAAGTACTCCGGCGGCCCGGGCCACGTGGAAGGGTACTACAGGAACCTCGCGCTGGGGCTGCACGTGCAGGTGGAGCCATCCGTGTTTTTCACCCGCGTCAGCACTCTCCCAGCCACCAGGTAAAGGAAAGAGCCGCGTCCTGCAGGCTGAGCCCGCGCCCCTCTCGGGGGCCGGCCTGTTGCAGCTGGCCCAGCCTCTCTGGGACGTAGGACGTAGGGCTTAGAGAAGCAGGCATCCTGCAGGGAGCCTCTTGCCTGGGCTCCTCTCGTGTGGAAGCCTTCCCTGCCCCTGCCCGAGCCCAGTCCTCACTGCGGCTGGCTCCCCTCCAGTCTGCAGGGGCCTTCGCACGGACCACATGCCTGGCTTCTCCTGAGATGAGAGCTTTGGTCTTGGGACTGAGTCCGCTGCGTCTCCTGCAGCTCCTGGCCCTCTGGGGCCTCGGGCCCCGTACCGGGAGCATTTCTTGCACACAGCACTCTCGGGTTTACTGTCCCAGGCCTGGTCCTCCCTCAGGGAGCAAGGAACTGAACATGCGTCCCCCGCAGACAGAGAAGTGGGCCGTGATGCAAGGAGTGCCGTCCTCTGAGATGGGGTAGTGACAGTTTCTCACCTTAAACTTTGACCTGGGTATGGCAGGAGGAATGGAGTCCAGGAGCCCCTGGAGACTGTGGCAGGTGTCCCAGGAGCCAGGTGTCTTTGGGAAGCAGGCGCTGGTCACCATTGAGTTCTTCCAGACTCCAGCTGTGCACAGCAGGGCTGGGTGTGACTTCTTCCTTAATATAGTTAAGGTGGTGGTGAGGACAAGGGTGTCCTGGAACATGGGTGGGCAGGGTGGGGGGAGAGAGAGAAAACCCTGTGTCCCATGGTGTAAATGGCTCTGTATTGAGGCCCGTATGAATTCTGAGCTAAAAATGCCACTAAAGCACTACAGCCCCAAATGCCCGGTGTGGTTTTGGCGTACAGGAGAGACGATCACTCTTCCCAGCCGTTGGAGAATGGCCTCGGCAAAGATTAATGGTTCCGCTGGACCTTTCAGCATCACCTCTCATCATTTATCACTTCTTCAGTCCTCAGAGTAATGGTCTTTCTGCCAAGACCTGCCTCGGTTTTGAATTTGTGTGAAGCATTACGGTACCTGCCCCCGGGGAGGAGGTGGCCAGGCCCGCTGCCAGCTGGCGCTGGAGTCTCCAGGCCCCGCCTGTGCGTTAGGTCGGCTCCATCGTAACCCGGGAGTCTTGGCACTCCTGCATCTCCTGCTGCTGCTGCCCCCAGTGGTAATTTCTGGAAGCGGCACAGGCTGTCACTACGGCCTTTCTCCCCTTTTCTTACTGATATCTGGCTTCTGCATCACAGCCTCTGCCGTTCTGGATGACAGTTTAAGGTGAGAAAGGCACCGCCGAGCGCGTTAGTGAGTGCTGCTGGATCCTGACCCCTCAGCCTGCACACCTCCCACCCTTGTCCTGGGGCCCAGGCGTTTCCCTTCCCTGCCTTGGGGTTGAGAGTTGATTTCTCCTCCTTTCCCCCATTCCCTAAATCTAGTGGGTCACCAGATCCTGTGGCCTGCTCTCTGCCCGCCGGGCCCGTCTTTGTCATCCCTGAAATGCAAGTGCTCCGCCGCGGGTCCTGTCGGGGGTGCGTGCCCTCACAGTGCTCAGGGGAGGTGGCAAGGCCTGCGTGCCACGG
The DNA here is from genome assembly GCF_964237555.1 of Oryctolagus cuniculus. NCBI lineage: Eukaryota > Metazoa > Chordata > Mammalia > Lagomorpha > Leporidae > Oryctolagus > Oryctolagus cuniculus. The sequence continues at coordinate 165,212,018 of NC_091437.1, read as the reverse complement.
CCAGGGTGTGTGCAGATGTGACCGAGACCTCCCCTTCAGCTCCTTTCGCCACATCGCAAGCCACGGCCCCTGGGGGGCGTCCAGCTAACTGTTGTTTCATGGAACCCTGCCCTGGGCGAGCTGTGTTGCCGTTTCTGTGAAGTCCTCCTGAGCGTGACTAGGCAGACTGGGTTCTTTGTGTGGGTTCCCCTGAATGCTCCTCATACTTTTTTTTTAATAGTCAAAGAGAGAGAAATGGAGAGAGAGAGAGAAAGAGAGCGCCCCAAGTGCCTGCAATGACTGGGACAGGGCCAGGATGAGCCAGGAGCTGGGAACTCAATCCCGGTTTCCCATGGGTAGCAGGGACCCATCACCTGCTGCTCCCCAGGGTACATGTCAGCAGGGGTCTGGAGTGAGGAGACAGTATTCAAGCCCGGGCACTGCACTGTGGGACAGCAGACATCCTAAGCGCTAGACCAAATGCTCACCACATTGCATGTACTTTCAGTAAATACACACCAGCTTGAGTTGGAAATACTTTGATTTGTTCTGTAAACCAACAGGTGCACATTTCAGGTGTTATGTGAGTCACTCTCTGGAGTGAGAGGTGGGTGGAACACAGTCCTCATTTAGATGACTGTTGCCCGTTTAAAGAAAAAATCATATTATGAAAGTGTCTGGCATGTGTACGAGTAAAATATGTGATGAAAATGGGTGGTGGGGAAAGAGAAGTTCTTGTGTTATGTGTGAAGTGTTACAATGTTGTTTAAGTTAGCAAATGAAAAGCCAAAAACACATACTGTAAACTGTAGAGCAACTACTTGAGCTATGGGGAATAAGCCAGAAGATATAGAATGGAATTTTAAATAATAATTAATCCATAAAAAAGGAGGAAGTCATTTCAAGAAGGAAGGAGGAAAGAACAGAGGACACTAGTCCAACAGGACAGCGACGGCAGTGTGGAAGACTTGAACCTGCTGTGTCAAGGATGCTGCGGGACTCAAACAGACTAAGCTCTGCATGTGTAAGTGGAGGTTGTCGCCTTGTGCGGGAAGGCAGAATGTCCACTGTGCTTTTCACAAGGAGCGGGCGTTCAGTATGCATAGAGCAAAAGAAAAAATGAGAGAAAAGGCGTATCACGCAAACACCAACGTGAAGAGTGTTGGCATGGGTGTGCTAATATTAAGCAGGCAGACATTGTGGGGTGGGGAAGGGAGACAGGGGAATACCGTGATTGAAGGATTGAGTCACTGCGGTAGATGACAGCCCTAAGTACAAGTGTATTTTTAACCATAATTCCAAAGTAAAGCTGATGAACTGAAGGGAGACTTAGATAACTCCATCATTATTGTCGGGTATTTCAACATTTGTCTCGGTATTTGGTAAAAGAAATAGACAAGAAGGTCCATAAAATGTAGAAAATTTGGACAGTGTATTAACCTGTGTGATCTAATTGATACTTATGGAATAGTAAATGCTTGTTTTAGAAACACAGAATGGCCTGAAATCAGTGGTCAAGTTTCTGCATCAGATAAAGAGCAATGTAGCCAGCATAAACAGAAGGAAAAATAAAGAGCAGGAATCAGTGAAACAATTTGTAAAAAGAATATATAAAATGAGTGAAATTAACTGTCGAGGTTTTGAGAATCTATGATAAAGTTAATAAATTGTAGCTAGGATGAACAGGAAAAAACAGAAAGGATTGATTACCAATACTGAACATTGAAAAAAGCATCACATGGATTCTGTAGACTTTAAAAGGATGATAAGAGAATATTGTAGAAAATAGTATTTCAATAAATACAGGAACAGTTTCGTGGGGAAAGAAAAGTCTTCCTAACAAATGATGCTGGAACAGCTGAACGTGTCTCTGAGAAGCAGGGAAGCAGTGAACAGTCACCTGAACACAGCACTGTCTCCCCTCAAACTCACGTGTGACGCGTTCTGGGCCCAACAGTACCCCTCAAGCTATATGTAAGCCTCCTCAAAGACAGCATAGCATGACATCCTCGTGGCTCTGTGGCAGAGATTCCTTAGGTGGGATCAGAAACCACTAACAGTGAAGTGCAAAGTCGACGAGGTCCGTCTCATGAGAGTTCGGAACTTGAGCTCAGGCAGCAGCAAGCTGCACGCTGGGACCAAAGGTTTGCGCTACTTTTATGCAACAGGGACCTCGTGCCTAGTGTTAGCACACATGTGAAATGTTGACATCCACACATAGTGCTTTCATAATACGCATTCTCATGAACTTTTTGAAGACCCCTCATATATGGATTTAAAAATATTTTGTACCCAAATTAGTTTTTATTTATATATATGTACACACACACACATAATTTATTTAAGAGATGGAGAGCAAGAGAGGAACAGACACATAGTTCCCATCACTTGTTTGCTCCCTCAGCAAATGCCCAGAGGAGCCAGGAGCTGGGAACATTATCCTGATCTCTCTTGTGGGTGGCAGGAATCCAGTGAATTGAGCCACCCTGGCTGCCTGTCAGGCTCTGCTTTGGTAAGCAGCTGCAGTCAGCAGCTAGAGCCAGGTATTGAACCAGGTGCTGTGACGTGGGAGGGGCTATCTTAACCCCTGATGTGCCCCCTGAAGGTACCCTCTAATTCTGTTTTCCATGAACTTTTTGAAGTGCCTTCGTATTCATCCTTGCAGAACTAATAGGATTTTGCAACCCTGCTGATGGGAGGGATCGGGGGTGGGTGAATGGCATTGTATTTTTGACTCTCTCATTAGAATTTGGGCCTTGTTCAAGTCTGGAGTAGGTGGAAGTCCTGTTTTTCTTTGTGACCAGTATAAACTGCACGGCTGGTGATACAGCAGAATCAGCCTGCACTCTGGGCCCTGGGTGAGTGTAGTTCATTGAAGTCGTGTGGCTGGTGTACTGTGATTTTCTTAATTTTCCATTTTGCTCAGAGGTGAGGATCTTTCTTTTTGCATCGTGCCGTGTTAGAGCTGGCCACGTCCCCAGAGATGGCCCGTTTCTACACGTTTGCATTAGGAGTGAGGCCGAGAGCTCGCTGGTGACGGGGCTGGTTTGTCGCCAGCTCAGCCTGAAGGTTAATGCAGTGTGCAGAGCCAGGTGTGTGCGGACTACGGCCGGTTTCGTGTAAGCAGGGGCCAGTAGACATGGGAGATCACTGTACTGCGGGCGTGCACAGAATGGCACATTCTTTTGTGAAATGCATGTGGGTATGGATTTTAAGTCGGTGTACCTGCTCTCGTGAATATTGACGATTTCTGCAGTTACTTATTCGTTGGGAGTGTTTACCAAGACAGTCTTCTGGAAGTCCGAAGGCAGAGTATCCAGTTTGTTCTGAGCCTTCCATGTTCCAGGGGTGTCCTGGATGTGTTGTGTTCCACGTGCCATGTAAGCTGCGGGGGCCTTTGAAGTCCTTGTAGCTACCTGCAGAGGTGAAATAGCTCACGTGTGGTGCAGGTCCGTGTGTGGAGGAGACTGAATCGTGGCTTCGTGGCAGCGGGACGGGAGATTGTGGCCACACTCCCTCTGGGCGCTGGGTTGTGCACTGCTGCGCCTCCACCCCCAGCTTTGTAAGAGCTCTGGCCCAGGGGCCGGGGTTCTTCGGCCCTGCCTAACGACGGCTGAAACTTGACCACTTCTCCTGGGCCCAGTGAGGGGAGAGTCACGTCAAACCAGAGAGGGGCAGCTTTTCCCCCGAACACCAAAGCACAGTCTAGCTGTGAGGTGGAATCTCTTCTCTTCTGTTTGAACCACTCTCCCTGCAGGGCCCACGGAGGTCTCCGTTGACTTTTATTTAGAAAATCGGTTTCCTCGGAGGTCTGCTTTTGCACAGAGCTGCTGTAACCTTGTTAGGGGCCGGATTGAAGTGGATTAGGCCGGGCCGTCCCTGTCTGAACGTTGAGCTGCCTCCCCCCCACCCCCAGGGGCAGTTTCTCTCCAGCCTATTTCAATCAGTGATCCAATCCTAGACCCTTCTCCCCTGAGCCCGGAGGAGGGGGTGGGTGCAGTGGTTACCGCTTTAGGAATAGAAGTCACGTCGCTGGCCGGCGCCATGGCTCACTTGGCTAATCCTCCGCCTGCGGCGCTGGCACCCTGGGTTCCAGTCCTGGTTGGGGTGCCAGGTACTAGTCCCAGTTGCTCCTCTTCTAGTCCAGCTCTCTGCTGTGGTCCGGGAGGGCAGCGGAGGATGGCCCAAGTGTTTGGGTCCCTGCACCCACATGAGAGACTGGGAGGAAGCACCCGGCTCCTGGCTTCGGATCGGCGCAGCGCCAGCCATGGCGACCTTTGGGGGAGTGAACCGACGGAAGGAAGACCTTTCTCTCTGTCTGTCTCTCACTGTCTGTCTGTCTGTCTGTCTGTCTCTCTCTCTCACTGTCTAACTCTGCCTTTCAAAAAAAAAAAAAAAAAAAGAAGAAGAAGAAGTCACGTTGAGACACTGCAACTGCTCCCTTACTTATTGGCAGAAATCTCCCCTCCCCCACGGCAGTGGGCACTCATGGGGAACCCCTTTCAAGTTGCTGTATTTTGTTTATTAAGTTGATTTCCAACTTAACATGAATTTACAGTTCTGAGGAACGCCGGGGTTCAGGCCCAGATGGACCTGGTTTTCCCTCTGCTGCCTGTGTGCACTGTGGTCTTGAGCAGGTCATCCATGTTTCCAGAAGCACCAGTTTCCCTTCCTTTTGAAACGACAGGACCACAGATCCTGGGGGTCCCAAGACCGTGGTGTTAGAAACTGCACGGGGCTGGCGCTGTGGTTAGCGGGTGAAGCCGCCACATGCAACACCAGCATCCCACGTGGGTGCCAGTTAGAGTCCTGGCTGCTCCACTTCTGATCCAGCTCCCTGCTGTGGCCTGGGAAAGCAGTAGATGACCCAAGTCCTTGGGCCCCTGTACCCACATGGGAGACCTGGAAGAAGATCCAGGCTCTTGGCTTTGGATTAGCCCAGCTCCAGCTGTTGTTGCCATTTGCGGAGTTAACCAGCAGATGGAAGACCTCTTTCTCTCTCTCTCTCTCTCTCTGCCCCTCCCTGCCTTTCAAACAAATAAATCTTTTAAATAAAAAAACCAAAACTATGTAGAGTCTCACACACTACCTGGCCCATGGTGGATCTTTGAGAATTGGTGGCAGTCACTTGGCTCCAGTGTGTGCACAGGTGTGCTGAGTTCTGGGGATGGAGGGAGGAGTCTGTCCTGTCAGGGCATCCCCAGCAACCTCCTCGGGGTGTCCCGCCTCCCTGCTGGCTCTCTGAAGGCAGGCGTGACTCACTTGTTTTGGCAGCACCTCGCCTGGTGCCTGGTGTAAACGTGGCAGTTAATACTCTGTTGAATTGTCACATAATATTACAATCAGGCAGGGAACAGTGTTGCGTGGCAGGAGCTTTAAATAAAGAGCAACTGAGCTTGCACTGATGACGTGGGAGGTGCAGCAAGAGGCCTCTGTGTAGTTAAAGGGAGAAGGATGAGGCTACCCCTTGTCTGCGAGGCATGCAGTTTCCTGGGGGTACCTGGAGGAGAGGTGGCTGACCAGCGTGGAGCTCACGTCCCCTGCTTACCCTACCTGACCCTTAACTGTACGGCAGGCACCCGAGAACAACCTCGTATTTTCACAAAAGAATTGACTGCCAGTTCATCTTAGGGTCACATCGAGCAAGATGCTAGCACCTCTCATTACTTCGTGCTCCCCAGGCGGCCCTCTGCGTGTGTGTCTGTGGAGTTGTCCTTGAGTGCCCACCAAGTGCTGGCTCCTCACCGCCTTGTGAGCACCTTCTGGGCATCGGCACCTTTCTGCTGCCAGGGGCCCCTCTGGAAAGTGACACAACCACAGTCACTTCCTCCCAGGCTCATTGCAGATTTACGTGGGGGCCATCCTGGTCAGGGCCTCGGGCTGGGCAGTGTGGCTGCACCACATGTTATGGGATCTTGTAGCCAAAGAACCAAGGTACAGGGAGGAGAAGTAGCTGAGCTGTGATTCTGTGTGGCTGCCTGAGGCTGTGCCTTGGTGGGTGTGGCCTCAGTGGGGCTTTGTGGGCCAGCCTGCCAAGTCATGGAGTGGAGAACGGGGTTTAGAGGCAGACTGACTGGTGTCATGCTGGGTGAGGCATGGAGTCTTTATCAAATGGGCTGCTTGTAGGATTGCTGCTAGGATTGGAGTAGGACACTGTGGGTGACATGCAACAGTGTAGCCTCGCCCAGGGCGGGCGTGCAGCCTGGGGTGGGAGGTTGGTACTGGCCTGCCTTCTTGTCTCCAGGCCTGGTCATTGTGGTGCAGGCCACAATCTTTTCTTTCTTTCCACTTGTTCAGAAAGTCCCGCATTCCTGGCACACGGAAGGGACTCAGCGAGTGGCTGACTGATAGTGCATCTTGATTTTATGCAGGGAAGAAAAGATTTGGAGTTAGGGGATTGGCTGTCTGGTTCCTACCTTGGACAGCGTCTTTGATGCTCTGAGCCCTGCTTGCTCTGTGTTGAAAAGGCGGGGGAGGGGTGTTGCGTAACACAAGATGTTTCCTCCCTCGCTTTTTTTCTGCCGAACACTGAAGCCGGTAGAACTTGTTGCACAGAATCTGTGCCTCATGACATGAGGAAAGTAGAAAATGAGCATGCGACACAGTGTTTTCTCGCAAAGACGCCCATTATAACCGCTCGATGCAAATTTCCCCAAATTACTTATCCATCGAAGTATGTACCCATTGCTTTGTTGCTATCATTTTAACAGTGAAATCTTAGTCTTTTGAAAATTAATAACATCTATACTCCACGTTGTTCACCTTTTCCTCTGGTCCGTTGTTGGTCTTCCTGTTGGTTTACAAACCGCGGGCTCTTCCATCAGATGGGCACACCTGGATGCTTTAGTGACTTCTGTTAGCGATTTGAGTCGTTTTTGTTCTTGCTATTTCAAAGAGTTTATCATCGAACATTCTTTAAAAACGTTTTAATTGACACACGTTGATTGCACCTGGTGATGGGGTACAGGTTTGTGTTTCAGAGCCTGTGTACCATGAGTCCTGAGCAGGTGAGGGTGACGGGCACATCCTTCAGCCTGGACACTCAGCAGTGCTCAGTCCTGGGGATATTCAGAATCTCTCTACTGCTCTTTTGAAATTGGTGGTCGTAGGGGAAGCGCTGTGGTGCAGCGAGTTAAAGCCCCAGCCTGCAATGCTGGCATTCCATATGGGCACCAGTTCTAGTCCCGGCTGCTCCACTTCCGATCCAGCTCTCTGCTGTGGCCTGGGAAAGCAGTGGAAGATGGTAAAACAAGTCCTTGGGCCCCTGCACCCACATGGGAGACCCAGAGGAAGCTCTGGATCAGCTCAGCTCTGGCCGTTGCTGTCATTAGGGGAGTGAACCAGTGGATGGAGGAACTCTCTCTTTCTGGCTCTACCTCTCTCTGTGACTCTGTCTTTCAAAGAAATAAAATACATCTTTAAAAAAAAGAAATCAATGATTGCCATCACGCGTAGTTACCCTGTTGTGCTGTGTAGAGCATTAGGAGTTAATCCTCTCTCCCAGCTGCACCCTGTGCCTGCTAACCCATCTCTCCCTGACCCTTCCTCCCTCCCACCCTACCCAGCCCCTGGGAACCAAGATTCTGCTCTGCACTTCTGTGAAACCCACTCTTTGAGGCGCCACATCTGAGTGAGAACATGTGGTGTTTGTCTTTTCATGGCCAACTTGCTCACTTAATAGCACGTCCTCCACGCCCATCCATGTTGCTGCATGTGACAGGATCGCATTCCCCTTGTTACAGCTGAGCCATATTCCATTCTGTACTGAACCATATTCCATTCTTAAACAAATGACGCTCTCTTGGCTATCTTTGTGTATGTTTACTTATTTGGAGAGACCAGTAGACAGAGATCCTAGTGTCTTGTTCATTCCCCAAATGCCTGGGGCCAGGAACTCAAACCCAGTCCCCCAGATGAGAGTGGCAGAGACTTGACCACCTGGGCCATCACCTGCTACCTCCCGGGTACGCCTTGGCAAGAAGCAGGAGTCAGGAGCAGAGCCGAGACTGGAACGCAGGCACGTGGGATGTGGGTATGCCAACGGGCATCATAATTCCTGCAGGAGACTCCTGCCCTTTACCGCATTTTCTTTATCCATCCATCCATCAGGCGTTCTTGAACATAAATCTTCGTGCACATGTAGTCATTTCATAACACATGCCCAGAATTTGTGGTTTTAATATATCCTATGGAATGCCCTGCACAATTGACAGTCCTGAGCCCGTGAGGATATTTCTCTTTCCACATCTTTGTTACTCTTTACTGTTTGCAGTTTGATGGATGTGAAATAATACCTCACCGTTCTTTGTGATTTAATTTCTTGCATTTTGAGTAAGGTGAACCATCTTTTTATGTTTATTTAACATTCACATTTCTTTTGTGTGTTCTTTCATATACATAATTGTAGCCTATTTAAAATTTTTATGAAAGTTTTATTGATGTTCAGGAACTTTTGTATGTTGTGTGTTCTAAACTTATTCTAGTTTGTCATTTGTATTTTAAAAACAATTTACATTTGCAGTTTAACACAAATTATTTTGGTGCCATTTTACTATATTTTTCATTTTTAGGTGGTAAAATTTTCATTTTGTTCTTAGCAGCTTCTTGGTTTCATATATTGTTTTGAAAAACTTTCCCTCCTCAAAGTTTCATAAATGTTACCCTTGATTTTCTGCTATGTTTATAATTTTGTACTGAAATTTTTCATCCATCTTTCATTTATGTTTTATCCATAGTGTGAGATTGTAATATAAAAATCTAAAAGTGTAAACTCTAAAGTATTACATAAATCTAGTTATCACTGTTAAAAATTAAATATTCATTATTTGTAGTATAAATAATTCTTAGAAAAGTTACAGATGATTTCTGGATCTGTGTGTGTTGTGATTGCCTTTCAAAAATGTCCAGTTTCATGCACAATTCAGCGTGCATGAATGTGCCTGTTTCCATGCAGCCACGCCAGAGTGTATCCACTTCCCTCTCCCCTTCCTTCCTGGGGCAGCAGCTCCTTTGCAGCCTGTGTGACGCCAGGCGCTGTCCTAGGTGCTGAACACACAGCAGGAAGTAAGGCTGAGTTCATGCTCTCGGACGGCTTGCATTTCCGTGGAAGAGCCAGGCAGTGGGCATAAGTACCCCCGGGGCTGTGCTCTCCACAGAGCGTGAGCACACTTGAAAATATCCTTAGAAAACAGAATTGAATGATAAGTATATTTTGGTGCAAAACAAATGTGAAATCCAGTATATGAGAGGTCTTCAAAATTTTATGTAAATATGTATTGTGAAAAAAAAACTGTGCATGGAATGTAAAAGTTTTTGGACCAAGATGAACTTACATTTTAATTCTGTGTTCCATAAATCTACTCAGGTACCCTCTTAGAGACAACAGACATAAACATACCAGGTGACAAGTCTTACAAAGTAAAGCAGAGCTGCTGTGGGGAGAATCTACTATAGGAACAAGGCTGCAGGGTAGCATCTCATGGTTGCATGACAGTCCTGGGGTGGGGGGTGGCATCTTGTGGTTGCCACGACAGTCCTGGGGTGGGGGGTGGCATCTCATGGTTGCCACAACAGTCCTGGGGTGGGGGGTGGCATCTCATGGTTGCATGACGGTCCTGGGGTGGGGGGTGGCATCTTGTGGTTGCCACGACAGTCCTGGGGTGGGGTGTGGCATCTCATGGTTGCCACGACAGTCCTGGGGTGGGGGGTGGCATCTCATGGTTGCATGACAGTCCTGGGGTGGGGGGTGGCATCTTGTAGTTGACATGACAGTCCTGGGGTGGGGGGTGGCATCTCATGGTTGCATGACAGTCCTGGGGTGGAGGGTGGCATCTTGTGGTTGACATGACAGTCCTGGGGTTGGGGGAGGAATGCAGGAGGGCTGGTAACCAGTCCAGTCCTGGATATGCTTTGAAAGAACCATATGTAGGATGAGAATGGCTGTTTCCCAGGAGGCATGGTGGCTCCATGGCTTTTGTCCCGAGCAGTCCGGGCAACTGGAGGTGCCAAGTGCTGAGAGGGAGAAGATTGTAGGGGAAACGCGTTGTTAAATGATTTGATAATTCAATAAGTATGAAGCATGAATAAAGGTCAGACACTTTTCTAATTTACATCATTTTGTCTTCCATATGACATTTTCCCCCTGGTCCTTGCTTCCTGGGCTTCCGCCTTTGTGTGTGATAAGTCGCTGTTGCCTGTCTGTCTTGTGGCGCCCTGACAGTATCAGGTGTGCTCATAGGAAGAGCCGCACGTGGGCACCGCGGCAGCGATGTTAGCGTGCAAATGGGGTCTCTGTTGATGCCCTCCTGTAGTACTAAGGATCTAAGACTATTTTTTCATAAAATCTAAAACATTTTTTTTTCATAAGTGCATTTCTACAGGGAAAAAAATGTTCTCACCCTATCATGCTTCTAAGTCCTGGCCATCATTTTGCAGCACTGGAGACAAATTCTCTCCTCTCCTCCTGTTCTCAGATGACTGAAAATAGAAGTGTTTTCTAGATTCTGTGGTTTCAATTCAAACCCATGTCACTTTTTTTTAGCTTATTTTGGAATAATTATAGATTCACAGGAAGTTACAAAAAAAGCTGTACAGGGAATCCGTTACGCACACTGCACCCAGCCTTCCCTGCCTGGGGTATAGAATATTCCGTCTGTGGTTGGGATGCTTAGAAAGTAAATACTGAAAGGAATTCCTTTTAAGTACCAAATTAGGATGCTTTGAGATATTTTAAAGATCTGATCACATTTTTTTCCCTGAGAAACACTACGTATCTGTCACAGGTATCTGTGGGCCGGGAAGCAGCTGTGGCACAGTGAGTGCCTCCACAATGTAGGTGGTCCTCCTGAGGGTGTGCCCGTGCCCTGCTCTCCCTCCCATGTCAGTGACCTGCCCACTCCCACTGTGACTGGAGGCTTCATAACTCCGATGCCTCCAGCAGCTCTCTCCATCTCGGAATCCCCAGGAGGAGAGTCTGGGGGCAAATGGAGTAAGGGGCTCAGCCACTTCCTTCTGCAGGTTGCAGAGACTAGCCCTTGGCCAGTTCCATCCTGGTGGGGCTCTGTTACCCACAGTGGCCCTCAGCCCCCTAACCACAGCGGGAGTCAGTGGTCACACGAGGCTGTTGAGGAGACCCCCAGGGAGACGCCAAGAGTGGCAGCCCTGAGACCCACTTCCTGAGCTCAGGGGCTGGGGTCGTGTTTGAGCTCCCATCCCGTCCGAGACTGTTGTCACTCGTCAGGCAGTTCGTATGCTGCTGGATGGAAGGGAGCGTAGCAACTTGATGAGTTTGGGTCACCCCACCCCTTACGTGTTGGCTCGTGTCCCGCGAAACGATGAATACGCTCCCTGTCATGTCCAGTTATGTACATACTGTGGATGCGTGCAGGTCAGGAGGTGGTTCCCGCCTGCCATGGGCAAGGACAAGCAGGCATTCCCTCCCACTCGGTGGACAAGGACTCCAGAGTCAGTGCTCCCTGATTCTGGTGTCAGCCCATGCATACCCTGGCTGGTTCTGCGTCTACACTCAGGTCTGTCTTTAGGGGACCTGTTTTACAGCTTGTTTTTCTTTTAAAGATTTATTTATTTATTTGAAAGTCAGAGTTACAGTGAGAGGTGGAGAGAGAGAAAGAGAGAAAGAGATATCTTCCGCCTTCTGGGTCACTCAGATGGTTGCAATGGCCAGGGCTGAGCCAGGGCAAAGCCAGGAGCTTCATCCAGGTCACGTATGTGGACAGCAGGGGCCTGAGCAGTTGGGCCACCTCCTGCAGCTTTCCCATGCCATCAGCAGGGGGCTGGATGGGAAATGGAGCAGCCAGGATTTGGACCAGTATCCATATGGGATATCGTGTCTCAGACATAGGCTTTGCCTACTATGCTTCTATTCTTTTATTTAAAACTTATCTCAGGGCTGGCACTGTGGCACAGTAGGTTAATCCTCCACCTGCGGCACTGGCATCTCATATGGGCGCAGGTTCTAGTCCCGGCTGCTCCACCTCTGATTCAGCTCTCTGCTATGGCCTGGAAAAGCAGTGGAAGATGGCCCAAGTCCTAGGGCCCCTGCACCCATGTGGGAGATCCAGAAGAAACTCTTGGCTTCGGATTGGCCCAGTTAACAGCCGTTGCAGCCATTTTGGGAATGAACCAGAGGATGGAAGACCTCTCTCTCTCTCTCTCTCTCTCTGTCTCTCCCTCTCAGTAACTCTACCTCTCAAATAAATAAATAAATAAATAAAATCTTTAAAAAGAAAGCTGCTCTCTATATTGAATGTGGATTTATTGTAGGTATATTTATAGATTTTAAAAATAATTTATAATTCATCCTGACAACACCTATAAATTAGATTATTTAGGCCATTTACATTTAATGTGATTCTTAATAAGCTTGGATTTGGGTCTTTCACTTTATTTCTTTGTTTCTTGTTTATATATCTTAGTGTTTGCTTGGTATGCCATTTTCTATTTTTTTACTTTAAACTTAGCTGTATCACTATATTTAGAGTGGGTTTATTGTAGGGAGTGCATAGTTGGATTTTTAAATAGTGTATCTATGATAACTAGATCTGTGATGTCTGTTGTAGGTATCTATATCTTATATCTATCATGCCTCGTACATATGTGATGATTAGACAGAAGTTCCAGCACCGTGTGCGTTACCAGCGCATGCTGGCAGCCACAGCATAAGCAGGGAGTCTTTACCGAAGGGGCTGTGGTGCTTTGGGAATCTGTGTTCCAGTGAGAAAGGAAGGAGTGCTTCCCAGTAGACTGAAAGGCAAGAAGGCGTCCTGTAATCCTCACAGCAGCTCCTGAAGAAACCACACAGAGAAATACAGTTAAAGTACACGGTGTGCACAGAATGGCATATGCAACAGCCAGAGCATTCCTCCAGAAGAAGACAAAGCAGCCAGCCCCAGTACACAGAGTGAACACGCAGAGGACAGACCCAGAAACACAGATGCACACACAGAGGACAGACCCAGAAACACAGATGCACACACAGAGTGAGACCCAGTAACACAGAGTGCACACGCGGAGGAGAGACCCAGTAACACAGATGCACACGCAGAGGAGAGACCCAGTAACACAGATGCACACACAGAGGAGAGACCCAGTAACACAGATGCACACACAGAGTGAGACCCAGTAACACAGAGTGCACACACAGAGTGCTCAACCCAGTAACACAGATGCACACACAGATGGGGAGACCCAGTAACACAGATGCACACACAGAGGAGAGACCCAGTAACACAGATGCACACACAGAGGACAGACCCAGAAACACAGAGTGCACACACAGAGAGAGACCCAGTAACACAGCGTGCACACACAGATGGGGAGACCCAGTAACACAGAGTGCACACACAGAGAGAGACCCAGTAACACAGTGCACACACAGAGGGGGAGACCCAGTAACACAGATGCACACACAGAGGAGAGACCCAGAAACACAGAGTGCACACGCAGAGTGAGAGACCCAGTAACACAGATGCACACGCAGAGGAGAGACCCAGTAACACAGATGCACACACAGAGGACAGACCCAGTAACACAGATGCACACACAGAGTGAGACCCAGTAACACAGAGTGCACACGCAGAGTGAGAGACCCAGTAACACAGATGCACATGCAGAGGAGAGACCCAGTAACACAGATGCACACACAGAGTGAGACCCAGTAACACAGAGTGCACACACAGAGTGCTCGACCCAGTAACACAGATGCACACACAGATGGGGAGACCCAGTAACACAGATGCACACACAGAGGAGAGACCCAGAAACACAGATGCACACACAGAGGACAGACCCAGAAACACAGAGTGCACACACAGAGAGAGACCCAGTAACACAGCGTGCACACACAGATGGGGAGACCCAGTAACACAGAGTGCACACACAGAGAGAAACCCAGTAACACAGTGCACACACAGAGGGGGAGACCCAGTAACACAGATGCACACACAGAGGAGAGACCCAGAAACACAGATGCACACACAGAGGAGAGACCCAGTAACACAGATGCACACACAGAGGAGAGACCCAGTAACACAGATGCACACGCAGAGGAGAGACCCAGTAACACAGCGTGCACACACAGATGGGGAGACCCAGAAACACAGAGTGCACACACAGAGGAGAGACCCAGTAACACAGATGCACACGCAGATGGGGAGACCCAGTAACACAGATGCACACACAGATGGGGAGACCCAGTAACACAGAGTGCACACACAGAGGAGAGACCCAGTAACACAGATGCACACGCAGAGGAGAGACCCAGTAACACAGATGCACACACAGATGGGGAGACCCAGTAACACAGAGCACACACAGAGGAGAGACCCAGTAACACAGATGCACACGCAGAGGAGAGACCCAGTAACACAGATGCACATGCAGAGGAGAGACCCAGTAACACAGATGCACACGCAGAGGAGAGACCCAGTAACACAGATGCACACGCAGAGGAGAGACCCAGTAACACAGATGCACATGCAGAGGAGAGACCCAGAAACACAGAGTGCACACACAGAGAGAGACCCAGTAACACAGCGTGCACACACAGATGGGGAGACCCAGTAACACAGAGTGCACACACAGAGTGAGAGACCCAGTAACACAGATGCACACACAGAGGAGAGACCCAGTAACACAGATGCACATGCAGAGGAGAGACCCAGTAACACAGATGCACACACAGATGGGGAGACCCAGTAACACAGAGTGCACACACAGAGAGAGACCCAGTAACACAGCGTGCACACACAGATGGGGAGACCCAGTAACACAGATGCACACGCAGAGAGAGACCCAGTAACACAGAGTGTACACACAGAGAGAGACCCAGTAACACAGATGCACACACAGAGGAGAGACCCAGTAACACAGATGCACACACAGAGAGAGACTCAGTAACACAGTGCACACACAGAGGGGGAGACCCAGTAACACACAGAGTGCCCGACCCAGTAACACAGATGCACATGCAGAGGAGAGACCCAGTAACACAGATGCACATGCAGAGGAGAGACCCAGAAACACAGAGTGCACACACAGAGAGAGACCCAGTAACACAGCGTGCACACACAGATGGGGAGACCCAGTAACACAGATGCACACGCAGAGAGAGACCCAGTAACACAGTGCACACACAGAGTGCTCGACCCAGTAACACAGATGCACACACAGAGTGAGAGACCCAGTAACACAGATGCACACACGGAGAGAGACCCAGTAACACAGAGTGTACACACAGAGAGAGACCCAGTAACACAGATGCACACACAGAGGAGAGACCCAGTAACACAGATGCACACACAGAGAGAGACCCAGTAACACAGCGTGCACACACAGATGGGGAGATCCAGTAACACAGATGCACACGCAGAGAGAGACCCAGTAACACAGTGCACACACAGATGGGGAGACCCAGTAACACAGATGCACACACAGAGTGAGAGACCCAGTAACACAGATGCACACACAGAGAGAGACCCAGTAACACAGAGTGTACACACAGAGAGAGACCCAGTAACACAGATGTACACACAGAGGAGAGACCCAGTAACACAGATGCACATGCAGAGGAGAGACCCAGTAACACAGATGCACACACAGATGGGGAGACCCAGTAACACAGAGTGCACACACAGAGGAGAGACCCAGTAACACAGATGCACACGCAGAGGAGAGACCCAGTAACACAGATGCACATGCAGAGGAGAGACCCAGTAACACAGATGCACATGCAGAGGAGAGACCCAGAAACACAGAGTGTACACACAGAGAGAGACCCAGTAACACAGCGTGCACACACAGATGGGGAGACCCAGTAACACAGATGCACACGCAGAGAGAGACCCAGTAACACAGATGCACACGCAGAGGAGAGACCCAGTAACACAGATGCCCACACAGAGAGAGACTCAGTAACACAGTGCACACACAGAGGGGGAGACCCAGTAACACACAGAGTGCCCGACCCAGTAACACAGATGCACATGCAGAGGAGAGACCCAGTAACACAGATGCACATGCAGAGGAGAGACCCAGAAACACAGAGTGCACACACAGAGAGAGACCCAGTAACACAGCGTGCACACACAGATGGGGAGACCCAGTAACACAGATGCACACGCAGAGAGAGACCCAGTAACACAGTGCACACACAGAGTGCTCGACCCAGTAACACAGATGCACACACAGAGTGAGAGACCCAGTAACACAGATGCACACACAGAGAGAGACCCAGTAACACAGAGTGTACACACAGAGAGAGACCCAGTAACACAGATGCACACACAGAGGAGAGACCCAGTAACACAGATGCACACACAGAGAGAGACTCAGTAACACAGTGCACACACAGAGGGGGAGACCCAGTAACACACAGAGTGCCCGACCCAGTAACACAGGGTGAATATACAGAGTTAGCGACCCAGACAGCTGAATTCCTCGGCATTTCTGCTCTGCCCGGTACTGCCCCGTTGTTGCAGCGTTTCCTTCTTTCCCCTGAGTGCATGTTTTCTGGTAATGTCGTTTCCCGCTCACCTGGAGAACCGAGTGACACTTGGTTTGTGGAGGTTGTGGTGACTAACTTTCTCAGAGGGTCCCATTCTGCCTTCACACCCGACGGTCTTATCCCCAGGTATATGCTTCGTGGGCGACAGCTCTTCTTGTGTCACTTTGAAAATGACATCTCGGCCCTCTCTGCTTTTGGACTTGTCCGTCCCTGCCTCCCCGGGCCATCCTGGCTGCTTTGAGATTTACTCTCTTCAGCGTTCTCAAGCTTGTTCATGATGTGCCTACATAAGGCTTTTTTTAAAATTTACACTCTTTGGGGTTCGCTGCGATTTGTGAATTTCTTCATGTATTTTGCCAAAATTCAGGAGTTTTTCGGCAATTATTTCTTTAAACGTTGCATTTTTTCTTTGTTTCTGATCTCCTATGACACAGCCTGTTGGGATTTTATTGTCCCATGGATGTGATTTTTTCCCCCAGTTTTGTTCTGTCTTTTCCGTTGGAGACTTGTGAATCTATCTCCAGGTTTGCTAGTTTAATTTCTTCACGGTCCAGAAACTTACTTGGTGAGTGTTCTCTTTTCGAGGTTGAGAGGGTTTGTCTCCCTCCATAGCCGGCATGTGGTTCTTGGTGGGTGCTGGAGCCAGGACGAACGCCTTAGATCTATGTTCCTCCCTTGCCAGTGTGTTGGAGCTGAGAACACATCCCAATCCCCTGTGCCCTTTCTCGAAGGCTCCTTGTCTGACTTAACCCTTCCCGGTGTTCTTGCTCACAAACAGTATAACCCTGCCACAGCCGCTGAGCCTGCGAGACCCCTGCCTTGCAGCCCACCCACTCCTGTCTGTAAAACCCCAGCCTGTGAGGGAGGGGGCTGTCTACCTTCTCTGGCAGTGAGTCACTATCTCAGGTTTGGAGTAGCCTGCACTGCCTGTGAGCTGGCGGTCTGTCACCTCTTCTTCTTGTTCCATCTCCTCTTTGTTTTCCATCTCATTCTCATGTCGGGCTACATGCGCCCTTGAGACACAGGGGTCTTCTGCTGGCTTTGTGTGTGTGTGGGGGGGGTATTATCCCAGTGTCCGTCTGCTGTGTGTGTGTTTTACATCCTCTGATTTCCGTCTGCTTGTCCCATCAGTTACTGAGCTGACGCACTCCCCATGGAGTTTGTCAGCCCACTGTCTGCTCTCTGAAGGTTCTCTTAGCATTGTCTCCATACTCGTGTCCCCCGTGGCTCTGCTGACTCTGTCTTCCTGTGGCTTGGAGGTATGTTCACCCTTGCCTCTCACAATGTGTTTGAGGTCTCTGCCAGTTGATTAATCATTTTCCTTATGAGTTATGTGTTCCCAGATCTTCTTACCCTAAGTCGCTTTAGAGTGTATTCTGGACGTTTTGAATACGATGTGGTGAGATCATGGGTTCTTGGAATCCTAAGAGACTGTTGGAATCAGGTTTAGCAGGTAGCCCAGAGTTGGGTGGGTCTGGTCTTTCCCTCCCGTCCCCTCCCTCTCTCCCATTTCTGGAGTGTCCACCATGGGCTGTGCTGCAGTTGGGGTTTCAAAGCGACCGTGGTGCCCTTTGGGCCAGCTGCATGTGCACACCACCCAGGACCCTTCCCGGGACTCATTGCCAACACCTGGAGCTGACTGTGTGGGCTCTGGTTCCCTCTGCTCAGCTCCACAGAGAGACTGGGGGTTTCTGTGTGACTTTCTCAGGTGGCTCCCTTCATCGCCCTCCTCTCTGACTCTGATGTCTCCTCAGCACTGGACTAACTGGCGGAGGCCCAGAGGGGGACGATAGGAACTGGCCCTGGGGTTTGGGGACCCCAGCTCCTAGGTCAGGGAGGTGGATGTGCCTGAGCAGCCTTGGGGACCTTTGGGGGCCCTCTGCTGTGCTGCCTATAGACTGGGCTGGGAGAGAAGGGAAGGGGAGTCTCTAGGGACCTCTCCTCCCGAACATTTCTTGGCGCCTCTGCCCATGCATCAGCTCAGGAAGAGGGCTTCTCGGTGCCCCCCTTCCGGCAGCCGCCATAGCTGCTTCTCAGTCCAGGCCACTCGGCTCCAGGGAAGGTGGCACTGGCTCCCTGCTCAGGAGCGCTGACTGCCCTGTCCCCTGGGTTCCCTGGCCTCGGGCTGCTTTCTGAGTCCCCATGCGTTCTGTGACTTCGGCTGCCTTCTGGGGGAGAGACGGGGCGGGCCCTGCTTGCTCCGTCTCCTCCAAAATTGGAGCTCACCATTGGTTCAAACAGAAGCCGATGCATGTCACTCATCTGCTTGAGACACTCGAACGGTGCCGCATCACGCCGTGCATCAAGTCAGCGTTTCCCGAAACCTCTCATCAATTTCGTGCCACGCCCTTTGCTTGTTCTAGCCTGTGATCGCAGGATTTCTGCGTGAAGCACTTGTTCTCCCTGGAACACGGCCCTTCCACACCTTTGCATGATTGCGTTCTTGTCATCCGAGTCTCAGGTGCCTTTTCCCTGGGGAGGCCTCCTTGCTGTCAAACTGAATTCATTTTGTAAAGCCCTGGTTAGGTTTTCAGGAGCATTTAGTTTTTTTGTTTTTCAAATCTCGTATCATCCAAGTCTTGGGCCCTGCCGTACGTCACAACCAAGTTCTGCTCTAGTCATTGCCAAGGCAACCAGATTTGTGCAGGTGTAATCCGAGAGCACCGTACCTCACCTCAGCCGTGCGGGGCCTCTCTGGCTTTCTGGAATATTCTAAAGGCCTTCTGTGGGGCTGCAGGACTGGGTGCCTGTGAGTATCCACTCTGCACAGCACAGACAGGAAGTGGGAGGGAATGGACCCCTCCCCCTGGCGAGGGCTTGAGCTGTGAGGGCAAGAGTTGGTGGAGAAGCTCCGCCTTCCGCTGTGTCTCAGTGCACATTTCTGAGCTCCCCAGGGCTTCCCAGACCTGTCAGGTTGAGCCGTAGTAGTCACAGGGCATCCGGCTGAGCAGTGCGAAAGGAGAGGTCCCAGGACTTGCTGCCCTCCTGCCAGGCTCTGCCCCTCCCGCCATCTCTTCCTCAGGCCCCAGAGGAACCCTCACGCCAGAGCTTTGCAGACCCGGTTCTGGGGAGAGCCAGGTGCAGCCCCTGATGCCAGGTGAATTAGCACTTGACATTGCGTGCACATTTCACAGAGAAGACACATAAAGGAAGATCAAGGGGACAGGAGTCTGTCCACCACCCCACTTTGTCAGATTGTAATGTTTTGCGATATTGCATTTGCTTCTGTTTTTTTTAATTTAAAAAAATAAAACTATACTATGAAAGCTCTTTGTGTTTCTCTTCCTTGCTATGAATAGGCAGTAAGCAAATTTGATGTGTATAAGCGGTGCAGATTAATTTAAAAATTATTTGATAAATTTGATGCAAATTTTATATACCCAAGGTTATTAACGCGATAGGTGTCCGCGGGGAGGCACGTAGCTCTTGTGACTCCATCTTCCCGTCTGCATAGGTCCCAGGGCTGCCCTCCCGCTGATGCACACTTAGTCAAAAGTAGCACTTTGCTTTTTACAATAAGCAGTATGGCAGTGAGCATTTTTGGATGTGTCCTTCTGCCAGACTCTGAGCTGATCCAAGAAATGGATCAAGTAATCGAAAATGAATCTTGATGTGAATGGAAGGGGAGAGGGAGTGGGAAAGGGGAGGGTTGTGGGTGGGAGGGACGGTATGGGGGGGAAGCCATTGTAATCCATAAGTCGTACTTTGGAAATTTATATTCATTAAATAAAAGATAAAAAAAAAAAAAGAAATGGATCAAGTAGAAGTGGAATTTTTCTGTCAGAGAGTTCTCAATTTACAGACTGGCCAGGTAGTCCCGATGTTCTCTGTGAAGGAGTTGTGCCCATTCCCTGCCCGCAGAGGGGAGAATTCCCGGTTCTTACTGATGTGTGTCTTGGCCAACACTTGGAGCTGGACCACTTTTAAAATGTTCCCAGTAGGTTTGGTGGGGAATGATATCTTAGGGTTTTCTCACCCTTCCTCTGGCTGCTGGTTGGGTTGGGCTCTGTTCCCATCTGTCAGCCCTTTGATGTTCCCTACTTAATTGTCAGTCTTAACCCTTTGCTTGATTTTCTCTCATTGATCTGTAAGAGTTCCCTATAAACTCAGGATTTCAGCCCTTTGTCAGGGTTGTGTATTGCAAACACCTTTTCATAGGTAGTCTGCCTTTGGTTTGGCTTCTGGAGGTTCTCTGTGCTGAAGTTCTTAATTGAATGTAGTCTGACATTTTAGTTTTTCTCTTTGTTTTCTGTGTGCCTGAACTCTCTCTTTAAAACACTCTCTCTCTCTCTCTCTCTCTCTCTCTCTCTCTCTCTCTCTCTCTTCCAGGGTCATGAGCCCTTTACCTCTGTTTTCTTCTAAAGGTTTTTGCGTGTGGTCAGATACTTAATCTATCTGGAATCTTATTTTTGTTCATGGTGTGAGGTAGGGGTGTCATCTGCTGTCTTTCTGCAGAACCATTTTCCTGGTGTATTTACCAGACCCTCCCGACATCCCCATCTCGCCAGCCCCAGCCCCGCACAGCCCCATTCTGCTTCTGGGCCCTGTTTCCTTTCATTCCCGTGTTTTTGTGTCACTCCTTAACTTACAGCTCTGTCCCTGGCCTCGTACCGGGAAGGCCAGATCCCTCCCACGGTCTGCTTCCTCAGTGTCCTGCCTGTTGCCGGCCCTTTGTCATACATGTACATTTTGGAATCAGCACCACAAGTTCACCAAAACCACAACTTACTGTTGAGTTGTAGTGAATTTATGTAAATTTGGAAAATGGTCGCTTTAAAATACGAAGTCTTCCCATCTTTGACTATAAGCCATCTCTGCCTTTGTTTGACGTGAACCTTTATAATTTTCTGTACAAATGGCTTTCGTCTCTGTTTTCTTAGATTTAGTCCCATGTGCATTTTGGACTGCATTGCTGTCATTAATTTATGTTTTTAAATTTTTTTTATCTTGTAACTTTTTAGTTGATATATAAGAATACTGTGGGGTTTTGCATGTCCTAACCTTTTGTTAAACAACCTTTTTGAACCTGGTCTTTCTCATCTTACAAAAAAAAGCCTAAGTTTTTTTAAAGATTTATTTTACTTATTTGAAATATAGAATTACAGAGAGAGGTAGAGCCAGAGAGAGAGAGAGAGAGAAGTCTTCCATCTGCTGGTTCACTCCCCAGATGGCTGCAATGACCAGAGCCGAGCTGATCCGAAGCCGGGAGCCGGGAGCTTCTTCCAGGTCTCCCACGAGGGTACAGGGGCCCAAGGACCTGGGCATCTTCCACTGCTTTCCCAGGCCACAGCAGAGAGCTGGATCGGAAGTGCAGCAGTCGAGACTAGAACTGGCGCCCACATGGGATGCCAGTGCTTCAGGCTGGGGCTTTAACCTGCTGCACCACAGTGCCGGCCCCTATTTTTATTTTTTTAACTCCCCTGGCCTTCCCAGCCCTCCTGCCTCCCAGAGGTGTGATTTCTGTAACAGCAGAGGTCCGGTCTATCCTGCTCCCTTGCACATCCTGCATGCTCACAACAGGAGGCACTCTGTGGAGTGCTGTTGGGTAGATTAGTTAACAAAACCCTCGTTCCTGAGCAGAGTCCCTACACCCAGGTCCCTGTGCACAGGCCGCTCTCTGCCTTTCTGCCCAGCAGCCTGAGCCCCTCTCCCAGCTTCACCCTGGACCCCAGGGTCCTCGTGCTCCTCACACTGCTGGTCCCATGTTGTGTTCTCTCCCTGACACCAGGCGTAGGGTTCAGCCTTTTAAAGACTTGCTCTGAGCTCACTTCTTCCAGGAAGCTTTCTTGGCCTTCCCCTTCAGAAAGACACATCTAGAAAACACAACCAAAACAATTAAAAGTTAACTGTGGGAGTCGGTGCCGCGGCTCACTAGGCTAATCCTCCACCTTACGGCGCTGGCACACTGGGTTCTAGTCCCGGTCGGGGCGCCGGATTCTGTCCCTGTTGCCCCTCTTCCAGGCCAGATCTCTGCTGTGGCCCGGGAGTGCAGTGGAGGATGGCCCAAGTGCTTGGGCCCTGCACCCCATGGGAGACCAGGAGAAGCACCTGGCTCCTGCCATCGGATCAGCACAGTGCGCCGGCTGTAGTGCGCTGGCCGCGGCGGCCATTGGAGGGTGAACCAACGGCAAAGGGAGACCTTTGTCTCTCTCTCTCACTGTCCACTCTGCCTGTCAAAAAAAAAAAAAAAAAAAGTTAACTGTGGGCTGGCGCCGCGGCTCACTAGGCTAATCCTCCACCTTGCAGCACCGGCACACCGGGTTCTAGTCCCAGTCGGGGCGCCGGATTCTGTCCCGGTTGCCCCTCTTCCAGGCCAGCCCTC
This sequence comes from Oryctolagus cuniculus, assembly GCF_964237555.1. NCBI lineage: Eukaryota > Metazoa > Chordata > Mammalia > Lagomorpha > Leporidae > Oryctolagus > Oryctolagus cuniculus. The sequence goes on along the minus strand of NC_091437.1, from coordinate 165,189,195 downwards.
TGCTGTCGCCCGGGAGTGCAGTGGAGGATGCCCCAAGTACTTGGGCCCTGCACCCCATGGGAGACCAGGATAAGTACCTGGCTCCTGCCATCGGATCAGCGCGGTGCGCCGGCCGCAGCACGCCGGCCGCGGCAGCCATTGGAGGGTGAACCAACGGCAAAGGAAGACCTTTCTCTCTCTCTCTCTCTCACTGTCCACTCTGCCTGTCAAAAAGAAAAAAAAAAAGTTAACTGTGGGGCCAGCATCATGGCACAGCAGGTTAAGGCAACGCTGGCATTCTACAGGGGTGCTGGTTCAAGTCCTGGCTGCTCCACCTCTGATCCAGCTCTCTGCTGATGCACCTGGGAAGGCAGTGGAAGGTAGCCTGAGTCCTTGGACTCCCGCTCCCGCTAGGGAGACCCACACAGAGTTCCAGTTTCCTGACTTTGGCCTGACCCAGCCCCGGCCGTTGTGGCCATTTGGGGAGTGAACCAGCAGATGGAAGATATCTCTCTCTCTATCTGCCTTTCAAATAAATAAAATCTTTTTTTTTTTTTTTTTTTTTTTTTAGAAAAAGATAAACATGATACCCAGGTAGACCATAAGCCTTAAAGAAAATTATCCAAAGTGCAGTGGAAAAATACACAGAGTAAATGAGGTTATGGTGGGCAAAAAATGCTGCTGCTGTCTGGAGAGGGAATTGGTTTATGAGTAACGGTAAGCAAGGCCCACCAATACGTCATAGCGTCAACCATCGGAGGAATGGGGGCTCTGGATGGAGATCGCCGCTCTCAGACGGCGAGGCAGAGAAGGGAAGGAGCTCGCAGGACGTGTTGCGCGGCGATGCTGGTCCCTCCGTGCAGCCCTCCCGCCAGTCCAGGCTGTGAGTGAGAGCAACGTGAAGTTGAGTCTTCTATTCCGGGTCTCTTCGGCTTTCCTCCTCTGATCACTGTCTTGCGAGTTCTGCCTCCTGACGAGAGATTTCCTGAGGAAAGAATCCGTGCAGTCACGACGGAGGTGGGCCAGATCTTCCTTCCCGGACGCTTGTCCCCCTCGAGCTGGCTGAGGGGGCGTGGCAGGCAGCTGCCCAGCTGGTGAAAACTGCCCGTGTGCGGAGCCCCTGGGGCAGGCCCTCCACCCAGGACCCCTGGGATCTGCCAGCGTGGGCGGGCCCCCGTGGACACAGGGAACGCACACATTCCGACACACACTGATGCTGTGTCTGTGTGAGCACAGGTGTGTGTGCATGGGTGCTCGGGTCTACACGTGTGTGCACGGGCCTGTGTGAACCCCTGTGCATCCCTGAACGGCACAGATGGCAGCTGTGGCTCTGCAGTACGGACCATGATGTCTCGTGGAACGTGAAGGACTGAGTCCGAGTCTTGATCTCAGCCATCACCCAGCGCTCTCAGCCCCTCCAGAGCCTCCTCTGCCCCAGGGTGAAGGGGTCAGGAGGACCACCTGTTAGGGCTGTCAGTGTGAAAGAGCAAATCGGGCGGTGGCCCAGGCACAGGGCCGGTGTTGGGGTGTCAGTCCTCTTGTCTGCCACTTTGGCATTTGCACTTGGCCACCCACATGCCTTCTGGCAGCCACACTGAGCTAGTAACAGCCCAGAGCACGGAGTCCCTCTGCCCTGCTCCCCAGGAGGGACCATGGCTTCTGCTCTGTGGCCATCTCCTCTGTCCATCCCCACCATGGCTGTGGCTGGCCCACTGAGATCTGTGAGCGCTCAGGGCCAGTCTGCCCAGTGCTAGCTGTGACGCTTCCGATTTAGGATTCCGTGATGGTGGTGTTAGGCAAGGGCTCGTGGAACCGAAGGAAAGCCAGCCCGTGGTGACTGACACAAACAGAATGCATGCTGCGGGGCTTTTGATGTCGCATGGGAGGTGGTGGGGGCTGTGGCAGCTACTGCAGGCAGAATGTCATCCTCTGACCTCTCCTCTGCCCCCCCCCCCCACCAGTGGCATTGGTCCTTGTCGTCTTCAAGCTTCTAGGGGTCTTTCTTGTTCCGGGAGCAGGAGGACGGGGAGTGGGAGAGGCTGAAGGGTGATGGCTTCCTCTCAAGGCGCTGTGCACTTGGGATGCCTGGTGCTGCCGGGAGTGCTGGGAATGGACGTCTCTTCTGTTGCAGCTGTGCAGTGCGGGAAGAGGTGTGGAGGTAGCAGATGGTGGGGAGTAGCCTGTGGTGTCTGCTGCAGTTGGAGGGGAGCCAGGGGAGCCCAGGGTCAGGCGCTCGGGGACGACGTGTGCACAAGTTCTTGGGGTTCCCGTCCCTAACACCTCTTGTGGTACCTGGTAGCTGAAGGGATTCTGACTCAGCATTTATCGAGCGCCACTGTATACAGGTGTTTCCACTTATGCTATATGAGAGCCAGGTGTCCTGGTCCCACTCACAGGCAGAGGCTTGGAGGCCTCGAGTTCCCAGCCAAGGTCACATCTTTGGAGAGTACAGCTGCGTTGTAAACACTCATCCCCAGGACCAGGGAAGACTGATGCCCAAAGCCACTTTATCGTCCACAGCTGGTTCAGACCGAGCCTCAGTACCTCTCTGTGTCCAGGGCCTCTGGGGTTTTGACAGGGCCGCCTGGGCTCAGCCTCAGGGAGTGGGTAGTCCCTGGGGAGGGGTAAGGCATGGCAGGGGCCCATGGCCGTCTGAGGGTCTGAATGGTCTGAATTCTCATCTGTCTTTCACCACAGCACCCGACAGTGCCACCTGCTCTTGGATGTCTTCAACTCCACGGAGCAGGAGCTGACAGTTAGTGCCCGGAGCAATGAGGAGCTCGTCCTGCGTGCCGGCGAGTGCCAGCGGTGAGTGTCCTGTAGTCCCCTGGCCCCCCCTGGCCGGGCTTCCTGTTGGAAGTCCTTCATCTGCTTGGGGGAGGGGCGGCGGGGAGAACCTGGCCTCTGGGACCACCGAGCTCAGCCAGTGCTGGCGCTGATTTGAAGCTGTGGTGGTGGTTCCGCAGGTTCAGCGACAGAGTCCAGGGTGGCTTTGGGTCAGAGCCCGGCATGGGAGGTGGTGGCATGTGCCGGGCCCCGGGCCTGAGGCGCTGAGGCCTAAGTGCTGAAGGAAGTGGTTTCTGGCAGCATTTGCTGTTGACTCGGCAGCTGTGTTTCAGGCTCAAGCTCCTTTAATGCCGCAGAGAGGTGGGCCTGGCTGAGACCCGTGGGAGAGGGATACTGCTGCAGGCCCTGTGTGCAGGGCAGTGAGAGGGACCAGCGAATCCAGGCCTGGGTCAGGCTCTGGAGCTTCCCTGACCCAGCAGAGGTCCCTGCGCGTGAGGGGAGGTGGGCCGGCCAGTGGCCAGGCGGGAGCCCTGGGCGTGTCCCGGGGCAGGGAGGACCCAGAGCCCCTTGCCCCTCAGCCTCTGTGCACACCGGGCGGCCTTAGGTGTATGTGCTCATGAGTGGGATTATGGATGGACTAGTATGTTTTACTTTTAGCCACCACATACTGCAAACATGTAGAAAATAATTTAGAAACCAGCACACCACGTCCTAGAATAAACACTTAGCTCTTTGCTCCAGGTCTGTTTCTCTTTGCTTCTCTGTCTCTCTCCTCTCTTTTAAGAAAATGAAATAGTTTAAGAAATCACTAACTTGCCGTTCTCCATCAACAAAGAAATGCCAGTCCAAACCTGAGTGTGATGCCCTGACATGGGCATCAGACTAAAAATTAAAAAGCACAGCCACCAGTGGCAGCAGGGTGGGAAGCCACTGGGACCCTCGGGCCCCGTTGGTGGGGACATGAACTGGTGCAGTGGCTGTGAAAAACGGGCTTGCACTTTCTTGTAAAACTAAACACACTTCCCCTTCACCCTGCTGCTCCAACCCTACGTTTATTCAAGAAGCATTAAATTATACAGCCACAAAAGACCTGAGCTAGAACATTCCTGGCCAGACAGCACAGGGCTCCCAGGTGTCCATCATGGGAGAATGGATAAGCGCTGGTTGTATCTCCTACCCATGGATCAGCCCGGGGCAAGAACAGGGAGCAGATGACCCACACAGCCTGCAGGCAACCCGCACACAGGTCACGGCTGTCGTGCTGAGGGCCATGCTGTGTGATTCCATTAATGTAAAAGTCCTAGCAAAGCCTAACCAGACAGTCGAGGCCTCCGGAGAGGGCCAGGAAGGGGTTTGATTGGGAAAGGGCTTATGGCAATTTTCTAGGTCACAGTCCTGTGGTTTTAACTCCACGGGAGTTTGGGTCACACAAGGCTACACATTTGTTGAAACTCAGGATATGTTCACATGTGATGTGTGCATTTCACTGTCTGTCAATTTTACATCAAGAGAAAAAGCTGTAAACAGAAGTTGAGCTCCGGTTAATGACAGGCACGCGCAGGCTCTGCATGATAGCAGCAGTGTTTGGAATGCACAAAAACACAGCCGGATTAATGGCCAGGCAGAGGGGCGAGCAGGTGACAAGCGAGGAGCTGCAGCAGGGGTGGGGCTGCACCACCCGGAGCGTCTCCCTGGTCCGTGCTGGGCGGGACCAGGGGCTCGTTTCTCTCAGAGTGACTGCCGATTTTCGTGAGAAAACACTGGGAATGACGAGAGAAGCACGCGTCGCCGATGTCTGCCTCTTCCCCAGCCGCTGCTGTCTTCTTTCCCCTCCCCCTGGGGATAGATTTTGTCGGGGGTGATGGTGCTGGCACGCTCGGACTTGACTCCAGTCACTGTGCACACTCATGCGCACATCCACCACCAAACGCCTCTTTGAGAGTTGTGTCTCTTTACTGACATAAGTGGCCCCATATATACGTGCTTTTAAAGCTTAAAATCAGCTCTACACTTTGGAGCTAATCATAAATCTGATCCCCTCATTTTGGCTGTTATTAATATTTCATTGTGTAAATAGGCCACTTGTTTCATTTCCATGCCAATGCACTGCTGTGGGGCAGTTTCCAGGGCGTTCATATTTAACGTGATTGTTGTCAGTACCGTCCACAGCTGGAAGGCAGGCCCCGCCACCCTCCAGCACGGCCTGGCTGGCCTGGGGGTCAGGCGCGCCAGGTCCAGTGACTCTGGTCTTCCTTTGAGAGGAGCCAGGAAACACGGCCTCCCCAGGCCGGCCCTCCTCCCTGTGTGCAGCGTGCAGGCCTGTGGGGGCTCCAGGACCCTCCCGTGTGTGTGCTGTGGGGCACGTTGGGCCCCCGAGGGCTGTGACATGCCCGATTGGTGTCTGGGTGGCAGCCTGTGCTGCTCCCACAGTTGCGTGGGGATCTGTGTTGCCCCACCCCGGTCTTGCTCTTCCTGTGGGGACGCTTTGATGTAGCCTGGAGTCCCAGAGGACACTGTCTGGCTTTCTGATGGCACCAAATATAAAACACTCCTGAGAAATTGCAGCTGGCCAGGCTTGCTCTGTGTCAGAAGCCTGCCTCGCTCTGGCCATGGGAGGCTGGGTGATATTAACAGCCCCAGTCTCAAATAATTGCAATTTTGTTTTGTGCTCCGGGCTCCTTCATTATTAAGCTTTTTGCTTAAATTCTCATTTCTGAAATCTCCTAACTCACATATTCTTTTATTCTTTCATGAAATATTCATTCAATAAATATTGATACTTGGAGAGCCTGCTGTGTGGCGAGCCCTGCGTCAGGCTCCAGGAGTGACAAGATGAATAAATAAAGACCCCTCCTGGCAGGGGAGCGGCGGCGTGGTGTGACACACAGGGAAGCCGGCCTGGGGCCCTGGCTTTTTTGCCCGACAAGGGCCCCTGGCTGTGATGACTGGGGCAGTGCGTGTGGGCCAAGCAGGGCCAAGCAGAGGGGGCATTTCTCCGGGAGTCGTCTTTGGCACTTTGCTGCTAACCCGGGGAGATGCCACCCGAGTCCCCGTTGTGAGGCTGGAGGCCCAGCATGAGGGAGCCCCTTCCTTCCTTCTCCCAGTTTAGTGGGACGCACAGTTGTTTGGGGCTCCTGGAGCAGCTCAGGTGGAGGAGGTGGAGGTAGTTGTACCTTTCACCTGGGAAGCGTCTCACAGGCCCTGCCTTCGACACGGTCCTCAAACACCCTGGCTTGGCCCCTCTGTGCTCTGTTACTTCGCAGAATCCTGGTTCTCCATTGGCCCCATGGTGGGCACCCCTGCTGCTCCTCAGGTGCCAAAGAAAGGTTCCCTGTACTGGTGGTCACCCCTGCTGTGGGCTGGTAGTGGTCCTGGGATCCCGTGTCACCTCTCTACCAGCGGCACTGGCGGGCGATGCTCTCGCTGCCTGAAGGAAGCAGCAGGTGCGTAGTGCTTTCTTCTGGAGCGTGCGCAGCCTTTTCTCAGAGACCATCTAACAATGAACGTGGGTGAAGCTGCCCTCTCAGGCCTTCGGCGCCCTGGGAAGGCCCCTGGTCCCAGCTGGTGGCGTACCACTCCCTCTGGGAGAGAAAGCTGGGCTCACTTCTCCCAGCACCCGGCCCTGGAGGGAGGGCAGAGTCGCCTGCGGCCTGGGGCAGGGGTGTCGGCAGGGATGGGAGTGTGTTGGGAAGCTGGGGGCGTCTCCCGTGTGAAATCTCATTCAGGCCTCACAGAATCCTCCTGTGGAAGGTTTTGTACTCATTTTCCAGAAAAGCAAACTGAATAAATTGATCAAAGTCACTTAGCGGGAACCCATCTGTCAGCTGCCAAAGGCTGTGCTCCTGCCGGGTCGGCGCTGTGGGGAGGCCACGCTCCCACTAAGCGGGCCTGGCGCAGAGCGGGATGCTCTGGCAGGAGGGGCACGTCCTCCTCCCTCGGCTCTGAGCAGGCTCCATGCGCGGCGTTCGGCGTGGGGAAGCCTCACTTCAGCCTGCAGAAGAGAAGGTTGCCAGAGCAGACAGACGGCTAGCAGTGAAGGTGGGCAGAGCAGACAGACGACTCACAGTGTCCCGTGGCTGGTTCAGCAGGAGCTTCCCCGGTGTCTGCCAGGCACCCAGCCGTGCTGGAAGGGCCCTGAGTGAGCCTTCTGGCTGCTGTGTGGAAGTAGAGCACCCAACAGACCATGGTTGTGTGGAGTGAGAAGTGAAGACGCGTGGGAGGCGCCCGCCCAGGCTGGAGGTTCTGGGAGGGCGGCTCGGGAGACTTCCTGGAGGAAGTGGTGTCAGCAGGGAGAGTGGCTGAGTCCACTTCAGCTTATCAGCAACAGACAGCGATGGCTCCCGGTTCCGCAGGTTGAGTGTCCACGATCCAGGCTGCAGCAGGGTGCGTGTCTGGGGTGGGCCTGGGCGGCTGCTTCTTCCTGCAGATCTTCACTTGGCAGAGGGAGGGGCCTCTGCCTCTTTGTTCTGAAAACTGATCCCGTTCTGGAGAACTCTGCTATATTGACCTGATCACCCCCGCACATCACCGCCTCCTGTGACTGTCACCCCTGGGGTTTGGACTCCAACAGGTGAATTTGTGGGGACCATGTTCAAGAGCACAGTACTCTTCCATTGGCCCTCTTCCCATATGCAAAGTACGTTCACGCCACCCTGGCACACCCCAAAGTCACGGCTCATTCTAGCATCAGCTTATGGCCTCACCCAAACACCCAAGTCACTGAGAGCGAGACTCAAGGTCAAGTCCACGCGGGAGTCTGTGCTTGCTAAATACCACGTGGGACAGGTGTAGGATGTTCCCAATCCGAAAGGGACAACAGGAACTGAGTCACCAGTCCCAGGCAAGTCCAAAACCCAGCAGGGCAAGTGAACATCAACCTTGAGGCTCCACGATTCTCTTCTTTGGCTCGCTCTGCCTTCCAGGCATGCTGGGGTGGGAGTCCCACCTTCTGGACACACTGGGATGATGACCCTACACTTTTGCCAGGCACGGATTTGGGTGGCCCCACCCTGAGGCAGCCCTCTGTCTGTGGTCCCCTGGCTGAGAAGCCTGCACTGGTGGCTCCTCCGGCATGGCTGTGAAGGAGGCTGTCTGTGGTCTCAGTGGAACTCTCGCACCTGTGATGGGACGTGCCGTCCTGGTGCTTCCGAGTTGCCTTGGAGAACAGGTCCTGGCCTCTGTTTCGTGGCTTACTAACCTCATCAGGCGGTCACTTGGCCACACCCTCCATGTTCTCACCTGTGCTGGCTCTTCCATTTCTTTTCTTTCCTTTTTGCCTTGTTCCCCTCCCTCCCTGTCTCCCTTTCTTTTTTTTGAATTGTGAAGTAAAGGTAAACGAAGGAGAGGACACCTGCTGGACCAAGCAGGCGCCCAGAGGAGAGCTGACCGCCGGTTTCGATGTGGAAAGTCAGAATGCTCCAGGGTTTGAGTTCCATTTCCTGACAGACAGTTCCGCCTCGACACCACGTGTCTCCTCTCTGAGTTTGCCACCAGCAGTCAAGAGAAACCAGGCTGCACCTTCCACATTTGGTTTGATATTTCCTCTGCCAAATACCGAGTCACATAGCTCACAAGGTCTACCTTCCAGAAGGTTCCAGTCAGCCAAGGTCTTTGGCACTTGACGAGGATGTCCTTCCTTCTGCTGTCTGACACCACACTCTTCTCTGCTATCTCATCTGGGTTTCCGTTAATGATCTGTTTGGGAGAACGTGATGCGCTCTCCTAGAAGACCCAGCCCCTCCCTGCAGAGTTCCTGCCTCTGGTCCTCACCAGGCTGCCCTTAGCTGCTCAGGGCAGTGCCGGCTTTCCCTCGGAAACCCCTCCCCCAGCCTCTGCCCATGTGCCGTGCAGAGCTGCTTCCGCAGCTTCAGGGGTCTGTCACAGGCACTTCCATTCAGCACCAACGACCTGTGCTAGTCCACCTGGGCTGGGAGTAACAGAAGTTGACTTCTCTGTTGTGGAGGTTAGAAGTCCCAGGTGAAGGTGCCGGCTGGTTTGGTGCATGGTCAAGGCCTGCCCTCTGGCTCGGAGATGGTACCTTCTTGCTTTGTCCTCCATGGTGGAAGGGGCGGGGGTCTTTCTTGGGCTTCTTCTATGAGGATGGCACTAATCCCATTGGAGAGGGCTCAACCCTCGGGATGCATTGATTTTCCAAAGGTCTCCCCACCGCTTGGGGCTGGTGGTTCCAGTGTAGGAATCGGGGGTGGGGTGGGAAATGGGCACACACATTCAGTCCATAGGAGAGCATGGCACATGAGTAGGAGTTAGCCAGGGCTTGAGAGGGCAGCACAGGCAGGAGACATAGCACAGCGTGGAAAGGTGCATGTGCAGTTATGTGTGTGTGTGTGCGTGCATGCAGGTCTGTGCATGTGCAGGTATGGGAGCACGTGTGGGGTGTGTGCAGGTATGGGAGCATGTGTGGGGTGTGTGCAGGTATGGGAGCACGTGTGGGGTGTGCGTGTGTGCAGGTCTGTGCATGTGCAGGTCTGTGACGTGCAGGTATGGGAGCACGTGTGGGCTGTGTGTGTGCAGGTGTATGTGTGTGCAGGCACGCTGTGGCTCAAAGAAAGCGTTGTTCAGAGAGTGAGTGTGTAGGTCTTTTGAAGTTAGAAAATGCTCTCATCACCTTATTTCCTACAGGGACTTTCTTAATCTTTCAATTTGAAAAGTGACAGTTAAACAGGCCGGTGAGAAAGTCCCTGTGGGAATGAGTGACTCACGTCTGCGCCCACAGGGCCCGTGACCCGCTCTGCATCAGCTCTGCGATTGGGGCCATTCGCCCCGTGCTCTTGCGGGGCGACTCGTGGTGCTCGCCAGAACTGACCCGCATTTCCTCGGCCCACCCCGTCCGTCTCAGTGCCACCAGCAGTGCAGCTGTGATTGTTATCCCAGGGTGGTCTCCGTAAGCACCACTTTCACAGGCTCAGACCCTTTGATTCTCACTGGACCTCTGCAGGGGGTGGGCCTTGCACCCTTTGGTCCCAGGAAGCCAGGAGCTGCGGTCACCTGGAGCTAGAAGGCGGCTGCTGGGCACCCGAGGCCACAGAACTGGGCGCTCCTCATCCAAGATGACTGGCAACAGCGGAAGGCTTTTCCGAGAGATGCCATGAACTCAAGAAAAATGGTGTTGCCAGCAGCAAACGTAGTGGAAAATTAAGATATGATAATTATTATGCTTCTTTGGCTTAATTATCCAACCATTAAAATTGAATTTTGTGATAACTCTCACTTAGGCATAAATCTCTTTATGACTTATGGGAATGCACGTATCTCACTCCATGCTTCGGGATCCCTGGTTTTGTGCCCCCCACGGTGGTGGTGGAGAGACCGAGATTTCGGCAGCAGGCCTGGCAGTGTGTGCGTGCACTGTCACTTTGGAGAGACTGAGTGCCGGGGGTCTGAGTCAGTCCCGGGCACCGCAGCCGGGCCTAGGAGGGGCCTCAGAGGTGATTCCACAGCTGGGGGCCCCGCGGCTGTGGTTTCTGGGGGTCCTTGCCCCACACTCGAGAACCGGCTGCACCCTCAGTATCTCTGCTTCTCCCTTTGTTCTTTCAAGCGATCCCCAGAGCCTCGTCAGGGATCCAGGGGCCCATAATCCTTCTCCTCCCTCACTTACGACATTTTACATTTCTGCATCCCTCGGCCCAGGCTTCCCTTCTGCCGGCTCTCTGAGTTTTCTCGTAGACTTTTTGGGGGTTTCCCGTGTCTCCTGCGGTTTTACTGGAAAGGAAAGTGGGAGAGTCCTTCAGGAAACAAGGGGAGACCATCTTGGGCTGGTGCGGAGGTGCAGCTGGTGAAGCTGCCACCTGCAGTGCCCACATCCCACATGGGCACCGGTTCCAGTCCTGGCTGCACCCTGCTAATGCACCTGGGAAAGCAGCAGAAGGTGGCCCAGGTATTTGGGCCCCTGCACCCAGTGGGAGACCTGGATGAAGCTCCTGGCTCCTGGTTTAGCCTGGCCCAGTCCTGGCCATTGGGGCCATTTGGATAGTGAGCTGGGGGATGGAAGATCTCTATTTCTCTCTCTCTCTCTCTCTCTCTCTCTCTCTCACAATGGCTTTCAAATAAATAAATAAATTTCTTATAAAAGGAAGCATCTTGATGTGGTCTGGCCTTGTCTGGTTGTGGGGAAAACCGAGGCTCCCTTTCAGTTGGCAAGCACTTGTCACAGGGTCCTTAAACCCCAAGGCTCCCAATCCCCTTCCCGGAGCTGGCCCTGCACCCTAGACTGTCCCCCTGCTCATTAGCAGTTCTTAAAGCTTTCCTGGTGGAAGCCCAGATGGCCTGGGATCAATAGGTGCCTCACGATGATTAATAGGCAGAAAGGAGAGATGGCAGAGCTCAGCCGAGAGAACCAATTTGATTAGCCAGGTTCAATACTGTGGAAGGCGCGGGGGTTTGCTGACCCAGGAGAAATTCTTTCCTTTCTGTGAGCAAAGAAAAATACGACGACTTGCTTGGGTCTTTGTAGTCTGTGCAGCTTTTCGTTCCTCCGAGATCGTAGGCGTGAGAGGGGCTCCTGCAGCAGGGGCATGCCTAGCCTGAAGGTTGGGAGGCACCCAAGGGCTGGCCCCTGCCTCCCACCTGTAGGCCCACTTGTCCGCTCTTTGGCTCCTTTCCAAGCCATAAGCTGGCTCACTTGTCTTAGGCAGCTCATCTGGCCTTGTTAAGCTCCCAAGGGCTTTGAACCAAATGGGGATGATAAGCCCCATGGGTGTGCTCAGTGGCAGACGTAACCCATGTCGAGTGCTCGCCCCTGGGCTGTGCCCTCACGGAGGCCCGTGCAGGCGCGACGGCTGGAGCACAGCACAGCCTGCGAGGAGGGTGCTCTTCTGCACACATGTGGCTGCTGGTGGCCTCACTGCCTGGCTGCTCAGTGCCATCGAAGTGCAGGCAGGAAGTCTTCTCTCTGGCAGTGTGGGAAGCCACAGAACCACTCCCCAGGGAGCCCTTCCTGTGGAGAGTCAGGTGGTATCATCGTGTGGGTAGCTGAACACGTGGAAGGTGGCTGGGAGCAGAGCTGCGGGCCCAGCACGGTCCCACAGCTGGGCCCCTGTGTAAGGGGGTGTGAAGGTGCCACGTGGCTGGGTGTGCTGCAGGAGGAATCACAGGCAGACCGAAGGCCCTCCGGGCACACTGGGAAGCCGAAGCAGAGAGCAGAAGTGTGACCTACAGAGGCCCTGCTTCTCTAAGGTGTGTGTAGTGCGGGCAGCGGCTGTAGAACTGCACCCGGTCAAACCTGTTTGCTTCCTTCACACGCTGCCTCCAGCTTGCCGTGCCTCTCCTCTTCCCTCCCTCCCTTCTTCAAGATTGATTGATTGATTTGAAAGGCAGAGTTACATTTAGAGAGAGAGAGGGAGAGATCTTCCATCTGTTGGTTCACTCCTCAAACGGCTGCAAAGACTAGGGCTGGGCCAGGCCCGGGAGCTTCATCCAGGTCTCCCACATGAGTGCAGGGCCCCAAGGACCTGGGCCAGCTTCTTATTTCCTAGGTGCATTTGCAGGGAGCTTGTTCGTAAGTGGAGCAGCTGTGCCTTGAGTAGCACCTGTATGGGATGCTGGCATTGCGTGTTGTGGCTTAACCCACTGTGCCATGATTGGGTTTTTCTGTCTTGCCTCTCTGCTGTTGTGGCTCAAGGCTCTTACTCTTTGCTGCGTCTTGTAATTGCCTGGGGATCTTTCCAAAATGTGATGGCCCACTTTCATCCCTGACAGCACTGAGATTTCACTGGTAGTGTGCAACTTGGGCCACAGGTTGTGTAACACTCCACGTTGATGCACGTGCAGCAACGCATGGCACAGCCATGCCACACGCAGCTGCTCGTGCCCTCTGAGGCAGCAGTTGTGTCCTGTGCCCTTCCCTGCCTCGGCCACCTGTCCAGCACCTCAGCACCCGAGCCACGGGGCGGCGGAGGGCAGCCTGGTGTGCACACGCGAGCTTCTGTTGTGCACCCTGGTCTCCAGACCTTGTACAGAGATCTCAGGTGCACACAGAAGGTGCCGCGATGGTGTCACGGACTCCAGGTTCCCGGTATGCAGCTCCTGCCTGTCCATCCTCCTCTACCCTCTTCCCAGTTCCTGTGTTGTTTTGAAGCAGAGCCAAGATTTCATTTTATTTCATCTGTAACTATTTGAATATTTAATGCTGGAACTCATTTTTAAAAAACCACAAAACCATGTTATCTCCTAAAACCAACAGTTCCTCACTATCAGCAACAATCCAGCCAGTGTTCCAGTTGCCAAACATCTAGATGTTTGTTATCTCTTATAACGTTCGTTTGAATCAGGATTCCAGGCACTGTCACATTGCAAATCCTTTTTTAATGGGCAGGGTTTGGCTCGTCTCTCTTTCTCTCATAGGTTTTTCATGGAACAAACCGGGTCCTCTGCCCTGGGGATTTGCCATTTCGTGCCCGTGGTGGCATTTGCTTTTTCTCTGACTTCTTTCTTTTCTCTTATTCCATATTACATTAGCAGTAGGATCCAGAGGCTTGAGAACACTTGGTGACTGTTCGTGCCAGGCTCCATCAGGGATGCCCCGTGAGTCTCCCTTGCGAGGGACAGGGGCTTGCTTTACGCTGCCGGGATGGAGCCGTTGGATTGGATCGCTCCCCTTCCCTAGCCCCACATGCCTAGCATGGAGTCCTTATGCCACGTGCACGCACGTTCCTCCCCAGAGCCCGTGGCAACATTCAGAAATCCTTTAACTCTTCCCTGCCTCGGCTGAAAACAGAACACAAAGGCGTTTTTCCATCTGAGGCTTGGAAACGGTCAGAGTGAGATGCAGGGGCATTGCCTGCATGCTGTCAGCACTAAATCCTCACCCTCCTCGGGTGACGTGGGCTCCTCAGCTGCCCGGGGAGAGAAACCTGGCCCAGCCGGACCTGGAAACCTCGAATAACCTCTAGGGGCTGAGGCAGCCCTGAGCCCACGAGGGTGGCCCTGGGTCGTGGCAGGGCCTGCTGGCTTCAGCTGCCGAGGGAGCAACAGGGACCACACACCCTCCATGGGACCTGTGTCGGGGCTGGGACAGGGCAGGGCATGCTGGGCCCAGGGGGTCTGGGGCCTGGGGCGTGAGGTAGCTTGGGCAGCATCTCTGTGTGCCACGCCTCGGGCCAGCTCCTCCAGGCACTGGAGCCTGCAGCATTTTGTGTTTTTGTGTGAGGTTCGTCCTTGATGGGTTCAGAACTGCTCAGTCACAGCTGGGTTAGTTCCTTTGCCAGATTCTTACCCCGAGCAGCCTGTCTCAGGGACCCCGTGTCCCTCGCCTGCACAGCCTGCCCCACACTGCTCCCCTTAGATGAGCACACGTGTTCAAGGGCTAGGGTACGGAGGCCGCTCCCTGGAAGTGTGAGGGGCCGGCCCCTTCTGCATGTGTTGTGGTCGGCAGTGAGAAGCATCTGCCCCAACGGTACGCTGACCACCCACTGCTAGCTGTCAGAGTGGCGGAGCCTCTGGATTTAACTGGGCTAGGCGTAATCTCTCTCTCTCTCTCTCTTTAGAAAACTTTTATTTAATAAATATAAATTTGGAAAGTACAACTTTTCCCTCCATAACCACCCTCCTACCCGCAAAGCATCCCATCTCCTAATCCCTCTCCCATCCCATTCTTCATTAAGATTCATTTTTAATTATCTTTATATACAGATCAATTTAGTATATACTAAGTAAAGATTTCAACAGACTCCACCCACACAGTCACACAAAGTATAAAGTACTGTTTGAAGACTAGTTTTACTGTTAATTCTCATAGTACGACACATTAAGGACAGAGATCCTACATGGGGAGTAAGTGCACAGTGACTCCCGTTGTTGATTTAACAATTGACACTCTTGTTTATGACGTCAGTAATCTCCCTAGGCTCTAGTCATGAGCCTCCAAGGCTGTGGAAACCTTTTGAGTTCGCTGACTCCAATCTTACTCCGACAGGGTCATAGTCAAAGAGGAAGTTCTCTCCTCCCTTCAGAGAAAGGTACCTCCTTCTTTGACGGCCCGTTCTTTCTGCTGGGGTCTCACAGAGATCTTTCATTGAGGTCATTTTTGCTGGGCGTCGTCTTGTCAGTGAGTTGTAGAGCTGTGAGTTGTGCTTGCTCTCTTGGCAGCCACACGGTTTGGGTCACACTGTGTGGTCTGCCCCCTTGAGGATGAGCAGGAGTTTTCAGCGTTGATGACCTCCAACATTTCAGGGTTTTTTTTTTTCCTTTTGTTGATTGTGCTTTTGGTGTCTAATCCATGGAGATTTTTGTATAATCCAAGATCACAAATATTTTCTCCTAACTTTTCTTTCACAAATTGTAGTTTTATTTTCTTAAAAATGCTTATTTTCATCTACTTAAAAGGCAGAGTGAGGTGGGTTGAGAGCTATCTTCCATCCACTGGTTTGCTCTCCAGATACCTGCAACAGCCAGGGCTGGGCCAGGTCAAGGGCAGGGACCAGCAAACCCATCTGGGCCTCCTGCATGGGTGGCAGGGACCCAAGTCCTTGAACCGTCACCTGCTGCCTCCCGGGATGCTTTGTTAGGAAGCCGGATTGGAAGCAGAGCAGCAGGGACTTGAACTGGGCGCTCTGACGTGGGCTGCAGGTATCCCAGGAGGCAGCGTAACCCACTGCACCACAGGCTCAGCCCCGTTTCATAGCTGCAGGTCTGGCTCCCGGGGCCTTCTGCCTCTGCCCTCACTCTGGCCCATGTGTTTTGGCCTCTCCTTCCAACCCCGAATGGGCGCTGCTTTCCCGCCTCCCACACTGTGCGTCTGTTCCCTTGGATTTGGACCCCCCTGTGGCCTGGAGCAGGAGCAGAGAAATACGGATGAGGCTGCTCATCAGAGTCTGCTCTGTGGCAACGTCTGAGGCTGGCCCGGCTGGTCCCTGCGGCCAGGCTGGTGGGCTTGCAGGGCAGGAGCCGGTCTGGGGACTTGCTTGCGGGAAGGAAGTCCTCAAGGGTGGGGGAGGGGAGCATCCTGTCCTCTTCCAGCCGACTGTCAGTGGCCCAGAAAGATCACCCTTTCATTCCCGAGATATTGGCTCACCCAACATTTTTCACACAGTGAGAAAAATACTTGAGCATTGAAAACGAGGTAGGAGCGCAGGTGGCAAGGCAGCACCGGGAGCGAAGAGCTCGCCTGCCTGTTAGAGCTGTTGGCACCAAGACCTGGGCAAAATGAGGCCGATGGGATGCAGTCCTTTAGTTTGTATTCATTCAGAAAGTCCCCTTGAAGTCACGTTAACCCAGAAGACCCATCAGCCACTGGTACCTGCCCCAGGTAGATCCAGTGAAATGAGGTGGGTCAGAGGGGTGTCTTGTCTTCCAGCGCTGGAGGAAGGGCGGCCTATGCACGGATGGCTTCCTGCGCTGCCCACTGCTGATGCATGTTTGTGCACGTCCTCTGGTAGGGCCTTCAGCATGAGCAGCAGGTCTCCAGGTCCATCAGGCCCTCCCTGGGAACCTTGTACCACCCCACTTGCCCGCTGAGAAAACTGAGGCACAGCCAGATTGAGGGACTTGGCCCAGGCAGCCCTGCTGGCCATGTCTGTGCTAGGATTTGAACGGAGGCTGTGAGACGCCCACTCCAGGGAGCTCTGTTGCACTTGGCTTGCTTGCTGAGTCCAAAGTCCTTGCTGGGAGCTGGCTGTGTGTTGGGCACTGGAAAGGGGGAAAGAGAGAGACATTGATGGGACCTTGGGGCGCCACGGGAGGGAAAGGCTGCACAGAAGGTAAGCCCAGGGCACAGCGGGTGCTAGGACAGGGCCTGCCAGTCACTCTGGGTAGCAGGGACCATGGGGGGTGTCCTGTCTCCTTCCCGAAGTCATAAAGCAGGGGCACAGGCACAGGCCATCTTTTCGGTGGCTTCACTCAGCAACCAGTGTGGGAGTGACTGTGTGAGACGTGCACAGTAGGTTTGTTGTGTGCATGCGGGTATCTGGAGAGGGGTTCACACACACGTATGTGACAATAAATGAATGCTCTCACTGTCCTTGGACTGTTTCTGTCCTACTCACTGGATTTTTCTGCAGGCCAGCTGCAAAGATATTCTCCCCATTTAAAAAATAGTAGAAAGGCCATGAACTTGAGGGCTCCAGAGACGTTGGGGTCGCCTCCCCACTACATTTGGACCCCGTACAGTCCCGGGTGAGCCCTCTGGCCTTTCTGAGCATCAGTGTTGACACCTGTGCCTCCCCAGGCCTGAGCGTGAGGATGGCTGGGCAGACAGCTCTTGGGCGCCTGGCGTGTCCCTGAAGTGTCTGGGGACTGACGGACACCCAGGGGCTGCTCCTCTTCCCTCTGAGGACGTGGGCCACTCTAGTGTCAGTGACGCCGTTCTGCAGAGGAGAGGCCACGCCTCTCGAAGATGAGGTTTGCAGAGACACCACAGCTCAGGGACGGTGACTTGGAGAAGGCGTGTGGTGGCGGTGTGCCAGCAGCACGGTTCCACTGCCTGGCCGGCTCAGCCTGTTGTCCTCCTGGCCTTGTCCTTCCCACCCCCACCCGCCCATTCCAGGTGGTCTTAGAGATGCCTGAGATGCAAGGAAGATGGGGACGGGCTGAGCATCCCACGTTGGGGAATGCTGCTGTGAGGCTGAGCGGGGGCCCGGGATGCTGGGTGGGCAGCACAGGCGGCTGTGCAGAGGGGCAACAGCTGCACGGTTCTCAGTTTACCTAACAGCCGGGCACAGGCAGGCATGTGTGTGCATTTGAAGAGCCACAGACTGTGCACATGCCAGCGCTTCTTCATCACCCTGTTCCCAGCTGCTGCTGCACAGCTGAAGGGATGGACAGAGCCGGGTGACACAGCCAAGAGTGCCCCCCGTCTGTGTCTGGGGTCCTCTTCCTGCACCCCAGCTGTGTCCAGTTATCTCCCCACACAGTAGGGCCCCTTTGGGCCTCCCCGCCATGCAGGCAGGGGCTCCTCTGTCCATGTGTCCAGTGCACCCCGTGCTGTAGCTTGCTCTTTGTTGGGGTATCCATCTCTCTGCTGGAAGCCACCTGTGCCAGCGGCCCTGTCTACACCATGGCTCTGTCTTGACCCCTACCTACTGCCTGGCACAGCTGGCACTGAATGGAATTGAATCCTAATCTGGACGATGCATTTTATGAAGAGTTCTCTGCAGGAACAAATGACTGCCAGCAGCACAGATACCTTTCTCCTTCGTGTCTGCTCACAGCTCACCTTCCCTGGTGGGTCTTAGCCGCACAGCCCCTGGGCTTTGTGCCTTGACCCCTGAGATATTCTGGCTGTGAGGTAGAGGGAAAAGGAGGGGCAGGCACCATGTGGGCCTCCCAAGCACCCGCCTGGAAGTGGCTCCTGGCCCGCCTGGAGGTCCCGGGGCAGCCTGAAGTCGGGGAGGCGAGGTTGGCTGATCCTGTAGGGGTACACACCGAGGCTGGGACAGTGACACAGTCGACCACGCTTCCTGTGAGTATGAAGGGAAACTGCTGCTTCTCAGTGTTTAGTCTTCATCTTAGTATTTTGCCCTCTGCTTTTAGTTTTTATTTTTAAAATTTATTTTATTTAGAGACAGGGAAAGAGAGACAGTGAGACAGCGAGACAGACAGCGAGACACAGAGTGAGCGAGCGAGACAGCGAGATGGGGAGAGAGAGAGAGAGAGAGAGAATCTTCCATCTGCTGGTTCACTCCTCAAATGCCTACAACAGCTGAGTCTGGGAGCTGAAGCCAGCACCCGCCACTCAATCCGGGTTTCCCGCATGGGTGTCAGGGACACAACGACTTGAGCCAGCACGTGATGCCTGCCAGGGTGGACGCCATCAAGAAGTTAGAATGGGGAGCAGAGCCAGGTCTAGGATGCAGGCAGGCACTCCAGGAATCCCAAGCGGTGTCTTAACCCATGTCAAATGACCGCCCCACTCTTATGTCCTCTTTAACCACGTGTGCTTGTTTCTTATCCCACATGAATATGGCTTCCTAGAGCTGATTCAGTGTCCTTTCGTTCTTTCCTGCACTGGAACGTGTTGTGTCGGGGTAGACGGTCACTAGAAATAATCTTTTTGACCTGTGTATGGCATGACTGCAGACGTGTGCTTCGTGTCAGTGAAGGGGTTTATCACCCCCATGAGACTCAAGCTCCCTTGGCAGCACACACAGCCCGGTCTGCTCTCACAAAGCGTTTGTTACAGTGGGATCAGAAAGGGACCCCCATGGTTGACACCCAAGATGCACCAGGCTCAACTTCATTTGTAACCTGAAAACCCAGTGAGAACCATGCCTGTTTACCAACAGACTGAGAACAAGTGGAAAACAAAAACACGTTGCTGTCAGCAGGACCAAGCTTGGGCCTGTGTGTCTCCCCCAGCTGTGGGAGCCAGTGTGCCTGGTGGGAGCAGGTAGCAGGACCGACAAGCGCGTTGGACAAAGTCCTGGACATGGGGTGGGAGCCTCTTGTCCCTGTCAGCCGGAGGAGTAGACAGACCCTGCCCCTCCCCTGTCTCCCACCCCTTGGGCCCTCCTTCTTCCCCATCTTCTACACTCAGGCCCCAGGAAGCCAGTCGTTCACACTTGAGTGCAGCCCCTGGTATCTGATCTCTTTGCTCTAGGGCTGTGCAACATGGCCTCATCTGCATCCAGCTCCCCTCAGAGTGAGACCCCCCCACACACACCAGGGACCGGATCTGTTCTGTCCTTGAACCCTCTCCTCGAATGCTGTGGCTGGCAGGGAGGAGTGGCTTCCGAGGACATGGGCAGGACAGCGCTCCCTTCCTGGAAACGTCCCACAGAGGGTTTTTGATCTCCATTATCAGGAGGTGTTGAGGACGTCTCTCCCCTGCAGAGAAGCCCAGTGCCGTGCTGGAAGGTGCTGTCGTGTGTGCTGGGCGGGCTGTAGGGCTTGCATGTGCTTGGATATGGGCGACTGAGTAAAGCGGATTCCTTTTCTTCCTTGTCCTCCTCGTGGACCGACCCTGAGCTCATCACTCAGCCACTCCCTGTTAGACAGGAAGCACGTTCCCCTGTGCGAGTCTCCTGTTTTTAAGAAGAGGTCGCGTTGTTTGCACCAGTGCTGCTTGTGCTTTGGGGGCTGCCTCTGGGACAGGGAAGCAGAGGTTAGGGAGGGTGGGAGCTCACGGCCCCTTGGGGTCAGTGGGGCACGCTGGGGACACAGGCTGAGCTGCCTTGCCTTGGCAACCTTCTTCCTTCCTGACGCAGGGTCTGGCTGTTGGAAGCCTCTGGGCACATCACTTCCTGCTCAGTGTGCTCTCAGGGCCGCTGTGGCTGTGGCTTGGCAGCTCTGCCCAAGGCTACCGCTCCGTCCACCAAGGGGAAGGCTGCACAGATTCCAGTCCATTTGCAGGAGGCCAGGGGTGCTCTGGGGGCCCTGGGGAGCTGCTGTGACACCCAGAGCACTCAGCCTGGGGAAAACAGGCACGAGTTCAAGGGCGGCCATGTCCCTCTGGGGGCAGAACAGGGCCCCTGCGTTGTGGGTTACATGGGGCACATTCCAGAATGTTCAAGAATGTTCCGAGTCTTTGTTTCCATGGGCCACCACTCATTTCTGAACGCAGGAACATGCGAGGCCTCGTGCTGAGGGCAGGAGTGTGCCAATGAACAAGCTGTTTCCTCGTGGTGAGAAGCAGTGGCCAAGGGTGGCAGGCAGCAGCCACCCCAGGGGCCTCCCGGAGGAGGAGACCAAGGCAAGCCTAGGGCAGGGGTGCTGGGACCGCTGTCCTGTCCTGCAGCCAGCCAGCAGCACTGTGCTCACATGGCTGTGCTGACCGCACTGGGTCTCAGCTGGTGGTGGCCGTGTTCAGTGTCTTCAGGAAATTGAACATCCAGCCTCCATTGGATGATTTTCCTCCAGTTTGCTGAGTGTTTGCAGCTACAGTCTTGCCCTGTGCCCCTTCCCCTCCATATTTTGTCTAGTAATGTTTCCTTGAGTGATGATCCCTGCCTTGTCTTGGGGCTGCAGTCCTGAGTTCTCGTGGCTTGTGGTTCTGGAAGCACCCTTTGCGCCCGTCACAGCTTGGTTTCGTGGCAACAGGCCTTGCCATCCTCCAGCCCAGGCCCGTGGTTTACTATGGGACTCCCACGGCTCACAGAAGGCAGAGCGGCTTCTTGAAGGTCTGCAGGGGGAATAGCCCGGGCTAGACCCTGGCCTGCGGAGGCCCAGGTCACAGCCGTTTTCTTCTCGGCCAGTTGAGGGGGGCTTCTCTGTGAGGACTGAGCTCCACGCACCCTGTGTCTCCCTCGGCCGTCAGCCTGCGGGAGCCCTGCTTGTTCTGCCAGGCCCACGGCAGGCGCCTGTCAGCACAGAGCCCTCCTCGACCTCCTGCACGGTCCTTCCTTCTCTGTCCTGTAGCTGGTTCCCACCCACCCTGCCCCATGACGGCTGCTCATCTGTGCCATCACCGTGTGTCAACGGGTGTTGTGCCTAAGTAGATGCCTTCTGCACTTTCTCTGTCCACAGTGGCCTGTGGCTGCCATGTGTGTGGGTAGTGGGAGGCGGGCTAATGCCCCTCCCCAGGACAGAGGCCTCCCACCACCAGAACCTGAGTGTGTGGCACCATAATATGGCAAAGAGGGAACTTTAAATTGGGGGTGTGCCTTAGGTCAGCCAGGTGGGTCCCTGTGGTCACTAGGCCCTTGGAAGGGGAAGGGGAGGTTGGAGGGTGCGGGGGTGTGAGCCAAGGACCGTGGATAGCCCTGGAAGCTGAAGAGCTCCCCTGGAGACAACCCTGAAGGTCTCTGACCTCTGGAACTGTGCAGTCTGAAGGGGCTGAGCTTGTGGTCACCTGTTAAGGCCACAATCGAGAGTGGCACAGCACAGAGGAGAGGGGGCACGTGCACCCCGGAGCCCTGGCCCCTCAGCCTCTCTTTCTGTTTCCCAGACACGGGTCCTGGTGCCTTCTCCTTTGCAGACTGCGGGGCCTAAGGCTGCACTGTGGCCACGTCACTGTGCCGTGCCGGGTTTGGGGCCTCAGGCCTTCAACCGCTTTCTCCTGTGTCCAGAGACCTTAAGGATCATCTTCCTTCGGTGGCCTTGGTTCTATGTGGTCTGCATTCCCCATCTCTGAGAGCTCTGTTAAGGAGTTAGCTCTGGAGGACCGAGGTGTGGATTTGGGGTGCGTGGGTTGCCCGCTCTCAGCACGTTCTGCCACCAGCCAGGGTGTGATGGCCACGGTGGGCCCTGCCCACTCCTGTGCCCCACCCTGACTTGGCACTTCCCGCATGGTCGAAGATTGAGTCCCAGAGTTTGCAAGCAAGAGCCAGGGTTTGGAGGAGTTAAGTAAGTGGGCCATTTTTACTTTTTGTATTTTATTCCTCCCCTCGTCCCTTTGCTAACACACCTTGAGGGCTGCCACATCCCTACAAGCTGCAGGGATTTAACTGTGAGCTGGGGGGGGGGGGGGGGCTGGTGGTCCACTTGTGGTTTATTGGGTGACCAGAGGTGCTCTGAGGAAAGTGGGGGAGCGAGGGGGCCGTGCAGACTGAGCAGCCGAGTCCCCGCTCGCTCACATGCAGGGCGGCCAAGCGCTCACGGGCTGCAAAGTGTTTCAGTGCCTACTTGGTCTGGCAGGGTTCCAGCAGGAGGGAGGGCGGGCGCCGTCCCACTCACGTCTTAAGGGACCAGCTGGTAGGTTCAGGAAGCGCGTTTGCATCGTGGGTGATGCTGGCCCCAAGGTTCATCCCTCGCAGCGGGCGCTGCCTTCTGTTCTGGCGTTGCTGGGTGTGCTACGTCAAGGTGTTGGTCCGCATCCTCTCAGCATCCGTTTCTTCCTTGTTCGGGGCAGGCGTGGCTCCTGTGGCCCCCGGTATTGAGGAGCTCTTGGAGGAATGAGGGACCCCTCCTCTTAAGGGAAGATGAGTGTTGTATTTTGAATGTGACTGCCCCCCCAAATGTGGTGCTTTGGCCTCAGTGCAGTGGCATTGAGAGGGGATTGAGGGCCGGCGCCGCAGCTCACTAGGCTAATCCTCCGCCTTGCGGCGCCGGCACACTGGGTTCTAGTCCCGGTTGGGGTGCCGGATTCTGTCCCGGTTGCTCCTCTTCCAGGCCAGCTCTCTGCGGTGGCCAGGGAGTGCAGTGGAGGATGGCCCAAGTCCTTGGGCCCTGTACCCACATGGGAGACCAGGAGAAGCACCTGGCTCCTGGCTTCAGATCAATGCGGTACGCCAGCCACAGCAGCCATTGGGGGGTGAACCAATGGTAAAGGAAGACCTTCTCTCTCTCTCTCTCTCTCTCTCTCTCTCTCTCTCTCTCTCTCACTATCCACTCTACCTGTCAAAAAAAAAAAAAGGGGGGGGGATTGAGTAGTTAAGAAGGGAGGGAGGGATGTAGTTCCTGCCACACTGGGTTGGTTCTCGCCAGAGGGTTGTCCCTCTTCTCCCGGCCCTTGCCTGGGTGCCTCTGTGCTGGGCGTGCAGCAGCAGGTCTCCCCCAGGAGCCGAGCACACCAGGCACCCTGCTCCTGCACGCCCAGCCTCCAGACCCCGAGCAGCATCCGTCTCTGTTCTTAACCAATCGCCAGATTGTGGGCGCTCTGCCACCGTAGCTGCCTCACCGGAGGTCAGGTCTCCATGAAAGGGAACACTCCACGCCGCACCTGTCTGGCTGCACAGCCGAGAGCAGGGCCCGGGGGAGTGGCTGCCCCCTGGAAGCGCTCTCGGGAAGGGACTCCAAACCACAGACCAAGTCTTACCACACGATGCTCCTTTCTGTGTTATTTACAATACAGAAACAATGCAAAAAACCAAAATGTCCAACAATAGGGCGTGATGAGCAAATTATGGTACATTTGTATAATTGACTGTTAGGCAGTACACAGAAACTGTGCTTTTATAGAATTTGTAATGCCAGGCTCGACTGTCACAATAAGGCTAGCGATGCCAGCGGACTAAGGAGAGAGATAAGTGTCCCATACGCACAGGAAGGAAACGTCCTTGCAGAGACGGCCAGGCCGGGGACAGGGTCGGGGGAGACCAACGGCCCAGCCCTCAGAGGGCCCAGGGCCCCTGTGAGCTGCTGTGTCCCCTCCCATGGGGGTGGGCTCTGGGCAGCTTGCCTGTTCGCTTGCTTGCTTTCCTTCTTTCTTTCTTTCCTTCTTTCTTAAAGATTTATTTTATTTATTTGAGAGTCAGAATTACACAGAGAGAAGGAGAAGCAGAGAGAGAGAAAGAGAGAGAGAGAAAGAAAGGGAGAAAGGGAGGTCTTCCATCTGCTGGTTCACTCCCCAATTGGGCGCAATGGCTGGAGCTGTGCTGATCTGAAGCCAGGAGCCAGGAGCTTCTTCTGGGTCTCCCACGTGGGTGCAGGGGCCCAGGCACTTGGGCCATCTTCTACTGCTTCCCTGGGCCATAGCAGAGAGCTGGATTGGAAGTGTATGGACTTGAACCAGCGCCCACATGAGATGCTGCCACTGTAGGCGGCAGCTTTACCTGCTACACCACAGCACTGGCCTCATCCGGGCAGCTTTCTGCCAGAAGCCCCCGGGACCCTTGCCTTTGGCTGCTGGTTGCTGAGCTCAGGCCTCTGGCCTTCTCTGCACCGTGCACCCTCGCTCCCCTCCCCAGCTCCACACCGGGGCAGGCACCTTCCCAGGAGTGTCCCTCGAGGCTGGGACAGTCGGGTCACCCATGTAGGGGTGATGCTCCAGGCTTACCCGTGAGCATGTCTACATTTTTCTCGCAGAGTGGGTCACCAGCCTCTACTTGGCAGGTGGAAAAGGCAGGCTACAGATGGTACTTAGGTACGATACACAATGTGCGAATCACCAAACGCAAGTACTGCAGTGTGGGTGTCCGTGGTGGAGAGTCACTGCCGACTTTGCCCTCTTGCGTTTTCCAGCTTTTACAAAGTGCATGTCATGTTGCAATCAGGAACGTGCACAAGCTGCATATAAATCCTCCACCAGCAGCCTTCCCAGGGCCTCTCAGTTCTCAAAACGTCGTCCTGCCCTTTGTCCTTTCCTGCTGTCTGTGTGTGTGTTTGGACTTCCTCACTGTGTCCCACACAGTTTCCAGCTCGACACGTGTGTACCTGACCTCAGCTCCCACTGCTCACCCATGCAGCTTCCGGAGTGGGGCCAGGGCTCTGCCGGGGCAGCAGCTCAGCTGCAGGGGCTGGGAGGAGCTGAGGGGTTCTTAGGCCCGTGGGAAATCCAGCCTGTGTGGAAGAGGGGGCACTCTGGGGCCAGTGCTCCCTGGGAGGGACCTGTGGCCGACTGTTGCACTTACCGCTGCCCCTGGTCTTTTCATCTGATCACTTGTGCATGTGATGGGGTCTCTTCTCGCTGGGGTTGCTCAGTCTCGCCCAGAGCAAGTGGAGGAGAGTCCTCACCTGGCTCCCATTCACAGCACCCAGAGGGAGGGGGCCTCGCCCGGGGGCGCTCTCAGCAGCACCTCTGATGTGGAAGCAGCCTCCCTCGGGGACTGCACCAGATGCGCCCCCCACTCCATGCCGTCCACTCTGTGCCCAGCCTGCAGGGCCACTGCTGTTGTCCACCAGCCACACAGGACTCCCTGCTGTCCACCCGCATCCCTAATCAAGATCATTGTGCAGATGCCCACCTCTTAGTGTCCACTCGTCATCCCGAGACCCCTCTCGGTATCCCACGCAGTCACAGCTCCCTCACAAGTGCCGTGTCCCCTCCCCACCCGACCTGTTCTGCAGATGTGCCTTGAGGTCATGCAGGTGCTGTTCCAGACTCGGGGACAAAAGACACAGTTTCTGCTTAAAGAAACCTGCTGTCAGGGTGGGGGGAGGCAGAGGCAGGTGCACAGCCGTCAGGCTGCAGGGAAGGCCCTGGCTTCCTCTCCCGTGTGGTCTTCTGGCTTGCTCTTTCTGCTCATGTCCACTGCCGCTGCCTCGTGCGTTTCACATCCTAGCCCAGGGCTGGCCCCACCGAGGCGGGTGTGTCACTCCCCACAGGTGCTGTGCCCTCACAGGGACACTCTTCTCCCTTGCTCCCTGTGATGGGTGACTTTCCCTGGGGTTCCTGACACCCCAGACCTCATTGTGAGTCATTTGTTCTCTTGTGGGCATACATTTTTAGCCCCTCATTTCTGTATTTTCCTTGGAAGTGCGTATTCCAGCCCTGGTCACTCGCAGCATGGCGTAGGGCATGGTTTGCAGGGCGCCCATCCCAGCAGGGAGGCCGGGCAGCCTTTGTCTGCCGCCAACCCTGGCATCACTTTGCCGTTGCCCTGCAGGCCATGATTTTCACATCTGAAAGTGACGCACAGCCGTTCCCTGAGCTGCCCCGGGAGCTCTCACTTTCCTGCCAGCTCCTCCCTCCCTCCTTCCCGTGGGCCTTGCTCTTCTTGTCTTTGTGGTGACACACCCAGATGTGGCCTGAGCTGACATTCTCTGCTTGCAGAGTTCCACTGGGGACTCCAGTTAGCGTCTTTGACCTGTGCCCTGTGAGGTCACCACCATGGAGTCTTTGACCTGTGCCCCCGTGGGGTCACCACCAAGGAGCAGCAGTGGGTTGCATGTCCTGCAGCTCATGTCTCTGCTGTGTGGCCAGCTTGGCTGGAAGGGTGGCTATGAGGGCGCCCCACGACATCATTGGGGGTTCTCGGGTGGTTTCCCTCCCTCAGTGCCCAGGCGACCTCAGGTGAAGGGCACTGCTTATGGAGCAGTGGCCACTGGCCATGGCCTTCCTGAAGGGGCCTCTGGCCTGGTACCAGATGCCTTTAGTGCAAGGCCTGGCTTCACCTCTTAGCACTTGTGGGGTTTTAAACAACTCATGCCTCTTGGAGCCTCCGTTTTATTGGTTGTAAGTGGGGATAGTGGTAGCTGGTTTTACAAGCTTTCTTTGAAGGCCATGGATTTATGGACGTTGTGGCTCCCAAGAGAGTAACCGACACACAGTAGGTGCTCAGCAGGTGTGTAGTGAGGTCATGGGTCAGGTGACTTTCGCCCAGCGGCTGCTCTGTGCCAGGCGCCGTGGCGGGTAAAATGAGCCGCTTAGAGATCAGTCTTCCCGCGTGTAGCCCATGACTCAGAGCGGGGCCGTTGCCAGTGCTACTGTCCCGAGAGGATACGGGGCGACAGCCCTGGAAACAGGATGCGGCAGTGCCTGTGATGCCCTGAGAGGGGCTGCGGGTGCGAGCCCTGGCGTGGGTTCTGTGGCGGCGTTTGGGAGTGGAGCTGTGACCCCATAAGGGGGAATGAGGACGAGCACGGAAGCTAGAGACGCAAGGCTGTTTGTTGGCAGGAAACAAGACACGGGTGGTGCAGAGTGAGTGTGAGGTCAGGGTGGGTGGCACAGGTGCTGGGAGCCTCTCTTCTCACGCCGTGACCTGCAGCGGGCCTGGGCCCCTTCCAGGCTGGCTTGGCCACGAGGCACCGAGCCCTTGGAGCTCCAGTCCCCCAGTCTAGGGCGAGCCAGTCATGTACCTGACTTGTACCTGCGGCCGGTGCAGGCCAACAGGTACCTTCTGATGCTCGGAGGCCCTTCAGTCACAGGGCTGCTCCTTGAGGGGCTAGAAGATGGGCAGAGGGGACTAAGTGGAGGCTGGGGGCCGTTGGCAGGTCCCAGATTGCCAGGCTGACCGTAGTCCCCTGTGTCTCTGCCCTGGAGGTGTGGGCATGTGGAGTGTGACCTGGGGCTGCTGCTCTGAGCTGTGCTGGGAATCAGACCTCTCCGAGACACTCTCATGGTCCTGTTTACCAAGCTCCCGTGCGTCGGGCCCCAGAGCCCCCTCATGTTGGTCTACACACTCCTGGGGGGTGGGCACTGCCGTCCCCCTGGTACTCCCTGGGGCCTCTGCTGTAGTGCAAGCAGGCAGTGCCCATCGACTGCACCCGTCTCCAAAACGCCTCCCTATCTCCCTTCACTTGTTTTGGAAAGAAGGGGCTGGATTCCATGTCAGTGCTTTAGAAGGTCTGATGCTGTCGCCCTAAGACAGGTGTTTGGGGAGCATCTCCTGGCAACAGCCCGCGCCCCCTTCCAGTGTGGTCCTGGGCCGCCTCCGGGGAGTCGCGCGCTGTGTCCTCTGACTCGCTGAGCCTTTGGCAGTGCGCTGTTGCCATGGCAACTGCCTCGGCCTGGGCTGGCCCGTGCATCCATGGACAGAGGTGGTTGTGGCTGTTGTGCCTAATTGGAATTGTCTGCTATTTTTAGCTCCTGAGAGGAAGCTCTTTTGCTTAAAAATGTTCCAGGATAAAATACGTTTGTGCATGTGTGTGGAACGTGAACGTGCCGTCTCTGGGGACATGGCCATTTGGTGCAATTTCCTCTCAGACTCCAAGGCATTCCCCAGAAGTGCCTCTTGGGTTTGCCCAGGGTGATTTGGCCTCACTGCTTGAGCCCCAGAGAGAGTTTCTGGGTTAAACACAAAAGGTGATGGTTCTTTCATCGACTCAGTTGGCCTGAAAGCAAGGCGCCTCCTCCCGGGAAGGGGGCCTCATGTCCCCTTCCCTGGGTCTGCAGGGTGGGTGGGCAGGGAGGTCCCATGCTGACTCCACCACACAGCCAGGCCTCTGATCCAGGGCTGCCTACGGAAGTGACCAGCCTGCTGGATCGGGTCTGGACAGGGTCGTAGTCACCGTCCCAGCCCTGCGACTCCTCATCAAGGTCGGGTGGGCACAGAAGGGATAGCCTTGAACGAGTTCCAAGATGCAGCCCTTGCTCTAGGCATGGTGATTCCGAGTCCCATCTGTGCCTCTCCCGTGGCCACGGTGTGAAGGGTCTCCCTAGGGAGTGGAGTCCCCTGTGCCACAGCCCAGGCCGGCTGTAGCTCCTCCCTGATGCAGCAGCCAGCCTCCACCCCGTCAGACCCTGCACCTGCCCTTGTCTGGGCCTGTACCCCCCCCCCCCAGGTGGCCTGCGCTCGTGGGCATGCTCTCTGCTGCAGTGCTCACCTGTGAAGACCTACCGGGACCCGCTTCTTCCCAACCCTGTTGTCCTCACCCCTCAAGGTTCAGTTTCAGGGTCTGTTTGTCTTCTGCAGGCCCCAAGTGCCCAAGCCGAGCTCGGCCACTTCCTCCTCAGAGCTTCTGGGGCTGCCAGCAGAGGAAGTGACCTTCTTCCCCCATTGCTTTTCTCAGTCTCTGGTTCCAGCAAGCTGAGCGCAGCCGACCTGGGCACACAGGTCTCTGCTCCTTGTCAGCCAGCACCCGCTGGCTGTTCCCAGTCTGTTCCCAGACAATCCCATGAAGCATTGCTACTGGGGAGGAACCAGGCCGGAGGGAGGAGAAGCAGGTAGGCCCCCCTGAGAAGGAGAATGGGTGATTGTCTATAGCCCTTGTCTCTTCCATTGAGGAACAATCTGTCTTCATACTATTTGCTGAACTCCTCCACTTAGACTAAAGTAACTGTAAGATCACTAACTAAACTGCTAATAGATTATCGTATACATTAAGAATGGAAATCCAAGGGGTGGGAGGAGGGCTGGAATGTGGGCCGGAGGGAGGGGAAGCCCCACTTGTTCCTAAATCCATATATATGAAATATATGAAACTTAAATTAAAAACAAAACAAAAAAGTAGAACCAGATGGGGCTTATCCTTAGGCACAGTGATCCAAGTAGGGCAAAACCTAGCAAGAGAGGAACAGAGCACCGTGTGCCCAGAGGTGGGTCCGTGTCCCACCAGGAGAGTTTGGTCTGCATCGAGACTCACCTGTCCTCGCACCTGCTCTGTGCTGACTCAGCACCTGTCTTCCCTAGAGCCAAGAGGCAGGAGGGGCAGCGGGGACGTCAGGAGGACCCAGACTGGGACCCTGCTCAGGGTGCCAGGTGGGTCCCTGGAGGAGGCTGTGGGATGTGGGCGACCTGGGTCATCGTGCATGTTCGTGATTGAGTGCCAGTCGTTTGCCAAGAGCCATGGTGGGTGCAACAGGTGTCTTGAGTTTCTTCGGAAAAAGACCTTGGCCCATTGCAGGGATTCTTGACTGGACATTGACCGTGAGCAGAGACCTCAAAAACTGCAAGGTCAGAACGCAGGTGCGCCCCAGAGCCGGGCAGCTCGGGGGAGCAGCCTTTCCGGCTGCAGCAGCCCTGGCAACTTAGGACATTGTTGCTTCCCAGTTAGGTGCTTCTCCTCCTCTCGGACTTGCCTTGCTGGAGTGGTTCCGCAGGAGGCTGCCCCGGCCTGCCTTCTGTCTTGGAGCCTTCTCAAGAGTGGAGATGGAGCCTTGCCCCGGGCTACACGGGGCTGTTTGACTTGGTATCTGTTCCATGTGTTGATGCGGGACACGGGCAGGCCCTTGAAACTAGTTCCTCCTTGGATCCGTCCCACAGGAGCCTCTGGAACCCTCCCAGGGCTCCCCAGGGTGTGGGGTGTGTCCTGTGTGCCACAGCCTGCTGAGAGCCCACAAGGATATGCTTGAGTTCCTGACTTGGATCTCAGACACCCAACAAACGAGGCGTGTGTGTGTGTCTGTTGCAGGATCCTTCTTGTGCCAACAGTTCCTTTGAGATTGGTGAGAAATGGGGCACGTGGTTTGGGAGGTGGGCAGGCAGGCTCAATGATGGCCCGTGTCTCCTGGGTTTTGAAATCTGACCCTTTCTACAAGAAAGCATGTTTTAGATCCCTACTGTTAATGTAACTCATGCTGCAATAAAATAATTTAAATATGCATTCACATAAAATTAAGTATGGACTCCTTAGGCATTCAGCACTCATTTTTATGAAGCCAGTGACAGATCTTAAGATCAATCTGAATGCAGATCTCAGTGAAGCTGGATAAGATGCTTCAGTGGAAATCACTTGCCAGTAGAATTGTGAACGTGACATTGCCCAGTGTGGAGCTGGGCCCTTTGGACTCACCAGGCTTCTGGGTTCAATGGCACAGATGGGGTTCTCCGTGTTTGTCTTGGTTTAAACGAGGGCCGTGATGTCGCTGGTGTGTCCTGTGGTGTCTGCATGCCCAGCCTCATTCTTTTACTGTTAGCTGGTGACAGTGAGAGCAGGGAGACTTGCATCAGCACAGGCAGAGGCACAAGAGCAGGTGCGGGTCTGGGGGCTTCGTGGTACTTTCTCGTGCAAGCTGGTCATCAACATGAACCAGGACGTGCTGGGGCTGGTGTCGAACAGCCGTCTTAGTGTGCTCAGGGACACAGGGAAACACCACACAGAGTTTGCTGGCTTGTTCTGGTGAGGGCTCTCATCCCAGCCTGCACACGGGTGCCTTCTCCCCGTGTCCTCACATGGCCTCGCTTCAGCGTGTGTGCCTGGAGAGGGCAAGGAATCTCTCCAGAGAATCTGCTGGTCAGGACGCTTACCTCGTGATGGAGGCCCTGTGCTCATGACCTCCTAGAGGCCCCCTCCCCAGATGCCATCACCCTGGGGCAAGGGCTTTGGCCTATGTGTCTTAGGGGAATGCAGGTCTACAGTAGTACCGACAGCTTTCTGGAGAAGTGACTGACATCCAGTAGACTATAGGTATTAAGTGTATAATCTGCTGAGTTTGGGTGCATGTGTGCGCAGTCATGACAGTGAACATACCCATCACCACCTGTCCTTCCTCCCTGCCCCGGCCCAGTCCCCAGGGGACCAGTCTGCTCTCTGTCACTTAGACTTGTGCATATTTTCTGGAGTTTTTTTAAGACTCATTTATTTATTTGAAAGAGTTATTGGCGGGGGGGGGGGGGTGGAGGAGATATTGATTGATTCTATCTGCTGGTTCACTCCCCAGGTGACTGTAGCAACAGGGTTATGCCAGTCAGAAGCCAGTAGCCAGTACTTGGGCCATCTTCCACTGCTTTCCCAGGCGCATTAGCAGCGAGCTGGATGGGAAGTGGAGCAGCCAGGACTTGAACCCGTACCCGTATGGGATGTTGGTGTCACAGGTTGTAGTGTAACCCATTAGGCCCCTTCTAGAGTTTTCTGTGGGCGGGTTGTATAGTGCATTGCATGCTCGTTTTGGCCTGGCTTCTGTCAGTCAGCACAGTTGTTTGTTTTGAGATGGAGCCGTGCTGTTGAGACATCAGAAATTACGCTGTCTTCCCCAACACTCGGCCGTCTGTTTCTTTCACTGTAGCTGTTCTAACAGGTGTGTAGTGGCAGGTTGTTATGGCTTTGATTTGAATTTCCCTAATGATTCACGAACATCTTTTCATGTCCTTACTGGCCATCTGTAAGCTTTTCTCAGTGAAGTGCGTGAGTTTTGAGATCTCTGTATACTTTTGATAGAAGTCGTTAATCAGGTGTGTGCCTTGCAAGTGTTTGATTCCAATCGGGTTTATCTTTTCAAGCGTCAGGGTGACGGGTTTTAGCTTTGGTGAAGTCATTGATGAGTTTCATGATTCACGCCTCTGGGGTTGTTGCTGCAAAACCTTTGCCAACCCAAGGACTGGTTGACTTCTGCAAGTTTTGTGGTTTGAGGTCTGACCTTTCCATCAGTCGTCCACTTCGGGTTAACTGTTGTGGATGGCGCACAGTGTGGCCCAGGGGTCACTCTCCTTGCTCGGAATAGCCATCCCAGCACGTACCCAGCCCAGGGCACTGCCTTTGCCATCTCAGACTTGGATTCAAGTCCAGCTCTGCCCCTTGTGAGCTGTAGGACCTTGGAAAGTTCGTCATCTGCAAAGCGAAGTTAATAATAGAACACACTTGCCAGAGTTGTGAAATCCGATTAGAGAATGAATCTGATGCGCACAGGGCAGCGTCCGGCGCATGGGAGCCCTCGGTCATGGTCACGGTCAGGGTCACCTTCTGGCTTCAGTGCTGCCCCTTGGCCTCCTTGCAGCAATCAGCACTTACTGCCAGCCCCAGCCCTCGGAGGTCCGGCCCTGTCCTGTGGTTTCTCACTCTGCACATCTGCGTGCTCCCTGTGTCCTCTGCTTCCGTCTTCTGGGCCACCGTTGTTTCTTGTGCCATCCACGGGGATGCGGTGTCTCCAGGCCTTTGTCCACTCTGCTAATCTAAGCTGCTGGACTCCTGTCAGGTCTCCTAATTTCAGGTCCTGCTTGGTTTGCTCCACTCTGTTCTCCCCTGAAAGTCCTGTGAAATAGGAAGTCCTGGACCTACAGCTGACAGACCCAGGGTTGTACCGTGGTGGGGTCACTTACTCGGCTGTTTGATTTGGGCGAGGCACTTGAACTCTGATAAGGAAAAGGACGTTCTCCCGGGATTGTTGTGGGGTGAGGCAGGGCACTGGCTGCACGGCCCTTGCAGTGACCGCGGGCGTGGGCGCACACTGTGGGTTGCAGTGCTGCCTCAGGTCTAGCTGTGTGGAGAGTGAGCTTGACAGCTTACCTCATAGGGAGGAGGGAGAGCAAAAAGTTCAGCTCAGATCTTAAGCTTGGTGAGAGGGTTTGTTTCCTTCTTGCCCCTTGGAAAGGGGAAGCAGAAGAGGGAGTTTGTCCTTCAGTTAAATGCATTTCCTGGTGAGCTTGGTGAGCAGTGCCTGTTCCCGCACTCGCCTGACGGGTGTTGAGGAGACGTTGCTCCTCCATTGCATACAGCTGAAGAGACTGATGGATCAGCAGTCGTGCTCCGGGCTCCACCTGCTCGTGGCCAGCCCCCCTTCCGTCCTGTCAAGCCCTTTGGTGCAAACTCAGGATGAACCTGGAGCTGGCAGCCATGCAGTGAAAAGAGCCATGGCCTGCGTTTGCATCCCAGCTGTCAATTATGAGCCTGGGAGAAGTCGTCTCTGGTGGCCCCGGTGCCCATGTAAAATGCCAACTTTGTTCTCCAGCGAGCACCGTGGGCTCTGCGCCTCCTGCCCTGCAGAACTGGCAGCAGACAGGAGGTCCAGCCAGCTCGCGCCGGTGCCCAGTCCATCACAGTGGTGTGGTAACAGCTGCCCTGTCTGTCCTCATCCTCCCTGGCCCTCTTGGCACGGTTCTGTTCATTGTATTGATTACTAAGATGACAGAAGCCTCGGTTTGCTTCCGCTCACCTGCCTTGTGTTCCGGTCACTGGGACACGAGTTTGTGGGCCACTTCTGAGGGACAAAGGCAGGGCCCTGCAGGTGTGGTGCCCCTGCATGCCCAGGCTCTGTGTCAGGGGGCCTTGACAGCTGCTCTCTCACTTCCTTTCCGGCCAAGCCCCCTAATTCTGCAGCTGAAGAAGTCGGCCTTGGAGAGGTGACGGACCTGGCCTGGGTCACGGGGAGGAGGTGGCAGCTGACTCCAGAGTGTGACCACCAGGTTGACTTGTTTAACCTCCTTAGAGTTTGTCTGTTTCCATGACGGGATGGGAACACTGCCACTCCCTCCCCGTTGCAGTCTGTGGCCACGTGCCAATACGTTCTGGTGCACCCCACAAAAGTTGCCAGGGCCTGTGTTAGTTTAGGGTGTGGTGTGCGCCCGGTGCACTGGTAGCTGTCCCTGTCCTGGTAGCCTCGCTGAGTGGCCAGTCGCCATATTTACTCAGCGATCCAGAGTTGTTGATTGCTGTGACCATCAAGAAATGATGGTGTTTGGGAACCACTTGGTTCACACCTGTAGGGTTTTTGGGTTTCTGTTGTGTCATTTTCATTCTCCGTACTTGGAACACCAATCGCTGGTGCAACCTGTTTGATCCCACGCCTGCCATGCCCCCCAGCAGGGGAGTCAGCTCCTGCCTGTTGGTGGGCTATGCTGCTCAGTGGGCAGCGCGTCTGTCTGAGTCCTGGGTTCCTCGTTGTGCAATGTTGGAGGTGGTGGGATGCGTTCCTTCAGCACTCTGGACATGAGTGACCTTGTCCTTGATTTGGGGAGAGGAATGACCAGTTGACCAGGGATCAGACGCAGATTCCACTTGGTGTGCCGGCCGTGAGAGCCTGAGCCTAGTGGTTCACAGAGTATGCCACGCGTGTTTACGTCGTGTTTTTAATCCTCACCATACTATTTGAGGATAAAAGTCCTCTTCATTATGTGGAAGAGAATCAAGCCAAACCTGGACTTGAGACGAAAATGCTGATTCTGTCTGGTGCTCCTTTGGCCATGTGAGGGTGCCCGGCAAACTCTGTGGGAACTGTGCATGGTGAAAAGACTATGCAGGGATTTCAACTTCTATCTGTAAAAAAAACCCAAAGAATTAAGTTTCTCTTTTATCCCATTTTTCTGTGACACATTTGAAGTGCCGTCCTGCATCCTCCTGCCGCCCCACAGCCGCCCTGAGCTGGGCGTGTCACTCGTGCTGCCATCTTGGGGGCGGCTTCTGTGGCCTGTGAGCCTCTGTAGACACCTGCTCCCAGGGTGCTGAGAGTGAGTGACGGCAGATGGAGGTGATCGATAGCAAGTATCTTCAAATAATGGCTCTGTCGAGAGGTAACTCACATACCGTGTGGCACACCCCTTTACATGGTATAGTCAATGGCTTGTTTTTTTTTTTTTTTTAAAGATTTATTTATTTATTTGAAAGAGTTACAGAGAGAGAGAGAGAATTGTCCATCTGCTGTTCACTTCCCAGTCGACCACAACAGCCAGGGCTTACAGAGTCAGGAGCTTCATCCAGTCTCCCAGATAGGTGACAGGGGCCCACACATGAGCCCACACTTGGGCCATCTTCTGCTGCGTTTCCCTGGCCATTAGCAGGGGCTGGATTGGAAGAGGAGCAGCTGGGATAAAAGCTGCTGTCCCTATAGGAAAGCAGCGTCGCAGTTTTACCTGCTGTGCCACAATGTCGGCCCCAGGTCAGTGGTTTTTAATGTATTTAATATATTCAGAGTTGCACAGTCATTGCCATAACCAACCATCAGCTGCAGAGCCCCGACACCTCTTGGAGACGTCACTGCACAGTTGTAACTTGAGGTTTCTGAGAAGTCTTTGAAATTAAAGAATGTGATTTTGTTTTTCTGATTTTTATTATGAAAAATGTAGACATCACAGTTCAGTTCTACCATTAATAGTTTGCTATGATTCCTTTGTCACATACCTGTGTATCCATCCTTTTATTCATCCACTCATCCATCATACACAGTACATGCATTTTTAAATAGGTTTATTTATTTATTTGAAAGTCAGAATTATAGAGAGATAGGAAGAAACACAACAAGAGATCTTCCATCTGCTGCTTCACTCCCAGATGGCTGTAGCAGTCAGGGCTGGGCCAGGCTGAAGCCAGGAACTTCATCTAGATCTCCCACGTGGGTGCAGGAATCCAAGCATTTGGACCATCTTCTGCTTTCCCAGGCCATTAGCAGAGCCTGGATGGGAGGTGGAGCAGCTGGGACTCAAACCAGAGCTCATATGGGATGCTGGGGGCATTGCACGTGGTGGTTTCACCTGCTAAGCGACAATAGCAGCCCCTGTTCATGCTTTTGAAGTGAGTTGCAAATGTCACCGTATTTCCACCTAAAAAGCTCGGTGTGTGTGTGTCAGTGACCCGAGTTCATGCGTCCTCAGTAGTTTCCAGTTGTTTTCAATATATGGGGAGCTGTTTGTGGCCCAGCATGCACTTGGCCCTGGCGCTTGAGAATGCGACTCTGAAGTTGTTTGCTGCAGTGTTCTCCATGCACTACATCCGCAGTAGGTAGCGTGCTGGTCCATCCACGTCTGTCCTGGTGTTCTGACCGTGTAAGTCTTCTCCCAGTTGCTCAGAGCGGGATCTGCAGCTGTCCAAACATGGCATGGAGCTGTGTGTGCCTCCATGTCATTGTAGCCATTTTTTGCTCTCTAATTTCATTGTCTTTTATTACATCCCCCAATTTGTATGACTGTTGAGCCCCGTTGGTGGATTCCTTTTTCCACACAGACGTTTTGTCTTTGGGAATACTCTCTTCTTGCTGCCTGCTGTGGGTGGTGTGCGTGTACCCTCTCCAGGACGGTGGTCAGATGCCATGCTCTTCAAAAGGGACACCTGTTTCTTCCTGCTCACCTTAAACCTGTTTACGTTTTTATATTTAAATAGCCCCTCTTGTGGATAGGTGATGAATCTTGCTTTTTATCTAGTGAGATAATCTCTGCTTTTTATTGGGATCTTATGTTCATTAATATTTATTGGTACTTGACTTAAGTCTACCATTTTATTCCTGGTTTCTTATATGTCCCCTCTGCTTTCTTTTGAACCATCTTTCTAATAATGCGATATGTTATGATTGTGTGCATGCATTTACAGATGAATCATATTCGTTCATAACCCCGTCAGCTCTTTATCCTCTTTACATCTTTTATTTCTTGGTTTTAGTTTTATACTTTTTTTTGTAACCTTGTCTCTTTGCTGAGTAGTGTTTCTGCTCACTTCTTGTCAGACTGTTTCCTTAATGTCCTTGAGTGCTGTGTTCACGACCTCACGACCTGTGTCTGGTGATCTCAGCACCCAGCTCATCGCAGGTTGATACCAGTTTGCTGATAAGATTGGATCGTAAATTTCTTGGTTCTGCAAGGCCAGTTAGGTTTTGCTTCTATCCTGGACATCACAGGGCTGTGTTGTGGAGTCTCTGGATTCTGTTATATTTTCAAGGGAATTGATTTAAAAACAAATCCAGCAGGTACTTATCTTTGTTGGACTCTAATTGAAAATTCTCTCTCTTGAGTATCTCAACTACTGTCTTGTTTACACTTAGCTGAAGTTCACTGGCTCTGCTGGCTGCACACAGGGTTCAGGAACGGCCCCCCGATGCGGGCAGGGTCCATGCGCGTTCTGGGCTCTGCTCTGCGGACTTCTCTCCCCTGACCTCGCCTTGCGTGCATGCCCGGATCCGTCTGCCGGTTCCTCTGGCCAAGAGAAGAGGCGGCTCCTCTGCTTGGATTCCCTGCCGTGTGGTCTGCTTGGTCTGTTCTCAGGCCAAAGATCGTGAAGAAAGGGAAAACACCCCCACGTGTCTCCCCCCATGCCAGCTTTCCTCACGCACGTGCCTGTTTCGCCGCGCCCTCCGATGCCTTCAGATTGCTGCTTGTTTGAAAAGCTTTTGCCTGGAATGCACCGTCGCGCTGTGCCGGGCGGCTGGAGCATAGTCAGACGCGCGCGGCCCTCTTGGCCCCGAAGCCCTCGCGTGGCCCGTGTTTACTGACCCCAGCCCTCTCCCTGCCCTGCGAGACAGCGCTGAGGCCTCTGGGAACCTGTCTGCTGAAGTTCCGTCTCCAGTGAGGGCACACTGTCGAGGTGCTCCGTGCTTTCTTTTTTTTATTTTATTTTATTTTACTTCTTTCTTTATTTAGGTTTCGCCTCGTGCCTCGTGTGGCCCTGGGATGGCGTGACTGCTGCCCCCTTGCCACCAAGGGCTGCTCTGCCCCTCTGTTCTGGCCACTGGGAGCTGCTGCTCCGGGCGGGCAAAGCTCGAGGGGACTCTTCTTGCTTTCTGAGAGCAAGTGACCAAATTCCTGATCCAAACGGGAATCCTTTAGGTCAATGTCCAGAGATCCCCAAATCCATAGCTGTCGTTTGTCCACTCCTTAACTGACACCAGGAAGGTCCTCGTGACCTGACCAGGGAAACCAAGAGGGCAGGGCCTGCCAGGGCCCCATCTCCTTTGCCAAGAGCTGGACGAGGGCCGCGTGTTGTCCTATAGTGCCACTGCCCTCTGAGGTCACAGCCTGCACTCCCTGGTGGGTGCTGATCAGGGGGCCAGCTCCTCTGACGGAGACGAGGAACTGGGGCTTCAGAGGCTGAGGGACTTGAAGGAGGAGTTGGGCGGGTTCAGGCCCAGCTCCGCCTCTCTCCGGAGCCCGCAAGCTCGGGATCTGCTCCGGAGTGTCTGTGCCGCCCAGGCACTTCCTGCGGCTCTGCACTCGCATTTCCTCCCTCAGGCCTAGAGAAGATACCTGCACAGCCGCACAGCAAAGCTCGCCCCGAGCTCCTGCGGGCAGGAGACGGAGCCCGTGCCGCAGGCCTGTGTACCTCCTCTGCCCGGTCTGCCTTTTGCACGTCCACGTGGCCGCATCTGCTCACACTTTGGGCCAGCAGTTGGCTGCAGTTCCTCACGCACTCTGTGGGGGGGACAAGGCGGTCACCGCCGTGTTAGCCTTGGGACATCACCTTCGCTGTGCTGTGTGGGTGCCGCCGAGCCTGGCTTCTCCCTGCCTGCGGTGGGAGGGAGAGGCTGGGCTGAGGGCGTGGACTGCCCTCCTGCCAGGGCCTGGCCTGCTCTCCCACCAGCCACTCTGCACTGTTTTCACGCCTCTTCTTGAGGTCTTGCAGCCACAAACCTGGCTACTTTTGAGTGAAGCCACACCTCATTCTCTATTTCTGGGTGCTGGGGCAGCACCTGCCTCTGGCCTGAGGTGCGCTGGCCCTCCGGGGCCTCCACGCATGCTCCCTCAACGTCTGTCTTCATCCTGCTCATGGTGGGTGTGGACTGCAGTCCCCTGCTGAGCGCTGGGGCACAGGGCGAGCGCTGACATCTCCGAGGAAGGGCCGCAGGGCCTCCGGGGGCTCTGCCCGGCCCCCAGTCCTGCCGCACCACCCGTGGCTGAGGCTTTCCCTCACCTGCGCCAACGTGTCTGGGCCCACCAGGAAACCAGTCACGCAGGTCCCACCTCCGTCACCTCTCAGGGGTCCCTGGTGCTGTGGCTTTCTGGCCAGCACACTTTGCCTGGGCCCCTCCCTGACTGCCCCTCACGCGGGCCCAGGGCTTCTCGGGGTAGCAGCTCTGTGCCTTGAGAGCCGTGGGTGACCTTGCCAATGGCTGGCTCCCACCCCCAAAGCCCCATCAGCCCTGACAGTTGGGAGGAGGGGACGGGCCTTGGCCACAGTGCTGCCCCTCCCCTTGGCTGTTGGGGCCGGGGGCTCGGCCCGTGCAGCTGGACTGGGGAGTGTGGCCTGAGATTCCTGCTCCGGCTCTGCAGGGGGCAGGTGTGCTCGGCTGTGCGTCTGACTCATTCACTTTTTAATGTTTTTTCCCCATTTCATTCTGATGTTTCATTTCCTTCCATCTGGCTCTGTGAGGTTTTTCACAGTATGAAATTTAAAATTAAGATAACGAAGATGATAATACTGGTTGGGATTGAACACAGCGAAGAATCTGCAATTAAAATAAACGTCCGTGTTGTGTTTGGTTTCCTTCTCCATTTCTCTGTCCAGCAATTTGTGTCAGGTTGTCGGGCGATGAGGAAGGGGAGACGTCCAGCCTGAGCTGCTTGGGGAGGGGCCTGTGGTTGCAGCCTGTGCTCCTTGTGCCTGGGGCGGGGGCTGTGGAGTGTTTGGGGTGGGAGTGGGGATGGGGGTAGCTGAGGAGGGTGTGTGCCAATCACATGACCCGTCAGTGCACCCCAGATGCGTGGCTGTCGCCCAGTCCAGCTCACAGATGTGTGGCCTCCCCCAAAAAAGACCAAACTGGGCTGTTGCTTATAAAATTCTGACATTTTGGATTCCATCTTTGGTACCTCGAGGAGGCAGAAGAGGCAGCACCCGAAGATCTGCCTGGCTGTGTCATTCATTCCTGGTCACCACCGCACAGGGACTGGGGCCAGGACTCCGCACCCCCTCTCTTCCTGGGCCCCAGATGCACCCTTGCTGTCACTTCCAACCCGGAGGAGTCTTCCTCGTTCACGAATTTAGGACGGCGAGATGGGGCAACTGTGAATAAGCTGCCGTTATGTAAGACCAGGGTGTCCCTCCAGCCAGCCTCAGCGTGTGAGCTCTGGCCTGTCCAGACCGGGCACGGGGGGCCGCAAGAGCCCACCGCAGCCTTGAGACAGGTACTGACGCCTTCCTTCCACCTGCAGGCCTGGATCTTGACGAACAGCCTGCACGGTGCCGGGCAGAGCCCACCCAGCACATGGGAGCTGGGGGCTGGGGAGGGGTCTTGACTCACAGACTCGGTCTTCTCAGGGTGACTTCCTGCCTTCCCAGGGGTCTCATGAGCCCTCACCTGGCTTGTCCCCGGCTCTGCCCCCTACTAGCCTCTGTGGCAGGTTCTGCCACCTGCCCTCCACTCTCCTTCCTGGCTTGCAGGCTCGCTCTTGGCTCTGTGGGTTCGGGGACCCAGCCAAGGTGTCACATCTTCTGGGGACTTCCCATGGTCTCATTCTGGGCTTTTGCTCCTTCTCTGGCTCCTATGGTGTGTCCCCCAGTATCTGTGTCTCCCCAGGACACATAGCCGCTTCTGCTGGATTTGCCCTGGGCCTCAGTAGCTGGCAGAGGAAGCAGACACCTTGGCTCTCCTGAGCTGTTTGCTGAGAGGAAGGGAGGAAGCGCGGAGCTGTGTTCAGTCCTGCCTTATTTCTCCTTTGGCCTTGGAGAAGTGACCGACGTGACTGGAAGGACCAGCTGCTTCCGAGCTCTCGCAGGCAAACAGGTGACCAGCTCGCAGCCTGCTTCTCAGCTGTCTTCACACCCCGAGGGTGTTGCCGGGACTTTGCTCCGCTCGCCAAAGGCTGGCCGTGCTGTGTGTGGGGCAGGAGGCCACGCTTTATTGTTCCAGTTCAGGAGTTCGTTTCTGTCCCCAGTTGTCAGCTGCACACTCCAGAGGGCTTGCTCCTGTCAGCGTCTCCGTGTCGGGGCGTGTTCCGCGCCGAGCCAGGCTCCTGGAATCCGCTCCCTCGAGGCTGACTTGTGTGACGTGCAGCCCCACACCTGCCAGACGGCTCAGGTGGCATCACCTCGCCGTGTCTGTGTTCCTCGGCCTTGCCGGGCCCCGGAGCCGGGGTGAGGCTGGGCAGCAGCGCCGAGAAAGCTCCATCACCCGTGCTTAATGTGATCCGAAGCCGCGGTGACATTTATGTTAGCATTTGCACTTCACGCTGTGCCTGCCTTCCCAGGGTTCTCACAGCTCTGCCCTCTGCCAGGAGCCGTTCTGGAACCACCTCACGGCAATCCTCCCACCGCCCGCTCCTGGCCGTGTCGCCTCTGGACCCGGCTCGTCCCTGTCTCTTGCTCGCACCGCACCTACCTCTTCGTCCCCCGGCTGCCACCTCCCGGTCCTGGCTGCTTCCAGCTGAGCCCCAGGAGTGGGGAGTCTTTTCTCCTTGGAGATGGAACTGGTCAGCCCGTGAGGGTTCCCTCGTACATCCTCTTTAGGAAACAAGGGAAAGGGTGAAGAGAATAACATAAATGATGCCAGACCCCCCACCCAGAACCGCCGCCTTCACTGTGCACACCCACAACTCTGCTGGCGTCTGTGCCTCGGTTAAGGCTTTATGCAAAGCAGGGGTCCTTTTGTTCCCACTCTTGGAGCTTGCCTTTTCCCTCTTGTCCAAGTTTTCATTGTCCTTCTTCAGGAGAAGAATTCTTCATGGCTTCCCAACATTCAGTGAACAGTTGACATGAGCAGACTCTTCCTGGCGGTGGGGCCCTTCCCCCGGGGGCAGTGCGGTTTGGTGCACACTTAGCTCTCGGCCCCCTTCGCAGGTTGCTCCGTCCCCATGGGCCCTGTGCCCAGCCCTGCTGGGGCACCTGCAGGGCCCCGTGGGTGTGCGTCTGGTGCCTTTGACCTCACTCCTGACCGCAGGGCCTGCGTCTGTGTCTCTGGTGTATACAGGCTGCTGCTTAGGTCACGTTTTATGATTGAGTGAATGTATTGCCACACTCAAAGGTCCCTGGAATGAGCTTGGTTCTCTGTCTCCCAGTCCCCCTTAGTAAGACTGATGCATTGGGACAAACGTGGCACCCGCTGCCTTGGCCTGGACGAGGGTGAGTCTTAGCAGCCATGGGGGGTTGCGGTGGCTCTGGGCAGCACCCCCTCAGTGCCACACCGCCCCTGTCTGGCCTAGAAGCAGGGGAGGGGTCCTGTGTGCACGTCTTGGCACTGCTTCCAGCTCAGGCGTTGGGGTGACTGTGGAGCCTGCTGTGTGCCTTGATTTCCCCATCTGTGCTGGGGAGCATGGAGGCTGAGCTGGAGGTGCTGCATCACACGGCACGAATCCGAAACAGCACCCTCAGCACGTGGTTGGTTCTACAGCAAGTCCCCCGGGCCTGAGGCCAGCAGACTGGGTCAGAATGCAGCGTCCGGAGCAGCGTGTTCCAGCGTGGGGTTCAGCTCTCGGGCTTTGCGCAGGAATGCCACGCTGCGTGTGCCACGTGCGCCACTCCTCCGTGAGCTCTGCGGTGGGGTCCCCGCCGCCCGTTGTGCAGGGCCTGGCAGGAGGGACGGAAGGGGTTACACAGACCTGTCGAGGACCCCACCTCACCGTGCACCTGCTCCGTTCTCTGTCATTTAATCCTGGTAGGAACGCAGCAGCGCAGGTTGTTTTCCTCAGTCGAAAGTGAGGCCCTTGCGGCCCAGAGAAGTGAG
Organism: Oryctolagus cuniculus; assembly: GCF_964237555.1. NCBI lineage: Eukaryota > Metazoa > Chordata > Mammalia > Lagomorpha > Leporidae > Oryctolagus > Oryctolagus cuniculus. The sequence goes on along the minus strand of NC_091437.1, from coordinate 165,146,435 downwards.
ACAAGACGGAGAGGTTTCGGAGGCTGGTGTCACGGCACAGGGAGCGAAGCTGCTGCCTGCGAGCTGGCATCCCACGTCAGAGCACTGGTTCAGGTCTCAGCTGCTCCAGTTCCAATCCAGCTCCCTGCTAATGGGCCTGGGAAAGCTGCAGAGCATGGCCCACTCCAGGCCACTGGAGCCATTTGGGAAGTGAACTAGTGGATGGAAGATCTTTCTCTCTCCCCCCTGCCTTCCTTCCCTCCCTCCCGCCTTCCTGCTCTCCCCTTCAAAAACACACATCTTTAAAAATAAAAAAGAGGGGCCTGTGCTGTGGTGTAGCTGGTAAAGCTGCCGCCCGCAGTGCTGGCATCCCATATGGGCGCTGGTTCAAGTCCTGGCTGCTCCACTTCCAATCCAGCTCTCTCCTATGGCCTAGGAAGGCAGTGGAGGATGGCCCAAGAGCTTGGGCCCCTGCACCCACGTAGGAGACCTGGGAGAAGCTCCTGGCTCCTGGCTTCGGACTGGCAAAACTCTGGCCATTGGGATCATTTGGGGAGGGAACCAGCAGATGGAAGACCCCCCCCCCCCCCGCCTCTCTGTAACTCTGCCTTTTAAATAAAATAAATAAATCTTTAAAAATTTAAAAAAATAATTTTTTAGAAGAGTAGGAGGTTTCAGAGCTGGTTGGGCCCCGTGTCCCTGGGAAGCGGGCGGGGCAAGTAGGGCTTCCCATGGTGGATGTGAACATAGAAGCAGCAGTTCTGTCCTCCCTTCACTTTCCCTGACGGACGTGTCCAGGATTACCAAGCCCACTCTGTCTTTTTCTAAGGGTTCTCACACATTCCTGCGTCCGTCGGCCTCTGCATGGCTGTGTGGGACCATTTCCGGGTAAACACATGTCCACCCTGAGTGGTGAGGCGACAGGTGCGCCAAGGAATACCTTCAGCTGTGTGTCTCTCCTACTGTGTCTTACCAGAGACCTGTGCCCCTCGTCTCACTTCCTTCTCACCACCAGCCAAAAGCTGGCACTCTCCCCGCTACCCTAGTGAACAAGGTGAGACGTCTGGATGGTTACCTGGCTCTACCCAGGCCACAGACAGGACTGGGCAGCTCCGGAGCTGCAGACCCAACTGTGGGAAGCTCCAGGCTAGGCTGTGCTGGTCTTTGGGTCAGCATGCTGTCCTGTCCAGGCCAGGGTCTCTGTGTGCCTGTAACTGGAACCTCCGGAGTGGGCGCTGTGTGTCTGAGAACGGCCTCTGGTCTGCAGTGGGGCCGTGGAGGTTGCTCTGCCGGGCAGGAGGCCGTTCCCTGCAGGTAGGATGAAGGAGAACCGCTTAGTATTTTAGAAGTGATGGCTCAATCAAGGGCTGATTATTGAGAAAAGATGTTCTCTGCGCTGTGAGTGCCACCAGGTAGCACCCGGAAAGCCAGTCAGCAGTGCGCCTGCTGAACCCTGAAGGCCCCAGCTGTTCCGTGTGTGCAAATCGTCATGCGTGGTCCTCATTGCTGCCGTCAGAAACCACACTGACGGAGTCCGCCTTCCAGGACAGCCCGCTTTGCTCATGCAGCGCCCACGGTCACTTGCCTCTGTCCGCCCGTCTGTCTCTGTACTGGAAGCCAGGGACTGAGCCGCCTCTTCCTGGGGCTCTGACTGACTGCGTCTGCACACAAGCATTTGGTTGAAGGAATGAAAGCACTGGCACAACTCGGTCTCTTTTCCTTTAAATTTGTTTTCAAAAATGAAGCCTGTGAAATCCAACTTCTCACCCAGATTTCTGTAGCTCATTGTCTGGTAGAGGTGGGAACTCCGGACAGACGCTGGCGCAGCCAGGCCAACACAGAAGATAATTCCGGTGCCGCACCCACAGTGGCGTGGCACCATCGACAGCTGGGTGTCGTCTAGTCTTTACCTGGCCTTGCTCTTCTGGAGAGGAGGAGTCACCAGTCAGGGAGGGACTGCAGCTTGTCTGAGCTCACAGAGCTGCGGGTGGTGGCTCTGGGATTTCTGTCAGTCCAACACCCGGCACTCATTTCAGTGATCTTCCGACTGCCTGTGAATTGAGCTGGAACACCTAGTGTGGCCAGACGGACACCACCCCGGGAGCAGCTGGGAGGGAGGAAGAGTGGTGTGCAGGCCTTGCAGAGGGGCCCGGGTCTGAGGGGCACTCAGCTGGTGCTCAGGGAGGTGAGGACTGGGTAGCAGCCTGGAGAGGCGTCCTGCCGAGGGCTCCACCTGCAGCCCTGTTGTGCCAGGGCCTCTGGTGGTGAGCTCACAGCTGAGGTTTGTAGCTGCTGTGCTGAATGGATTCACGAGAGCTGGGAGTCGGGTTGTGCAGGAGACACGATGCCTCAGCCTGCAGGTGGGTTGCGTTTGGTTCCCAGTGTCCTGATTCCTTCATAACTCATAGCATACTCGTGTGCCGATTGGGCTGGTTACAGAGCATCTTGTCTCCGATAGGGACAGGGTCCCAGCAAGGCAGAGCGCTCTTCCCTCGGCACACGGATCCTGGGCTTAGGGTCTGCACGACAGACCTAGGCTCGGGCTGGGGGCTGAGAGGCCCTTCCGGAGCAGTGCCTGTTGCACCAGGCCTGGAGGATGCCCGGGGGTCACCCAGGGAGAGCCCTGCTGGCTACCACCCCGAGTGTCAGTGTGTCACAGCAGAGTCGCCGCCATCTTCCCACCGCTGAGCTGGGGCCCCACGTGCCATTCCCATCCCAGGAGTCTGGCCAGTGCCCCTGGCTTGCACTGGGGGCAGGGAGAGACAAATGTTCATGTCACGTCCAGCCTCAGACCCCAGACCTGATGTGGCATGCGTGCCTGTACCCAGGTCTGGTGGCTGCAGCCTCGTGGGCAGGCCTGACCCTCTGTGACGTCCTCTTGCGGTGGCCATGCAGGGCACGCCTGGTGGTGTGAGAGTTGCAGGGGCCCTGGGGGCTGCCTCGGTCTCCCCGCTGCCCCCGGGCGTCCAGTGCTTTCGAGCTGTGGCTCTGGGCTTTTCGGGGCTTTTCTCTCTCTGAATTGTCTTGTTGCTTGTCAGAGCTCCTGCAGTGCTTGACAACTTCCCTGTGAATAAGGGGAGAAAAATTGAAGCATAACTCATGCGCCGAGTAGCATTCCCTGATTCGGATGTGTGGCGAACAGCTCGGGGTGATTTTCATTCTTCGTTTGCGACAGGGTCTCTCTGACAGGCCATCGTCAGCCGCTGTGGAGCAATGAATCACAGTCGCACTCTCGGCGCCAAATGAGTTTAATTTCTCATTGTTGCGCTTGTGATCCTGGACACCACTGCGAAGCGGGGAGTGGTCAGGGCGGCGGTCTCAGAGAGGCCTGCCCGTGCCCAGGTTGCACAGATGCGGTTTTGTGAGCGGGACCATCTCAAGTTGGTGCCCCGTGCAGTCACCCAGCGCAGGGCGCTCCGTGCACACGGCGCGTGACCCCACTGATAGAATCTCGTGTGAAGACGCCCTACCCTGTGCCGGCGTGTCATCGACTCCCCAACCCTCAGTTTTCCCTTCTGTGAAGTGGGGATGTTAATGCCCAGCTCCTACAGGGGTTGTGATGACTGCAGGAAACAGGGCGTCTGGCGTCCGCTCACACCAGTTACCTCTTACAGATACCCTCAGATTTCAGATTAGAAGGCTGAGCCTCATGAGGCTGAAGGAGGTTTGTGATGACCTCACCGCTGGTGGTTGTGGAGATGGGGTTAGAATCATCTAGAAACGGCTTCTCTGAGCCCGAGGGAGCAGCCTGGGAGGTAGGGCAGAGTCAGGGCCTCGGTCTGCTTTCTGCACTGGGCAGTCGGGTGACCCGCTTGTGCCTGCCTGTGGGACGAGGGGCTGATGCTGGTGAACTGTGAGGTGCACGGTGAGTACTCAACACTGTCCCTGTTCCGTCCTTGTGAGCCCCCGGGCAGTCCATTCTCTCCCTTTCCTCCTCCTGGCGTCTCATGCATAGGACAGCACGCAGACCTGGCAGTCTGCAGGGCTGGCTGGACGCGTCTCCCTGTGGGTCTGCCCCTCACTGTCTGTAAAGGGCCTAGAAGTGTTGGGATTGGCTTCATATGTTCACCTTCCCCTGCCACCTCTGTGTCCCTTTAATGTCTGCCCTGGAAAAGGGGGTTGTAGGTAGTGCCAGGCTGCCTCCTCACAGACCTGTCTGGCGCTTGCTGTTTAAATGCAAAACAGAAGTTCATTTCCAAGGCTTTGATCTCATCATTAACTCCCTTGTCTTTCCATGTACTCCGGAGCCATCCATCCATCCTACCTGCTCCGCAGCGGGGTTCTGCCAGATGGAGGACTCTTCCTGCTGCTTATCGTTCACGCTAGTTGTCACCCGCAGGTCGACTGCGGCTCTGCGGCCCCTCCCAGGAGTCGGGGAGGGGTATGGGGGCAATAAATGCAATTTGAAATAGACGGCACAAGACTTCAACCACTCACCTGTCACATCTAAGACAGGAGGTCCCCACAGTAAGAGACATGAAGCAGTGCTTGTCCGACACCTGTTACCTGCTGTACACCTTGCTAAGTTACCTGTGCGTAACAGAAGTTTAGAGAAAGGGCAGAACATGATTGGAGCATCTGCAGTTTGTCCTGATGGCTTTCTGTGTGCCGCGTGCTGCTCCCAGGCCTGGACCTGCCCCCATTCTGCGTGCTTGCCTCCCTCGGTTGGGCCACTGGAGAGAGGCCTGGGCTGGACCGTGAGGACAGGTCCCAGTGCCTTCGCCTGATACCCTTGGCAAATCCCATGAAGTCTCGGCCGTGGTCATGGGCCCGGGGTATCTCAGCATTCACTGGTCATGCACTTGCATGTGGATGTGTGGCATCGTAATCCCCGAAGTTGCAGGGCACACGCAGGACACGGCTTCAGAAGAGGCTCAGTGTCACCGTTCCGGTGGCTGTGGAAGTGCATCGGGCAGCAGATGGCTCGGTGAGGCGAGAACGCCAGCGCCAGGAGCTCAGTGGCTGCCCGGGGCCCAGGAGGGCTGAACTCTGGCTGCTCTGCTTCAGCAACTCTGAGGCCAGCAGCTGTGGTGAGAACGGCCGTCTCGGGGTTGTTTAACTCGGGCGTGTCAGGTTTCATGTCGTCCAGGGCTGCTCACGGCCTCTGCCGCCCTGTGTGGGACTCGGTCGCCGGCATGCCGGGTGGGATGGGCATGGTCCCCACATCTGTGACTTGGCCGTCACAGCCACAGGAAGCTGTCTTGGACCTAGCCTGTAGAGGGTTGCTGTGATTTAACACCTTCTCGGGACAGTCGCTTTTGTTCTAAAGGAACAGGACCGAGGTGCTGCCAGTCACAAAGCTACCCCCCGGGGGAGCTGCCTGGTGGAGACTCTGCTCCCTGCCCCTCAGCCATCTCCCTGCTGCGGCTCCCTGAGTTCTGGGTGTACAAGGCCTTGCATTGGGGCTCGCGGGGGATTCCACAGAGTACGACTCACCCCACGCCCTGAGTGCCCACATTTTTCTTTAGAGGCAAAATGTGGGGCGAAGCCAGTAAGCGCCACAGACAGACTGCATCTGTGTGGGGCTAGGGGTACGCCATGGGGAGGAGCTGGGAGATCGCAAAGCCCAGAGAGCCACAGAACATGGGGGTCCCCAGTGATCACTCAGCGGCCAGGCAGGTGCTGTGGGTGTTTCTGTTTTATAGACGACGAAGCGGAGACTGCGGATGGCCAGCCCGTCAGCAGCCCCGGGCATGAGGTCTGAGTCTCCGGCTCCCGGAGCCAGGTGTGCACCATGTGTGTCTTCAGAGCACCTCAGGAGAGGGCTGCTGACGTGAGCAGACTGCATGTGTGCCAAGTGTACGCTGTGACAAGCACACACCGGGGGTTGTGAGCACACTCGGTAGAGCCCGCTCTCACGCTCCCTAGACGTCCCCCGTGCTTCTTGTGGACTCGCGCCTTTCCGCCGCTACAGGTTAGCTAGCGTGTCTGTCCCGGAGCGTCATTTAGCGGGGTCCGGGAGTGCGTGTGTGCTCTCGTGTGACGTCACTCAGCACAGTGACGCCGAGACGGAGCCCCCTCCTCGGCATGGAACGGTAGCTGTCCCCTTTCACAGCTGCCTGGTGTCGCCCTCCAAGTCTGTGCCACTGTCTGCTGAGGGGCATTGGGCATCGCCTACTTTGTGGCTGTTGTGGTTACAGCTACTGTGACCGTTCATTTACAAGCCTCTCTCTAGGTAAACGTGTAGCAGTGACATTGCAGGCGCACGCATCCCAGCGCGTGCGTAACCGTCCGGGAGATCACCAAGCCGTCTCCAGTGGCTGTGCGTGACGGGTCCAATTCCTCCCTGCTGGACAGGCTCCGTCTTTGCCGTTGCAGCCATCCTGGTGGATGTGTCTGTCGTGATTTTAAAAATTCCTATTCCCTTAATAACTGCTGACTGTGCGTCATTTTTTAAGATTTATTTTATTTGGGAGTGGGAGTTCCAGAGAGGGAGAGCAATCTTCCATCTGCTGGTTCACTCCCCAGATGGCTGCAGTGGCCCCGGCTAGGCCAGATCATCCAGGTGTCCTGCACGGGTTGGGGGCCCAGGCACTCGGGCCGTCCACTGCTGCTTCCCCAGGTGCATCAGCAGGGAGCTGGATTGGAAGGGGAGCAGCCAGGACTCAGATGGGCGCCCGCGTGGGATGCCGGCGTCGCAGGTGGAGGTTTCACCAGCTGCACCACAGAGCCGGCCCCTGCCCTGTGTGTGGTCTTGCACACTCATTGGCCTTTCCTATGCTTTCTTCGGTGAAGCATCTGGATGCATACTCTGCCCCTTTCTAACCCGGCGTTTTTCTCATTGTCGTGTCTTGAGCGTTCTGTGGTCTGGACGGGAGATGGTCTGGTCTGTGGCTGGCTGCAGCGTGCTGCTGTGTCTGTCCCACTTGTGAGTTCCTCAGGGGTCCAACCTCAGTCCAGTCCTCTGCTGGCCGGAGTCCGTTACGTACATAGCCGGGAGCTGAATCTGAACCCTGGGTGTGGCTCCCGGTTCTGTTTTCAGTGCTGTTGAAATGCTGGGTCAGGTCTCAGATTTGTGCAGGTTCACACTTGGAATTGGAGGCTCCCTTTCTCTGGCTCACCCCTCCAAGTCCCCCTAGCTCCATAGACACATCCTCTAGCCTCCTGGATTCCCTGGACAGGCAGACGGTGTTCCTGTGGGTGTCTGGGCTGTGGGTGCCACCCAGCTCCACACCGAGCTGCCCACTCCTGCTGGATAAAACGCTCTCGGTTCCTCATGGTAGAGGCTTTTCTCCAGTGCCAGCTCCACGGCAGGCCTCTCCCTGGCTGTGAGCTGGCAAGGACCCAGCCACCCGTGTCCACCCTGGCAAGGGGAGAAAGGTGCATGCAGGCCGGTCTTTCCCCGTGTGCCTCAGCAGGGAAACAGCTGGGTGGAAGGTGAGCCCTCCAGTGAGGGCGGACTCCAGTGGGCTGGGCGCCGGGAGTAGGGAGCCACAAACCCTGGTGATGCCCTAGGCAGGAAGTTGTAGGAGATGCTGCTGAGCCCTGTGATGTTCTCAAGCGTGTGGAGGGGCAGGTGTGTGGCACAGAGGTTATCACAGCTTGGGACGCCTGAATCCCATAATCAGAGCATTGGTTTGAGTCCTGGCTGCTCCACTTCTTGTCGCGCTTCCAGCTAATGCACCCTGGGAGGCACCAGGTGATGGCTCAAGTGCTAAAGTCCCTGCCATCCACGTGGGCGACCTGGGTGGAGTCCAGGCTCCTGGCTTCAGTCTAGACTATCCCTTGCTGTTGACGGCATTTGGGGAGTGAAGCAGCAGATGGAAGATCTCCTTCCCTCTCTTGCACCCACCTCCTCCTGCCACCTGTCATCCCACTGGTGTCACCACCTTGTTTGTATTCCTCACCGTCCCAGGGGTTCAGGAGCGGCAGTGCCTGCCACCAGGGGCCTCGTGAGGATGGCGGTGGTGCTGTGTCCCAGTGACAGCCCCACACGGGCCGTTGCCTCATTTGTAAATCCTAACGCCTTCCCAGCACCGTGCCCCTGAGTGGGCTTTGGCTTTCTGAAGATGCACATGGAATTGTTATTTTCTAAAGGAATATTAATGCTTTATTCCATTCTGTATTTACACTCTTTGTTGATGGTTATGAGAACATTGTTGTAGGCGCGGATGATAATTAGCCAGTTTCCAATGTCTGAATCCCTGAGAATTCCATCACTTGGTATTGCCGTTCTCCTGGGGGCCATTTGGGTTTGAATTTGGGCCCTGTTGCACCCTCCAGGTGGGTCTCTGCACAGGCTCCCGCCTCTCCCACCTTTGGGGCCCCAACCGCAGTCCCAGCAGGCAGCAGGAGCCCTCAGAACCAGGCCTGCTCTGTATATAGGTGCCCGATTCCTGCCGAAGGGACACTGACACCGCAAGAGCTGGAGAGAGCAGACGGGGGCTGCAGTGGTGTTGCTGCCACCAAGCCCCAGAGGAGGCAGGGTTCCAGGGGTGAGATGTGGCTGAGGCAGGTGCACACCCCTGAGGCAGAGGGGGGATCTGGGGTGAGCCGGGGCCCTGGCAGGCTGTGCCAGAGGAGAGAAGCAGCCTGGCATGGGGTGTGATAGAGTCTGAGGTGCAGTGAGTTCTCAAGCTGTGGCGATGGCAGCAGTCACGAGTCTTGTGCACAGTCGGCTCCAGTGTGCAGTGCCACGGGGCCAGTCCGAGCCTGTGGGACCTGCCACGTGCACCCCACGGGATGGCTGAACCTCAGCTTCCTTCTCTGTGGGTTTGGTCTGTGATGGCTGCCACTGTGCCACGGGGTCCATGAGTGGGTGCCTGCCTCGTGGGAGCCCCGCCTTTGGGGCCATGTGGAGTGCAGGTGCAGTAGCCAGGTCTGCAGAGTCAGGGGCCCGGGCCCGGCCCAGGCACATGGTGCACTGCCCTGCTGCCGGCTCACGCACATGCCAAGGACCCTCACCACAAGTCGGCACGGCGTTGTGCCAGAGCAGACCGGTGTCCTGACATGGAAAGGTTTCTGTCGATGAAGGCAGATGTGGCACGGGAGTCCCACAGGTTCGGCCCCATTGAGCAGGAGCCGCTCGGCACAGGGACCTCGGTGAGCGTGGAGGTGAGCGGGGCCGCGTGCTCCCCGTCTTTCCGCGGGCTCTCGGTTCCCTTTGTGTCTGCCTTCCCCAGGGGATCCGTTGCCAGCTGCTCTATAAACAGCGACTTCAGGATTTGACCGCTGCCTCCTGATCAGCTTGAGGAGGGAACCTGCTAGAATCTTTCTGTCTTTTTCAAAGATTTATTTATTTATTTGAAAAAATTACACAGAGAGAGAAACAGACAGCAGAGAGTGAGCCTCCATCCTCTGTTCATTCCCCGTGTGGGTACAACAGCTAGCTCTGGGCCAATCCAAAGCCAGGAGCCAAGAGCTTCATACACGTCCCCCACCTGAGTACCAGCAGCCCGAGCGCTCAGGGCATCCTCCACTGCTTCCCAGGCTTATCATCAGGGAACCGGTTCATAAGTGGAGCAGCCAGGACTGGAATTGGTGTCCTTATGGGATGCCAGCACTGCAGGCGGAGGCTTTACCAGCTATGCTATGATGCCAGCCCTCACAGCGTCTTAAATCCGGTGTCAGAGGCACTTTCGAGGCTCACTCTTGCATTCTTTCTTTAGGGACACACTAGAAAAACCTGCCTGAGAGGATCCAAATCTCCCTCTCTCTGCCCTTGGCTCTCTGGGTCCCAGTAGGCACCCTGGCTTGCGTCCTCTGTCTGCTGGCAGCTGAGGACACCTGGCCACCTCCCCCGCTCTGTCCTTCGGAACTTTTGACCCTGATGCTGGGCTTTGGCTCTGAGCCGTGTCCCAGGTGTCACTTGGAATGGGAGAGGAGGCCGTGTGGATCTCTGTCCCCTCTGCTCAGCTGCCTGGCCACACCCTGGGCTGCTCCATGGAAGGAAGTGCCGTATGCCCCCATGTAGACCTGATGCTGGCTGGCCATGGCATTGCCTGGATCTCTGTGCAGGTAAAGCCCCTTTCAAGGGTCAGTCTTGGAGGGAGATGGAAACGAGTGAGCTACTCGTGTGTCCACTGCCGGCACCCAGTAGGTACCTCCTCCTCTTCCTCCTCCTCCGGGGTCCTTTGTTCTGCTCCCTCTCTTGAGTTCCTCTCTTACTGTTTTTTATTTTAAATATTTGTGCTTCTTTTCAACTATTTTTATTATATATTTGAGATTACATATTTTAAAGGTATATATTATTTATTTGAAAGACAGACTTACAGAGAGAGGGATCTTCCATCCACGGATTCGCTCCCCAGAAGGACAGAGTGGCTGGGGCTGGCCAAAGCCAGGAGCCTGGAACTCCATCCAGCTTTCCCACGTGGGTGGCAGGGGCCCAAGTACTCGGGCCATCTTGCGCTGCTTTCTCAGGCACATTAGCAGGGCACTAGATCTGAAGTGGAGCAGCCAGCACTTGAAGTGGTGCTCACACTGCAGGCTGCGCTTGTCCCACGGCACCACAGTGCCAGTCCCCGTGACTTCCTGTTTTCTGATGGTCATTCCCCTGTGGCTCCAGCGGCCTTCTGTTTGGCCATCTGGGCAACAGAGAAGAGGCAGACAGGATCCTTGATGTCTGGCCCCAGCTGCCCCAGTAGCTTTGTCATCGTCCACTCCCCTGGCTTGTCTCCCTGCTCACCTATACTGGGCTCTGGGCCAGCGATGCTCCCTTCGCAGTGGCCCCGTGTGGACCGTGTGTTGTTGCCTGCCCTCTGCACGCATGAGCTGGTGGAGCTGCTCGCTGGACGAGACCTTGTGGAGCAGCAGGCCACTCTGGCCCTGTGGGCACCCCTGACCTGAGTTTTTTGGGGGCAGCTGCACTCACTCGTGCTGGGCTCTCAAGCTGTTGGACAAGATACACAGTGTGTGAATGTGGCAGGGGAGCTCCTGGCTGTGGTACCCACACCCTGTCGCTGTGCCACAGGTGTTTCAGGTGGCCGTGTCTACCACACAGCTGCTGCTTTATCCCTCACAGGCTTAGCCAAGACTTTGTGCGAACCTAAGGCAGCCTGAGGTTTGGTTAATATGCCAGCTTTTCCTTTAAGGACGTCTGCACCCACGTCCGCCTATCTGAGTCCCTGTGTGAGCCCCTGCAGCCCTGAGGATTCTCTGGCCATGGCTCATCCCCAGCCTAGGGCAGCTGGGCCGACCCTGTGGGAATCCAGAGAGCTGGCTCCCTGGGTCATATCCCAGAGAGACTGCAGATCAGGGGGGCCGGACTCATGCCCCTTGTCATGGCTGCAGGGTGTGGCCCCTCCTGTCCAGACCTGGACAGAGGCTCAGAGGTCTGGGACTTCCCTAAAGACACAGCAAAGTCAGACCCAGTTAGAACTCAGGTTTCTCAGACTTTGAAGAAAAGTAGAAAACTGGTAAAGGATTTGATGGTCCAGGTCCCTCTACCTCTGCAAGAAGCCTTGAAGACTTCCTTATCTGTCATCTCTTTTGCCTGTCATTCAGTCTGTTTATCATTTATCTATCATCTGCGTGTCATCTGTATATCAACTGTCATCTACCCATCTACCTGCCTGTCATCTATCTGTCTGTCTAGCTTCTATCTATTTGGTAAGTGCACACACACACACACACACACACACAGATAGAAATACGGAGAACTCTGGTCTGTTGGTTCACTCCCCAGATACTGGCAGCAGCCAGGCCTAGTCTGGTCTGAAGCCAGGATCCGGGAACTCAACCCAGGACTCCTACACAGCCCAAAGCTTGCATTGGCAGGAAGCTGGAACTGGCAGCTGGAGCCAGGTATCCAACCCAGGCACTGTCATTTGGGACACGGGTATCTTAACCTTCAGGCCCTGTGCCTGCCCCTACATTTGCATTTGAATCTTAGTACAAACATCCCAGAATATTCAGGAGATCACTGGAGCACACCCCCCTACCCACCCAAATCCCCACAAATCTGGAGAAACGTTGGCTGTTTCTGGTGCTGGCCAGGGCTGCGCTGTGCCTGGGGGTAGAGGGCAGGTATGGAAGGCGGGAGTGGGAGCAGGGTGGCGCGACTCCTGCAGCCGATGCTTGGGGCAGCTCCTTCCCCAGCATGGCGCCCTACACTCAGCTAGTGCGGGAACCGAGTTAGGAGAGAGCTGTGGCACGCAGCCTTCGTGGGGAGCTGTTGATGAGCACGGCACAGTCAGTGAGAACACACAAGGTACCTGGCACCGTGTACATCAAAACGTCTTCCCGTGATCCTCGCCGCCATCACTTCCTTCAACAGCCCCAGTTTTTAACAACAGCTTTACTTTCTCTAGTTTTGTTTTCTTTGCTGCGACACCCAATAACTGGGTTTTGGTGCAATGCATCCCGTGTGCGCATGGATCGGGCAGACCAGGGCCTCGAGTGTATCTGACACCCGGAGCCGTTTTCCTGTCTTTGTGCTGAGAGCAAGCTCCTCTCTCGAAGCTGTTTGGAATTCACTATCCAGAGTTGTTAACTGCAGCCACCCTGCCTGGCAGTGGAACCCCCTCCTCCCCTCTAACTGCCACTGTGCCTGTGGCCGCTCTTGCCCCTCCCCCTCCCCAGGCCTTGGCAGCTTCTGCTTCTCTCTGTGCCTGTCGGCGGGCTTGCTCAGACCCCACATGCCAGCACGCTCATGCCACGTTCCCCTGCCCCTCGCCTGTTTCCCCTGATCTGCTCCGCAGGCGCACCTGCGTCTCCTCCTGCCTAAGGCGGAGTGTCCGACGGTGCCTGTGACCGCTGCCCTCGCCCAGCTGATGGACACCAGGCTCGATTCTCTGCCTTGGCTGATGGGAGGAGTACAGGTGCGTCTTCCACGGACCCGTTTCGTTCCCTGTGGGTAAATGCTCGCGGTGGGGTTTCCGGTCCCCTAGCAGTTCCGTCGTTAATGTTCTGGGACATCTTCATGCCGTTTTGCTCTGTGATGGCGTGCACAGGCTCGGGCTCCCATCCGTCCATCTCCTCACCAGCGTCTGTCACCTTTTGTCTTTTTGATGAGAGCCATTCTGCGTGGGGTGACATGATAACCCACTGTGGTTTTGGTTTGCGGTATCTCACATCTGTATTGAGATGCCACAAACCATACGGTTGTACCCATTTGTGGCACTGGGAAGCCTGCTGAGAGGCAGGGGCCCTGCTGCTCCCTGCTTCTGCTAGACTGGTGACCGTGTGGATGGTGCGGGCCAGGCAGCCCTGGTGAGGTGAAAAAGCCACTCTGTCAGGAGTCCTGTGCGGGGGGATATTGGTCACACGTGACGTGTGATGTAGAAACCCGAGTCCTGCTGGGCCAACTGCGGAGGGGGCGGCCAGCGGCAGTGGCATTGAGGGTGAATGCATTGTATTAAGCACATTTTCTGTGCTGGGTAAAGAAGGGACTTCACAGTCCCAAAGTGAATGTTCGTCTAGAGCAGTGCAAGGTAAGGGGTTGTGCTCTGGTGAGGCAAGGAGCATCCATCTCTGGCCATTAGGAGCACTGCTTCATCCCCCCGCCCAATGCAGAATAAATACATGTAAGTGTTACGTCAGCACTGGTTAGCATCCGGCGGCATCCTTCAGAGCCTCCAAGTTGGTTCATTACCACGTGCCCCCGTAGCAGGTGTGTGGAGCAAGCACCGTGCTGCAGCCACACAAAATAGCTGGAACTAGGTCCCTGGCCTCAGGGAGGAGGTCAGCCCAGAGTAGACTGACACTCAGTAAGGGCTTGGAAGACAGGGAGCTCAGGCCAGAAAGCAACCTGGGGGAGGCCATGTATGGCTGGGTCTTCAATGGGGAGTGGAGCAAGCCCTGTGCAGGGTAGGCTAGACCAGGACGGACGGGTCAGGGCCTCTGGCCTCTGGCCTCCGTGAACAGAAGTGGCGTAGGGTCCGGCTCTCTCACCAGCACTCTGGTGACTATGGTGGGTCATTGGCACCCTCAGGAGTTCCACCTGCCCTCTGTAGGGTGAGGCTAGGGAGCAGTGTCCGCAGAAGCACAAGCTGAGCCGCTGTGCACGCAGGCCACCTGTGCGTCAGGGATCGCCCTGCTGCCCCGCTCTCCCGTGGGTCTGGCTGGGCTGAGGTGGACGCAGGGCACACCATCATGCTTCTGTGAAGCCGTCTCTGCAGCCAGAGGCCACTACGGCCCCAGTGCCCACTCTGATCCCAGCCCCTGGCGTTCTCCACGCTCACACGGTCCGCACAGGAGGATCCGGAAAACCTTCCGTTTAGACTTGAGGGAATCAAGACCCAGGAAAACCAGCTGGCTCAGGATCAGAGGGGTTTGTGGTTGAGAGTCCAGGTTGTAGCATGTGCTTGTATCTCCTCGAGTTCAGTGGTCTCGTCGTGCCCAGAGAGGAGAGATGCACTGTCCACTGCCTGGCCCAGCCAGAGCTTGCAGCTGGGCAGCCTTGGCCCTGACAGGTCTCCCTGACCCTGACAGGGCTGCCTGGGCTGCCGCTGCTGGTGAGCCTGCTGGTTAACAGGAAGTGGTGTCCATCGGCGCAGCTGCCTGAGCTCAGGGGATGGGGCTGCCCTGTGGACCCTCTCGACATCACTCAGCTGCAGGCTCCAGGCTCCTGCGGGCCTGGCTGTGACTTCTCCGTCTCCCCCGTGTGCTTCCTGTGGCCTCGGACAAGCCTCTTGATTTTCTGCAGCTTGCAGATGCACCCCCTCCTTGCTGCCGCGAGACTGGACGGGGTGACACGCGAGGGGCCGTGCGGCAGCAGACAGACCCTGGGGGTGGGGGTGCCCTCTCCCTGGTGTTGCTGGGACCCCTGGGGATGCTGTGATTGGGCCACTTAGGGCTTTGACTGACAGCCTATCGTTTCCCTTTCATTAGAAGTAATGGAATAGGACTTTTCTTCTTTTACCATCCTTGACTGATCCGTGAGGCCTTGGGCGTGACTCGGGTGCTGGTGCCGGTGCCATGTCCTTGTCTGCCTGAAGTCCGGTTCCCTCTCGGGAGGCTTCCTTTCACTGGGCATTGAGCTTCATTGTAAACTAGCATAGGCAGGTATTCTGCAGAAGTAGAGCTCCACGTGATGTGCCTCATAAATTTAGACTACGAGTCTCCTAACTATCAATTATCTCCCAATGAAAGTTCAATTTAATTATACGCGGATAGTCCTTTTAAATCCGACTCCTTGATTTGTATGTAAATGTCATCATTATGACTTCCCTAGTGAGGTGATCAGCTGCTCAAAGACTGAATCATACGATATGGTATTTTAAAAACCACCGCTGTTTTTGTAGACTCTTCAAAAACTCCTGGCGACTTTTTTTTTTTCCTTAGTGCCACCCTTAACTGTTATTGTTACCTTGGCCATAACATTAAGCATGAAAATCGGTGCTTGATGATAGTAGTGATTTTATTTAACTCTGACCCGTCAAAGATGAACAGATTCAAACCTTCAAGATGGGCAGCACCAGGAGTAGCGAGTCTGGGGTCGGCACAGAGTCCGACCTTTGCGGCCAAGCCCTGCGGTCACTTCCCGGACCGGCAGGCCCTTTCGTCTCTTTATCTCCTCTTCGCGTGGCTGGCCACTCCGTCCGTATCCAGCCTCCTAATTACTTCTCACCAAGTTTTCTGAAGTGAGCTTGATCTGATGCCAACACCGAACCAGGGAGTTCTGCACGGGGCTAGGGACGCTAGGGCTGTGAGACAACACAGCTGTTGCAGGAGGCAGGTGTCTGGAGCCAGCTGATGTCATGGGATGAGCCACTTGAAGCGCTGAGCTGTGATCTTGGCTTTGATGAGATCACGCCTCACCCCTTCAGCTGCCCTGCTGGGACCATCTCAGTGCTCAGCACCGTTCATAGGGTGGCCAGTGACCCCACCACCGCACGCCATGTGCAAGAGGAGTGTGGAGGAAGAGACACAGAGGACGGAGAAGGCCAGTGCGGCATGGAGCACTCCCCGGGTCGGCCGACTGCTGTGACAGGCCCAGCCTCGCAGCCCCATGCCCTGTCGCTGGGAAGGCACCCCCATCCTTGTGTTCCTGAAAGAAGTCCTGCTGGGGCCCCGTTTTGTGGCGTAGCAGGGGATGTCACCGCCTCTGATGCCAGCATCCTGTATGGGTGGTGCTTCAAGTCCAATCTGCTCCACTTCCAATCCGGCAACCTGCTAATGTGACTGGGAAAGCAGCAGACGATGGCCCAGGTGCTTGGGCCCCTGCACCCCTGTGGGAGACCTGGATGAAGCTCCTGGCTCCTGACTTCAGTCTGGCCCAGCCCTAGTCTTTGCTGCCATTTGGGGAGTGAACCAATGGATACAAGATCTGTGTGTATGTGTGTGTGTGTGTGTGTGCATCTCCCTCTGTAACGCTGCCTTTCAAATAAATAAAAACAAATCTTTAATATTGAATAGTATTAATATTGTAATATTAAATAATATTAAAAAGAAGTCCTCCTTGGGCTGGCGCCATGGCTCACTTGATTAATCCTCTGCCTGCGGCGCCGGCATCCCATATGGGCGCCGGGTTCTAGTCCTGGTTGCTCCTTTTCCAGTCCAGCTCTCTGCTGTTGCCCAGGAAGGCAGTGGAGGATGGCCCAAGTGCTTGGGCCCTGCACCCATATGGGAGACCAGGAGGAAGCACCTGGCTCCTGGCTTCAGATCCGTGCAGCGCCGGCCATGGCGGCCATTTGGGGGGTGAACCAATGGAAGGAAGACCTTTCTCTCTGTCTCTTTCTCTCACCGTCTAACTCTATCTGTCAAATAAATAAAATAAAGTCCTCCTATATCATGTGTGTGTGTATGTGTGTGTGTGTGTGTGTGTGTGTGTGTGTATAGTCGTAGGCAGGAGCCAGGGGCCAGACTTTCATCCCAGGTGAGTGTTCTCAGGTTGTGTTTTTGGAAGTCTGTCTTAGCTCCCTGTTGGAGGCCTGCACGTGCAGCAGGAAGACAAGGCTGCGGAGCCGCAGACACAGCCGACCCTAGGGGCGCACGCTTTGGGGGAGGGGTGGCCCTGCAGCGAGAACCGGTGTGCAGTGCACCTTTTCAGAAGCACTTGGTGACTGACGAGGGCTGGATCTGCTGCACCTGACGGGCGTTCGATCTTGGGGCTAGGAAAGAGCTCAGCTGCAGAGAAAGCAAGCCTTGCCCGCAGAGCCCAGGCTGGAGGTGCGCGCCCTGTCGGAGGCTGCTTCCTCCAGGAGCCGGTCTCGGGCTCCCACGCTGTGGGTGTGCTGACCCCTGGCTGCTCCCTCTTCTCCGTGTCAGAATGCCCTGGCTCTGTGAACAATCAGAACCACCAGCAGAAACCGCTGAGGCAACAAGAGTTCTCACAGGACAGTTGGCATGGTGGGCAGAGCCCCGGGCATAGGCCGGTGCCGCCACCCCTCAGAAGGCTTCCTACGCATCACCGCCTCCAACACCGTCCCTGCAAAGGCCGCAGGTGCATGGGTGCCAGTCACGTGGGGGCTTGCTCAGCCTCCTTCCAGTGATTCCCATGGATTGTGCTGTGATTGGCCGGCATCATCAGCTGCATTTTTAATTACTCTTTGGACACTTGTTAGTGTGGGTTGTGCACATACTCTCTGGTGTGTATGTGCGTGTGTTAAAGATTTGTTCATTTATCTGAAAGGTGGAGTTACAGATGGAAAGACAGAGACAGCTTCTCTCTGCTGGTTTACTCCCCAAATGGTCACAATGGCTGCGACTTGGCCAGGCTAAAGCTAGGAGCCAGGAGCTTCTCCTGGGTCTCCCATGTGGGTGCAGGGGCCCAAGCACTTTGTCCCTCCAGGCACGTTATCACGGAGCTGGATCAGAAGTGGAACTGCTGGGACTTAAACTGGCGCCCATATGGGATACCAGCACCACAGGTGGTGGTTTAACCTGCTGTACCACAGCGCTACCCTACCCAATAAGAGGCCTCAGCTGTGTGTACAGGCTGAACCCAGGTTGTGCGCAGTCACGACCCACGTTGCAGGGCTGGGGCTTCTCTAAGAGGCTGCAGCAGGCATGGTGAGGCCTGGCTTTCATTTAATTTCAAGGCTTTGCAGCTTCCTTGTTGTGAAAACTTGCTGGCCAGTTGAGACAGCGGTCTCCAAGTTGTCAAGGCGCTGGTCTCGAAGCCTGGGCTGGTGCGGCAGCTCGCGTTGCTGGCACTGACCAAGAGCACGAGAGTCCCCTCACCCACGCCTCTCGGTGCAGGCCATGCAACTCCACAGGGACGCTCCACGAGAACAAAGACCTTGCCCCGGGTCACCCCGGGCGGAGGTGCTGTTGGCATCCAGCCCCGTGGCTGGCTCAGAAGCCCTAGCTCCGCCCTCGGCACCACTGCTGCCTCGGTGCCCTCCGGGGGGACGAGGGTCCACTGCCGCAGGGGGTTGTCACCCTCACTGCTCTGGATTTCTCCGGCTTTCAGCACCCAAGTTCCCCACACAGCCAGCCCTCTCTTCCCCGGGAGCCCTCGTCAGCAAGCGGCTTCCTCTCTGGGCAGCCTGCTGCGGCCCAGTCTGTATGCTCATCTCTCTAGCCGCCACCATGTCCGGGGAGCCCTGCTGGCCACGGAAGTGACAGCCTCCAAGCACGATGGCTTCAGTCCTCCTGTCAGTTGTGTGGTCGGCTTTACAGCGAGTCCCCGCGAAGGCAGCCGGGCCACGGGCACCCCCTTTGATCCAGTTGCCCTTGCCACAGCCATGTGTGGCTAGGCAGTCTCTTCCTGCAGTGCCTCACGCATGGAGACCTCCTCCTCGGGAGCCCTCGTGCGCCGTAAGTGCCCTTCCTGGAGGGGGGGAGGGGCAGGAGGCGTCGGCTTTGGAGACTGTGCTCCAGGTCCGTGTGGTTACAGGGCGGATCTGCTGGGCAGCGCCTCCTTTGGTTTGGGGCATGGTACTTGGCTGTTAGAGGCAGGCCGTATCCAGTGTGGATGACCCTGGGTGAATTTCTGCATTCCTTAGTTGCTCAGTTTTTTTAATTTTTTTTTAATTTTTTAATTTTTATTTTTTTGACAGGCAGAGTGGACAGTGAGAGAGAGAGACAGAGAGAAAGGTCTTCCTTTGCCGTTGGTTCACCCTCCAATGGCCGCCGCGGCCAGCGCGCTGCGGCTGGTTCACCACGCTGATCCAATGGCAGGAGCCAGGTACTTATCCTGGTCTCCCATGGGGTGCAGGGCCCAAGCACTTGGGCCATCCTCCACTGCACTCCCTGGCCACAGCAGAGAGCTGGCCTGGAAGAGGGGCAACCGGGACAGAATCTGGCGCCCCGACCGGGACTAGAACCCGGTGTGCTGGCGCCGCTAGGCGGAGGCTTAGCCTAGTGAGCTGCGGTGCCGGCCAGTTGCTCAGTTTTGACACTTTAGGAAAGGGGATCCTGCCCCTGGGATGCCCACCAGCATTGCCCATCACAGGGCTGCGGGGGGACGGGGCGTGGAGGGCTGCTGTGCGTTTGTAGAGGGCAGCTGTGTGTCCCGAACTTGCACTGCACACAGTCTGAGCAAGAGACAGTCTCCTGTTGGACCTTCTGCCACACCACAGGAGAAGCAAGTTAAAACAGCACAGTAGGGCAGGGCTGAGCCTGGGCACGTGGCATGGTTCCGTGACATTGGCCCATGGCTTCTGCTGCACAGCTTGGGCTGCTGTGGGTCAGGGAGCAGTGTGCAGGACGTGGCAGGTGGCAGGTGCTCCTTGCCTTTCGCGTTCTGCCCTCTGCGGCTCCGGGGGCACACTTGGCTGTGGTGCTGTTGAGGGTGGAAGACGGCACGGCAGT
The DNA here is from genome assembly GCF_964237555.1 of Oryctolagus cuniculus. Classification (NCBI taxonomy): domain Eukaryota; kingdom Metazoa; phylum Chordata; class Mammalia; order Lagomorpha; family Leporidae; genus Oryctolagus; species Oryctolagus cuniculus. Next base: position 165,126,815 of record NC_091437.1, on the reverse strand, counting down.
GAGCGATCCTCACTCTTCTCACAGTGGTTCCGAAGACACCCCAGACAGCCACTCGAAGCAGCCACAGGGCCCACGGCCCCGGGAGCACTCGGGCGGCTGCCTGTGGCTGCCTCTCCGTCCGAGACTGTTTGCAGGCCCAGCTGCGAGGAGAAAGCTCTTAGTTCTTGGTACCCAGCCAGTGAGCTCCAAGTGGCCTTTCGGGCGAAGCTCAGCAGGCCCTCCGACCGTCTCTGAAGAGTGTGCTCTTTGGCCTCGTTCTTCTTGGTGGTGGGAAACAAGAGGAGCTTGGCTGGGTGGGAGAACTCACGGGGTGGGGGGAGGGTGTGTGGAAAAATGGGTATTCTGGAAAAATGTTCAACCTCAGCTCATCCACACCCGCAAATTGAAGCATCCATGAGGCACTTTTTTATCTTTTACTAGCAAAGATGAAAAAGTTGGTCATTGCCAGTGCTGGTAAGGGGCCGGCAGGAAGGGAGAGGCCCCTCCACACCACACCGGGGCCAGTGGACCTCAGAAAAGACCTGGAAATAGATGGGGAGACCATGGCCACACCTGACGCATGCTGCACCCAAGTCAGCAGGTCTGCCCTGGAAATAAACCCTCAGAGTCCTGTTGCCCAGGACATTTTATAATTGTCATTTTTTTGTAGTGGAAGTGATCTGAGTCCGAAAGGTCCAAAAGTAGGGAAATTGTTAAGGATGGTGATGGGTGCCGTGAGAACGGACATAGTGTATTAAGAGAATAAAACAAGGCTGAAAATTGTACCTGCGCTGTGGGTGTGTGGATGTGAACAATACATGCACCATGATTGACAAGTGTACATATCACGGCTTAACTTGTCAAAATTCAAACACTGAAGACAAAGACCGTGGGGTCAGGTTGCTTACATTACAGTGTAAGATTCTGTGTGTTTTTGCTTTCTTTTTTGTACTTTTCTCTGTTCTGACTTTCTACACTGAGCCATCAACCTTAGTAATTGAGAGAAAAAAAGTTAAGGTAATTAAAACAAAAAACAAGCAAAAAAAACATAAAAAACTGCCAGCACAGGTGCTGTTGTGTGCGCCCGGTGCTCCCCTGCAGGCTGTGGCGAGTGCTCGAGACGCCCTGTGTGCTCTGGGTGCTCCCCAAGCTGTCGTGGCTCCCCAGGCCTCTTCTTGGGGTCCCGGCACGAAGCACTGGGAACGCTCCCGCTGAGTGTCCTGGCGGTCACACGTGCTCCTCTTGTACGCCTCGCTGGAGGGACGCAGGCCTCTCAGGTGGAGCCAGATTAGAGAACTCACAGAAGGCATGCCCCTTCCTCCCTGTCTCCCTGCATCCCCTGTGTAGTGAGCACCTACTGTGTGCCTGACTTTGTGCTAAGACACTGGGTTTCAGACATCCGTGAGACATGGCCTCTGCCTACTTGCGCATTATGATTTGGAGTTGGCAGAGGAGACAAAAGGTCCCTCGAGCAGGCAGACACATGGACTGCATTGTACAGGCCAGGGCCTGTGCTGGGAAGCCCGGGACACAGTGGGTGCTAACATAGGCCATGTCAGGGAAGGCTTGTGATTGGCTCGTTCATGTGTTTGTCTTGCTAAGAGTCGAGTTACTGCAGTACCAGGCAGTGTTCCAGGCCCAGGAAACTGAGACACACAACCAAGAGGGTCTCTGCCCTCGGGAGCCAAATGCCAGTGGAATTGAAGGGCAGGTTACAAGTTGAAAGATGTGTTTTCCGGTTCCTAATAAATGCTGTTGTGCCAGAAGCACGTTGAACGCTGCCATGGGGAGCAAAGTGAGGGGATGGAGAACACCCTGGGGACTCACATGGGCAGGTCCCAGCTGTCCAGTCCTGCAGTCCAGGGTGCAGGAGAAGAGGCAGCGAGTACCAAGGCCACAGCAGGGAGAGCTGGTGCATTCCAGGGATGTTTGGTCAGGCGCTGAGGGGGCGAGACAGCCACCAAAGGGAAGCTGTGTGGAGATGACAGTGGCTCAGGAGACCAGAGGGGTCCACAGTGCAGGGAACTGGGTGAGAAGTCTGCTGTGGCAGCTGTGGGCATGCACGGGGGCTGACCAGTCCCTCTGGCTGGAGGAGGACGTGCACACTGGGGACATGACGGGAGGAGCCCAGAGCTGAAGGGGTTTCCCCATAGGGTTTGGGGGGTCCCTGGTTACCAAGTCCCAGCGTTCTCTGTGAAGGCCCACAGAGGACTCCAAGTTGAGGCACTGCCCATTGTCCACAACGCACTGGGTCCTGTCCACCACGCTCATCCAGGGCAGCGTGTTTTGCACCTGCGATAGTGTCTCCAGGCCCCAGTGGTGCGTCGGGCCCGACCTGGTCAGGGCCACCTTGGGAGCCTTTCCTGGGAGTTGTCTCGTCTGTTCTGAATTGCTGACGATAATGACTCATTAGGCTGTCTCACGCTGGCACGCCCACGCCAGCAGCACAAGCTGCCCTCCTGATGCATGCTCTCTTGTGTTTTCTCTCCTCTTGCAGAATGGCTATTCAAGTGGACAAGTTCAGCTTCGAGAGCGTCCCCGAGTCCCCTGGGGAGAAGGGGCAGTTTGCAAACCCCAAGCAGCTGGCAGAGGAGCGGCAGGAGGCCCGCGGCTTGGAGATCAGCAGCAGGCTGGACATCCACTGGGCGATCATATCCTTCCCACGCTGCACAGCTGTGCACCGCCGAGCGCCCGGGCGGGTTGAGCTTTGAAGCTTCAGCTACGGAGTGCTCAGAAGCGCCGTGGTGAGGGGCCCGGGGCCCGGGGCCTGTCCTGTGCTTAACGTCTGACTGCCTCAGAGGCCCCACTGGGTGGGGTGGGCATTCGGGGCCGGGAAAATTGATCGTCTCCGGGCTGGTGCTGCTCTCGCCTTCAGTCCCACGTGTCTCACTGCCGGTGTGCACGTGCGCGTCAGACGGGTCCTGACGGCCGCCTGTCAGTGCCGGCCAGGGAGATTTGCCGTGCGACGGCTGGGAATGCGAGGCAGTTGTCCGGGAAACGGGAGTTAGGTGACACAAGTTGGCGAGGTGTGGAGATGACCGGGAGAGTTTCCAGAAGGTCTGTGTGATGAAGGGCGCTTCGTCAGTTGTCCAAGCCTGCTCCAAGCTCAAGAGCAGCGCCTGGAGCGTGGCTGCTACCCAGCGATGCGCCCCAGCTGTCCTCAGGGGCTCCTGCCTGAGGCTTCCAATCGTCCGTGGCCAGTGGCATTAAAAGATGAGTCTGTTGTAGAAGACTTTTGAACTCCGTGCATGTAACAGGCTTCAGAGAGTTCATGAAACACACGTATCCTGAGAAAAAGACTGTGCAGAAGTCAAAATTCTTTGCACCAGGCATTTTCATTCCACTTTCCGCAGGCTGCTTGAAGTCCCATTGTGCTCCCTGAGGCCCTTGGGAGGCTGAGAGGCCAAGGCAGGGTGTCGGTGTGGTTCCCGGTCCAGCAGGAAGTGGAGTGGAGTCTGCAGTCTCTGGAGCTTTGACAGAGCACAGAGCCCCGCACCCCAGGTTCAGAGGGGCAATCAGGGATGGCCTTGGGTGGGCGGGTGTGCCCAGAGATTGATCGCAGGGACAAGGGTGGGAAATGCCCCGAGGGTGCTGAGATGGAGAGGAAACTGTGGCCACACACACACACACACAGGTTCCAGGACCCAAGGCAGTTCCTCCGTTTGCACTTGAGTGAGCCTGGGCCTGGTAGGCCCACTAACTCCAAGGAGTCTGATAAAAACAGGAAGTCCCGCCTCCCAGACACTAAGAATAGAACTCAGGGATGCCTGGCACAGCCTGCAGTGGAGACGCAGAGAAGGCAGGGGTGGGAGCTGCAGGGTTCTGGCAGGCGGTGTTCCCCACAGAGCTCTGGGTTTACTCAGTTCTTGCGGACTGAGTGGACAAAGGAGGAGGAGGCAGGTCCAGTATCGGCCCCCGCTGTAGCCAGGTGCGCCATGGCCGTGAGCTCATTCAGTTCTACATTTCTCAGACGGGCCCCTGGCACTGCATGGAGGGAATTGAGTCTCAGCCAGGTGTCGTGAGCTGTCACACAGTGTCCCCCGTAAGTCCCAGCCTGCAAGGGGGTAGGGTGGGCAGTGACAACTTGGGTCTTGTTGGGTGGGGACAGGAGGGGCCCTGGGTGCTGACCTGTATGTCTCTCGGATGGGACCCTGGTGCCCGGGAGTGACTTGTTCTTTTTGCTAGCAGGACTCTGGGAGACTCCTGGACCTCCTGCCAGGAAATCCCCTGGGGAGGAGCTGGTCTCCTTGCTTGGGGTCGTGGGGTTTAAGCAAGGCAGGCCTGCGCTGATCTGACACCATCAGCAGCACCCAGTGGCAGATACAGCAGTGTGCTTGGTGCCCAGTTGGAATCTCATGGATGTCTCGCTCTGGGACTCAGGTAATAGCAGGAAGCCTAGCCCCAGGCTGCACAGAGAGATGGGGCTCTGCCCTCCTGGGGCACCCAGCAGCATCTGACTAATGTCACAGCTGCCACCTGCCGGGGCTGCACCTGTCTCTTGCATTGCACACCAGGGTGACCTCGTCCTCCTGTGTGAGGTGAGAAGTGTGGAGGAACGCGCACCTGAGCTCTCAGAGCTGCCTCCAGCACGCGGCCTTCTAACAGGACCCCAGTGGCCCACGGGCCCCTGGGATTTTGCACTCTTAGCAGAGAAGTACAGAAGAGTCTCCGTGTTTCCCTGTGAAGCCTGGCCTCCTTCAAGAGGCTGGCATCCTGTTTCCCGTGCGCACACAAGTGTGGATTGAGCGCCTGCCTGGGGCTCAGCACACCTGCCCCACAAACCTGCTGCTGGAGAGTGCCCCGGAGGCAGACGTGACCTCGGTGACGCCGTCTGGGGGTGACGTCTGCGTGAGACGAGCAGCAGGCTTCGGTTGCTGTGCCCCTGAATTGAAGCAGAGGGAAAGCTCTGTGACTGAATTGGCTAATAATTTCATTATGCGTTTCTTAATGTTTTCTAGATATTTAGACTTTGTAAAAAAAAAAAAACTGAGCCTGCGTTGACACCGATCAGTTACAGCAGTGGCCCTTCTGCGGCACGCGTGGCCGGTGACCTGTTGTAGCAGGAACAGGGGCTCCTGTGGTGGAGGCACAGCTGCCTGCCCTGATGCTTGTGCCCTGGCACGTTCCCCTGTTCTGTGTGTGGGGCCTGGACATGTCCCCGTCGGGGGGAAAAGACACGGAGGCTCAGCTAGGAAGATGCTGGCAGGCCTGGGCAGTGTCGCAAGCCACAAACAGGAAAAAGGCAGGTGTGTGAGGTCCTCTGTGTGCCAGTGATGCTAGAGGGTGCGGCAGGACTCACAGGGGCCCCTGTGCTGTGGTGAGAAGCCACGCCTTTCCCATCAGGGCGGTGGGAACCTGCAAAGGCAGAAGGAGTCTTGCTGTGGCCAGGTTGAGGTCACAGCAAGCCACGCTGGCCACCACATAACCAGATCTCGGAGAAGCGAGAGTGACCTGAGGAGTGGGCTGAGGAGCTGTGCTGTGAGCAGTCCCAGCTAGAGGCTGTGAGAGACTGGGCACCGGCAGCAGCAAGTGAGGCAGCCGTGCCCGTCACCCCAGTTCAGTGCAAGGGCCGCTCGTCCCCAGGCACTGCAGAGTTCAGGGACTCGGAGCCCCTTCTTCGTTTTTCCTGTCCTTCCTTTCTTGTGGCAGACAGAGCTGGACTTGGTGGCCGTTGTTCCTGCGCCGCCCCCGGCTCTGTGAGCATGACTGTGGGACCCACTGACTGCAGCAGGCCTGAGAGGCCCCCACTGTGCACGTGACACGTTCTTGCCTGGCCTCGTCCCAGCGCTGTGGAGGAGGCTACAGGGTTTCCCATGGGAGCCTGAGACTCGCGCCATTCAGGCCGCCGTCCCTAGGAGCTGGCCACTGCATCCCAAGTCCCCTGCCGTGACCTCGGCAGAGCCCCGCTGCCTAGGGAGGTCACGAGGGCTCCGTCCTTGCTGAGGACAGGGTGGCCTTGTGTGGAGGACTAGCCTAGGATGGTTAGCTGTTCAAGGATGTGAGCACTGGGGCCTTCACCTTGGTGCTCTGAGCCCTGGAGCTTGCTAATTCTCAGTAGGAGTCTCCCTCCTGTGTGGCCAGCCCTCGTGTGTGAGAGACTCCCTTTGTTCTCTAAGAAATCTATTTCTTTTTTTCAGCCCTCTCACTTTTCTTATCCCTAGGCCTATGGTGAGAAACCACTTCCTGGGTGGTGGCTGGCCTCGCCACACCCCACAGCGTCCCAGGGCACAGTGCCCAGGAGGGAGGGGCCCAGACAGGACAGTCAGACTTGATGGCTGCCTGGCACCCTTCACCTGTCTCCTCCCGGCACGACCTGTGCCATGGCCTTGCTCTCTTTCCTTCTCTGTTCCCTTCCTCCAGTGGGGACGGTGCTGGCCCTGCCTCACCAGTGCCGCGGGGCAGTGTGTAGCCCTGCGTGGGCCGTGCTTCTCCGCCCCCAACCCGCCCAGCCTGCATGGGGCCTTCTGTCCTCTCCTGCTTTTATCTTGGTTCTATCCCGGGATCAAAGTTTTCACAAGGGACTGCTCAGACTGCAGCCTCTGTGCAGCTCTCCCCCTGCTCCGCCCATTTCTCGTCAACGACATTGGTCCTTTAGAAAGGGCGTTTCCTGGCCAGCGCGCGCTGTCTTGACGAGCCAGGCTTGTTGGCAGCGTCTGCTCAAGGAGCCAGGCTTGTTGGTTAAAACCGTAGATTCAGCTCCCCAGTGTGCCCTCCTTTTAACCTTCCTCTTCCCCTCTGGCTACCAGTATTGGATTATTTTTACAGGACTTGGAAAATCTTAAGATAGCCAGCTCTCTCTGTGTACTCTGTTAATAGCAAATGGTAGCTCCAAGCACAGGACCCAGAACTTGCATCTGACTTTGAGCCAAGACTAGAGAGGCTGCTGGGATCAGGCGGGCCCTGCTGCTCCCAGCAGCTAGGAGAGGAGGCCAGGGGACCTCGGAGGGCCCTGTCTGCCGCTGTCGGGCCACAGTGATGAGGGCGGCTGCCGAGTGTTCTGATAGCCCACCTGCATTGCACAAGCATTTTGCTTATCCTATACCTGGGAGACAGGTAGTCTCTACCCCTTCTACTCACCAGACATAAGGGAATTTTGGAAGTGCAGTGACTTGCCTCAGATTGCTATACCAGTGGGACCCTGAGCTTGCTCATTCTCCCGTTGAATCAATGCAGGTCATTCACCTGCGGTCATGGCCACAAGGCGTTGGCAGATACGAGCTCCGCATCACAGCCCGCTCCCCCCGCCTTTGTAAGATGCCTGGTCATCCTGTGCCCTGGCCTCAGGTGCGCTCCCTCTTATTCATGCTGAAGATGGACCTTGCTCCTGTCCTCCCAGAAGCCCTGCTGGCACTGGCCTCCCTCCCACCCTGCCCTGGGCTCCGCACTGCCCTGGGCTCCACACTGTCCTGGGCTCCACACTGCCCTGGGCTCTGTGAGCCTGTCTCCCTTGCTGCACTGTGCTCTCTCGAGTCAGGTGGAATCCCATCCTCCCAACAGAGCCAAGTCTTGAGGACCTGCTAGGTGCTGGAGAGTGTGCTGAGCGCTGGCAGAGCCACAGGTGCACCTGCCCCACTAGAGCATCCCCACTTCCCAGCCCCGCCCCGAGTGTGGTCCCAGCACATAGATTCCCAAACCTTCGAGGGAAGCATTTCCAGCCCATGGCACAGCCAGTGGAGCACTGGGCAGCCTGGCTGCACTGTGCTGAGTGCTGCAGTGAACAACGAGTTTGCAAGCAGCAGCACTGACCTGAATTGAAACCAGTCCCTTTCCAAAGCCATCCCTGAACACACATGCATCTGGCTCACACGAGCTTGTGAGATTGTCTCATCTCATTCCCCATTGTTTGGTTTTGTTTATTCAAATCTCTTCAAAGACCATTTTGGGCATTGGTGAGAGACTTGCTGACATAGCCATGTCCAATCCTCATCAATTTTATTTAGAGATTGATTTATTGATTTGAGAGGCAGAGTTACAGACAGAGGGAGAGATGGAGTGAGATCTTCTATCCATTGGTTCACTCCCCAAATGGCTGCAACAGCCAGAGCTGGGCCAATCTGAAGCCAGGAGCTTCTTCAGGGTCTACTACATGGGTGCAGGAGCCCAGGGACTTGGGCCATCTTCCACTGCTTTCCCAGGCCATTAGCAGAGAGCTGGATAGGAAGAGGAGCAGCCAGGACATTAACCAGTGGCCGTATAGGATGCTGACAGCACGGGCAGAGGCTTAACCTACTGTGTCACAGCACCAGGCCTAAAGACTCATAATTTTAATGAGGAAGTGTGGTGGGCACGGTTGGGCTGACCTTTCTCTCTCCCACTTGCAAAGGCCAGTGGCCGGAACCTCGGAGCCCTCTCTGTCCCTCTCATTCTATATGGAGAAGCATTTTTAACGTGTTTGGCTGCTCTGAGGGTGAGGTGGAGGCCTGGAGATCCCATCAGCAAGCCGGGCATTGGACACCCAGCAATCTGTGACCTGGACTGGAAGATGGAATTCCTCTGTGGGTGCAGAGGTCAGATAAATGTCCATGGTTTGCAAGGTAGAAGGATGCAGCAGTGCCTCTGTCTCAGAGCGCACCCCTAGAGGGACCCCAGGCTCAGGGACCGAGGACAGTTCCTGTCTTGGGGGACCGAGGACAGTTCCTGTCTTGGGGTCCCAGTACTCTCCCCTCACTCAGGCATGCTGAAGGAGCTCCCAGTGGCCGAGACGTTTCTCAGCAGTTCCGCTTTGGGTTCACAAGCACAGCCCTGCGTAGACATGGGGCGCAGTGCCATCAGTCTGGTTGATAATGACCAGGACCGCTGACCTGGAGCACAGCCCCACCCGCCACAACCTGCCTCTGAGTCTTTGGTCCCCACCACTGCTCTCTCTGGAGGGCGATGGCTTCACCTGACGGCTCCTGCCTCTCCCCGGGCTGCGCAGGCTCCCCATCAGCCTCAGTGACTGACGTCTCGATTACGCTCAAAGCAGCTTCTGCATGGAGCTCTGCCTTCTCATGTTCTGAATAAAATAATAAGCCCTTTCAGTATGGTTCTTAGAAGACACAGGGCACTCTGCTTTTGTAATAGGCGTGTTTGGAGACATAATTTTATCTGAATGAAATTTTTTTGACAGGCAGAGTTAGACAGTGAGAGACGTCTTCCTTCCATTGGTTCACCCCTCAAATGGCTGCCATGGCTGGTGCGCTGCACCGATCTGAAGCCAGGAGCCAGGTGCTTCCTCCTGGTCTCCCATGCGGGTGCAGGGCCCAAGCACTTGGGCCATCCTCCACTGCCTTTCCGAGCCACAGCAGAGAGCTGGACTGGAAGAGGAGCAAGAGGGACAGAATCCAGTGCCCTGACCGGGACTAGAACCCGGGGTGCCGGCGCCACAGGTGGAGGATTAGCCTAGTGAGCTGCAGAGTCGGCTTGAATTTTAATGCAAACAGCTGCCATCATTGGTTCAGCGGACACCTTGATCGCCTTGAGTGAAAGGAAGGGCTGCCTTTCGCATCTGCCTGCAGGGAGTTTGGCTTTCAGAGCTGTTGGGAACAACTTGATTCGAAGGCCTTAAGTCTTGGCAGACAAGCATTGCCAGCTGAAGGGAAGCTGTGCCTGGCCCGTGATGCCATCCAGTCTCCCCGGTACTGGGCCTGCGCTGGGGAGGAGGATGCCGATGTGATGCGCTGTCTCCCCCAAATCCACATGTGGTGGACACACACCCCTTAAAATGAAAGGAGTCAGAGTTGGACACACAGAGAACCCACATTTCGGATTTGGCTGTCTGCTGGAAGCGAGGAGGGGCGTTTCCCTGGCTTGCATGGCACTGACGTGTGTGTGTGTGTGTGTGTGTGTGTGTGTACACCCGCAGGAATCGCCGTGTGTTGTGCTCGTGTGATTGGCTGTGGGCTGGGCACACACGCGTCCTCTGTTTTTTGTGCCGCTGTCATTGTGAGCACGCGTATCTTACGTAACAGCTTATGGAACAGCTCACGTCCATATGGCACTTACTGGGTGCCAGGTATCGTTCTGAGCAGATTACACAGCTTGGACTTGACAACAGCTCTCTGAGGTCCTTCCCAGCCACATGGTAAAACTGAGGCCTGGTGGGGTGGGCTCCTTGCCGAAGGTCACCCAGCCAGTAAGTGGCAGAGCTGGGACTTGGAGGCAGCCATCTGTCCGTCCTTGGGGCTGTGGCCTGTGCCCTGTCTAGGAGCAGTGTGGGAGCCTCTGGCCTCTGCCGTGCCCTTGCACTTGTCCCATCCTAGGGGAAGCCCATAGCAAGGGCAGTGTTTCTTGATCCCAGCACTGAGAGGTGCCAGCCCCCCAGTGCGGAGTTGTGTTTCACCTGCTGTCCACCGTGGGAGTCTAGAATGGTCTCCACCAAGCAAGACTTGGCAGCAGTGCACAGCTGTTCCCCTCCCCCTTGGCAGCACCCTCGCAGCGGGGTGTGCCCTGTCCAGTTGGGCCTCTGACGCTGGGGAGACCAGCTGAGCTGCTGAGCACTTAGTGAGATGAGAAGGAGAGCAGCGTCAGCATTCTGAAAGTTCACGATGCAAATTGGAAAACAAAGTCAGGGCAGAGAGGCTCATTAATCATTTAAAGCAGCCTTTCCATTAGTGTAATTCCTATTTATGACAATTTGCTAATTTATTTGAGCTCGAGTGGGGCTGGGCTGAGTCCTGGCACCTGTAGTTGTTTGCTCCAGAGCTGACACATGGGATGCAGTCTGTCTGCTGAGGCGAGGGGGTGCCCCAGGTGAAGGCACACCCACCGGGGAGCACCTGCGTCAGGGCCAGCATGAACACCCCCGTGGGGTCTCCAGCGTCTGCTTGGTAGACCTGGGATCACAGCCAGACACTGCTGCCCCTTTCGGTGAGGCTGGCGCTGCTGGGGTCCACGGGTTCACCAGAGGGGCTCACACTCCCCAAGCTCAGGGTTGACTGAGCAGTCATTTTTCCTAGATACCCGGCCAGGTCATGGTAGACTTCAGTTCCATAAATACAGACAGGATCTCAGAAGCTGCTCGAATGGTTTCAAATGGCCCTTCGCTTATGGTCTGTTCCCAAATATGTCGCTGATAATGGCCTAGCAGGAAATGAGAGGCGAGGTGTTTTATTAACCGTCTGCATTTTCTTCGCATCTGGCTGTGTTTTTCAGCTTTGGAAGCGAACATTGATGGCTCCCAAGATACATAAATTAACCGGGACAGCATGCACGAAAGCGTCTGTAAACAAAAATATTCTGCACAGGTATCGATTAATTAATCAGATATAATAAAAATGATGGATGACCAATGAGCAGGACATATGGTTGCACGAGAAACTGGGCTTCTGGAGAGTAGGAAGATGTCCTCTTTATCTTCCTGTCCCTAGCGTCTAACCCCACACAGGTAGCAGGTGTGTGAGATACGTGAACTCAGTGAACCAGGCACTCATTAGAGAGGAAAACACAGCATTATGGGGCTGGCCCTGGATAGAGGTTCTTCAGGGAAGAAGCAAGATGGGCTTCTGGGCAGGGTAGGTAGAGAGGACGTCCTGGAGGAGATGGCGTTTAAGCTTGGTGTGTGTGTGTGTGTGTGTGTTTGTGTGTGTGTGTGTGGAGGGGGATTTGGTGTTCACGGGGCAGGAGAAAAAGAGCTCCAGCTGGAGGGAGAGCAAGAGCAGAGGCACGGAGGCAGCTCCATGGCTGCAGCAGACACGCAGGCATGCACCTGCACACGCTACTGTATGTTGTGTCGTGCTAGTGAGTTGAGGACACTGTTTCTTAGCATCCTGGGCTTAGAGCCACAGGCAGTCCTCTGAGGGCCTGCCTCGTTGGCTTGTGTGTTTCTGCCCCATAAAGTAATGGATTCCCATGGGAAAACCAAGCAGCTGGGAAGGTGGCTGCCTGCTCCTTGACCTTGCTGGTGTGAGGATGGCAGGGGAGGGCTAAGCCAAGCGAAGGCCAACCCCAGACCTTGGGCCTTGCGCTCACTGCCCCCAAGAGTCTGCGACCCACAGGACGTGTAACTCAGTGCAGGTAGAAAGCAGAACTTGTGGTGGTGGTGGTGGGAGGTGGCACTGTGAGAGGACTCTCTGCATCCTGGCAAGGGTGGTAGGACTGCCTGTGGGCCGCTCCAGACACACACTGGGAGCTGGGTTTTAGTGAACTGGGACTTGTGTTATCCCAGAGATGGTCAGCTGTGGCAGTGGGTGGGATTAGCAGACTTTGCAAAGCTGGCTTGGCACCAGCTGAGATTTTATACTCCTTTCGCTGCTGGTGTCCTTGTCCTACCCTCCTGAGAGGGCAGGTGCAAGAACTTGTGGGTGATTTGAACATGTGATTGCTGTGTCCCCTGGTGATGAGGAAGGTCCTGCAGCCCAGGCAGCTCTTGAGCACCACGAGAGCTCTGCAGAGCTTTTCCCCTGGGCTGATGTGGCCGGGCTGCTGTCAGCTACAGGGCCCTGACACGGCTTCGTGCGCGGGCCAGCAGGGTCCTTGCTGGCTTCTGGGAGTACTATGAGGCATCCACACCAGGCCTGCGGTAGGGTCTGAAAGTGACCTCCAGGGTGGGGCTCCAGGGACGCTATCTGATTCAGGGCTGGCCAGCAGGACCTGCTCCCTCATTCCTCACACCCACCAAGCCCTGAAGCCTGGATGTGGCTATAGAGGACAGGGAAGCCGGAGGATAACCCTAAGAAGCACAGGCCTCTTTGAGCAGGAAGGTCCTGGAGCTGTCCTGTGTAGGAGCCACCATGTCAGGAACTGTGGGTGTCGTCTCATCGCTGTCGTCATCATCTACCTGCTCTGGCAGCAGATGCTGGGCTCTGCGGATTTAGGAGGTCATGATAAGGTCATGAGTACTGCTGAGAGGGTGGTGGATGGGCCAGCCAACATCATAGTCGTGGGCACAGGCTCAGGCGTGAGGCAGCTGGTGGTGGGTGTAGGGGGTGCACACAGGGGACTTGCTTGGTTGGTACAGCTGGGTACTTCCGTGGCTCACGTCCGAAAGTGACTTGATACAGAGCTGTGCTTTGGAAACAGACTCCCTGCCCCAGTGGCCCATGGCAACTTGGTGACGGTTCATACAGTGCCCCTTGCCCCTCTGCTTGGGTGTCCCCCAGCTCGTCAGCTGGCTTGTCCGTCGGGCCTTGCCTGTTCCACCGGCCTCTACAAACTCTGCACTGGGGTTTTTAATAAGACTGTACTATGCTCTACTCTGAGGTCTTGCTTTGAAAGTAATTAAAGCGTGGAGAGAGTGCGGGAAGGAAGCAGAGAAAACACGAACATTTGCATGTTATTCAAAAAGATTTATTTGTTCTTTTGAAAGGCAGAGTTACAGAGAAAGAGACATCTTCTGTCCGCTGGTTCACTCCCCAAATGCCTGCAACAGCCAGGGCTGGATCAGGCCAAAGCCAGGAACTCACTTGGGGTCTCCCAAATGGGTGGCACTTGGGCCATCTTCCGCTGCTTTCTCAGGTACATTAGCAGAAGCAGGAAGCTGGATTGGAAATGGAGCAGCCGGGACTCAAGATAGTGCCCATATGGGATGTAGGTTTTGAAGGCAGTGGCACAGTACTGCCCCAGACAGATGCATTTTAAACCACATTGCCTTCCTGGCTGCACCCCCACGTCCAAGGTCTAGAGCAGCTCATGGCATTGAGTCCACAGCATTCTCTGGGGCACGATTACTTACCTTCTCTGAAATGATTTTTGTTTTATTCGGAGTGGGTGCACATGGCTCACAGTGGAACTGTGGCCACCCTCCCCGTTCCTGCCCTGCCCCCTGAGATTCCATTTTAACTCTTTCTTTGTAGAAGTTTTTGGAATTTCTGAAATTATAAGTAAACACAAACATAGTCTTATTTTTAGTCCCTTTTACACACTCACACACACACACGAGGAATATGCTGTCTTGCATCCTGCTTGTTTCACTTACTACGTTTCTTGGAAAACTTCACGCATCCTCTGTAGAGACCTTCCTGTCTCTTCTCTCCACTGTGGAACATTGCAGCAAAGCGTCCGTGTGCTTGGTGCCCACAGCTCGGTCAACAGGGCTGCTCTCGGCTTTGGACGTGTGCCACGCTGGCTGGTGTGCGTGCTGGAGGAGCCTGGCAAGGAGAGCACTTGCCACTGCAGTGCAAGGCAGCGTGGTTGCTGCCCCTCGCGGGGTTGGGCCAGGACCCCCGCCCCCGGTGGCTGAAGCCTCTGTCGTCCGGGTCCCCAGCAGCCTGAGCTAGCTAAAGAGAGCCTGGGAAACACTCCCCAGAGTGCCCACCACCTTCCAGGGGCCTCTCCACATCAGCCCTGGGCCTGCCCTCTGGGACCCAGGTGCAGGACTCTGAGCCTAGGATACAGCATTCCCTGGGGAGCATCCCCTGCACTGAGGGCGCATCCCCATGTGCCAGTGGGCTGGGTGGGCCAGGAGTGGGAGCTGGGGGTGGGGTGGGGTACATTGATCCAGCACTACACACATGCCACTGCTTTTCCCTGGCTTTGGCTAGAGCCAATCAGAGCGTGAGCTGGGGAGGGGCCTGTGATGTCTTCCACAAGGCAGAAAGTTGTGAAAGGAGCGAATTCCTCTCCACCCCCATATCCTGGAGTCTGCGGGGGCCTTTCTGGGGGAGGAAAGGTGCTGGGATGCTCGCTGGGGACCGTGGCTCTGGGCCAAAGCCTGGGAAACTGACCCAGTAGAGGTGGCCCTGTGAGGAGACCCCCCACTCCCGCCAGCGTCACCAGGTCCTGCGCTGGGGATGGGGTCTCCTCTGAGACCAGCATGATTGGCAACGGCTCCAGGGGCAGCCTCTCCAGACTTCCCAAGTGCTTCCCGTGGGCACGGCTCAGGGAAAGTGCTTGTGCCCTGCACCTGGGCACTGCTCCTGGCCTCAGCGCTCTCTCCTGAGTACAGTCGTCCTCGCCCAGGCTGGCTGTCCACCGACCCTGCGGCAGTGAAATTCCTTCTGGTTACTGTGCGGCAGCCCCACCACCCGGCTCCTGCACTTCCTCCTGTCCCACCCAGCACAGCATCCTCCCCCATCCCAGTTCCAGTTTCTGGACTTGACTCCTCCCCTGGGGACTGGCTTCTTTCCCTGGGGAAGTGTCACACAGGTCGTCTGTGTCCTCACACCCGCCAGTTTCCTTCCTCTCCGAGGCTGCGTAGCGTTCCCTTGTGTGCACCAGCTGCTGTTGGTGGGTCTGTTCCTCTGTTGCTGGACGCTGGGGTTTCTTCCACCCTTTGGATGCAGTGGACAGCGCTGCTGTGACCATTGGTCCACAAACGTTGTGCTCAGTTCTTTGGGATCTCTCCTCGGGGAGGGGCTTGCTGGAGAGTGGCATTTACTGTCCACAAGGCTAGCTTCCCCCCCAAACCCCGCAATCTGTGAGCTCCTTAGGCCTGGGCTCCCAGCCTTGGCTCAGTGTCTGTAAAGGAACAGGAGAGCTTCCTGGGGGAAGGGAAGCCTGAACGGAGAATTAAGGGAGAATTAAGGGATTAAGGGAAGTCAGGGGGAGCAGGGGCGGGGGCGGCCTCCCCATGCCGGAGGCACAGGGCCTGGTCCAGAGCTGAGAGAAGTCCCACGTGCTGCGCTAGACTCAGGAGCCAGGGCTTCCCAGGCCTCTCTGCTCCTCACCCTGCACTGCTGTGGCCAGCCCGGCTCTCTCTTGGCCGTGCAGCTTCCTGTGGACGCGGGATTGGCCTGTCTTGCCGGGGCCTCCGAGCCAACTCCCAGCTGAGCCAGCCCCTTTGGCCTCCATTCCCTCCAGGTCCTGCGCCCTCTCCGTCCAACTCCTGCATGGTTCGCCCTCTACCTGCAGAACCCAGCCCCCCCCAGGACACCCCCACTGTGGTGCTACCACCTTCCCACGTGAACCCCTCAACTTCAGGGATCAAGCTGGTTGTCTCTCAACCTGTCACCCCCAGGCCGGTCTGGCTTCAGCCATGCCCCATGCGCCTGTTGAGTGGAATTAACCCCCCAGAGGCAGAGCAGGCTGGTTCCCTGACCCCACTTCCCTGTCACTGGGCTGTCAGACACTGCATGTTTCCTGTCTGACTGCAGCTTACACACAGTGGCAAGAGGGGCGAGGTTCCGAGAGGCACCCTGGCTGGTTGATAGCAGTGCCTGGGGACTTGCGTTTTCTGCATTTCTAAACCTAATTTCTCCATCCACTGATACTCGCTGGGAGGCTTTATGACTTCCTCGATTATGAGCTTGCCTAAGTGAGCCATTCGTAATAATATACATAATTACATCAGGACGTGTAATGCAGCAAAAATGAAACCAGCATGGAACCAAGACGTGTCGGGAAACACACTGAACCGTGGTTTGCGTGTTTCATTAAGGAGTGATAACCTTGCATTTCTCCCTCTTCCCTCCCACAGGAGCAGTCGCTGGGCTCCAGTGACCCCAGGGGACTTCCCTTCCTTCTCCGGCAGTAGCTTTAATGCCACCAGTTGGGGCAGGGCTGGGGGACATTGGAGGGTGGGGGGACACTTGTTTGTGTGCCCCTAACTTCCGTACACTCAGCGTGTTGTCCCAGGGTGGGCTGGGCCATCTCCTGAGAGGAGGGGACACACCTGCTTTGGGGGTGGAGAGGTAGGGGTCTCTGCCTCGAAACTTGTGAACTTCTCTCCCTGCCCGCGGGGCTCAGCAGGAGCCGAGTTTTCCTTAACCTGGTCCCACCCCTCCCTGAAGCGCAGCGGCGAGGCCAGCGTGGAGGGCGTGCTGAGCCAGCTGGTCCTGGAGCAGCTGCAGCTGGCGCCTCTGCAGTGGGGTGAGTACCTCCGCATGACGCCAGTGGCTCTCCGTGCACAGGGAAGTACAGTGGGCGCCCCAGGCGTGGGCAGGTGCTGAGGTAGCCATGAAAACCTGGGGGGCAGCAGGCCCTCTGCAGGTGGGCGTCTGCGCCTGCAGTCCGGTGGGGGGGGGGGGTTCCTTTCCCAAGGCAGCAGAGGTGACTGCGGAGCTAGAGCTGGTGGTCCGGCGCCTCTGCTGTGCCCAGCTCCCTGTGCGGGCTGCCGAGAGCCTTACTTGGAGTGGGTCTGGGTGGTGGAAGAGAGCAAGAGTGTGGCCACTTCCATGCTTTCGCTTCCTTTGCCTGCGCTGGCCTTGGCAGCTTCTCACACCAACGACTGTGGGGGTGCGTGTTCTGGAAACACCGTCGCTCCATTTGATGTTTTACCCTCAAGCGATGGCCATGGTTTAACACCTAGCACTGTTTGCACATGCACGTCTGTCGCCCTGTGACCTTTGACCCCAGCCTGTGCCTTTCTCAGTGGCCTCCGCCGTGCCCCTCTGAGATACAAGTGAGCGTTTCTGCTGCAGGGAGAGTCTTTGTTCCTGGAAAATGATTTCCGTTTTGGGTCGACAGCGAGCAGTCCCGTGCTGAGGCCCTGCGTCTTCTCTCCATGGAGGTGCTGGCAGGGAGCGTCTCCTCTTGATCTAGCCATGCGCTGGCTTCCACAGCCCCTTTAGCCTGCTGGAGGCATGTGGGCTTGATCCCAGGGCTTCGGGATAGAAACAGGCGTTTCTCGGGCACCTGGACTCTCCTGGCTGCTGTGCTGGGCTGGGGCCCCGAAAACCAGTCCTGTTCAATCCATAGGCAGAGAGAGTCCTTGGGGGAGGTAAGCTAGACTTCTGTGAGACGGGTCACAGGCAGGACAGGGCCTGTGCCAAGGAGAAGAGGGGTTCTGCTGGGTGGCGGGCAGCAGGTGAGGGGTAGCGGTGGCCCAGCCCCAAGCCAGGTTCTGTGTTATGGCACTGGAGCCTGGGCTAGGGGTGGCCCAGCCCCAAGCCAGGTTCTGTGTTATGGCACTGGAGCCTGGGCTAGGGGTGGCCCGGGGAGTGCTCAGGAGCAGACGCCCGGGGAAAATTCAGGTAGGAGGCCCAGCGGTGCGGGGTGGGGGGAGGCCCTGCATTCTCATGTGCTGGGGGTCAAATGTGCTATCTCTCGTGGACGCCTTGCCCTGGGTGAGGGCTGGCTGGGTGCTGTTCCAGGCATACTGTGAGGAAGAGGAGGGTGCTGACACCTGAGGGGCACGGGGCAGAGTTGGGGGAAGTGGTGGCTGAGCCTCTCCCGCCCCAGGCGCTGTGCAGACTGGCCCCACACCAGTCTGGGCCGGAAGCAGCCTGGGCATTTGGGCTTTGTGGATGAAGGTAGGGTCCAGTACTTCATAATGAAGGTCTCCTCTGCTCCTTTTCCCCCCTCCCCAGTGGTCCTAAGAATACCCTTTAAAAAGTTCTGAAGCTGGGGGAGCACTGGACGGAGCCAGGAGTCGGGCTGGCCAGGCACGCCTGGAAGCTGAGGAGACACAAGTGGGGTGGGGCCTACTGTGGGCTCCGAGTGGGAGGTGGGGTGGAGTGGGAGCAGGGGCCCTGTCTGGGCCACATTCTCTGAGAACAGGGGTCTTTTCAGTTGTCTCAGATTTCGGTTTTGGGTTTGCCATGTATTGGGTGGGGGTCGGAGGGGGTCGTCGGGTCCCCGAGCCTCCAGCTCTCAGGTGTCCGCCTGCCTAGCACGCAGGCTGCTCTGAGGACCAGTCATGGGGAGATGGCACTGGTGACTGTGTCTGGTGGGCTGCAGAGCACGGACTTGGTGTAATCACTCATGCTTGAGAAACCGCTGTCTTCATGCAGATATTCCTGTCATCCCTGGAAGATCAGCTCAGATCCAGGAGCCACGCAGCCGAGCCTGGGAGGGGCCTGGGAATCCGTCCCACTGACCCTCCACAGCCCTCGGCTCTGCCCCAGAGCCTGGGCAGCAGCTGGACAGCTCCCTGCCATCTGCAGGAAGCCTGGTCACCTTCAGAGGGAGACAGGGAGGTGCCTGCCAGGGGTCCTGGGGAAGAGGAGCAGTGTGGAAGGGGTGTGGCCAGGAAGGCAAATGGCCCAGCGCCCATGTCTGGGGCTCACGTTCATCGCAAGTGCATCGGGGTTGGCCTGGGCGTTGACTTCTTGTGCTGTCTCTGTCCTTGGACAGCTTGAGAGGGCTGCTGTGGGGTCCCGTTAGCATGTCAGAGGAGGGTGAGCAGTGTGGAAGGCAGCTCGTTTTGTCTGCCTTGTTGGAAGTTCAGCCCGGGACTTGAGACACAGCGTGTTGGAACTCTAAGGATGGTTTTGAGGTGCGACTGGACTTCCTTGTGCTGTAGCCTGGACAGGCTCCTCTGCCCCCACCCCACGTTCCCCTGCTTGTTTGAAGGACACAGAACACCTGCCTGGCCTAGTGGCTGGGTGGGTGGTGCTAAGTAGAGGCGGGTGAGGTGATCTGTGAATAGCTGTCTATTACAGACCGCAAGGGGACTGACAGCGTGACCTATTCTTGTTCTAAACGGGTGCTTGAGAGAGTTCATGGAAAAATAAATGTATTCCCATTCCATCTGCCTGTGAACTCTCTGAGGCCCCCTGGTAATACCAAGTTTGGAGCAGAAAGCCCACCTGGCTCTGAAGTGGGTTGTGTTCCCTGAAAGGGCTGATGAAAGTGAAGCCGAGTGTATCGTCCCCCATGCCAGCTGGGCCGGCATTGTGCACAGAGCATTAGGCTGCTGCCTGCGATGGCGGCTTCCCTGTCAGAGCACTGGTTCAAGTTCTGCCTTCGGATCCCACTCTCTGCTGATGCACCTGCGAAAGCAGCAGAAGGTGGCTGAAGTGCTTGGGCCCCTGCACCCCTGTGGGAGACCTGAATGGAGTTCCAGGCTCCTGACTTGAGCCAGTGAACCAGTTGATGGAACATCTCTCTCTCTCTGTCTCTGGCACTCTGCCTTTATAAATCTGAAAAGTAATACTACCAATAAAGTCCCCAGTGAAGGAGGCGTCCAGCTGTGCCATGCCCTGGAGGAAGCCTTGCAGGGCCTCTGACACCGGAGACCCTGGGAGGGATCTCAGGAGGGGTCCGGGTTCCTGCTGCTGTTTGCACCGTTCCCGTGCGGCATTCTTGCTGTGGGCAGTGGACATTTGGGCCAGCTGCCTGGGCACATTTCCTGTGCTCAGCAGTACAGTGGCAAATACTGCAGGAACTGCCGCTTGTACCCTGGAGAGCGCACACAGCTTTTCAAACGTAAGATGAGGACCTAGAAGATGTTGCTGATAAGGAGACATGAGCCAGGTCCCACAGGAGACCCTCCACCAGCCTCTGGGTCTGTGCCGTGGTCTGCAGCCGCGGCCCCAGCCAAGGCCCCGCTCCTGTCCTTAGGGCACAGCAGTGTCTCCGGAAAGAGCCTGCACCGTATCGTCCTGACGGGCATGTCCTGATTGATGTAGCTATTATCCTATTTGTCTGCTTCCAGTGAACATACAGATTTATGTCTGTTTCTCTGGCCAGATCAGTGTTCCGGCCAGACTCCTGGGTCGCAGCTGTGACATGTGGAAGGCTCTCAAGATGGTTATTGTCAAATGAGGATGCTACTGCTGGTCACGTAGGGATGTTGTGGGAACTTGGACTTCTGGGGTGGCGTTTTCACTCATCACAGGCAGAAACTGGGCAGAGGCAGAGAGGGTGGCCTCACTGGAGTCAGGTCCAACACCTCCTTGAGACATTTTAAACCACAGATCTTGCCATGGCTCCAGAGCCACTGCCCCTGCGTTCCTCAGGCCCCAGGTGTCTGCCTGCCCCCAGGCTGGTCTGACTATGAGGAGACACAATGAGTGTCCTCAGGGGACTGGGCTGAGAGGTGGGTCCCCTTTCTTAACAGGACTTGGTGGGCCCTGTGCTTGGAAGGGGAGCAAGCACCCTCGCCACCTGACCTACAGCCCCGGCCCCGCAGTGCCGAGGAGGAAGCCACACACAGACCCTAGAGGGTGGCTGCAGGCCGGGGCTAGGCCTTGGCTTCGCCCTGGTTGGCGGCGCTGGCCCAGTGCTGGGAGCTCCAGGCTGGTCTCGAGGCAGAGTGGCAGCAGCAACCTCACAGGGCTGTGGGGAGATTCCAAACCTCAGGAAGTGCAGCTGCTCATAGACTCAGTGTTCTGAGGCTCAGGCTTCCTTCTGAGGCTCTCTCTCTTCCTCCGTCCCCTCAGGGAGCTCACAGACCGGGAGCAGAGACAGGAGGCTGTGGGGGGACTGTTGGGGGTGGGAGCAGCCTGGCTCCCCAGGGTGGGGCACCTTGCAGGCTGCAGACAGCGTCTGGGGGTGGAGGAGGGCCGGGCTCAGCATCCTGCTGGGGGGCTATCCTGCTGGGGGGCTGTCCAGCTGGTTTTGGGGGATCAGCGGTTAGGCAGAATTCGCCAACAGGGAAGGGGCTGTGGGCCGGCCATTCCAGCCATTGCAGCGTGGTGGTGCCAGGCAGGAGGTGAGTTCCGTCCGCCTCGCCCTGGGCTTGCTTCCCAGCCCCGTGGTGGAGTGTGGCATCGCAGGGTCCCCACAGGTAGCCTCAGGACCGTCCCCTCCCCATCTCTTGTGTGCTAGATTGATCTCCCTCTCAGGCAGCCAGCTCGGAACCAAGCTGGGGCTTCCGAGGGCTGATGGGCTCATTTCCTGTGTTCCCAGCCTCCATGTCGTGGGCTCCCCTAACTGTGCTGCCTGTGTCCCCACAGAGAGTGAGCCGAGGCTGCAGATCACAGCATGTGGGCGCCTGCACGGTGCTGCTTCTGGGTGTCCCCATATTCACCCTTAGAGCCGCCTCCCACAGGCCATTCAAGAAGAAAACGGTTGCTCCTTTAGAATGACCATGTTGCAAAACCTGTCACCTGCAGGAAGTGGAGTGAGGACCTGCAACTCTGCAGGGTTAGCGTCTCTCTGGGACGGGACAACACCACACTGCATGGCCAGGGGGAGACAGCTGGTTTCCTACAAGGATCCTCCTCAGGGCAGATAGCAAGAGACAAAATGAAAAATTAGCCTTTCCTACCCCCATTTTTGTGCATTTCCAGGTCTTTTTGCTGCTCTCCACTTTTATTCATAGAGGTGATTGTAGTGTGTGTGTGTACATCTGTGTGCTTTTTATGCTGAACGGAAACATTGATGTTTCTTGTATAGTAAACATGTTTTATACATGTCGCTCAAGGCTAAAGGAGGCTTGGTCAGATGGATGCAAGGTAACCACAGTCTGGTCCTGTTGGCCGCAGTCTACATCCGTGCAGACTGTTGACTGATGTCAGTCTAAGCAGCGGTTTGTGCATCGAGCACAGGGTATGGCCTCAGCATGGTCTAGTCGCGGGTGCCCCAGCCTCTGCTGGATCTCGGCGTGGGCCAGTGAGCCTGTTTTCTGAGCCTCCATTTGCTCCTCCGTAGAGTGAAGACGCCGGGGGCCACAGATCCTCAGTAGGGTTTGAGGAAGCTCTTAGATCGCCGTGGAGAGCTGTCCCTCGGGCTCACAGAAGCCATGCTGTGGGCACTGGAGGTGGACCGGGGTCTGTGAGGACCACTGGAATCACCCTGCTGTCTTGATGTGGAGAAGAGGAAGCTGAGGTTCTGGGATGCGAGCTTGGGGCTGAGTGTTGCGGCTGCAGAGGGTCCAGTGGGCCTCTGCCAACCCTCAGTCTGCGTGTCAGCTGTGGCTTCTGAGACGTCTCTTGTGTCAGTCCACGAGTGGCCCTGGAAGCAGCTCCAGGTAGGCCCAGGAGGCGAGCAGGCAAGACCTCTCTGTGCCTGTCGCAGAGCCCGGTGTGCTCCCTCGCAGTCTGCTGTGAGGCGCGTCTTCCTGGTGTTTCCATAGATACCTGGCCATGGTGACTAATGGGGCTCACTCTCTGCCACACTGATTGGAATGTCCCACTGCTCTGCCAGCCACCACCACCTCCTTCAACTGCTAACACTCTTCTCTTTATAGCTCTTCATGTCTTCTCAGACGCCTCAGTGATTGGTCTGTGCTGTCCCTCCGGGACGTCCAGTGAATACAGATGAGGTTGGAGCTGCCTGGTGGAGTGGGTATTTTCAGTACACAGCCTCCAAATAATCAGCCAGCAGGGCCCCCGGGAGCGCGCGTCTGCTGGTGGAGGTGGGGATGAGGCCGGCAGCAGGGACAGAGTGGTCGCCTGGTCGCTTGTGCAAGGGTGCCCCTCTGCCTTGTCCCAGAGGGGACGTGGCTGCCTCCCTCACACGGGGGGAGCCCGGCGTGGAGCCCAGACTGTCCACGTGCATTTGTTCTGACCAAATTGCTCTTCCTCTTTCACCAACTGGGAAGCAGAGAGGTGAGGCCTGACCTCGCGCTGCACGGCGTTTGCTGGTTCTCCAATTGGCTGATTCATCCATCATTCAGTAACTACCCATTGGCCAGCTGTGAGCCAGGCACCGTTCCTGGTGTGGGGGACCCCAGAATAAGTGACCCTCACTCCCTGCCATGGCGAGAGGCACAGACTGTTGAGCGCTCCATAGACCGCACCCATGCTGGTACGCGCAGCCCTGGAGAGCAGGCCAGTGTCCTGGGCACAGCTGGAGCAGGGAAGGAGCCAGTGCTTGGGGATGCAGCGCAGATCCTGCGGGCACTGACTGAACTCAGCGGCTGGGCGAGGCCATGGAGCCCACCAGGCCTCCCCTCTCTGCGGCGCCTTCTGCACCCAGCCAGCTCCACTCAGAGGTCTGCGTCCTGCAGAGCCAGGCAGCTGGAAGGCTGTGCAGGCGCTGAGGCCGCCGGCCTACCTCTCGGGGCTGTCCAGAACTCTGCTGAGACGTTTCCTGTCAGATGGCATGCATAGCTGTCTTGGGAGAAGGGTGGTGTATTTCTAACCTGAGGTCCCTGCGGAGTGGCCACCACAGCTCACCAGGCGCAGCCACGTCTCAGACTGCCCGGGCGAGGTGGCAAGGAAACCAGCACCTCCGTGTGGCCTCCCTGGCAGCAGCCTGCCCACGGAGTCCCCCCTCCTTGCCGGGTAACCTAGCAGTGGCCCTGGAATGTGGCTTCCCCAGCGTCACCCGTATCTCCCCACATCTGCTCCCAGGCAGCTGGGCCAGGTGGTTTCCGTGAGGCCTGGAGGCTGCTCTGCTGGGGCCGAGGACCACTTCCTTGGAGTACAGCCGTGGCTGGTAGCCATCTGGCCTGAGGCCCTACTGGCCGGGCAGTAGGAGACTGAGGGATGTCTTCCTGTGACTCTGGTGTCTCTGGGCACAGAGCGAAAGAGAGGACTCTTCTTTTGTTCTTCTTTCCAGGAGTAATGATTTTATTTATTTTTGAAAAAAATAAAAAGTGAAGACAAAAAATAAAAATCCCTATGCGGGGAAAAAGCCCCAGCTCCTAGCACCTGTGCTTGGAGGTCACCGCCTGCTGTTCCTGCTGCTCCTCTGTCTCTGTGCCCTGCTGCAGCTTTGAGAGGCACCTGGCCCCTTCCCCTCGCTTCCACACCACCTCCCTTCATGGCTATGCCTCTCCTCCCCTCCAGCCCCTATGCTGCCATGGACACCCTCCTCTAAGATAACTCCTGGGGGACTTCTTGCCCCTATCATCTTCCTCGTGAGAGCTGAGTGATGTGGGTGTCACCCTTTGGATTCTGCGCAGTCCCTCGGGAACAGCCATCGTCTGCAAGGAGCTGTCCCACGGTGTCCCCACTGCCAGGCCTGCTGCTTTGCCTGCGGTCCTCACTGTAGCTCAGGGCCATCTTCCAACCGTATTGTGTTGGCTTCCTGCCCAAAGTGCTTCTGGGGCCCTGGGAGGCTGCAGGGGCCCCCTGTGGCAGGGCTCAGAGAGCTCTCCCTGGCCGGCAGTGCCCTGCTGCTGGCCTCGTACCTGCTCCTCCTTTCTCACCCACTGCATCTTCCTAGGGAGCTGCCTCCAGACTCCATCACCTGCTATCGTTTGTCCCTGTGGCCATGGACAGCCTGTTCTCATGGGCCATTGCACCTGCTGCCCTCGTAATCCCATGCAGCTCTCTCGTTCTGGATGTCCCAGACCCCTCTCAGTTGAGCTCCGGTGCTGCTGTGCCCTCCCACAGCCCTTGCGCTGTGGGTTTCCCCTGAGGTTTCCCTTGGTGCGTGCCCGTGTCCCCTGCAACCAGGTGGTGCCCAGGAAGGGGGAGTTGACTATATGACAGCATCAGTGAAGGAGGCCGTCCTCCTCCCACGTGTGCATGGCCAGATTCGAGCCACGGCATCGCGGTTACTTGTCCATGCAACCTCACTGGTTCCATGTTGACGTGCCCACGTGCACTCAGGCGATCCCTTCTTGTTTGTCGTCAGTGGTTTCATTTCCCCATCGGTACAGCTGAGGTGGGCATCCTGTGCCTTGTGGCAGGCTTGGTGGGTTCCTAGGGCTCAGTCTCGAGCAGGGTCAGGGGTGTGGTGTGAGCGAGCTTCGTGAGGACCCACGTGCTTGTGGCTGGCGTGGCTCTGGGGAAGTTGTACCGATCCACTCACCTGCCAGCCACGACACAGTGACATAGTGTGGGTCCCTCTGCGTGCCCTATGAGGCACCAGGTGTGGTTGCCTTCCTGAGCCTGGCGCAGCCCCTGCCTCTGTCTTACTCCAGTGCTAGCAAAGAACGTGGGGTGATGCTGGCTGGGCTGAGCTCTGTTCCAGGGGCAAGGGTCTGATCGGGAACAAGTGTTTCTGAGCCAGGCCCTGCGGGTACTCAAGTACAGAGGACAGGAGCAGGGCCCAGAACAAAGCAAGTGCGGGGTGCTGCTCCAGACCCCCGCTCCCTCATATAACGGAGCTCCCTCGAGCTCTGACATCCTCCCTGTGGGAAGCTGTCACCACTGCCACCAAGGGTGCACCCTGTCTCCTCCCTTACCACTCGGAGGCCTCTCGCCTGCTCCCTCGCCTGCCCTCCAAGACTGAGCTCCGGGGAGCAGTGACTGAGTGCTGGCAGGTTGCAGGTGGTCTGCAGGGCTTCCTGGGTCCATCTGGAGGGGTCTGGTCCTCGAGCAGCTGCCCACAGGCCCTGGACACAGCAGGGCCTGATCCATGCCTGTGGCCCCGCACGGTGGCGGGGAATGGAAGTACTGGGTGGTCACAGGGAAGGGGAGTCCCGTGCAGCGCACGGCTCTGGAAGATAGCTGCTGGCTCCGTGGTGAGTGCTCACTTACTACTCCCGGCTTCTTGTGAAGGAGAGGCGAGCATTCCCTGTCAAAGAGGAACACGAGCTTCGGAGGGGTGATGGACCCACTCGGGGCTCCCAGTAAATCAGCTAACCTCAAGACACCAGCCTCCGAGCATGGTGCAGGCTTCTTGCTCCTTCTACAGTCACCCCCTCACTCACCTAACTAGCTCCCTGTCGCTCCCCCTCTTCGTGGAGGAACGACACTAAGCCCTGCCTAGGCTTCATATCCGAGTCACGGCACCATTATGTCGCTCCCCCTCTTCGTGGAGGAACGACACAGGACCCTGCGCTGTTCTTTTGTCTGCTCGGCCCTCCCCGGGTTTGCTGCTGGTTCTTCCCGGGTTGGCTACTG
Source organism: Oryctolagus cuniculus (assembly GCF_964237555.1). Taxonomy (NCBI): domain Eukaryota; kingdom Metazoa; phylum Chordata; class Mammalia; order Lagomorpha; family Leporidae; genus Oryctolagus; species Oryctolagus cuniculus. The sequence continues at coordinate 165,100,572 of NC_091437.1, read as the reverse complement.
TCCCTTCCACCTCCGTGGAAGGGCGGTTCCCCCTGCCACATTCCCCACTTCCGCGGGGGAGCAGCACACCGCCGGCCAGCTCTCTCGGGGGCTGCACAGGTGTTCCCCTTAGATGTTCCTGGTGCATGTTGTCTCTCTCCTCCTTTATAGTCCTCTTCCGCCAATCCCAACTCTGCTACCCACACGCCGAGTACGCTGCTCTCCTCCAATCAGGAGCAGGTCCTGCTGTTTATTGGTTGAACTGGAGGCAGCTGTGTAGAAGCTGTTCTCTCCTCTCCCAGCGCCATATTGTGGGAGAGCAGATGCATAGAATAAGTCTTAATTCCAGTAACTTAGTCTAGTCCGAGTTGCTCCCAGTTGCTCCCCACAGCTCCCCACCTGCCTATCTACGTTCTTGTCCACTCATCCATTCTCCCACCTACCCAGGTATAGACACATCCATCCTCCCTCCTCAGTCCATCCTCCCTCCTCAATCCATCCATCTGTCCATCTGTCCGTCTGTCCATCCATCCTCACCCTATCCCCTTCAGCCTTCTGCTCACCTGTCTACCCACCTGTCCCTTCACCCGGCCATCAAGCAAGTGCTGCTGAGCACATTCTGTGTGCTAGTCTGGACCTGGGGGCTGCCTCTGGGGTGCCTCCCCTCTTGTTACCCCCTTCCCACTGCTGGCTTCTTCAAGAGGCTTCTCTGTGGGTAGGACTGCAGCAGGGGCCAATTCTGTGGGCGGCGGGGACCTTCCATATTGTGGGTCAGACCCAGCACCCTTTGTTCCGACAGTCCTCCCTTGTGGCCTGTGGTTTGCCAGTGTGTCCCCAGTACCTTCTGGCTCCTGGGCCGGGCAGATCACCCAACAAGAGACGAGGGATGCAGTGTGAACGCTTATGCAACACACCTGCCTGCCACGTGTTGGGTAGAAGGGCAGGTGTGAGTGGAGCTTCCAGGTTTCCAGGAAAGGCAGAGGAAAGGAGGCTGGAGTCTGCGGAGAGCGGCAGGTGCCAGCGTGCAGCCCTGACCAGCCAAGAGCTTGATGAGTAGGCTGAGGTCAGCACTCAGTGGAGCCACCGCAGTGGGAGCAGGCACCCCGGTTACAGCGAGACAGCCACAGGCCAGGATAACCTCTGCTCTCAGATGCGAGCCAGGGACCCACAGCGGCCCCTGTGACGGAGCCTCCGGCCTCAGCCTCCATGGGGCCCAGGCCACACAGGTGTGTGTTTGGCTTCTTTATTTTGCAAAACGCAAACGCGAAGGCATGTGCTTCAGAATTTAAGATGTGCAAAGGACGTCCCAGTTCTGTCTGCGTACAGCTGTCCCTGCTGTGCTCTGGTTTCCAGACGTGGTCTGCTGCTTCTCGGCCCCAGCGGCAGCTGTGGTCAGCCACCCTGTCCTCTGGGCTCTGCGCCCTGGGCGGCAGCCTGCCCAGCCCTGCAGGCCCGCAGCTTGCGTCCAGCCACTGCGTCCAGCCCGTCCCCATCCTGCCTCTCTGCCTCTTCTGGTGGGTGCTTAAGTTGCTTCTCCTCTTTTGCTGTTACAAACACTGTTGCAATAAATAGCCTTGTAAATATTCCTCTCCAGAGTGAGTCACACGATGGGGTGTTTATTGAAAACTGAGCAATCTCTTAAGAAATCTCTCTGGTTTTTGTGTTATACTTAGAAAGACTTCCCCGTTTGGATGCTTCTTTTTCACTTTAATCCAAATTAATTAATTTATTTGAATGGCCGCAGTGGCCAGTCTGAAGTCAGGATCCTGGAACTCCATCCTGTCTCCCACATGGGCGGCAGGGGCCCATCCTCTGCTGCTTTCCCAGGTATATCAGCAGGGAGCTGGTTTGGAAGCAGAGCAACTGAGACTTGAACCAGTGCTCATATGGGATGCCCGCCTCACAGGCAGTGGCTTAACCTACTACACCACAGTGCCAGTCCCCCTGGATTATTCTTCAAAAATGCTCACGTGTTCTGTATTCTCGCCTAGTCGCTGGGTGTGTGCAGATCCTCTCCATGGAACCAGTGTCCTATCTCCACCCCTCCTGTCCCTTTGTAGGACATGCCCCACGGACACTGCTGGCCACTCCCCAGCGAGCACCAGTGCCCGGGCTGGGCTACCCTCCTTATGCCTCCTGCCCTCCAGGAGCTCCGAGACCCGAGTAGGGCAGATCCCACACTGCGAGGATGGAGCTTTACTGTGCAGGTGCCCCTCACCCTTCCTGTGCCCCTGGAACCTCCTCCTCCTGGGCCACCGCCCCGTCCTGCCACTGAGTCATGTGAGAGGCGCTGTTGTCTGCCTGTGTCACAGGCTTGTGCCTGGGCCTGTATGACTCCCTCCCCTGCCCCATTTCACGCCCCTGCCTGGTCAGCTGTGGCTCTCCTCAAATCCACCTGTCCCTGCTCCCCGCTCCGTCCCCACAGTAGGCCTGGCCCTTCCTGGTTCTTCCGTGATTGTCTGTGTCCTGTGCTCTCTCTGAACTCAGAACACAGAGAAGGTAGAACGTGTGTGCTTACTGAATGGGTGGGAGAGAGGAAGCCTGCAGTGAAACTCGCTGAAGAAAGGAATGAAGGAGGGAAGGCGGGAGAGGGAAGTGGCCTGATTCATGAAGGCCAGGCTTGCTGGGGCCAAGGCCTCTGAACCCCCCAGACCAGAGTCCCCAGGCCAGAACCCCTTGGCAGGGAGAGGGGTCCTGCTCATCCATGAGGGGCAGCCCTTCCCCGGGTCCCCGTCCGACCTGTGGAGACGGCCTGAAGTGTGATGACAACTTCTCTTGCTGGGCTCCTTGAGTTTTTCCTCTGCTGCCATCTAATCACAGTGAAATCAAGTGAATTGAGACTGCCGGCTTGAATGGATGCTAATTAGCACAGATACAAATCAAGCCCAGGTCTCAGAGGGCTTCTTCATTCCGAAGTTTCGGGCGCTTCCGGGCAGAGCCCACAGATGTGTTTCTACGGTGCTCGTGCCGCTGCCCTTGAACCCGTGATGTTTGTGGTCCGCACCCTAGAATGCCCGCATCCTCATGGTTGCCATCACCCCACGTCTGCAAAGGGCAAGGGACGTCGTACTGGTGAATGACTGTGGGATGCAGCCCTCGGTCCCAGCAGAAGTGGCAGGCCAGGTGAGGGGACTGGACTTGGCCATCCAGGGCTCTTCCCATGGCTGACTTCCCCATCACAACCAGGAAAACGGCGCCTGCCCTGCAGACACCATCCCCCTGGCTCCCCACGCCCCTCTCAGTCCACAGCTGGGCTGTCAAAGGGCTGGTGTTTGCGTCTGTTGTCTTTATGGGGCTGGCAACAGGATGTGGCGTGTGACACAGTGTCCTAGGTGTGTTCCATCCCTGGAGTGGGAAGGCAGATTTCCAGATACACCAGTATGACATGCTAAAAATAAGGGTTGGGGTTTTTATTCTTTTCCCCAGTTTTTTTTTTCATTGTTTCTTTTTTAAAATTGGCCCCTGGTGCGTCCATCCTGCAGGAGCTTGTGTCTTTGAATGGTGCAGCAGTCTGAAACTCTTGTGTTGAAGGACACGGAGGGAGAGAGCATCTGTTGTTGCTAGAGATAAGAGTAATTGAGTGGGACGTATGGACGCAGCCAGCCGAGACTCACTGTACCACTGAGTGGAACCTCTTGTTTTTCTTGGATGCCCTGGCCAAGGACGGCTCAGGAAGGAATCTCGGGTGCCCGCTGAGTGCATGTCTCCTTGAGCTACCCCGGGGTACCCCAGGCTTGTGGTGGGGAAGCTGTCTCAGAGGGAGAGGGGGGTTGGCCAAGCCCCTGGCTGCAGGTGGTTGGGTGCCCAGGAGTGTGGTGAATGAAGCCCACCAGAGAGGGCCTTGTTGAGACCCCGGGCATCTGTTACTCTGCAAGCACATTGGGGGGGGGGCCCTGAGTTATGAAGACCACAACAGGAGAAATTGGCTGTCGTTTGGGCTGGGCAGTGGCCGGCAGGTGTGTGCAGCCCAGGAGTGGCTGCCTCTCTTCCCGTCTCTGAGTGCTTGGCCACTTCCAGGGGATTTCCCCAGACAGTAGTGGCTTTCCCAGCCCCAGAGCCCGGGTCAGCTCCTGTCATCAAGGAGCAGGCCAGAGGCTGTGCTGCCAGGGCTCCCGGCAGGCTGTTCCTCACCTGCTGTCCCCGCCTGGAGCCCCTCCCCAGCCACCACACTGTTGCAGGGTGCTGCTGGGTCCACACAGGTGTTGGGGAAAACCCTGGAGTGAAGCTGCCTCTCCAGAGGCAACACCCACTCCCACATAGCCCCATCTGCACGTGCAGCCTTGGCCTCCCTCTCCTCTCCCACGACTTGCAGCCCCATCTCCCTGCTTGGTGGACTCGGGAGGCAGCTGACCTGGGTTCCAGTCCCGGTGTTCTGACCTGGAGCAGGCGCCTTGCCCTAAGACCCAGAGTAGACCTGTGCGTCAGTGGTGCTCTGGGAGTCACTGCCAGCCTCCTTTTCTCCCCCAACCCCACGGGCATCCTCGAGGGCAAGGAGACCCATCCACAGGGAGTTAAACCAAGCCCTGTGTTCCCCGTAAGGGCAGGGGGGAGGGCATGGAGGGCCTGGAAGGGTGGATGATTTCCCAGGGCCAGGCCAGTGTTCGGCCCTGTCTTTGGTGGGTGCTAAGTCCCCTGAGCTCTGTGGACCCATCCTGGCAGGGAACCGCCAGGCTTCTGGCAATCTGGGGCGATGCTGGCTGCAACCCCAAATCCCGGGTTCTATTTCTAGCCTGCCATGGTAAGGACGCCGCTGCTTGCGGAGCCTGGCAGGCCCCTCCCTGTGCTGTTGGTGGCAGATCTATTCTTAGCTGCAGCAATCAGACAGGCAGCGTCCAGGCGGGACAAGCAGGCTGTGGCTGGGGGCCATCCCTGCCCTCCCTCCCAGTGCTGACCCGTTCACGGTCTCACCTTTCTCAGTGGTGGGAACAGCTTGTCAGGTGCACCTGCTGAGCTGTGTGTGAGGGAGGGATGCCGCAGGATGTTTGGATAGGAAGTGCTGCACGGGCATCTTGTCACGCATTCCCCACAGTTGCTGGGTCCCACCTGAGGCCTGGTCCAGGTGCGGCAGGAGCTGAGCTACCTATGGGCCAGTAAAATGGCCGGCTTGAAGCTGTACCCTAGATTTCACCTGCAGAAACCTGTTGGCCTCAGGAGCTCTTACCTGGTACACAGCGAGAGCCTGAAAGCTGGCCATGCCCTCCTTGTTTCCAGGCTGGGGGATCCCCTACGTGTCCCCGCCTGCTGTGATGCGGTTGAGCCTGGGCATAGTCCCTGCTCCTCGGCTCAGCTGAAGCTGAGAGCCCTGGAAGCTGTCCCTTCACGGCCACGGCACTGCACCTCCGAGGCATCCAGGTCCTGTGCTGTGCTCAGATGCAGCCAGGTCCTGCGCTTGTCCTCGCAGAGCAGATGAGCCAGATGAGCCTCTGTTGGTGCTCTTGGAACGACCTATAGAGATGAAAGCAGGGCCTGTACCTGAGGTTCTGGATCTTCCTGGGAGGCCCTGGCACACACTGGAGAGGGGAGAGGCACCGTGGACCCTGCCCTGGCTGTAGAGGGGCCCCAGCAGGTGGCTTGGGGCTGTGGGGGCTGTGGAGGCTGTGGGAAGCAGGTGAAGAGAAAGGGCTGTTTCCCTGTCCTCCTGGGCCAAGCTGAGGGTGGCCGGGTGTGGAGTGTAAGTGTCACCTCGTCCCTCCCTGGCCTCACACACAGGGACCAGAGACCCCAGACTCCGTGGCTGAGGGACAAGGAGCCTGCCGGAAGGGGTTGGCTCTGCCTCTGTTCTTCAGCCTTGCAGAGCAGGTGCCCCATGGAGACTATGCAGAGTGCAGATGTGGAGTTTCTTAGGGAAAAAGGCGGTCTGGAGCCAATGTGGGTCAGCCTGGGCCTCAGCTCCTGCAGCCTGGGGACCAGTACCCACTCCCCACTTGGGGGAATGCCAGAGGAAGGGCTCCTTCCAGGGGAGCCGGCCTCCAGGCCACTTTGAAGCCGGACCTTGAGGGTGGCCAGGAAGGGACTTCAAAGGCTCAGCCCCTGACGTTTCCCCAGCAGCCCTTGACAGGCGTCCTTCGCCCCCAGGCCAAGGCTGCTGCTCCGTCCCCAGGCGCTGGGTCCATTCCCACAGCTGGAAAAAAACAGCTGAGTAACCTTGGCTCCCGAGACCGCTGCCGATCGCAGGCCAGTCCTCACGCCGGAAGCAAACGTGCCAGTTTTAGTGGAAAAGGTCCCAGTGGGGTGGGAGGAAGGCAGGGCCTTGGTCGCTCTCCTCGAACGCAGCAAGCAGCCCGCGCTTTCTCCCGACAGAACCGTCTTCCATCCCGCCCCTTCCCTTGTGGGCCCTGCCCCTGCACGGGGAGCTCTGATCCCAGCCTGCGATGGGCAGAAGAGGGGACGCTGTGCTGTAAGCACTGTTTCTGTCTGGCCTGAGTGCCTACCAGACGTGGCATCTGTGCTGGAGAGCCGGGCTGAGGCTGCCTTGTGTCGAGACCTCTGGGGAATCTAAGGACAGACATTCGGGCACTTGAGAAAGTTTGTGGGGAAGACAGAACTAGAAGGAGACGTTTATTGGATGCAAAAATGATTGTGAGATCCACGGGTGGGTCTTCCCATGGAGTTTCTGCAGAGCAGGACTTGTGCACATGCCTTCCCTCTGAGAGGGGACCAGATCCTGCAGATGCCTCAGCCCTGTTTTCTTGAGGGCGCAGGTGTGTGATCAGGTGGCAGCAGGGTGGACGTTGTCACCTCCACTTTGCCACCCAAGGAGACCAAGAGTCAGAGGCTCTGAGTATCAAAATCACGCAAGTCGCAGTCTCCGCAGGACCCTGGGGCCTAGTTTGTCCAGAGTGGGCCAAGGAGAGGTACCAGGCCCAGGGCCTAGGCAGAAGCCAGCTCCTCCTTTGCACCTGTGCTGCTGGACAGCAGTGCAGCCATCCAGGAGTGGGCAGGGGCAGGGAAGCCTGGCCAGCTCACACCAGCCTGTGAGGGCTGAGCTGCTATGAGCCTGGAAGCTTCCAGAACCTATGGGCTGCTGTGTTCGCTTAGTGCAGCTGGAGGAAGGAGCAGCTGTTTTTAGGTGGCTGACCCCAGAGCAGAGGAGGCATGCAGATATCAGAGGCCCCTCACCAGCGTCCCAGGGAAGGAAGCTGTCCTTGCATGGACAGTAGGTAGCTACAGCGTCGGGTCCCTGCTCAGCGTGGGACTCACTCCTTTGAGTGGTTGTTTCCTGAGAACAAGCTGTAAACCGACTTCCAGGCCAGGACCTGGGGTGCAACAGAGAGGGCTGGGCCCAGACCTCACACGCTCCTGGGTCTGATCCTGGCTCATTGGATGGCCCGTGAGTGAGTCACAAGCCTTGTCAAAGCCTCTCTGAGTTCAGGGCCAGGGACGCTGGGGCCCACAGGAGCACAGCGACCGACTGTCTCCGAGGCAGCCATCCCTCACCAGGTGACAGACGCCGTGTGGGAATGGAGCGGTGCAAGCTGAGCATCCTCTGCGTGCCCAGGACACAGGCCAGCGTGTGCAGCGGTGTCCGAGTGGAGATGAGCAGGAGGGAGTTCCCTAGGCGAAGGGGGCAGTGGGGCAGAGCGGGCCTGCGGATGCCGGGTTTGCGTGAGGCTCTCTGAGGGGCAGGTGGCCTGAGCCCAGCAACGAGGAGTGTGCGTGCAGGAGGAGGCCGGAGCCCGAGGCAAGTGCCAGACCAAGAGGGCCGTGCCAAGTCTGATCTGCTTCCTGTCCCCAGTGCCGGCCGTCACAGGAGGAGGCAGAGTCGCGCTCCACTAAGTGCGACAGGGTCCTGTGTGTCGGGGTGCGGGTGGTGTGCAGTGACGAGACACAGAGCCCCCACTGACGGGGTGGGTTTTCCTCATGAACAGGAAGTGAGGTCATCTCGTGGTCCTGGGGATGTGCACGCAGTCAGGCACGACTTGCAGTCAGGGTTTACTCAGTGGTCACTGAGTTAGCGGGAAGGAGGGAGGAAATGGTCAAGAATCAGAGTTCCCGGCGTGAGCAGCGGCTGTCATCAGGTGTGTACCTGCTTCTGGATCACTGATCACCGCACCTCAGTGTTGCTGAGGCTGCACAGACAGCAACAGGAAGGAGCAGGAGGCCCCCTGCCCCTGGTTCCTGAGCTCCGCCAGCTTGATCCAGGCTGTGCCTCGCCTCCTGTCTCCCTTCTAGCTTCCCGTGGTCCTCAGCCCTGCACTGGAGAGGGGATGCAGGCAGGTCCCTCCATGTGGGTGTACGTGGAGGAAGGGGGTCCTGGGAAAAGGGGCTGGGATGATGAGGGAGTCGACTATGAAAACCAAGAGGAAGTAGAGAGTTGGGCAGAGGGACCTGAATTGCCTGTTGCCATGGAGATGAGAAAGCAAACCACTGCCGCCCAAGGTGATCCCACCCTGCCTCTGCCCCCAGGTTCCGTCCCCACACACCTGGCCTTGCCCTCTGCCCTTCTTGGGCACGCTGGCCATTCTTTTTTTCTTTTTTAAGATTTTTATTTTATTTATTTGAAAGACAGAGTTACATAGAGAAGTAGAGCCAGAGAGAGAAAGGGAGGTCTTCCATCCACTTGTTCACTCCCTAAATGGCCACAATGGCTGGAGCTATGCTGTTCTGAAGCCAGGAGCCAGGAGCTTCCTCCAGGTCTCCCACATGGGTGCAAGGGCCCAAGGACTTGGGCCTTCTTTCATTGCTTTCCCAGGCTATAACAGAGAGCTGGACTGCAAGTGGAGCAGCCAGAACTCGAACCAGTACCCATATGGGATGCTGGCGCCACAGGCCAGGGCTTTAACCCGCTGAGCCACAGTGCCGGCCCTGCCGGCCACTCTTGATATTGCCAGACTGTCATTCATGAGGTTGCTTTCTTGTCCTCACTAATCTCTGTGGGGTCAGAATCTCCCCTCTGCTCGTGCCCTGTGGGTGCCCACACAGGCCCTGTGACCTCCTGATGTGTGAAGCTGAAACTGGGTCCTGAGCTCTGACAAGTGTGTCAGTGCCTCAGGCATCATGGGCAGCTGTGCTGTGAACATGGGGCCGCTGGGGGCTTCCAGTCCCTCCTGGCCCTAGTGACTGGGACAAGGCCCAGAGGGCCCCATAGGCGTCCTGAAAGAGAGGAACGGCGGGGGTGGGGAAGGAACCCCGCCTCCTCAGGAATTTTGGTTTAGAATGGATGGGTTTGAATTTGTTAGGCTGTCTTGGTGAAAATCCACCTGTAGTTTTTGTGATGTCCTGCGCTTGACTGTGAACTTGTTTCCTGCAGGGCAGGGCTGCTGGCCTTTGCCTGGATGAGCCTCGGGGCAGTGGGTCTCAGCAAACACAGAGGGCTGGGCTGGGACGGGAGTCATCGTCGGCTCCCTGGGGGACTTCCCTCTCCACCCCTCAAGAACCCTGGCCTGGGCCCTCCGGGAGCCAGGGTCTGTCCCAGCACCTGGCTGGCCTCCTGGGGCAAAGCTGGCTTCAGGCCCTGTCATGTGGTGCAGACCTGGCTCTGGTCGGGAAGCCGAATGCTACCACTGGGAGGAAGCCTTAGTTTCCCTGCCTCTGAGGCTTTGGCGTGTCACCATCCAGATGCCGCCTCTATTTCTGGAAGCATGAACTCTGTTGTGCACAGCTCCGGTTTGCGTGGTACGCAGTAGAAGGCCAGCTTCGGTGGAGCGTCTCTGTGGGTCATGAGCACAACCGGCCGCGCTTCTGCTGCCCCCTCTGCAACCAGAAACATGGGCGGCTGGGAGTTGTGAATGGAGCCCACCTCAAGGCTCCTGCGAGCAAAGGGCCCTGCAGGCACCCAGCCATGAGCACCCCATTTCAAGCCAGCATCCCTTCCTGAATGGTGACTCAGGCACCTGAGCCCCACAGGGACCCAGAGTCCGCCAGTGGGGCTGAGGCACCCTCGCAGCACTGAGTGGACCGCGCCTGCTGGAGGTGGCGAGGCAGAATTCAGGGAAGAAGGAACCTGTCGGGCTGGGTGGAGACAGCAGGTGTGCCAGGCCAGGAGGAGGGGCTGTCGGGGCTCAGGGTGGCCGTGCAGGCTGTGCCCTGGTTCAGCAGTCCTGGCGCGTGGTGACCGCTCGCTGGTTCCTGAGCATGGCGCTTCCTGGGCGTGCTGAGCGTCTCCCCAGCGTCTGAGCAGAGCTGCCTGGAGTTTCTGCCTTCCGTGGCCTCAGGACTGCTGCCGTGTGCGCCTGCCTCTTGGTGACACCCTTGCCGCTTGAGAGGTGTTGAGTCTGATGCCCAGAGAAGGAAGGAGTCTTGGCCGGGTCACACCTGGAGCTGGGCACATGTGCCACCTTGCCCAGCATGGGGTGGGAGCTGCTCGAGGTTGGTGGCCGGAGGCCTGGAAAGCCTGTGCCTGTTCTCCTGATGGCTCCCTGTTCACCTTCCACACCTGTCTCCACGTTCTCAGATTCCAGGTGTTCGACCTGTCTTATTTCTTTGTCTCGCAATCTGTGGCCTGGCTCCTGGTTGCCAAGTAACCACGTAGGCTTGATCGTCTTCCAGGGATACTTGTGGAAGAGGCAATAGCTCCTGCCTCTCCAGACACAAATAGACAATGGTTTGTTTTTAACTTTTTTTCAAGATTTATTCATTTATTTGAAAGGCAGTGTTACAGAGAGGCAGAGAAAGAGAGAAAGACAGATCTCTCATCCACTGGTTCACTCCCCAAATGGCCATAACGGCCAGAACTGGGCCATTCTGAAGCCAGGAGCCAGGAGCTTCTTCCGGGTCTCCCACGCGGGTGCAGGGGTCCAAGGACTTGGGCCAGCCTCCACTGCTTTCCCAGGCCACAGCAGAGCTGTATTGGAAGTGAAACAACTGGGCTTGAACCGGCGCCCATATGGATGTTGGCACTGCAGGTGGAGGTTTTACCCACTACCACAGCACTGGCCCCCGGACAATGGTTTAAAAATGGGTGTGTGGTCTTGGGAGCGCATTGCCAGCTGCGGACGAAGGTGATTGATGGCACAAAGGAAGGAACCAGAGAGCCTGTCAAAGGTCCTTGTGTCCTGTTGGGAAGGGGACGGCCAGGCCTCTGTCATTTTCAGGGATGCAGGCAGACTAGTGTGCATCCTGATGGGGCCTGGAAGTCCAGCGCTGGCCTCGGCGCCTGCTTGGCACCCTCTGGGCCTGGCACCAGGTCTTCTGCAGGATTTGACCAGCGGAGGGAAGGATAGCAGAGCCAGCGAGGGCAGTGTTGGTTGCCGTGTGCGGTGCACCAGACACGTCGCTGTGCCCCTTTGTGAGGGAGCGGCTGTAACCACGGCCACCCCAGCACGGGGAGCTTGAGCACTCTCCCAGAACTGCCCAGCTGGGAAGGAGAGGAGCCAGGGTTTGAGTCTGGGCAGCTGGATTTCCTGCTCTGCTCTCGTGGCTTCCTGTGTGCCCCAAACCCTGTGCTGGGCTCCGGGTGTCCCCTCTTCACCCCTGGACATAGACCAGGACAGCAGCAGTCTGACCGGTGCCCAGCTTTCGTGGTGGGGCTGGAACCAGGCCTGGCTGTGGCGCGGGGCTATTAGCTTCCCCTGTATTGGCATCTGTGCGTGGAGGCTCTGTGAACTCTGCCTCAAGAAGAGGGTGATCATAGTTCTCCAAGTTCGGAAGTCACATGGACCTGCAGAGAGTTCCGGAGAGCCCGTGGAGCTGAGTTCTGGGCGTGGCCTGCGTCCATGGAACCCTCCCCAGCCTGGTAACCTGAAGGTCTTGGGTTTTCTACCATAGAGTACGCTCACAGAACGCAGTCTGGGCTGTGACTTCTTCCGGTTTTGTTGTTGTGTTTGCATGACCCTTGCAGTAAGAACATTTGCGCTAAGCACTGAAGCAGAATGAAATTAAATAAAGAGCCCTCATGTATTGTATGAGTGTAAGTACATGTAGCTACATGTGTGCACACATGTATGTGTCGTAGTTGCACATATATGATACAGCAGACATTAAATACTAAATATTTACCTGTTTATATTCACAAACACAAATCTGAAAACACAAAACTAAGGCAAGAGCACTTTGCATGAAGTGCTATGAAGGGACCCGCCTTGGCCCTCAAACCCTTGCCCACGGTGGGTGACCTGCCCGGCCCACCTGTGGGTCCTCAGAGTGGGTGCACAGTGCATCCCACCCCCAGCTCACCTTCCCCTCGTGCGTCCTGCTCCCGACCCCTCAGCTGGCCCTGCCATCGCTGACCTGGAAGGAAACAGAATCATAGTTCTATGGAGCCGCCTGGCCTGGCCTCTGTCTTCTGGGAGATTAGAGCTAAACCCACACTTGGCAAGGTCAGGGGTCCATCCTGTTAGCTCACTGACTTGTCCTTCATCTGTTAGCCCACTCTTTCCGTGACTTGTCCGTAGTCAGTTAGCTCACTCTCTGGTTCGCTGTCTGTCGTCTGAAAGCTCATTCTTCCATGAGTGTATGGCAGACCCCTAGCTTGTGCTGGGTGCTTGTGAGTCACGCGGAGCCAGAGCACGCAAGGTGAATAAGGCGGAGGGGCCCCGGGCACTGTGGGCTGAAGTTCTGCTTCTCAACTCCTTCCAGAAAGGAGACAAGATGTGTGAAGTGCCTCCGCGTGAGCCCGGACGGTCACTTGGCCTTGCCCATTCGTTGTCTCCCGAGGACCTGGCTGCAGAGGGGAAGTTGGTCCCTTGGGTCTCCAAGAGGGCAGGCTCCCATGACGGTGTCATCCACATGGTGACAGTATGGGTGGGAGGCCTGTGCACCTGGGGCTTCGCCAGCTTAGAGCTTGGAGCCCCCTTGTGCAGACAGGAGGAGAGCAGTCTAGCAGCGCCAGGCTTCGACGGCCCGCGGAGCGTTTCATGGGAAGCTCTGACTCAGAAGCGTTTCAGGAAAGAAGACACGAGGAACGTTTAGACACGAGGAACAGCACACGTCCTGGTCAGCAGCCTGCACTGATGCTGGGCCAGGGATACAGGACGCAAGGCTGGGTTTCCCTGCCTGCCTGGAGACGCCTGTCTGCAGCTGACTCTTTCCCAGGATCCCCCACAGGGTGAGAGGTTGTGTCCCAACCTGACGCACTCATGTCTTCATGCCATTAATCAGAAGTCGCGTGCTCATGGCCAGCCTGGGGTAGGCGGTGTAGCCTCACAGAGCTGAGACTGGTCCAGACCGCAGGGGAGAGATCTAATTTAACGTTTCCTTTGGTTTGTGCTTGCCTGACGGAGGATAAAGATAAGATTTCCAATTGACGGTTTGAAATATTGAACATCATTACCATGAATGCCATTAAGAGCACCAGGGGAGAGCCATCAGCCTGACTCTGCTGGTATCTGATGCGTGCAGGAGCTGCCTGCCAGGACCGAGTCTCTCAGCGGCACAGCCAGGGCCAGGGAAGGCAGCACGTGCCGATGAAGCTGCCACTGCAGCCGCGGCTCCCTGCAAGGAGCTCCTGGCCCAGCGGGCGCGTGGGCACCGCCCAGCACAGTGCACACCGGCGTGCTGTGGGGACGGCAGGAAGCAGTCCTCAGACACCCTCTGTTCCCCAGCACCTGGCAGTGCTCTCTGCGTCACAGGCCCCACCCTGTGAGCCGGGGTCCCTTCTCCATCGCCCTGGGTTCCTCCAGGCACCCCTTTCGTGGCCTGACAACGTGGGTGGAAGGGCTGACCCCAGCTCCCTCTCCCCCAGAATGTTACAATGAGATTATTTTATGCTGCTACCGCCTGCTCTGCCCAGGTCATTAAATATGAGCCTCTCCAGCAGATCCATGGGAGACCGTCCCCGTCCTGACTCGCTCCCCAGGTGAGCGTTGCCATTTGGGTTTTGGACTCTCCAAGCTGCAGCCCTGCCTGGACTGGCCTCCCTCTCTCTGGGCTTCCTCTGGAGAAAGTGGTGCATGGCAAGACCAGAGCCTGTCCCCTGGCTGTCAGGATGCGATATTCCCAGGAGAAGCCCTGTCCATTTGCCCCTTGCTGCTCTTGGAGTCAGATGCTGGGATGACAGGCAGCACCTGGGGTCGGGCGTGTCTCTGTTCTGATGGCTTTGGGCCCGAGCTGCGTTCTGCGAGTAGCACGCTGGCCTGGGGCGAGGATGAGCTTTGGAGTCAGCAGACAGTCAGGTGCGTGTAACACGCGAGGTTCCCTCACCGTGGCACTGTGCCCTCCCGGCCTCTGCGGTTCTTTGTCCAGCCCTCTGTCTCTGAGAACCTGTGGCATTGTGTGCAGATGCTCGTCTGCTTACCAGCACCATGCCAGTGACCCACAGCGTTGCCTGTGGTTTGGGGGCAGAGCTGACCTGTGCTTTCTCCGTTATCTGGTCTCACAGGGGCTCCTGAGGCAGACACATGCAGCGGGAGAGCGTCTACAGCGCTGTCTTCATGGCATAGCTCGATCAGGAGCTATGTCCTCATCTGGGTGCTCTGACATCTGGCATGGCTCTCAGTGTGGGCTGAGACTGCTTAGCGGAGGCTGGGGAGGCTGACAGGTGCGGGCTAGATGGGAAGAGGGGTCAGGAGCTAGATGGGTAAGTGGTAGGCTGGGTGAAGAGTAGAGTTCGTGGATGGCTGGTTGGGTGACAAGGATCCGTGTGGGGACAGCCAGTGCAGGGGTGGATGGCTGTGTGCATTTATGCTTGGGTGGGTGATTCAGTGTCCCAACTCACTGATCCCTGCAAAGCCCGCCTGACTTAGGGCCATGCCGATGGCGGGTTCTCGGCCCAGCTTTTTGAGCTGCATTGGCCTGTGTGGTAGGCCACTTGCTTTTCTTCAGCAGCCGTGGTGACTTGTGCCTGAAGCCTTGTCACAGGTAACCCAGTTTCTCCCTGGGGCAGAGGCAGAGCGGGGGGCTGGCAGTTCCCAGGCCCTGACCTCGGCCGTGTTGGGAGGACTGAGCTTGGAGGCAGGAAGCGCAGGCTCTCATGTTCGCTCTGCCACAACTCCTCACGAGAGGGGGCCACTTTGCAGAGCTGGGCAGTGACTGAAGTCCCGTTTAGTCAGTCAGGGCCACTGTGGGGGACACAGGACGGGCACTCAGATTGCAGTGTGCACTCCACTCTTCCAAGGCTCCTCTGAGTCCCTTGTCCCCATGTCTCAAGTGTGCCAGGTAAGAAGAAGCTACTGCTGCGCTTTCCTGACGTCCTAGCTCTGCTGGCAGGACTGATACCAGCTCAGAGACCCAAGTAGTCGGGCAGACTCAGGGTTGGGCTCAGGTGTTGCCCTGGAGCCAGTGTGAGGGCCGAGAAAGAGCAGGAAGCCTCAAGGAGGCCAGGAGTGTGCAGGCCTCCGAGGCCTCCAGGCCTTCCCTGGTGCAGGATCGAGGGAGCCCCGTGCCAGTGGGCTGAGGTGAGGAGTGCTGGCGGAGCCGGTCCCTGAGTCACACACCTAAGTCAGCCGGGGGACTTCAAGGAGGCCGTGTCACCTGCGGACTGTTGGCCCGGTGTGAATGGAGCCTTAAGCCTCTGCCCGCAGGGCAGCGTGGCAGCTGAGTGTGCGCGGCAGAGCCCCGAGCGGAGTTGACGCTCAGGACACGTCAGCATGACAGTCTCTTCTGCTGTACATTATGTTACTGAATGGCGTGCGTAGCGTCCCGTAGAGCCTAGAACGTAGGATCTGTTTACCAGTGCGCGTGGAATGCGCGTCTCACTGAATGGTAGCCATCCTGCAGTTTCCCTTGTGTTCATTAGTAAGTTCCTGGAGTTACACCTACAGTTACAGTGAGGAACAATCGAAGCCACCAAACTTCCGCTTCTGCTCTGGTGCCTGGCACCCTGAAACCATTCCCCAGACGGGCAGCTCTACCTGCCGACACCTGATCGGGGCGAAGCCTGGCCCCCGGGGACAGCCCCAGCGGCCCAGATCACAAGTGCTCACACTCCGCGCCTGCAGCCGCCTTGCTGGTCCCCTCCTTTCGGGACCTGTTTCCTGCCGGCGCTGCGTCCCCTGCTGTGGCCCCTCGAGCCTGTTCTCTGAGGTCCCCAGGGGGCTTTTCTCCAGGTGTCCCAAAGGCCAGAGAGGAGAACACGGCAACCCAGGGACGGCTGGGGAGGCCTCATCCAGGCCTGATCGGACGCTGAGCACCAGCAGTTTGTGTGGGGGTGTGGGGGCCGGCAGCTCTGAGTCCAGCTCCCAGGTAGAAAGATCTGGGCCCTCCTGTGTGGGGCACTGAGGACGGACCAGGCCAGGGCCCGTTGAGGTGGTCTCCGCAGCTTGTAATGTCTGCAGAACACCCTGTCCTGAGCAAGTCTGCCCCTTGCGCGGGGTGGTCAGCCTGGACGGCGCACCCAGAGCTGGGCTCCGGCTTCCGACTCGCCTCACCCGGCCTCTGAAGAGCCAGCACTGAGCTAGGCGCGGCCGCCGAAGAACCCAGAGAAAGAAAAACCTGGGTGCTTTTCGTCTGCAGCCTGGGACACACAGTGCTGGAGTCTCTGTTTTTAAGCGGTGCCGTTCATCTGAGCAGACAGCCTGCCATCCCAGGGCCTGGGAGGAGAGAGAAGGAGATATGTGTACACCCACATGTGCATCTTTATACGGGCAGGGAGCTGCGTCATGCTTCTGCCGGTCTGTATGTAGACAGCCATCCAACTGGAGATGCAGGCATGTGGCTTTGCATACGTATGCTCCGTGTGCATATGGGTAGCCCCGCATCACACGGTGGCGCTCTCGGGAGCACTGGAAGCTGTTTCCGGAGGGCAGTCTACCACGCTGCGAAGGCTGGGTGTGCCTCCTCTGCCATCTGGAATCCTGGTAGTGTCAGAGGGACTGGTTAGTCGTATGCTCTCTGTCGGGAGGGGCCTCTCCCCCTCTCGCTGTGCAGGATGCCCTCTTGGTTCCAGAGCTGGTAGCTGGCTGGGCACTGCGGGTCTGCCCTCAGCCGCGAGCTAGGCCGTCTGATCCTGCCTCCATCACCTGTTTCCCTCTCTTGCCTTTTCCTCCCAAACCTGTTGAGACAGGCAGTTAGGTTGAGTGCTGTGCCTATACAAGGGAGACCCTGTGGCTTCTCTTCCCGACAGAGGCCCTGTGAGAGGGACTGGGACCAGGTTCTAGCTACTGTAGACCTAGTTCCTGCTCTGGGACAAGGGCCCAGGCCACCGGCTAGGGAGCCCCTGCTTTGGAGGTGGGGAGGGGGTGGTCCCTGTGCCTTGGCTGAGAGGGCTTTAGAGCCACTGCCATCTGCACCTGCTTCACGTGGGCTAGGTGCTCTCATGTCACCCTGGGCCAGTCCCAGGCAGAGTGGGGCCCATGGCCGTGTTTGTCTGCAGGTATAAGGTGGTTGTGAGGG
This sequence comes from Oryctolagus cuniculus, assembly GCF_964237555.1. NCBI lineage: Eukaryota > Metazoa > Chordata > Mammalia > Lagomorpha > Leporidae > Oryctolagus > Oryctolagus cuniculus. The sequence goes on along the minus strand of NC_091437.1, from coordinate 165,083,385 downwards.
GAGGCCTGTTCCAGCTGCCTGCAGGGGCCTGTGCGTGTCGCCATAATGCCTTCCTGGGCTGGAGCCCTCCCTTCACGCAGGACGAGAGGTGCTTCCGCTTGTTGTTCACCTCACGCCTGTGTGTGTTCTCTGCTCAGAAACGTCCATTGTTTTCTGTTAGTCGCAAGCCTGTGCTCGGATCTCTGGGTGTGAGCTCCAGTCTATGGAAAACCAGTGCGTTTATTCCCAGGCAGCCCCGGGGCTCCCTTCTGCCTGTGCACCCAGAAGTGCCTTGTCTTAGGGGTCCCACATGACAGAGATGGTTGCGGAATCCCAGCTAACAGGTGCCTCTTTTTTTTTTTCTTTTTTAAAAAGATTTATTTATTTATTATTTGAAAGGCAGAATTACAGAGAGGCAGAGAGAGAGAGGGAGGGAGGGAGGGAGGGAAAGAGGGGTCTTCCATTGCTGGTTCACTCCCCCAGTTGGCTGCAATGGCTGGATCTGGGCCAGTCTGAAGCCAGGAGCCAGGAGCTTCTTCTGGGTCTCCCACATGGGTGTAGGGGCCCAAGGACTTGGGCCATCTTCTGCTGCTTTCCAATGCTATAGCAGAGAACTGGATGGGAAATGGAGCAGCTGGGACTCGAACCGGTGCCCATATGGGATGTCAGCACTGCAGGCAGCGGCTTTACCCACTACATCACAGCATCAGCCCCAAAAGTGCCTCTTAGTAGGTTGTCACTGAGTGGATGATGGAAAGAATGAACAATCCGATAGACTGGACCACACAGCTTCAGTGCTTGCTAATGACATTGGGTAATCAAGGAGACATGAAGTAAAGGAAAGTCCTGTTGATTTGGTGCGATGTTGCACTGCAGGGCTGCACCGTGCAGCCAGGCTCCTGGCCTGTCCTGCTTACCCTTGGCCTCCCGCCTCCCCAGGCGCTGCCAGCCGGGCACAGCTGTGTAACCACAGGGCCGCGGGTGGGGGTAGGACGTGCTTTCTCCAGCTACGTTTCTGCGCTCACCTCTGAGTCCACTGGGACCCTGCAGCCTGGTGCCTGTGAGCTTCCATCGTGGCCCGAGCAGAACCTGCCAAAACAGGTGAGCCTGAAGTGACACGGCTGTGGTGTCGGAGACCCTGAAAGTGCGTGCATGCGTGTGTGTGTGTGTGTGTGAATTCCTTTAAAGGCATGTGTAAATAGCTACCTCCATTGTTCATCTTCTCCTGAAATAATGTGTTCATTACCTCAGTCTGATTTACGATGTAATTCAGTGCATCCTGCTGGAATCTTTCAGTTTAGAGAAGGAAGAGTCTGTTTTGCAGGCGGTGAGGCTGTAGCGGGGCCTGTGGCAGTGGGGTTAGAAAACGGTGGCCAAAGCCAAGCAGGAGGACGGCCCTGGTCACCACCCTCCCCTCGAGGGGTGCTGTTGGCTCTCCATGGGGAGCCCAAGCTCAGGCCAGCCCAGGTCGGCATCGGGTCTTGCCGGGTCTGTTAACACAGCTCCTTCTGCCTGGTGCTTCTGGTAGAGCCATCTCTCTGCAGTGCAGCCCTGACCATGTCTCCCAGGCCAGCCCTGTGGAGGCATCGCCTGGCTTCCCTGAAGCTGGGGGCCTGACCACTTCAACAGCCTCTCCCTTACTCCCCTGCAGCCTCCCTGTGGGTCCCCTGCCTCTCCCTCGGTCTGCGGCCCCCTCCCCTGCATTGCCGCTGGCCCTTGAAAGTTCCCGGTCAGCATGCCCTCCAGGAAACCTTCCCAGAAGCCCTGGTCCTGTGTTCTCACTCCAGGGAAGATCCCTCCTCCGACTGTGATCCACTGGCTCACCTGACTGGCCACTCTTGGAAGACGAGGATCCTGTCTGTGACACACAGAAGGCTACAGCTTATCTGTTAGGGTTGCATTTGGCCACAAATAGAAGAAACCCCCACCCCCCAAAAAATAATGGTGGCTTCAGTACCCTGAAATGTCTCAATCGCACAGAAGTCTGGTGGCAGACAGACAGGCCACACTGGAGTGAGGACGGCCACTCCACACCTGCCACCACGTGGACCCTCAGCCTCAGGAGACAGGAAGGGGAGGAGCAGGGCACTGTCCTTGGACCAGCCCCCGCCCTGTGTCCATGGAGCTCTGCACCTAGCTGCAAGGGAAGCTGGGAAGTTCGGGCTTCCCCCGTTACGGGCAGGGGAAGGTGGAGACTGGGAGCAGGTGCAACCTTGGCCGTTCTGCCTCCTTCCTGACGTGTGCACTTTGAGGTGGGGCCACATAGGTGAGTATCTGCAGGGGCCTGAGGCAGGGAGCAGGTGTCCCTGGATGCCCACCACGTGAGGACGGGACCCTGCAGGTCCTCATGACAGCCCCATAGTGTGCTGGTGGGGTTAGCCCCGCCCCCGGCAGGCAGAAAAGGTGCAGTGACTTCCCCACGCTGTGCAAATGCTAGACCTGGGTGAAAGCCGTTTTCTGCCTGCAAAGGCTGTAGGCTTTGTAGCTGCTTCCAGTCGGAGGCCCTCAACGCTGATCCGAGGGACACAGAAGCAACAGCGGCGTGTCGGGCAGTGAGCCGAGAGCATGGCGGTGGCTGAGGCCTCCCAACCCAGCCCAGCCCGAGGGTCCCAGGCGAGAGCATCTGCGTACCCAGGCAGCCCAGACCCAGCTCTCGAAAGCAGAAGAAATACTTCCTGTAGCTGGCAAATGGGGAGGGCTTGCCTTGCACAGAACAGAGTGTCTTTTTCTTTATTTCTCTGGACTGTCCTCCGGAAAGCTTGCACCAATTTACAGCCAAGCCAGTGCTCAGTGAGGGTGCAGCTCTCCTCGGGCTCCTCGCCCTCCCTCCCCAACGTGTAGATTCCGAGCCCCCCGCCTGCGTCCAGGAGCCGGCCAGCCCCAGGCCGCCCTCACTGCCCCTCCTGCACGCTGTGTGTTTCCTCTGGACATGGCCTCGGGGAAGCGGTGGCCCCTCCATTTCTTGGGGAAGAGTGGTGGTGGGCAGCTTGCCTGGGGCAGACGTGGTGCATTCTTACTTGCCCTGGGACAAGGTTAAGGCCTGGGTGTTACCATGGTGGGGTTAGGGAGCCTGCCCGGGCTGAGCCCCTTCTCAGTGCCAGGCACTCTGCCTGGAGACCTGGCGGTTGTCTGGCATGCCTCCATGACACCTGGGCTGGGGGCCAGGACCCTGTGCACAGGAGAGGGCAGTGAGGCTGAGGCATTGTGGTGTCTGAGGGTGCATGGCCGTGCGGATGCACCTTCCTGTGTGTGCCCAGCTCTCCTGGGTGGACAGGCCTGTCTGTCTGGGTGCTAGGGCAGGTATCCTGGGGAAACCTTCCCTGTTAGATGAGCAGGGGATGAGACCAGGAGAAGCCTGTGGGTGCCAGCCTTCTAGGATGTGGAGTGAGGAGAGCCGAGCTCTGTGGCGAGTGCCCAGGGCTGAGGTCTGGAGCCCATCACTGCCTCGGTGGCCAAGGCTGCTGTCTCATGGTGTGGTGGTCCATGCAGGGTGGCCCTTAGCAGCCCATGCTTGTTCCCTGTGCATCTGGAGGTCAAGTCCAGGGGTCAGCAGGGCTGTGATGCCCTGAAGAAGCATCTGGGAGGGAGCTCTCTGTGTTCCTGCCTGTCTGGGCCCGTCAGCCCTCCCGTGGTGGAGCCAGCAAGGGCTGGGCCAGCCTCCTCTGGACGCCATTCACTCTCATCTCAGGACCCTGTAATTCTGTTGGGCTCAGCTGGGCAGGTCCAGGTTCTCTCTGAATGCAGGGTACTGATTGGCTGCCCTACTTCCTCTTGGCCACAGCAGGACCCATGGTAACAGTTCCGGGGGCAGCATCTGTGGGGGCCGCTGTTCTGTCAGTCACATTTGCTGCAGAGTTCAAGGGGAACTGCCCCATCAAGTGGCCTTCCAGGGCCTTCCTCAGGTACTGTGGGGCCGGAGGGACCTGTGGGCAGTCAGCAGAGTCCAGCAGGGCTCTGGCCCCGGCCCTGCCACACCCTGACTCCTCACTTTCACCTCTCCCAGCCTTGGTTGACTCATGTGGAATGTGTGTGCACACACCCCCCCACCCCCCCGTCTTGGCCCTGTTCTCCTAATACCTGTTTATCCAGCATATATGTGAGTACTTGCAGGGTATTGGGCACTGGCTATGACTGGTGAACAAGATGAAGTGGCCCTCCACTCCCGCAGCCTCTGTTCCCACTGCCTGGCCGTCTGGACAGTGGCTGGATGGGACATGTTTGCCAGGTGCATCTGGTGCAGTGGGCACAGCCCTGTCGTGTACCTGCCCCTCACCTCCCACTCTGTGAAACAGAAATACTCATAGCCACCTCCCAGGATTGTAGGGCATTGGACTAAGCGAGGCCTCGCCCCAGGGCATCCTCTCCAGTATGAGTCCAGGTTGGCCAGATGCTGGCTGGTAGCAGAGAGATGGCAGGAACTGTTGATGGTGAGGTGTTGAGCCCAGTGGTGGGAATGGTGGCGGGATGCCCCTCTGTTTCACGCATGCTGTGTGAGGTCCCTCCTGCAATCTGGGGAGGCACAGGACTGCCCCTCCCCCTCTCTGGGCAGCCACACCTTGCATCCTGCACCCACCTCTGCCTGCCCCTCCTCCGTGGGCACCCAGGCTCCTGTGCATAGGGGGCTGTGATGGTGGCTCAGGGCAGGAGCATGGGAGATGTTGATTCTGTTTACCAATGTGGAGAAACACCCACTGAGTGTGCGTGTGTGTGTGTGTGCATGTGTGTGTGTGTGAGGGCTGCCTGAAGCCCCCGTGTCAGCGGGGCGGGGGGGGGGGGGTGCCTGTGCCTGCCGGTAGAAGCAGGAACCTGCTCCCGATAGGAGCTGGAAGCTGGGTTTGTGTTCCCCCCACGGAATCTCTGCTCCCTTTGATCGGAGCAGGGTGGCCTGGCTGGAGGGCCTCTCCCTAGGAGAAAGCAGGGGGCTGTGTTGGACATTTTGGAGTGTGCTCCCATAGGTTGGATACCCCCAGCCCAAAAGAGGAGGAAGAGGGAAAAGCCCCCAGGCCCAGCAGCAGCAATATTTCAATAGGCGATGAAATGAACCATCCCTGCAGCCGTAAGAAGCCTGCCAGTCAGCCTCGTTGCTGCCAGGACAATCTTCTAAAAGCACAACTCTGAGCAGCAGCCAGCAGTGCAGGCCAGACGTCCTGGCTCCCAACTGCAGGGCCTCGCAGCCTGGCTGCCGCTGATTTCTGCCGTGGTTGGGAGCCCCTGCTGTGGACTGTACTCACAGGGTGTCCCGCAGGCTGTACTCACAGGGTGTCCCGCAGGCTGTACTCACAGGGTGTCCCAAGGCTGTGCTCACAGGTGTCCCACAGGCTGTACTCACAGGTGTCCTCCAGGCTGTACTCACAGGTGTCCTCCAGGCTGTACTCACAGGGTGTCCTCCAGGCTGTACTCACAGGTGTCCCCAGGCTGTGCTCACAGGTGTCCCCAGGCTGTGCTCACAGGTATCCTCCAGGCTGTACTCACAGGTGTCCTCCAGGCTGTACTCACAGGGTGTCCTCCAGGCTGTACTCACAGGTGTCCCCAGGCTGTACTCATAGGTGTCCCCCAGGCTATACTCACAGGTGTCCCCCAGGCTGTACTCACAGGGTGTCCTCCAGGCTGTACTCACAGGTGTCCCCCAGGCTGTACTCACAGGTGTCCTCCAGGCTATACTCACAGGTGTCCCCCAGGCTGTACTCACAGTGTGTCCCACAGGCTGTACTCATAGGTGTCCCCCAGGCTGTACTCACAGGGTGTCCTCCAGGCTGTACTCACAGGTGTCCCCCAGGCTGTACTCACAGGTGTCCTCCAGGCTATACTCACAGGTGTCCCCCAGGCTGTACTCACAGGTGTCCCCCAGGCTGTACTCACAGGGTGTCCCCAGGCAGTGCTCACAGGTGTCCCCCAGGCAGTACTCACAGGGGTGTCCCCCAGGCTGTACTCACAGGTGTCCCCAGGCTGTGCTCACAGGTGTCCTCCAGGCTGTACTCACAGGTGTCCTCCAGGCTGTACTCACAGGGTGTCCTCCAGGCTGTACTCACAGGGTATCCTCCAGGCTGTACTCACAGGTGTCCCACAGGCTGTACTCACAGGTGTCCCGCAGGCTGTACCCACAGGTGTCCCCCAGGCTGTACTCACAGGGTGTCCTCCAGGCTGTACTCACAGGGTATCCTCCAGGCTGTACTCACAGGTGTCCCACAGGCTGTACTCACAGGTGTCCTCCAGGCTGTACTCACAGGTGTCCCCCAGGCTGTACTCACAGGTGTCCTCCAGGCTGTACTCACAGGTGTCCTCCAGGCTGTACTCACAGGTGTCCTCCCCTCTGCCCCTCTGTTCACTTGCTCAGCCCCATGCATCCTCCCCTGCTGCTGTCCTACACACTGACCAGGAGGGAGCTGGCCCTTCCTGCGCAGGCCCACACAGGTTCCCCCTGCTGTGCCACCTGCTCTGACTGCCCCTGCTCAGGGCTGCCGCCTCCTCCTTGAGCTCAAGCGTTGGTCGGCGTCTGCCCTGGGACACGTCATGTGGCCTCGTGTGGTGGGTGAGCTCTGGGCTTGCTCTGTGTCTCCTCAGGGCCCAGCACGGAGGTGACTTCCCTGAGCTCCGCACTGTGGCCCGCAGATTCTTGCGCTCTGCCCGCCATGGGAACCCGTGTCTCAGAGACAGCCATCAGTGGACCATGCATGTGCTCCTGAGACAGATCAGGCGAGGGAGGCAGACAGTTGGCAGGTATACTGACCACTAGCACAGTCACTGTTCCTGCTGGGCAAGCCGGGATTCTGGGAGAGCCGAAGGCAGGAGTGTGGCACAGTAGCAAGATACACTAACCCAGAGCAGCAGAGTGTACTAGGCAGAAAAACAGCCCCGGAAGGTGTCCACATCTGAATCCCTGAGCGATGAGTGTGCGACTTTACGTGCCAAAGGAAATTAAGTCTGCAGGTGCAGTGAAGGTTACCAGTCGTCTGGCCTGAGTAAGAGGTCAGCTTGGATGATGCGGTGCGCCCAGTGTCGTCACACAGGTTCTTAAAAGCAGGTGAGGGAGGCAGGAGGGGCCCACAGGGGTGCTGTGTGAAAGGGCAGTGGAGGGGCGTGCAGCCAAGGCGGGTGGGGTGGGCAACCTCAGGAGCAGGAGAAGCGGCAGCAGGTTCCTCCCTGGAGCCTCCCCTGGGAACAGGGAGGAACCTGCTGCCGTCCCATCCCAAGCATCTGGTCCTACCCTGCCAGCACCCTGGGAGGGAGGCCGGGTGGCTGAGCCGCCGCTCCCGGCTCAGCAGAAGTGCAGCATCCAGCTTCGTCTCAAGTGGCCCCTCTGCCCTCCTCTCTTTGGGCTGACTGCCTGTTCCCCCGTGGCCATGACGGCCAGGCCGTATCTTCTCTCACATCCCAGTCCAGCACCTGCCGCCTGTCACTCGTGTCACTGAGGGACTCTGGTGACCAGGTTGACCCTCTACTGCTACATCTGTGCAGTGGAGCCGTTGTGTTCGCCCCAGGACTGTCAGGAGACTGAACAAGGGACCTTAGATCAGCAGGAGTGAGGCTGGAGCCCAGCCCCGAGACGCCCAGGAAGTAGCTATTGAGTTGGGATTCAGTTGCGGATTCTGTGGCTGTGAGCTCAGCTGGTTTGTCCTTCTCTGGCCCCACCTGGGCCAGGGCCCCAGGAGCTGAGCAGGTCTTGCTCATGGAGCTCTAGGAGCTGGACTTGTGAGGGTCATGGGGAGCTGGCCACGCGTCTGGGTTGGAGGCTGCAGTGGCCAGGGAAGGCAGAGGAGAGCACCTTGTGCTGAGCCGGGTCCTGAGGGCCTCAGGGCCTCAAGTCCTCACGTCCTCCCCCGGGGCAGGGAAAGTGTTTCCCGTGTTCTCCCGAGGCCCTCCTCCCAGGTCACCTGCCTGTGTCTGATTTCCAAGGCCATGCCCCTGCCACCTCCATCAGGAGCACCTCGAGTTCCCGGGAACTGTCCCCTGCTGCTGGGGGAGGTGGGTGGGCATATGTCACCAGTGCCAAGGGATGCCACCCAGAGCGTGTGCCTTTGGAGTCCTCTGTGGCAGAGACTGTGAGAGCTGCTTCTCCAGCAACTTTGGGTTGCACGAGTCTTCCCGAGCTCTGCCCTGGGCCCTCGGATGGACAGGAGTGAAAGACGCCCTCTGCTGAGGGGCAGGGATGCCGTCAGGAGGTGCCTGAGGGATGGACAGGAGCGAAAGACACCTCTGCTGAGGGGCAGGGATGCCGTCAGGAGGTGCCTGAGTCCCCGCACAGCCACAGCCACCTGCAAGAGGAAGTAGCTAGGAGCTCCTGCCACAGAAGGCCCCCGGGGTTACCGGGGTGCATTCCCGAGCAGGGCAGGGCCCTCACACCTGTCACTAGAGTCTGCATTTGGATCTGCCCCTGTGCACGACGGCAAAACCGTGGCCTTGGGCCCTCTGCCACGTGGCACACCATGTCCCTTCCTCCTTGTGCACCCCATGCTGAGGGGCCGCCCAGGTGTCTTGAAATCCACCTACAGTGTCTTGTCGGACACATTCTCCATGACCGTTTTGAAGAGCCCTCTTATGGTGTGCCTTGCAATGTTTTATGCCAAAATATATTTATCTTTTGATTCAATTTTCCGTGAGCCTTTGAAATCATCTTGTATTGTACCTGGCTCTGCCCTCTGCCAATTCCTGAGCACACGGCAGCACCCAGGGCCCATCTCCCTGTGGGTCCCACCTGAGGTTCCTGGTCTCCGAGGGAGTTGGGGGCTGAGAACCACTTCCAGCCCTTCGGAGAGCTTGGGTCCGGGCTGCCAAGGCCGGCTGGCAGTCCAGCCACTGTGCCTTTTGGTGGAAGATCATAGCCTTCACGGCCCTCCCTCCAGAATCAAAGCAGCCGTTAACAGCCGCAGCTCCTGTGTTCATGGGTCTCTGGGTTGGGGAAGCTGCTGGGGACTACAGGAGAGCGTGCCGGGAACCGAGGTCCTGCGCCGGGAAAGCCGAGATCCTGTGCCGGGAACTGAGGTCCTGTCCCAGGCTCCAGTGTCTGGCTCGGGGCTATACCTCCTGTCTCTAGGAGGTGCCCCTCTCCCACTTGCTTTGCACAGGCTGCCTGCTCTCTCTGGAATAGTCCATCCTTCCCTTCCTGTGAACCAAACTTGGAGGAGCTGCCCAGGTGGGGAGGTGAGGCTGGCTCAGGGCGGGACCAGAGCACGGCCAGCTGCCGGGGGTTTGGACTCCACTGGAACGAGTCAGTTTTCAGTGGTCAGAAGCCATCGGCCCTGTGGCTGCCTTGTTGACTTCCCTGAGAACCTCTCCTGAACCTACCGTTTCTTTGCTGCCCCACAGTGCCAGCCTCTTGTCTCGTGCCTGGGCTGTTTCTTAGGGCTTGTCCGGCTACCTCCTTCAGTGCAGACTGCCCTGGGTGAGAGCCATCCCTCTCTGCCACGCCAGGGCAGCCCCACCCCCAGTGCAGCGCACTCAGTGCCCAGCTGGGCATCCCGTTCAAGAATGGCCTTGGTGACAGCAGAACCTTAATCTTTCTGCCCTGGTGATGTCCCCGGCACCAAGCACAGCATCAGAGCTGCCGCTGGCCAAGGACCCTTGGGTGGCTCCCAGGCACTCAGCTTCTCCTTTGCAAGGCTCCTGACAACAGCACACGCTGGGATGGAGCTGTCCATGGTGCTAGCTTGCTCTCCCTCCGGTCCCTGGGAGTGCCCAGGACCCCAATTCCTGTCACTCGCACTTTCTTACTCTCCTGCTGCTCCTGCCAGTTGGAGGAGCGAGCACCTGGAGTTCCCACTGTAAGCTGGGCAGGCAGGGCTCCTGGCTCACAGAGCTCAGAGCCTAGCGGGAAGGAAAGCAAGTAGGTGTGTAGTCAATGCTCCATGATGCTACGTGGAGGGCAGGCAACTGCAGCGGAGAGCCCAGCTCCCTGCCCAGCCAGGGCCTCCTGGAGGAGGTGGTGTGTAAGCTAAGACCTGCAGCGTGAGGAGAGCTGCCAGTCACAAAGAGGGGACGCTTCCCCATTGGGCAGCAGCACGGTGGGGGGAAAGACTGCACAGAGAGAGAAGAGTCCTCGCAGAGAGGCCCTGGGCATGGGAGGGTTTGGGTGACGGGCAGGTGTCTGGCATGGAAGCGTTGTGTGGTTTGGGCTCCGGAAGGATCTCAGTGCCGAGTGAGGAGTGGGGAGGCGAGTGAGGGCCTCAGGGAGGCTGTCACACATGTCTCCTGTGTATCTCCCAGCTATGTCTTACGTTATCTTACACGTGACTCAGGCGTTATCCCGTGTATGTCATCGGAGGCTTCTCATGCGTGCCTGATGTGACCTCCCATGTTTCTCAGGGGGCTCTGGTGTGTGTCTCGTGTGTCCTCACATGTATCTTACAGGAGGACTGCACTTGTGTATCATGGCAACAGTAAGAACATCTTCTAGCTGCCGACCTTGCCCGGGCCTCTCGGCTGTCCACGTGTGCTGCAGAGAGCTTGATGCTTTATCAGATACTCCTGCCCCTTTCTTAGTGGATGCCCACGTCAACACCATGGCAGGGGAGCTGCTAACACTCCCCACCTCTGCCTTTGCTCCCTGCCCAGGGTCTCACGGCTAAGTGGGCACTGGACCCAGATCTATAGTCTCCAAGTCCTCACGGTTGCTGTTCATCTTAAGGGGAAAACTGCACAGGGCCAGACGTCTCTGATCCATGTCGCGGCTTTGGGACCCTCCAACGTCAGAGACCTGGCATGGCTCACTGTGGCCAGCAGTGACAGCGAACACTGGGGCTCCGTGACCATCCGACTGCAGTTTACAAGATAAAATGTCACCAGTTAGCAGCACGTCCCGAAAGCGCCTTTGTCTCCTTGTGACAAAGCACACATTCACGAGCCGTCTCAGAGCTCTGCTCTCGCCCATGGGAATCTGACAGAACGTTCCAGAGCTTGCTTCCCCTCTGTTCTCTCTGGGATCCGGGTGAACCGTGAGCCGTCAGTCTGCCGCAGCTAAGCCCAGCCTTCCCGTGTGGCTCTGTGGGGCATGGATGCAGCAGTGGCGTGGGGACCGGGCCTGCTCCCCACCTCGGGGCTCAGTCACAGCAAGTTCTTACCCTCTCCCAGGTCTCTGCACAGGCCACAGGCAATGCCTGCCTCTGGGGGTGGGGAGCAGTGCATGAGGCAGGTGCGTGGGAGCGTCTGGGGCAGGGCAGGACAGGCCTCCACCATTGTCTAGCTATGTGGGGAGCCGCGTGTTGGTCCAGGGTCGCTCCCCTTTGTGCAGCTCCAGCCAGCCTCGGGAAGGGTGCCTAAGGGAGCTCATGCAAGATCCAGGTACAGCTGTGCTTTACCCAAGCCCATCCCCTGCTGGTGGCCTGGGGCCGCTCGCCTCTCGTCCTGGGCCTCTGCTGGCCTCCGGGGCCCCGTCCTTGCTGCAGCTGCCTCTGCGGCCTTCCAGGGGAAGCTTTTCCTGTGGATTTTTAATCTCCAGCGCTCCCTCCCTCTCGTGTCTTAGCAAACCAGTGAGGCTTGCAGTGTCTTCATTTCACTCTGACAGTTCTTATCAATCTCCCCGTAATTAAAGAAAGCGGTTTGGCGCCAGCGTCTCGGCTGCCTTCTGGGACTTGCACGGTTTACAGCGGCAGCAGTGATGGTCTTTCTTGCTGATCTTCACTGCCATCCCCATGGTCATTATAGAGCTTGTCTCGTGGATACAAAAATAGACACCCAGATGAAAAGGTGGGCAGGTGTCTAAACGCGCATGGGGGGCGAGCACGCACAGGCTCCGTCACGGTCGCAGGCCCACAGGGGAAGGCACGGCAGTGACAAGAGGCTTATCGCAGAGTGGCAGTGTAGAACCTTCCAGATTCTTCAGCCCAGGGCTTAAAAGTTTATTAATCAAATGCAACGTGCGCCCAGCCCAGTGTATAAAACAAATAAAGAGCAGCCCTGCTCTGGCTGAAAGCGATAAGGAAGGCAGCCAGAGGAGCTGTTCCCAGTTTAAAAGCCGGCGCTGTCGTCCCCGGCTGTCAGGGTCACGTCCACCCACAGCAAGACCCCGATTGGCAGAAACACCTCCAAACCATGAGGGCCCAGGGCTCCTGCCAGCCACCTCTGAAATCCTGACCTCGGCCTCCAAGTTGCCCTGTCCGAGCTGGCAGCTGTGGAGTGGAAGCAGTCCACAGCTCACGGGGTAAAAGCCTGGTAGCTTAGTGACTGCTGTGGGAGGGCGGTATCAGCTTTCGGCTGGCGTGCAGTAGGGTGGCAGGGACGACACCAACACCTGCCACACTCAGGTGAGATGCCCGTCCCAGCGCTGCCACCATACAGGTGAAAGAAAGCATCAGCGTGTGGGACATCGGTTGCTTCTGCCAAAGACAGCCAGGAAAACCCAACAGCGGGGACGTCCACGCTGGGGCTGTTCCCTGGCTCCCGGAAGGACCCTGGGCAAGTCGCTCCCCCAGCTGCTGCGGGAAGGGGCAGTAAAGTCCCTGCTGCTCCCGGAGCCTGGGGGCCGAGTGCCTTGCTGACGCTTTCCTTGGCACTCGCCGGACATGGATGTGGCACCAAACATGCGTGTTGCCCAGCAGGTCCCCCACCAGCCCCGCAGCTGTCGCTGGAAGTCGTACCAGTCCTGCAGTGTGAGCACATGGTGTCTCAGGCTGGCTGTTCAACGGGCAGCCGTCTGCCGCCTCACTCCTCCTCTAGAGAGCAACGGGCAGCTGGGCGCTGTTCCCGCTCCCCGCAGATGCAGGCGTGAGACCCAGCCTCAACCAGTTCCTAGCAAAGAGCAGTGGCCGCAGCCCTGGCAGCCAGTGGCCCCAAGGGAGAGCCTATGAAACAGCGACTTGGACCACAGAGGCCCGTGGGGTTCCATCACTTGCCCAGGGTCACATGGCTCATGGGTGCTGGGCAGGGATTTGCGCGCAGTTGGTGCCGGGTGAAGCCTGCACTCCCTCTGCTGACGTAGCTCCTTCCCACGGATGGCACTCGCGTCTCTGACCCCCACTGACTCTTGGTAGCCCTGCGCGTGGCCTCTACCTGCATCCCTTCCTCTCCATTCGTTCTCTGCCCCCTGGGCCCGTGACGCAGAGCGAAGCTGAAGTGAGTCATTCCTGCCACAGGCGCACCTTTCAGCTCCTCTAATGAGAAAGTCAATCGTGGACGTTAGCATCGATCCCCCAGCTTGGCACCAGCCTCTTCCGGAAGTGCGTCTCTCTTATGCCCATGCTGGAGGGAGGGCCACACCTTGGGAGGATTGTGGCAGTGTCTGGTCGGCGAGCCACAGGCCAGCACCTGCGTCAGGGGCAGCGTCCACGCAGCAAGGAGCTTTCTCTGGTCTGCAGAGCCTGTGTCCATCCAGCCTCCAAAGTCAGATAGGTGTCAACGGCGGCTCCTTCCGACCAGGGAGAGAAAGCTGCACAGGCGCTGGGGAGGAATCGGCAGCCGCCCAGGAATGCTTCTTGTTCAGCAGGCAGGAGGGAGTTCTCTGGAGAACCTGAGGCAGAAGCCCCACTGTTGGCAGAATCTGAAAGCCAGGGAGATGCCAGCCAGCGGCAAGGGAGCCTCAGGTGTCAAGAGGGCTCCCTGCTGAAGGGGCCACACTCAAGGGCGCCTGTCAGACTGAGCTGTTGTGCAGGTTCAGGGGGAACATCCCAGGCTGGGCGCATCCATCGCAGTTCACATCACAAGGCTGGGGTCCTTGTTGGCATCAGCCAGGGGCTGCCCCTTCCCTGACATGTGGGCCCCTCTGCCTCGGACCTGCAAGGGCATGTGGACCTCTCCTCCAGCTTGAATCCCTGCCTTCCTGTTCTGAGGTCGGCTGGGGAGTGTTCTGTGGTGTGAAGCGGCTCGCCCAGGTGCCCTGATCATGGGAGGCACAGCTCGCACTCCTGGGTAGGACACTGTGCAGGGGTGAGGGTCCCTGCAGGTTGCTGGTAATCCGCCCCGCTGCAGGGAGGCCCAGGCAGCTCCCTGCAGGAGGCTGTTCCCACGTGGCAGCCCTGGGGAGCCACCGAGCATCAGCCAGGGTTCAGGCGCTCTCTGCTCCCTGCCTGTCACGGAGCTCACTCGGTTCAAGGTGGCAGCGCTGGGCTGGGGGAGAGGGTAAAACAAGTGGTCCTCCTTCAGCTCTTCTGTGCTGTGGTCATGCCTGCCAGCTTTTGGCAGAGCCGGGCGGGGCCCAGGAGCAGCTCTGCACTAGGGTCCTGAGAGCCATATCTGCTGTCCTGGTGCCCCGTTAGACTTGGAGTGTTGCAGCAGGCTGTGTGCTTGCTCTGTGGCCGCAGGTGCTGTCAGGCAAATGCTGCTGTCAGTCGTGATGGCCCAGGACAAGGAGGAGGCCGTGTCGCTCTCTGATCAGACAGCGCTCCCACTAGTGACAGGCTCACTCTGACGTCCCAGGGTGCCTCACAGAGCCAAGCCTCCCAGGGGAAGCTCTGGGCTGACTCCTGGTAGGGTTGTAGTAACAGCACCAAAGGAAGGGAGTTGGCCATGGGCACCTTGAGAGAGGGGAGCAGGAAACCTGGAGCCCCGGTGAATGGCGCTTCCTGTGGAGGGAAAGGGACACTCAAGGCAGATGCACCCCTGAGCAGCTCACAGAATCACAGAGGAGCAGGTGGGGACTCTAACAGGAGGCTCATGACCGGAGCAGGGGCCAAGGAGCTGGCCGGGTGGCATGCCAGCCCTCACCTGTGGCCCAGGCGCCCTAGCAAACAATCCCTCAAGCCTGTCTGGGCCTCAGCTTCCCCCACGCTAGGAGCCACACTTCCACTGCCACGAGTGAGGTTGTGTCTAAATGCCTGGCGCCCGTCCCTGGGGAGGAGCGGAGCAGCTGACTGATGGCAGACGCACAGGCCTGCAGGCACTCACTTGTGCTTGTCTATGAGTGCACGTAGACATGCCTGCACACCCGTGAATGTGTGTGCACGTGTGTGCGTGTGTGTGTGTGTGGATGTATGTGCACACACGTGCACATGTGTGTGCCTGCACACAGGCACACCCGCACTTCCTGCCTGCCCTGCCTTGCTGAGCTGTGCAGGGTGGACTGCAGAGCTGTCTGGCTGCATTCCTATTCCCAGCTAGCATAGACTTGTCCCAGCAGAGTGTGGGCTCCTCATCAGCTGACTCCTCCTCCCGCCACATTCCTCTCCCTGCCCCTCCCATAACCCGTGTACAGAGAGACAAGTTCCATGACACAAGCCAATGTTACACGCGTGGTGTTTGGGGCCCTCACCAGGCAGGCCACCGTGGCCAGCCACTTGATCTCCCTGAGCCTCAGTTTCCGGCCCTGAGAAACGGGGAGGCTCAAGCTGCCATCTCCCTCATGGACCCTGGCAGGGGGGTTCTGGAGGGCCTGAGGGCCAGTGGGGTGCCATCCCTGTGTGTGTGCTGCCCACTACAGTTAGGAGCTACGGTTGGTTCTTCCTCGGTGTATTCTTCCTCGCCTGCCTCTTAGGACATGTCATTTCCTCCTACGTATTACAATATGTAGAATTAGAGCCCTGCAAGAGGTGGGAGCTGGGAAGGCCCTCCCTGCGCCAGTGGGAGTCTGTGCAGGGCACTTGGTGAGAGCCGGGGCGTGGGCAGCCGCAGGTCGGTGTAGATGCTGTGCCCTCTCTCGCGTTACCATGTTTCGGGGAGACTCAGGGCCACGTGGTGAAGGAGTCCGAGGCTGCAGCCTGGGGCCAGGGGCCGCCGTGTCCTGGCTGTGAGCACGTGGCCCCAAGTTCACCTTCCCTGAGCCTGGCTTACTCCTGTGTCCCGCCTGCATGATGGTTGTGAGGAGTTAACGAGATGAAGGTGTGCGAAGGTGGGACACACGCCAAAGCAGTGAGGAGTTCTGGGGAGAGAGAGGAGAGGCTTTCTGCCCCCCAAAGTGTGCCTCTCTGCCCCGACACGTACCTGCACACGTGTACTGCATTCCAAGAAGAGAGGGAAGCTCACCACGTTGGTTTGTAGGAGGTTTTCAGTAAGGGACTTGCATGGGAAGGGATGAGGGATTCCTGTCTCAGTTTTGCTCATAGAGTTCTAGAACACAGATGACCCCCAACTTTGCAATGAGTCATCTTGGGATTTTTTTTTTTTTTTTGACGTTGTGATGGCGCAAAAGCAGTAAGCATTCGGTGGGCGTTGTGCTTTTTTTTTTTTTTTTTTGGACAGGCAGAGTGGACAGTGAGAGAGAGAGAGAGAGAAAGGTCTTCCTTTGCCGTTGGTTCACCCTCCAATGGCCACTGCGGCCGGCGCGCTGCAGCCGGCGCACCGCGCTGATCCAATGGCAGGAGCCAGGAGCCAGGAGCCAGGTGCTTCTCCTGGTCTCCCATGGGGTGCAGGGCCCAAGCACCTGGGCCATCCTCCACTGCACTCCCGGGCCACAGCAGAGAGCTGGACTGGAAGAGGGGCAACCGGGACAGAATCCGGCGCCCCAACCGGGACTAGAACCCGGTGTGCCGGTGCCGCAAGGCGGAGGATTAGCCTAGTGAGCCACGGCGCCAGCCGGCGTTGTGCTTTGATTTCTGAAATTTTGGTCTCTGCTGGGCCTTGGCAGTGAGGCGTGGCTCCCGGGGAGCCACGGGGTCACCGCCATGCCGCTGTGCACCTTGTGGCTGAGCTGTGGAGCTCAGTGGCTAGGTGTGTTGAATGTTTTTGTTGGGCCATAGCCCATCGTAAGTCAAGGAGCATTTGCGTTTGTCCACTTTTGTCCGATTTTATTCAGACCTCATTTTCTCCCTCTGCACCCGTTCCTGTGGATACCATGTGTCTGTTGTTTACTGGTTTCCTGCCAAGGTGCAGACCCTAGACTCGGGGGCGGGGCCCTGGGGCATGGTCCTGGGACGCCAGCCTGGGCAGGATCCTTCTAGTTGCTCTCTGGTGATCAGCCTCCCAGAAATGAAATGCTGTGTGGATTCATCTGTAGGCCTGGCCCGTGCTAGACCTTTCAGTCCAGGGTCAGACCCAGGGCAGCCCAGCCAGTGAATCCATCTGTGCCCATCCCCGCGCTGAGGACTCTCGGTTCCCCCTTTGGAGGAGCCTTTCCTGATCCCACCATCACGTTTCTCCATGGAGGTTGGGTCTCTGACCCACTGGTGGAACACCTGAGTTGTTACCTGCACTTGACGGCCTTTGGGGGTCTGAGGCCACACTGTCTGGTTCATTTCAGGGTGATGGATACTGTGTTTTCCAGATGAGCACGTGCAGGAAGCAGAGATATCAAAGAAGAGCACACAGTGGGAGACGCGGCTGCCTTGCATGGTAGAAGATACTCTGTCGGAAGGGCTAGTGCAGACCAGGACTATATGGGCCGGTGCCCCTGTGGGCTGCTGGAGGCTGCATGGCCAGCGGCAGTAGAGCAGTGGCTGTGTTCGTAGGGAGAGAGATGTAGAGAAGAGGAATCCAGCTGTACAGCCACAGATGCTGGGTGGAGCTTCTCTCTCTCGCTGGCTCACTGTTCCGAGGGGGTGGCCAGTCCTGGTGAGCAGCCCCCTGGTACACGGCAGGCCTCGCCTCCCTTCACACTTTCCGCTGTGCTCCCCAGAAAGCCCATCAAGGGCTCTGGAGCCAGCCCCGTCAGCTGCTTTTCTGAACACCCTGCTCCAGGGAGCCTGCCTGTCACCATGTCTGCGGAAGCTGGCACCGGGCTGCAGGCACCCTCCACAGCTCAGCCTGCCTCTGTCCTGCACAAAGGCCACCAGCAGTGAGGTCAAGGGTGACTTGTCCTGAGATGATGGAAACCAGTAGGAGCTGCAGCCTGAGCTTCCCCAGGTCTGTGACCTGGACAGTCCCCCTTATAGGGCTGTGTTTGCAATCTGGTAGTGACAGCTCCAGGGGGAAGGACCTGGGTACACCCTGAAATTCCTCCTTTTCTACCAAGAGAGGGAGTGTAGATCTCATCACAAGCACCAAGCACTGGCCGTCATCGCAGAGCTGGGCCTCCGTCTGGCCAGGAGATTGCTCGGGGTGGCAGCGGCCCCTGGGGTCCTCATCCTGCTGGCCTTTGCCGTGAGAATCGCTCTGTCGTCCTCAGAAACTGAGACTCACTGTGGCTCCTAGTGAGCTGCTGGTCCTGGGAGCCAGGGTGTTGACCTTCCAGTCTGTGGGAGATGTTACTGGCCAATGCTGTGGCCTTCCCTGTCCAGGGTCCCAGCAGAGAGCCTCACCTTGTGGCCACAGGACCTGGGGGCAGCCTCAGCAGGTGTTGGGCTGTGGAGGCTGCACTGGCTGCTCCAGCAGGTGGGAACTCTCCCCTGAGGCTGTGGGAAGGTGACTTCCTGGCCCACATGCTGGACCAGGCTGGCGTGCCCTGGTGTGACTTTGTCACCTTGGCATCCAGGACTTAGTAACCATGTGGGCTTACTCCGGGGGTGGAAGGGAAGGGAGACGATGTGTTGCAGGTGCCTGCGTGTTGTTGGTGCTCGGGAAAAGTGCCCTTTGCTTTGTCCCGTTCCTTGAAACCCCGAAGCCTGGTCCTGTGTATCTAGTGCCACCATGCCCCGTAGCTGATGCGTCCTGTGCCTGCTGTGCGAAGGACCTGGGGAGGGCGTGAAGCCCAGCAGAGCAACCTCTGGGTGAACATTGCAGCGCAGCCTCGACTCCGAGCGCCACAGCCTCTGCAGCTGTCCTCGCGCTGGCACACCTGGACCAGGGGCTCCTGGAAGAGAGGAAGTGGATGCCTGTGGGCTTGGAGTCTGGGGGCCAACAGTAGGGTGGGGCCCGGGGCCTCCCTTCTCTGAGCATTCTTTTTTTCCACTGTGGGGAGCAGAAAGCAGACCTTGTTTTGGAGGGAGGCTGTGTTGTGTGCCCAGCACACAGGAGGCCCCCAGGAGACATCGCCTTGCCCACGCCTGTGCCGATGTCTCTGTCCACTCTGCGCTGTGGAGAGTTTGTGCACCAGCTGGCCAGATGGTCGGCCCACAGTCTCCTATTCCTGAGGTGCCGGTGAGCTAACCTGAGCTGAAGGTTGCCCTCCAACCCCCTGGAGCTGGAAAACACCCAAGGAGTGGTGCACCAGCCTCCTTGTGGCAGTGCAGGAGCCCTGTGGCCCCACCCACTCACATGGCCTTGTCACTTGTGATTCACACAGGAGAACCTTTAACTGCCTGGGGTGGTGATATCTCGTCCTAGGGCCTCTTGGTGGGTTCCGCAGTTTGCCAGCAAAACAGTATTTGTCCTCAGCGTCTCTGCCCCTTTTCTGTAACCGAGTGCTAAGGATATCGGGATATTGATGTAGAGCTAGTGGTTCTAGCGACTGGGAGGTCCAAGGGCATGGTGGTGGCATCTGGTGTGAGCTGCGCCGTGACGTGCTGAAGACTGAGCAGGTGCACGGGCTGGGGTCTGTCTTCCTCCTGTTAAGCTGCTGATGCCATCGTGGGTGCCCTACCTATGACCTCGTCTACTCCCAGGTGCTTCCCAAAGATCCCCCCACCAAACACACTGAACACGGGAGTTGGTTTCTGACACGGGCACTGTGGGGACACATTCAGCCCACTGCACCCAGAAGGACAGAGGGGCCTGAACAGTGAGCTGCAGAGAGGCGGAGCTGTGCCAGCACTGCCCTGTGGGCCCAGACTCCTGGCTCTGCCGCTGGTGCGGGTTCCTGCAGAGGAATGATGGCAGCATCTCATAGGATGCCAGTGTTCATCAGCTCCCAACCGGCTGACCACAGTGATCGTGGCTGCACCGGGTCATCACGCCTGGACTTCCCTCCCACGGCCTGGAGGGCAAGTCTCGGAATCAGATGGCAGCAGGAGGGACTTGCAGTCTTGGGTTAGAGGCTTGGCTGAGCCCTCACTGGCCACGTGACCCTCGGGATGCACGTGAACCGAGCTCAGCTTTCCTGTCTTCAAGGAGGGGTTGCCAAGGTCTGCAGGGTGCACAGTGAGCGTTGTCAGGCCCAGGAAGAGGCTGCTGCCGGGACAAGGGCCCATCCCTTGGAGGCTGAGCAAATGGGAAGCCAAGCCAAGACGTGGAGGGGGAGGGAGGAGCTCGGATGCTCTTCTAGAAGTGAGGCCTCTCTGAAGATGGGTTTACAAACAAGAGGGTGACCTCTCTGTGGCCACCTTGAACTTAGCTTTGGGCATCCTGCAGGGAAGGGCCTGGGCGGGCAGGTGGGGTAGCGCATGCTGAGGACTTCTCCTCCTCTCCTCCTCACACCTCTCCTGAACGTCCAGCCTGTGCCGCACACCTGCCCAGGCCCCGGGATACCGACAGTGAAGGGCACCAGGTGCCGCCACCGAGCCCCCGCTCCTGCTCTGCCCTTTCACAGGTTTCCCTGGCAGCGGAAGAGGGCCCCACCCTCGCCCGTCTGTGGAGGTGAGGAGCAGGTGCCAGCCGTAGGAAGAGGCAGGCAGGGTCAGGGTCCCGGCCTCCAGGGCGTCCCCACAGTTTCCTCCACAGCTCCTGTGGAGCCGCCAGCGGGGGCGTCTGCAAGCACCCCCATGCCGTCGGATCACACACGTATTTCCTGTTCTCTCCCGTTCTCTGACAGCTTCGTGAGTGGTTCCTCTCCCAGGTGTGTCCCGGCTCCTGGCCGTGACCACACCGTGACCCCGCTGGCCTTTCTCTCCATGGTTCCCTGTGTCTCTCTGAAGGGAACTCTGTTCTCTCCCAGGACGTCCAGCCCACCGCTCTGGCCAGAAGCCTGGGGGGGTCAGCTGCCTCGCTGTCCTCCGCCGTCCCCACAGCCCCCATGCCAGCCTGCAGTGGGGTGTAGCCGCCTCTCACATCACATCCTGGGCTGCGTGGGGCCTTTGCAGAGTGTTTGGTCACCAGCCCTCCCGCACAGGGTACCTGGCCATAAACAAACCAACCAAAGCCGTGGAATTTCCCCTGGGTGGAAGTGACCTTTTCCTTAGAACTCAGTATGGAAATTCAATTTCCATTTTCACTGGGAACATTAATTGATCCCAAGGGATTGGAGGCAGAGACTCTGTGAATGGAGTTCCAGGGCATGGTGCCGCCGCAGCCTTTCCCCAGCCCTGCTCCCGCTCCGTCTGCCAGGGTCCAGCAAGCACTCTGGGCACCTGCAGGGTGGCCGCCTGTGGGAGGGGCTTCCCAAAGTCTGTCATTTCCCTCCTCTGCAGCCACTGAACAAGACCTGGCCTAGGGGAGCATCAGTGCTGCCCGCCCAGCCCTGTGCTGGAGGGGGGCCTTCTGTGTTCAGTGTGGCCACAGGTCCTGGGGGAGGGGCCAGCAAAGGCGGGGACTGTGGTGCCGGCCCTGCATAGCTGCTCTATGGGGTCTCTCTGTGCTCTGGGGGCCCAAGTGCCGGACTGTGCCCAGGGCCCATGTCCTGTGAGATCACCCCAGGCCGCCCTCTCTCTGCTGCTCCCAGCACTCAGCCGTCTCATCCCTGTGGCCTCAGCAATAAGGTGGAGACACCCGGGGCTGCTGGTCACGTGGCACTGTCCACGAAGGGCAGCAGAGCCCAGCGTCTGAATGGATAAACCCATAGGAACCGGCCCTCTCGCTGGACCCTCCTTCATGTTGACAGAGGCATGTCTGGCGTAGATTGCTGTGACGCTGTGAGGGTCACTGCACGGCTCCCAAGCTCGGGCCTGCCTGACGTCCGAAGCCCTGAGAGCACTGGGCCCTGAGTCAGGCTGCCCAGACTCCACGCTTAGCCTCCCGCACTTCCTGGAACCCCAGCGCAGAGCAATGTCTTCCTGTCTGGGCACAGGGGATCCCCCACCCACAGCCCTGAGACTCCCCCTCCTGGGACCCTCACTGCCGTTCTCAGGCATTGTGGTGACGGCAGCCTTGCTGAGTTGGACCTCCGGGGCTGCTCCTCATCCAAGACCCAGGCCCATTCCCAGTTCCCTCCAGCAGCAGCCCAGGCCGTGACTGTGTCTGTGGAAAACCAGTTATTTGTGGTATCTGTGAAGGGCAGGAAGGCCTCCCTGCTCACAGCTCTCGCCTCCAGGGCCTCACGTGGACAGGAGATCCCAGAGACGTTCTGAGTACAGGAATCCGATCATCACAGCCAGTGCAGCTCACTGCCCCATGGGACCCTTTCAGAAGGCCCTTGAGCCGTCACGGCATTTGCCCCTCCGCTCCATAGTCAAGGAAGCCTGGCATGGCCCCTGCAGTGTCCCAGCCACCTGCGGCTACTCCTGGAGCGGGACCAGAGGCCCAGGCACATCAGTGTGGAGAAATGCAAGTGCCAGCCGACTGTGTTGGACAGCTGTCCCTCCCCTTGGGTGTCTGTCGGGCTCAGGGCTGCAGGATGTGATCTGAAGTCCTAGGTGTGCCTTCCAGGCCCTCCTGGCACCCTCTCGAACTCCTCACCCTGCAGGCATCTCTGTCCCATCTCTTTCCCCCACACCCAGGCTGCCTGTCTGGGACCAGGCTCTTCCCGCTTGGCCCTTCAGCCCGTTGCCCACTCCCAGCCCCCCTCCCGTGCATTGGATCAGGACGATCTGGGTGCCCATTCGAGTGCTCCAGGACGACCTGAGCGCTTTCCTCTTCTGTACCTCCGGGGTGCGGGCACAGCCAGTGCTGTGGACTGTGTGTTTGAGCCCACCCTCTCCAAGTGTATGTATGCTGAGCCCTAGCCCCTGGTGTGGTAGCCTTAGTGAGCTTGAATGGGGTTGCAGTGTAGGGGCCCAACCCCATGGGATTTGTGTCCTTATGAGTGGCACTGGGAGAGGCACACACACCGAGGAAAGACCCCAGGAGGACACCTGTAGGCCATCTGTGGGCCCTGCTGGCACCCGCATCAGCAGTCTCCGCCCTGGGGTCTGTGGGAGTTATGGCAGCCCCAGCTGCCTGGGATGGGCAGTGACAAGGCTTTGTTCATTTTCCTGTCACCAGTGCCCGGTCCTGCATGTGGCCCTGGTGTTGGAGGCCTCCCCTGGCAGGGGAAAGTCCCTCCCTGCCCTCCCCCTCCCTCTAGTTCTGCCCAGATGCCTCTGCCTCTGTTGCCCACCCGACCTTCGGCCCCAGGCACCTTCTCTCTCAGCGCTGTCCTGGAGCGCTGCATGTGGGGATGCAGGTCCCTGCCCCCACCTGGCCCCGTGTGCCTCACACCAGCACCATTCTAGCATGTTCTAGCATACGAGTGAGTATGTGGGCAGTATTCGGATTCAGCTCTCTTGGTTGATGTACAGGACATTTGCAATAGATCATGCGTGTGTCACCAGCCTAGGGGCCGGTTCCTTGGCCTGGAGTGGCCACCAGTGTAGGATTGAGAGTGACCGAAGAGATCACCCCCGAGGCTGGCCCGGCTCAGCTCAGTGCTGGGTCTTAATTGAGTTGGATGAGCTCTCCTGTTTGGTACTGCCGCTGGGCTGGCTTCGTGAGGGCAGGACCCTGGGGCTCTCTGACGAAGCCGTCCTGACTGGCATAGCACAAGTGCAGGCCATGGTGCCCAGACTAAACTCTCAGACCTCTTGTCTTTATTGCCCAACCACGTGCCTGAACTCCCCAAGTGGGGACGATTTAGGCCCAAGAGCCGTGCATGGCACCATGATCCATCCTCTCCCCACTGGGCTCCGTGGGGAGCTGGTGGCTGCTCCCTGAGACGCATTTACCAGGCTGTCGCGGGGCCGTGAGGCTGTCTCTCCCTCCTCAGAAGCCTAACAAGCTCACGGGCCATTAGCGCTGATAATGGATAAACCGTTGCCATCCATGTTGGCTTTCAGTCTGGAAAGCACTTAAACATCCTTTATTACACTTTTTTGAAAAAATAATTATAAAAGTAATCGCTGCTCGTTTTCACCAGTGAACTACAAAGCAGCACACAACGCCCCATGTCCCTGCCACCCTGGCCACGTCCTCCTCTGCTTTCTCCAGGGTCTAATAAAGGAGTCCTCAGCGATCTTCAGAAAGTTCATGGAAAGTGCACGGAATGAAAAGACTGTGCCCCGAGTTCAAAATTTTTTTTTTGCTGCAAAGTAAAATTACCTGTTTTTTTTTTTTTTTTTTAAATCATTTGTTGACTTCTGTTTTTTATTTACTTGAAAGGCAGAGGGACAGAGGGAGGAAAATAGAACCCTCCCCTCTGCTGGTTCCCTCTGCAGATGCTACAACACCCAGAGACGAGCCAGGGCAAAGCCAAGCCAGGTCTCCCAAGTACTTGAGCCTGCTGCCTCCCAGAGTGTGCATTAGCAGGGATCTGCATCAGCAGCAGACAGGGTGGGACTCGAACCCAACACCCGATACTCTGGATGTGGGCATCCTAAGCCGTGTCTGAGCTGCCGCACCAAATAAATTGCTGCCATGCCATTTGTCTTCCCATCCCCTTGTCAGATTTATCTTTCCATGTTGATATTTATAAACATGCCTCTCCTCTAAACCCTGAGCTGGGCTCATCTCTTTCTCGGTCACTGACAGACACTGGGGTCTAAACTCCTGCTCAAGTACGTCACCCCCGGCCCCTGCGCTAGGGAGGATGCACCCCCAGCCCCTGAATAGGGAGGACGTCACCCCCAGCCCCTGCGCTAAGAAGGATGTGTCACCCCCAGCCTATGGGCTAGGGAGGACGTGTCACCCCAACCCCTGTGCTAGGGAGGACGCACTCCCAGCCCATGGGCTAGGGAGGACATGTCACCCCGGCCCCGAATAGGGAGGACTTGTCACCCCCAGCCCCTGAATTGGGAGGATGTGTCACCCCAGCCCCTGCGCTAGGTAGGATGTGTCATCCCTGGCCCGTGGGCTAGGGAGGACATCACCCCTGGCCCCTGAATAGGGAGGACGTGCCACTCCTGGCTCCTGCACTAGGGAGGACGTGTCACCCCGGCCCCTGCACTAGGGAGGACGCACCCCCAGCCCCTGCACTAGGGAGGACGTGTCACCCCAGCCCCTGCACTAGGGAGGACGTGTCACCCCAGCCCCTGCACTAGGGAGGACGTGCCACTCCTGGCTCCTGCACTAGGGAGGACGTGTCACCCTGGCCCCTGCACTAGGGAGGACGTGCCACTCCTGGCTCCTGCACTAGGGAGGACGTGTCACCCTGGCCCCTGCACTAGGGAGGACGTCTCACCCCGGCCCCTGCACTAGGGAGGACGTGTCACCCTGGCCCCTGTGCCAAGGAGGACGTGTCACCCCCGGCCCATGTGCTAGGGAGGACGTGTCACCCCGGCCCCTGCACTAGGGAGGACGTGTCACCCCGGCCCCCGAATAGGGAGGACGTGTCACCCCGGCTCCTGCACTAGGGAGGACGTCTCACCCCGGCCCCTGCACTAGGGAGGACGTGTCACCCTGGCCCCTGTGCCAAGGAGGACGTGTCACCCCCGGCCCATGTGCTAGGGAGGACGTGTCACCCCGGCCCCTGCACTAGGGAGGACGTGTCACCCCGGCCCCTGCACTAGGGAGGACGTGTCACCCCGGCCCCTGCCTGCACAGCTGAACTGCTGCTGCTGCCATGCAGGATGCGCTGCAGAGCAGACGTTCGGGCAGGCCTGCAGGGTGGAGGGAGTTTAGAGATGGCTTCTGTGCACGTCGAGGCGACTCCCCTCCTTTCTGGGGACAAACGCTGAGGGGGTGGACGTTCAGCGGATCATTTGGGTGTGGCAGCTGTCTCCTTGTCCCCAGGAGGGATGTCAGGCAAGTGTTTTGAGGATGAAGAGTTACCGTCGCTGGAGAATCTGGCCTGTGTCCTCGGTGGAGCATCCCTGGGAGCCAGGTGGGAGGAACGCAGGCTTCGCTTTGGCACATGGGCCACGGGAAAGGCCGGCACAGGTTCACACAGGAACCTGCGTGTGGACGCTTGTGGACGCTTGTGGCGGCATTGGTCAGATAGCCAGGACGTGCAAACAGCACCCCTGCAATGCATCAGGACGAGTGCCCCGGGTGTGTACAACAGGGAGAACATAGCCGAGCGGGACGATGTAGCCGTGACGCGCGCTCAGACACGGCTGTGCTGCACGAATCCCGTGCAGGCAGGAAGCAGCTGACACAGGAGGCCACGTGGTGCTGCGCGCACCCAGGGTGCTCCAGCCACAGCGATGGGGGGCATGCCTGCTGTGGAGGGGGTTAAACCGTGCCGGTGGCTGCGCTGCTCTGCCTGTGCTGCGAGCCAGCCGGGCTGGGGACTCCAGTGGGTGACCTGAGCAGATATCAGTGTGAGGAGTCCTTAAAGCTTCCACAGAATGGCGTGTCTCATGAAAAAACCGTGCATCAGTTTCAGAATTGCTGGCTTCAGAATGAACGTCTTTTGATTCTACTTCCCATGGGCTTTTTGAAGTTCCCCCATGTATCTCATTAAAAGTAAAAATAACCTTTTTTTTTTTTTAAATAAAAAGGCAATGCCCACTCCTGCCTCTCTGTGACCCTTGTACTCCGTGTGCCCAGCCCAGCCCCTGAGACTTCCCCGCGTCTCGCCCTCCTGTGACCCCAGCTGTGGGCACGCCTGCCACCTCGGCTGTGGCGTCCCCTGCCTGAGCGTGAGAAGTACAGCCCCTCAGAGAGGAAGTTAGTACTGGGTTCCGGACTCCAGGACCCGCCTGTCAAGTGCCTGGACTTGGCTCCTCCCCCCAGGCTTCACGGAGCACAGTCCACCTCTGTGTATGTGGGCAGAGCCAGAGCCCTCGCTGGTGCCATCGGCCCTCGACGGGGTCTCCCTCGACCTCCCAGCCCCACCTGCCGCTGCTCGGTCAGTACTGTATCCAGGCTGCTGGTGAGGGTCAGGTCTAGTGCCGTCCCCTGGGCTGCCTTGCAGTTGTGTGCTGGTGACGGAGAAAGAGCACACGGGTGCAGCTCGCACAGGGCCTGCTTGTCTGGGGGACTCTGGGAGCAAGGAGGCGTCGCTCATCAGCTTGCCAGCTGGCCACGGGAGGGGCTGAGCAATGTCCACCTTGTGCCTTGAACTTCAGAGACTTGGGAATTCGAGGGTTCTGGGCTGTGAGTCCAGAGAGGCCCAGACAGCTATGGCCTCAGCATCAGCGGAGACTGCCAGGGCCCTGACACCTTGGCTGTGCTTTCTGGCCCTCGTCCCACTGCGGGACTCCAGCTCTCAATGTTGGAGACCTTGACTCCCAAGCTTCCCCCCCTTTCCTGGGCAGCCTGAGCCCCTCACGGGGTGGGAGGCTGATCCGAATGGGGTTGTCATTGGGGGCAGCCGCCTTCCTCCACTCAGGGACCCCATCAGCTGTGACAGCTCTGAGCGGGGCACCAGCGAGAGCTCTGTGGCCACGGCTCACGGAGGCTCTGGCCCTTTCCAAGGCCAAGTGGGAAGAAGGCTCCCCCAGTGTCTGTGGCCTCCTCTCACCCTGGAGAAGCTGCTCAGCTGCCCCTGCATGAGGAGCGGGATCCTGGCAGGAGAGAGGCCCTTTGGGCGATTGTCGGGGAGCTTGGCTGCACCCACAGACCCTGAGTCGGGCCAGTTAGGCAGCCAAGGATGACCCGGGACGGGGTGTTTCAGAGAGGGGATTCAGGAGGGTGGAGGGGGGCTGCTGGAAGCACAGGTGAGGCCACCCCCCGAGCCGTGTGACTCAGGTGTGTCTGTAGCCCGTGTCTGCTTCCCTTCCACTCTGATCTTCCTGCTTCTGTTAGGGTCTCCCAAGATCCCTGGGTCACTCCCTCTGAGGCCCACGTGGGGACGTCCTGGTGGCCCAGACCATGAACCTACATTGGGACAGAAGAGGGATAAGAAGCCCCCTCTGCCGGTAGCCACTGTTCCACCCAGTCGGGACGTGGGCAGGAGTAGACCCTGCATGTCCGTCTGCAGCTCCACTGGGTTGCAGGTGGTCACGTCCCCACCCCCGAGCCCTGGCTTCTTTACTGATGGACCGGGAGTCAAAAGTGCAGGTGACACAGCGGTCACCTTCACCAGCTACCCCGCTGGCTGCGTGGGGAGCAGGTGCCTCACCTGGGCTCCTGCCTCCAGGACCCCGACTTGAAGGCCCCTCCCTGGGGCAGGGAATAAGTGAGTTCAGGTGTGCAACACGGGGTGGGGTGCTGCTGACTGAGGGTGGGCATGGCAGGGCTGTCGGGGATGACCCTGGACCCCAGCTCTTCTGCTCCCAGCTGCAAGGACGGGTGGGGGCCTTGGCCCGGCCGAAGTTCATAGCCCCCTCCTGTGAAGTGCAGGCTGGGGAGGAGTGGGCAGCACCCGGAGCGCCCCCTGTGCAAGGCTTGGCGGGGCCTTGCTGCCTGGGCAGGTGGTGAGCCCCACCGGACGCTCCGGTGGCACATGTGGATGTCCCTTACTGCTGGTTACTGCCAGAGGGACTGAAATAAAACCCTGTGGCAGCCTGGTGCTCTGGGAGAGTAGAGAGCTGAGTGGCAGGTCCCGAGCACAGGGGCCAGAGAGAACTAGGCCCCCCGCCCCACTGCCTGAGGTCTGTGCAACGTGCCCTTGGAGGCAGGGGGGTGTGAAGCTCTTTGGAAAACCTTCTGCCAGCAAATTGGAAAGGAAATGGGCTTCTGCTTTCAGTCTACGAGGTGCTTGTTCCTGGGCTGACCCCTAAGAAGGGATGGCCCTTCAGCTGCATCTGGAACCTTGTGTCAGTGTGTGGGGGACTGAGGGCTATCCAAGACCATGGCTGCTGGCCTGACCAGGTGCCCTGTACCAAGAAATGGAGAGACCAGACCCGAGGTCTGCTTTGCAGGTGCACTGTGTGGAGATGGGCCCCTCCTGGGCCACGTGGCTGTGCTGCTGGTGCTGTGTGGTGGCAGCAGAGACAGGAACACTTTCAGCACCGGTCCTAGGGACAGTGGAGTTGGTCTCCACACACTGGGCTGGAGGGCAGGGGCAGGCTATGGGACTGGCTGCTCTCAAGTTTGCCTCCCAACATTGCCTTCCTGAGTGGGTGCAAAGCTTAGGTGACAGCCAGCAAGGGGCCCTGGCAACACACACAATGAAGACACATGCACAGACAACATACACAGACACACATGCACAATGCAGACACACAGACAACACACACACAATGCAGACACATGCACAGACAACACACACAGATACAACACACATGCACAGTGCAGACA
Organism: Oryctolagus cuniculus; assembly: GCF_964237555.1. NCBI lineage: Eukaryota > Metazoa > Chordata > Mammalia > Lagomorpha > Leporidae > Oryctolagus > Oryctolagus cuniculus. Next base: position 165,054,543 of record NC_091437.1, on the reverse strand, counting down.
CAGACAACAGACAACACACACGCACAATGCAAGCATACAGACAACACACACACAATACAGACACATGCACAGACAACACACACAGATACAACACACATGCACAGTGCAGACACAGACAACACACACGCACAATGCAAGCATACTGACAACACACACAGATACAACACATGCACAGACAACACACACAGATACAACACACATGCACAGACAACACACACAGATACAACACACATGCACAGTGCAGACACAGACAACATTACTATGCACAGTGCAGACACATAGACAACACACACGCACAATGCAAGCATACAGACAACACACACAAGGCAGACACACACAGATAACACACAATGCAAACACACAGACAATGCAGACACATACAACACTCACACAACACAGAGACATATACAGTGCCTAGATGCACATGCAAAATACGCAGTCATAGCCCTACACACGGGCAGTGCACAACGCGTGGTCACACTGGATAAGCACACCCCAGGCTCACACACGCGTTCCTCCCCCTGCTGGTGCTTACGGTGCGAAGCTTCACTTCCCAAGTGGGGACCAGCTCCTAATCTAGATGCAAGGCAGCCATTTTCTCCCAAACAGGATGCATTCCCGTCACCTTCAGAAAAACACCGTCAACTTGTTGCCCGTAAAAAGCGCGTTACACAACTGCGTCCGACTAGCACGAGCATTGTGCAGGACGGACGGCTCGCGGTTCCTGTGATAGTTCATCTTCATGGCAGTCCCGTGACTGCTTAAGCGGCATCCCCACTTTGCAGGCAGAGAAACTGAGTCCAAGGCCCCACGGGTGGGGTGGGAGCCAGGATGGGAGCCGCGGTTGTCTGACCACAGCAGTGCAGCCTCTGCCCCAGTGCTCCTCCCGTGCCAGCACCCCAGATCACCAGAGGGCCCTGAACCCCCACGCAGCACCTCTCCTCATCTATCCTCAACCCCTCCGCAAGAGCCAGGTCCCTCTGCCAGCCAATAGCGTGTGTGGGCAGGAAGCTGCTGCCACAGCCTGGCCTGCGGGGCCCTGGCCTCTGCCGGAGTCTGGGCAGTGGTGACTGGGGGGCGGGTGTGCCTTACAGACTCTCACCACCCTGCGCCTTCTGCCTGGCACAGAGCAGGCCCTCGGCCAAGCTGTGCAGAGGTGAACAGGACTGTGAGGGACGAAGGGAGAGAGGAGCAGGTGGGAGAAGAAGCCCCCAGCTTGGCAAGAAAGCAGCAGGCGGTTCCTCGCTGGAGTCTGATCACAGCGCCTGCCTGGGCGGGAACGGCCTTCTGGAAGGGAGCGGGGAGGTCCGTGAGCCGCGTCTGCAAGCCTGGGGGACGCTCTGGCCTGGATGAGCAGGCTCCCGAGACCCTGACTGCCCTCACAGGCAGAACTACTGCCTCATGTTCGCGTGCTTGGCACATCCCACGTTAGCTGACTGGCACTTGAGTGGTTTACGGGGAAAGAGCACAGTGAAGGAGGATGCACTGCCCGCAGCCATGGGGCACAGGGGCCGGCGACTGCAGGGTGGGGGCAGCACAGCCCGGGGGGGGGTCTCTGCTGGACACTCGCTCCTGTGCAGGTGCATCGCAGCAGCCCCAGCCGGGCTGTCCCCCCTTTGCCTGAGCCCACTGTCCTGTGAGGGAATTCACAGGGCATCGGGGGACCAGGCAGGATGTGTGGCTGTGGAGTTGTGGCTCTGAACGGCATGGCCGTGAGGGGCACCTGCCGGACACCCGCACTGACTGCTGGGTGCAGCTCAGCCAGTGTCCAGAGTGATGCCTGGCCTGCAGAGGCGCACAGCATGCACCTCCTGTGGCCCCTTTGTTGTGTGCGGGCATGCGTTGTGCACGTTTGTATCTGTCATGTGCACCGGGCAGTGCACAGCCTGGGCACCCCCTTGGGGGAGGACCCCTGGTCCTAGCTCCTCCCTGAGCCCCTGAAATTGGCAAGGATGGGGGTCAAAATCTCTCAGCTGTGATGTGACTGCATGTGGCCCACACACACGGGGCTTTTTGTTCTTTTGAGTTTTCGCATTTTGGTGAAATGCACATACAGCAGAGGTTTTTATGCGCTGGCTCAGGGCATCAGGTGTGTTCACCGTGTGTGCAGCTGTCGCCACCACCATCTTCAGCACTTTCTCTTTTTCCCACCTGAGACTCTGTCCCCATGGGAAACCACTTGCCCCTGGCAGCCCCCACTCTACTTTCTGCCCCCGGATTTGACTCCTCGAGGAGTTCCGTGCGCGAGGAAAGACAGCGGGGGTCCCCTCGGGACTGGCTCGGTTCACTGAGCCCGGTGTCTTCGGTCACCTGTGTGTGTGTGTCAGGACGTGGTGTGGGCTACCGTCTGTGTGGCAGCAGACATGCGGGTTGCTGCACCAGCATCCCCACACACGTGAACAAGTGCGTGCCGAGAGCCTGCTTCTGGGTGCCAGCTGCCTTCTGTCTTTTGTAGAACGTGGGGCTGTACCTACATGGGTGCCAGGTGTGACACCCATTTGTTTGGACGACCCCAGAGCTGGTGACAGCTCTGCCACAGGATGACTTCACAGCTTCCCCTAGAATGGTCTGCAGTGGGGGAGGGTGTGCGCTGCCCCAGGAAGGCCCCTGGCACTTGCCCTACTCACTTGCAGAGCACCGGGCATAAGGAGCCCCCAGTGACAAGGAGCTCAGAGTTCAGGGCTGGAAGGGTCTGGCCCAAGGATTCCCGGCTGGGCATGGGCAGTGGTGGGGCAGGGCAGGTGCATGCTGGGTTCCCCACAAGACCCATCCCTCACCTCCACTTGCCCCTCTCACAGGGCCATGGGGCTGCCGTGAAGTCCCTGCCCCTGCCGTGGCTTCTCTCACCTCCGAGAGGTGTTCCTCCTACTTGTCAGGCTCAGTGATTGATGGTTTAATTTCTTCTTATAAAGTAGGCTGAGCTGGCGCCGCTGCTCACTAGGCTAATCCTCCACTTGCGGCGCCGGCACCCCGGGTTCTAGTCCTGGTCGGGGCGCCGGTTCTGTCCTGGTTGCTCCTTTTCCAGTCCAGCTCTCTGCTGTGGCCCGGGAAGGCAGTGGAGGATGGCCCAAGTGTTTGGGCCCTGCACCCACATGGGAGACCAAGAGGAAGCACCTGGCTCCTGGCTTCAGATCGGTGCAGCACGCCGGCCGTTGCGACTGTTTGAGGGGTGAACCAACAGAAGGAAGACCTTTCTCTCTGTCTCTCTCTCTCTCTCACTATCTATCTCTGCCTGTCAAAAAAAAAGTAGGCTGAATTCAGCTTTCATTTATCTATTTGAAAGGCAGTGCAGTCCAGAGGGAGGGAGGAAAGGAAAGAGAGAGAAATAGATCGATCAATCAATCGATTGATGGATTCCCATTTGCAGATTCACTCCCCAAATGCCTGCAACAGCCAGGTCTGGACCAGGCGAAAGTCAGGAACAGGTCTCTCATGTGGGTAGCAGGGACCTGAGTACTTGGGGCACCTTCTGCTGCTTTCCCAGCCACACTAGCAGGGAGCTGGATCAGAAGGGGCTAGTGAACCCCAAGGAAGCGCTCTGGCTTGGATTGCCAGCCTCGCGAGCAGCAGCTCAGCCCCTGTGCCACAGCACCAGCCTAACCCTGATCGCTGTCAGGATTCTTCAGTGCAGGCAGCAGCACCCTGCACCCTCACTTCTGCAGTAAATCCTAGCCTGGCCCCACTGCCGTGGGACACGGGGGAACACACTTTCTGTCCCTGTCACTATTAGTACATTCTCAGTATCCGTCAAACACCTGCTGCTTGCCCTGGGCGGAGCAGTGAGCAAAGCAGACACGAGCCTGCGCCGCCGAGCTCCCGTTCTAGCAGGAAGACGGGTGGCGAGAATCAGTGAGCAAAGGTCAGGTGTGGCGGGTGCCAGGGAGGTGGCTGTGGGCACACGTGGCACGTTCAACTGGGCAGAGGCCCCAAGGAAAGGGCCTACACCAGTGGCGTGTGCGAGAACACATCCCTGGAGCCAGCTGACCCGCGTCCTGGACTAGCAGGGAGAGCCTTGGGCTGCAGCTGAGTGAAGCAGGGTGCTGTGGGTGAGATGGTCGCCCACTGGATGGGTCACCACGGGGCCTCAGAGGGCGTCTGCGGATTCAGCTGCTCCTGTGCCTCCCCTTCAGCGGCCGGAGAAGCAGGTTCTGGTGCCAGGTGTTGGGGAAAGGCGGCATAGGCTGTTGCAACCTTGTCGTGTGCAGGACAGCAAGGCAGAGAAGACACGGAGTAGCAGAGCCCGTTCCACACTGAGGCCTGGGGTGTGGAGGGACTCAGGGCTGCCTCCTGCAGGGCCCTCTGCAGGCCAGAGTGGGTTTTGTGGAAGGTCTCCCTGTACTCCTGGGCTCACCTAGCAGGGCAGCGATGGCCCCTGTCGCAGGGGCAGGCCATGTTGCCTCGTGACACTAGTAAGGCCGTGTGAGGCGTGGGAAGAGTTGACAAGCACAGGATGCTGGCCCTGGCCCTGGCCGTGGTCACCATGCCTTCACTGCCACTGCTGTTGCTCCCAAGTCTTCTCCTCCCTGCTGCTGTCAGGGGCTCCAGTCTGACCTCAGGCTGCTTGCCGTGGGGATGTTCCCCATGGTCCCCACTCGTGGGTTGAGGCGCCACTTGCTCCTCTGATGTGTAGGGGCACCAGGCAGTGAGGGCCAAGGACAGGGGACCTCACACAAAAGCAGCACGGGGCGGGGGCAGAGCCCAGCCTGTGCAGTACAGCACCCTGATCAGCTGAGCCTGTGGCTGTCTTGTGGCATCTGTGTGCCTGGCAGTGTGCCCCACCCTGTGTCCCCCGTCTGAGAGCAGCTGCCTCTGGGTCTCTCTGGACTATAACAGTTGGTTTTCCTGCAGCAGGCTGAGAAGTGTGAGGACAGCAAGTGCGTTGTGTTGGCCTCCATGTCCCCGTGCCCAGTGCAGGCCCGGCCAAGGTTTGATGACTGAGTGCATGGCCACTCCTTCCACTGCAGGTCCCCAGGGCGAGGGTCTTCTTGCTGCTATTGCAGAAAGAGCTCGCGGGAGCCCTTCCGTGCTGCTGGTGGTACGGCAGAGACAGGGCGTAAGACGTCGATGTGGGCGGTACAGAACAGGAGTCCCAGGGTCCTGCTTCGCCTGTGTAGTTGGAAGGAGAGTGTGGGCTGAGCAAACGGACGCTGTTGAGAACTGGGAGGGGGCCGGGTTGACGGCAGGGCTCGGGCTGAGGGCTGCGGGCTGTCATTTGGTGAACGCGGTGGATATGAGGGTGCCCATGGTCAGCGCCATCCTCGCCTTCACCTGGGCAAGACGGTCAGCTGCAAAGCAGCCTCTAAGAGATTTCCTCATCCCTGGGGCTTGTGAATGTGACCTCATACTGCCAGAGAGAAACCAAGGTGTTTGGTGCTGGGACTGAGTCAAGGACTTGAGTCAGGAAGACTCCTGGGTGGTCTAGGTGGACCCATGTGGAGGTGCTGTGAAAGGTGGATGGACCGAGAGGTCACACCACAGGAGGAAGGGGCGTGTGGCTGAGGTCAGCATGATATGGCTGCAAGCCAGGGAGCACCTGTGGCCACCAGAGGCTGGGGAGCACCAGGCACGGAGTCCCGCCCAGGGGCCCAGGAGTACAGCACTGTTGGCACCTGGGTACTCACCTGGAGGGCCCGGCTTCCAACTTGTGTGGCCCCCAGACCTGTGAGACATGAGAGGGTGCGTGGTTCTGAGTGAGCGCATCTGTGGTGACTTGTCAGGGCGGCCATAGGACCTGTCGCAGGTGCTCGGCGCTCATCTGTCACTTGGTCCCACACTGACCGGTGTGATGGCCAGGACTGGCACTCACCAACAATGGCCGCCGGAGCAGCGGCTCACACCGTCTCCAGGGGCCCCGAGTTCATGATCCCCTTCACAGGGCCACTTGTTTCAAAGCATGGATGCTGCGACAGCCACCCGGGCCTCCCCACCACGCCCGTCTGTGGTCTGTGGAGAAACTAAACCAACAGGAACAGCCGCATCTTCTCTCCCTGGGCTGGCACAACAACCCCTGGTCTCTGTCTCCAAAGGCTTGTGCTTTAAGGACGCTACGGTCGTATTCTCAGATTCCACTTCTGTTTGAGCGTCTCTCTTGCCACACTGGGTTGGTCTACAAGGTCAACTGCATTTCTATACACCAGCAATGAGCATTTCAGCAACTGTATCAAGGAAGCTGTTGCAGGACAGGTGTTGTGCTCTACGGGCTGAGCCAGCCCGGGATGCCGGTACCCCACATCAGAGTGCCAGGTACAGCCGTGCCAACTTTGAGCCACCCCGGGATGCCGGTACCCCACATCAGAGTGCCAGGTACAGTCGTGCCAACTTTGAGCCACCCCGGGATGCCGGTACCCCACATCAGAGTGCCGGGTACAGCCGTGCCAACTTTGAGCCACCCCGGGATGCCAGTACCCCACATCAGAGTGCCGGGTACAGTCGTGCCAACTTTGAGCCACCCTGGGATGCCGGTACCCCACATCAGAGTGCCGGGTACAGCCGTGCCAACTTTGAGCCACCCCGGGATGCCAGTACCCCACATCAGAGTGCTGGGTACAGTCGTGCCGACTTTGAGCCACCACCAGGATGCCGGTACCCCACACCAGAGTGCCGGGTACAGCTGTGCCGACTTTGAGCCACCCCAGGATGCCGGTACCCCACATCAGAATGTCAGATACAGCCGTGCTGACTTTGAGCCACTCTGGGATGCCGGTACCGCACGTTAGAGTGCCAGGTACAGTCGTGCCAACTTTGCTTCTCATCCGGCTTCCTGATACTGCACCCTGGGAGGCAGCAGGAGCTGACTAAGTGCTTAGGCCTCTGCCACCCACGTGGGAGACCCAGGCTGAGTTCCTGCTTCCTGGCTTCAGCCTGGCATAGCCTCGGCTGTTGTGGGCATTTGAGGGGTGAACCAGCTTCTCTTTCAAGCAGATGAAAGTAAATAATTAAATATTTGAGAAGAGAAAAAAATTCCAACTACAATAGCAACCAAAAGGATAAAATACTTGGGATACATTGAACGTAAAAGTGAATGTTACGACCATTTAAAATTATAAAACATCATTGAAAGAAGCTTGGAAACCCTAAATGAGCAGAAAGGCCTGTGTCAGTGGAGTGGATGGCCTGCTTCTCCCCTGTGGTCTGTGGTGCAGCACAGGCCCCGTCAAGTCCTAGCTGGCTTCTTGGTAGGGGGAGAAGCTGCTGACTCGGAACCCTGAGCAAAACTCCAAGGGACCCAGGAGAGCCAAGGAAACGACTCACTCTCCCCAGTTTCAAAGTTGCTACAAGCTGTGGCCGTCAGGACAGTGTGGTCTGGCACAGGGATGGACACAGATCAATTTAATAAAATAGAGTGTCCAGAAATAAACCCGTGTGTTTATGGCCAATTGAGTTTCGACAAGATGCCAAGATAATTCAATAGAGGAAGAAGAATGTTTTCCAAAAATGGTGCTTAAACTGCTGGCTTGTCCACATGCGAAAGAATTAAGTTAATTAAATGCCTCCATGTAAAAGGTAAACTGTAAAACTCTCGGGGGGTTGTCTTCAGGACCTTGGATTTGGCAGGGTTTCCTCGGTAGAACAACAAAAGTAAAAGCAAAAAAATATGTAGAGAGATAAATTAGACTTCATCAAAATGAGATCGTCAGTGCTTGTGAGGACACCATCCAGACCGAATGCGAGCCGCAGAGTGGAAGAAAGGGTTTGCGTGTCAGGGACTGGATAAGGCACTGGGTCTGGAACATATAAAGAACTCTCACAGCTCAATAACAAAAAGAACGAATAATCCAACCTAAAAAATGGCAGAGGGCTGAATGCACGATCTCTCAAGGAGAAAGCACATGGGATGCCAGCATCAGCCTTCAGTCCTCGTGGGAATGCGGATCAGAACCACAGTGAGACTCGGCCCCTCACCACCGAGGGCGGCCGGAGCCCAAACGACCCTCGTCATCAGGCGCTGCTGGCCGCTCAGAGACGCTGAGCCTCCACGCAGCTGCTGGGAGGGTGACCCGGTGCAGCTGCGTTGGAAAACAGCCTGTGGGTCCCTCAGCGTGTGAAGCAGGGAGTGACCCTGCGATCCAGCAGTGTCCTTCCTGGAGACCCACGAGACTGAACGCATTCACACGAAGACTTGCACACCAGCGTTCGCAGCAGCAGCCAAAATGTGGAAGCAGCAACAGCATCCATCAGCCGAGAAGCCGGGGTAGGAGAGCGGCGCATGCGTCCAGCGGAGAACCGGTCAGCGCTGAAAAGGAGTGCAGTGCAGGCCTGTGCTGTAACACGGACAGGCCTGCAAAACCGCCGCGAAGACGCCGGACCCGAAAGGTCCTGGTGGCACAGTTCCACCGATGCGGAACGTCCAGGAACCAGAGCAGGCAATGTCACAGAGACCGAATCACCGGAGTGGTGCCTGGTGGCCGCGGGGAAAGGAAAGTGGTAGCTGGCATGCATACACCAAGGATTGGGGTCCTGGGACTGGAGCCCCCAACCCGCCAGGTGACTGAGGCAGCTCGTCCCCCTTTGCTGGTGAAGGCCTGAGCCTGCCTCCCAGAGCAACCTGCCAGGGCCAAGCAGGGCCTGCCAGACAGGCCGCTTTCTATGAGTATGTGTAAGTGGCACAGAGAGCAAGGGGCCCCAGCAGGGCCCCCGGCCCGTTTTGTGCCCCTTGCAGAGGGTGTGAGGTTCTGCACAGAGGCAGGTGGAGCTTGACGGCTTTCTCCTGGCCACCATGTGCAGCCAGGTGCACGAGCCCCTCCCTCCCCAGGCCAGTCTCAGGCTGTCACTGGCGGGTGCACCAGAGGTCCCCTGGGCAGTCTGATGGTATCGCCGAGTGTGGGGGTTGTTGGAGGGGGTCTTTGGATAATTGGAAAAGATGCTTTGGGAAGCCAGGTGATGGTGGTGAGCACTCAGCCACGTGTCCACTTCCAGCCCTCCCTGCCATCCTTGATTGCAGATCCTATCAGCCATGGCCTAGCAATTAAGCCGTGAGGCTCAGGGTGAAAGCCGTGCCTGAATCAGGACGCGCAGGCTGCTGGAGCTGGGAGGGTCCCTGGGCACTGTGACTCCCCCGAGTCTCACGGGCAGGGTTGGAGAGCTCAGAATCCAGCAAGGGGTGGGGATCCTGCCTGCCAGGGGGGCCATGGAGAGCTGACAAGAGACACGGGATCTTGCTGACTTCCCCGCTTCTTGGCCGCGCTGTTCCTCCTACTGGGGAACTGGGGTCATGGGCAGATGCGGGCTTGCCATGAGCAGAGTCTGGGTGGATCTTGGCCTCACTGTGGCCGCGCGCTTGGCCCTCGGAGCCTCAGCAGAAGGAGCCAGGCTGTGGGCGAGCCGGTTGTCTTATGTCTCCCCTGGAAGACCTGTCAAGTTCAAGTGTGAACAGTGCCCAGCACACAGTGGGTGCTGGGCGAATGCTGGCGTTTGGGGTTTTCCTGCCTTTTGCTGTGGTCACTCTGGGGTTAGAAGGGGAGCTGAATGCATCTTCCCAGGCCATCAGCTGACAGCAGGTGACCCACGGGATGGACACAGCCTCTGTCACATGCATGGCCTTTCAGGGACAATGAATTCTCGGCTTGCACGCCTTTACTTAGTGCCTGGACCTGCTGTACCCTCCCCTGGAGGCCGGGGCCAGCACAGGCCGAGCCACTGAGCGCTCTCGAGCAGGAGCCTGGTGCCCCGGGTGCTGCAGAGTGAGGGAGAAAGATCACCCCAGGGCGCGTAGATGCCCGGGGCTCCCCCTGGCATCCTGGAGGTGGGCCTGGCTCCAGGAGGGCTGTGCTGGTTGTGAGTGGGATGCTGCTGACAGTGCCCCTCGGAGACACTGTGCCCCTCAGCCAGCTGAGCCTCTGCAGAGTCACCCTGTAAGGGAACCCGACCCCCACCGTAACTGAGATGCACGTCTTTAGTCTCAGAACTCCCCTTTTTTTCTGATACCACTGTCCGGACAGCAAGCTTGGGAAACTGCCTCGGGCTAGGCCTGCTTGGGCAAGCGCCTGTGAACCAGCTGTAGCTGACAGAAGCTGAGGAATCCCGGCTAGTGGGCGGCTAGGTCTCAGGGCCAGGTGGAGTCCCAGGAGCCGGGAGTTGTCCTGTGCACGAACCAGCCCCTTGGGTCAGGAACCACATGGAACCTCGAGTCTCGTGGAGCCTGGGCGGCCGTCTGCAGAGAGCAAGATCCTGGGAATGTGAAAGTGAGGAGGCGAGGGTGGACACCTGGCCTCCTGAGAGCGGACCAAACCTGGCTGCAGCATGTGTCGCGGCACCCTGTCCCAGCTCCCCCACTGGTCAGCGCCTGCCCCCCACCCTCCCACTGCACCTCCATGCCAAGAGCTGGGTGGGCGTTGGGCCTGCAGTCAGCCTTCCTGGGGCTCCTGTCCAGGGCAGCACACACAGGTGGGCGCCCTCCCTTCCCCTCCCAGTGCCCCAGCCTCCTCCCAGGTTGGCCTGAGGGTTGAGGCAGCAGGCAGGGAGCCCAGGGAAGGCTTCCGTAACAAGAGGGTGCTGGGCTTAGGCCTGCGGCATGGAGAGGCAGCTCCTACCTGACGGGCAGCAGTGGCAGAGCCCGGCCCCCTGCTGAGCAGGTGCGGAGCAGGGAGAGCCGGAGGTGGGACCTGAGCAGGTGCTGGGAGAAATCAAGGGAAAATGTGGTGGAGGAAATGGGCCAGCCGAGGGGGAGCAGGGAGTGGGGTATTGGCACAAGGGGCTCCAGAGAAGTGGCAGTGACCCCCAGTGTCGTCCTCGCAGCCTTGCTGGAAGAGATGGGCTCAGAGAGAGTGAGCGTCTTGCCCGAGTGAGGCTGGATTTGAACACAGCTCTTCCACCCTGTGCAATGAGCCCCGGGGACCCCTGATCAGGTGTGCATTGCCCTGCATCCCCAGAGCCAGAGGCAGGCCAGGCCTGTGGGCCCCAAGACCATAGGCTCTCCTGTGGCGCCGTTTCCTGGCAGACAACAGCTCAGGAGGCCCGTGGTTGGTCCTGGCGTCCCTGAGAATCCTGAGTTTTTCACCTACCATGGACGGCCCCCTCTGGATAAATGGGATTTAAAATCTCAGTCAGCAGCGCGATGCAGGCTGTGACCCTCCTGTGGCTTGTGGACGCCAGCTCTGTGGAAGACGGGGCTGAGGTTAGTGTCTCAGCCCTGCCCCCTCCCCGGTGTGGTCTGTTCAGAACCTGCAATGTGGGGAGTGGGCTCCCAGCTGGTGGCCTGAGCCTGGCCTCCCTGCCACACCTGCCTTGAGGTCCCTGCTCGTCCAGATGGGAACAGTGAGGCCTGTTTCCCAAGCACCCCTGTGTGCTCCACCACAAGCCATGCTGGGCACATACACATGTGCCCCCTCCTGCCTGACGCATGTGTTCATGCATGTGCACACACACACACATATACACATGGGCTGTGCCGTGCCACTCGGCCTTTGCTCATGCCGTCCTGTCCACCTCATGGGTCTGGGTCTTCCCCACCTTCCAGCATCTGGGTGAATCCCCCTTAGCCTTCAGTGCAGCCGTGGGGACAAGTGGGCAGAAATGCCCTGTCAGGGGCCTGATGTTACCCTGTGTACCACACACACACAGGCTAGGACTTGTGCATCGTGCCCAGAGCGGGTCAGCAGGCTAGGCCTGGAGCCTGTCTTGGTGGTCACCATCCCACTACCCTGCCTGGACTTTGGACTTCAGGAGCCAACCATACGATGCCTAGCCCCTGACGGGCCTGTGTGCGTGCACATGTGCAAGCCGTCACATGCCACTGTGTGTGTGCCTGTGTGCCCGCTGCAGAGCACGCCTGGCCTTAGCCGGAGGTGCCGACAGCCATTCTCACCAGGCATGTGTGGGCTCCCCCTGCAAGCCCCTGCGCCTGGGCACCCTGACATCATCCCTGGCCTCTCACCCCTGGTGCCAAGACCGCCTCCCTCCCTCAGGTATGACAGTCACCACTCTGGATGTCACCGAGGGACCCCCCCCCATCAATACCATCACCCCTTGGAATGCTCATAGCACCCCAGGTCCCCCACTTGGGGTGGAGACCATAGTCTGCCCGTGCGGCGGCTTCGGGGCCTGGCCCAGGCCCAGCAGGCAGGACATTGCCAGCACCCTTGGCTCCAGCCTGGCACAGAGCACCCACTCCGGTCAGCTTGTGGCGACATAGGCGGTGGAGTTAGAACTTCTGAATTTGATTAGCGTAGCCGAGCCCTTTGGCGTCAGCCTCAGCAGGGCCCTGGAGTCCCCGTTCAAACAGGACGAAACTTATCTTTCAGAAAATAGACTGTTTCTGCGGCCTAATCATAGGCATTAAAACCATTAATTAGTCACAAGATTCAATTTCCCAGTGTCCTTGCCCACGTGTGTGCCCTGATGGGGAGATTGTGCTGCGAGCGCTTTCCACAGATGCACGGACAAACACCTGCTGTCACAGTCCAGCAGCCGCACGTCGTAATGTTCCCCAGCGCCACCAGGCCCCAAATAACCCCATTACTGGGAAAGATGATCCACACCAAACGCCCTTCCCACGGCCCGGAGGGGAGAGAGTGGGAGAAGGCTGCCAATGGGGCTCTCCTTAATCAGATTACGTATCACAGATTTTCCAGCCAAGGCCTGGTAATAAAACGGGGGTGTGAGGCCCCGGCCGAGGTCTGGGTGCACTGTGGCTACCTTTGGGCGCCCTCGTCTGGCCCTGTTCTCAGTGTTTTTTCCCACCCTTCACTCCCTCTGCCTGCAGTGCTCTGGGACCACAGCACCCTTCCAGGCCCCCTGGGAGACTCCCGAGCAAGCAGCCAGGATCTCGTGAACGGTTAGAAGAGGGGAGTAAGGGCACCCCAGGGGCTGCTGAGCCAGCGTTGACACACATACACACATGCACACCCGTCCCTGGCCGCCACAATGGCATGAGGATCCTGACTGTCACACAATGGGTGTTGCTGGGTTACGAGAACTGATGGCCCCAGAGGGCTGGACCCACAGCAGCCCGTGCACATGGGTGCCACCCTTCCCATTGTAGTGTGGGGTTCAGGTGGGCTGGACTCCAAGTAGCCTGAGCCTTCGAATGCGTGGAGGGCACAAGGCTGGCGTGGTTACCAGCGATGTCCTTGAGGCCCGAGGCCCCCAGCCCTGTGCTTTCAGGGCAGACGCGGGTCCCGTGGCCTGTTGGGGCCTGAGCTGTCAGCTGCTTGTCCAGGCCTCGTGGGAAAGGCAATGGATGCGTGTGCATGATGCCGTGAGAACAGGCGGATGCGCCCGACTGGCATCACAGGTGTGTTCTGTGATACGTTTCACGTGCATGCTGATCGTGGCTGCGGGGTGTTCTCAGCCCCCGCGATCACTGGCATGCTCGCGTGGAACGCTTCCCAAGATAGAGTTGTGTTTTTCGCCTGTTTGGAGTCAAGGTGCTCATTGTTAGGACTTTTCCTTCAAAGTTGTTGGTCTGACCTCCGGTGCATGCCACAGGGACCCCCAGCCTGGCGCCCGATGCCTCGTTCTCTCTGGACCACCTGCAGTCCCCTGTCCACCCTGGAAAGGCCGGCATCCCAGGGTGCTCTCTGTGGCTTGTGGGTCGTGGAGCACTGACTTTGCATCCCTAGGGGGCATGGGCCACATGCTCAAGCACGCCCCCCACTTTGGTGGTCCCAGGCCTCCTCCCATCTTCTCCTGTCCCCTCTCTGCAGAATTTGTTCTTTTCCTGGAGAGGGAGGCAGGTGGTGGACAGAGGCCCAGCTGGAGCGTGTCTAGCCCCAGGGTCTGCGGGCGGGGACAGCACCAGCGCACTGGGTGCCTCACGAGAGGCGCTCCCCTTCTCTGAGCCTCGGTGGAGGTGGGAGTCACGGTAGTTCTGTCCTCAGTGAGGGGTGAGGAGCGGGGTGGAGAGCAAAGCGTGGGGTCCAGTGCCAGCATCTGACTTGGGGGTGGGGCTACTGCTCCTTACCGGGTGGGCGGGGCTGTCAGGCGGTGTTCCTGGGATGCCTGTGCAGGGCTTGGATGGCACCACCTGAGCGGACACCGAGCTGGAACCGAGGGCTGCCCCCTGGCCACCTGTGCCCAGGGTGTTGGCACCAGGAAGCTCCTGGGCCTGGGACCCCTGCCGCTCCTCGCCGCACTCCCTCCCGAGCAGCCTGCCTTGGCCCTGCCTGATAGTTAGCGGTTTTGACAGGCCAGACTATTTTTAGAACGCCGTTCCCACTGCTTCTCCCTGTGGGAAAAGGAAAGCAAGTTAAATTTTAAAATTAATCCACCATCTTCCCCTCCCCCAGCACACGCTGACAAGTGCGCTGCCTGCTCTGGGAGTGGAGCTCCCAGAGGCCGGAGCGGGGGAGGGGCTCCCAGAGGGCTCTCTGACCCGGGCAGGGTCCCGTTAGGCTGAGGCACCAGCAGCAGTCTGAAGCCGGGACCAGGGCCAGAGCCCGGCTGGACTCCAGGCATTCAGGGGGCCATGTGAGTGGGCTGGGAGCTGTGAGGACACACAGTGGGGAGGTCCCATGCCCCAGGACATCCCTACCCATTTGGTCCTGGAGTTAGCCCTGGGGGAGGGGCAGACCACGATTTTCGCCCCATGTACCCTGGGCAGACCTGGAGGCCTAGCCAGTGGGTGCAGTGAGAGACGCTCATAGTCACACCCCTCGAGCGGCCCTCTTGTGGGGTCCAGGGAGCAGCCACAAGCACACAGGCAGGGGTCCCCGACCCAGCGGTGGGGAGGTTCTGCGTTCACCGCTTGAAAAACAATAGAGTTCACCTGAGAATACATTCAAAGCCAAACGTTTCGCCTCTACCTGATGGAGATTGAGAAAGACTGAACCTGTGCCAGTGTCGTGCTTGAGCTGTTTGCCCTTGGGCTCTTGGTGAAACCTGTTTTCTGTTTTGGTGTTTGTAAGTGGACCCTCAGGGTAGAGGCAGCAGGCTGTGGTGAGGGCTGCCCCCACGCTGGGGGAGGAGCCGCCTCTCTGAACCCGAGGTTGTCCTCCGAGCAGGTCCTGCAGCGCCCACTCCCAGGTGTTGCTCCCCCTCTTCGCGGAGGAACGACACAGGACCCTGCGTTGTTCTTCTGTCTGCTCGGCCCTCCCCGGGTTTGCTGCTGGTTCTTCCCGGGTTGGCTACTGTCCCTTCCACCTCCGTGGAAGGGCGGTTCCCCCTGCCACTTTCCCCACTTCTGCGGGGGAGCGGCACACCGCCGGCCGGCTCTCTCGGGGGCTGCACAGGTGTCCCCTTAGATGTTCCCCTTAGATGTTCCTGGTGCATGCCGTCTCTCTCCTCCTTTATAGTCCTCCTCCGCCAATCCCAACTCAGCTGCCCACACGCCGAGTACGCTGCTCTCCTCCAATCAGGAGCAGGATCAGCTCCTGGAGGTCATCACTCAAGTTGGCAAGAGGCAGCTGCGTAGAAGCTGTTTTCTCCTCTCCCAGCGCCATATTGTGGGAGAGCAGATGCACAGAATAAGTCTTAATTCCAGTAACTTAGTCTAGTCCGAGTTGCTCCCCACAGATCCCCCTTTCTTTTTATTTTTGGCGTTGATACATGCCTGTCTTCGGTGCCCCGCGGCACACACTCTGCTCTGCTTGCTAGAGTTGTCCACAGGTGCTTACAAGCCCTACCAATCAGGCAAACCGAATCCGGGTCCTCTCTTCACCATGTTGTGAGGAGGTTTTTAGGCGCTGATGCGTGCCTGTGTTCGGTGCCCTGCAGCGCATGCTCTGCTCTGCTAGAACTGCCTGCAGGTGCTTACAAGCCCTACCAATCAGGCAAACCGAATCCAAGCCCTCTCATTGCCGTCTTGTGGGGAGACTTATTGGTGTTGATAACGTGCCTGTCTTCAGTGACCTGCAGCCGCCCACAAGTGCTTATCGTCTTACTAATCAGGCAGACCGAATCCAAGCTCTCTCATTGCCACGTTGTGGGGAGGCCTTATTTTTCTCTATTTCTCTACCTCCGGGCATTCCTATCTCTCCTATTTTACTTCTATCTGCCAGCATTCCTATTTCTCTCATTTTACTTCTAAACTGTTTCTCTTATCCCTGCGGCTTCTCGGCGCCTCGCCCCGCGGCGGCTTCAATTTCCCTAACATTTTTCTCTACCCGGTATGTTTCCCTAACTTTTCTTCCAACAATATTCCCCTCTCATTTCTCCTGGCCTCTCCCCACAGTCCGTGGTGTTTCTTCTAGGTTTCACTTTCGCTTTCAACCTGCAGTCCGTATCTGAGTCTAAGTTTCTTCTTGCTTTCACTTTCAATCCTAACTTCTTTCCCACAGTCCATATCCGAGTCTATGCCTAGGCTTTCAATAGCTTCTTCCGGCACCTTTTCCGTCCGGCTTTCCCCTAGGCTCTTTGCTAGTCTCTCTCTCCGGTATTTTCCACTTCTTCCCGCTTCTTCCCTCCTAAGTTTCCTATCCGAGTCACGGCACCATTATGTCGCTGCCCCTCTTCATGGAGGAACGACACCAAACCCTGCCTAGGCTTCATATCCGAGTCACGGCACCATTACGTCGCTCCCCCTCTTCGTGGAGGAACGACACAGGACCCTGCGCTGTTCTTTCGTCTGCTCGGCCCTCCCCGGGTTTGCTGCTGGTTCTTCCCGGGTTGGCTACTATCGCTTCCACCTCCGTGGAAGGGCAGTTCCCCCTGCCACTTTCCCCACTTCTGCGGGGGAGTGGCACACCGCCGGCCGGCTCTCTCGGGGGCTGCACAGGTGTCCCCTTAGATGTTCCTGGTGCATGCCGTCTCTCTCCTCCTTTATAGTCCTCCTCCACCAATCCCAACTCAGCTGCCCACACGCCGAGTACGCTGCTGTCCTCCAATCAGGAGCAGGATCAGCTCCTGGAGGTCATCACTCAAGTTGGCAAGAGGCAGCTGCGTAGAAGCTGTTTTCTCCTCTCCCAGCGCCATATTGTGGGAGAGCAGATGCACAGAATAAGTCTTAATTCCAGTAACTTAGTCTAGTCCGAGTTGCTCCCCACACCAGGGCTGCAGGGGGGGCAGGCAGCTTCCCTGTGCGGGGGATCCTGCTCCACACAGCCCCCAGGGCCGTGACTGTGCGTGGGGGGGGGGGGCCTTGCTCGCCAGAGGAAGCCGTGGCCTTGGGTGCGGACAGTGACAAAAGTGAACCTGTGTTCCACGATGGATATGGGTCATTGGATTTTGATTTTTAAGGCAGTTTTGTTGTGGTCTAATTGGCATACAGTAAAGTGAACATATACAAAGTGAATCACTTGATACGTTGAAGAAATGAGGGCCCCACGCCGTGAGACCCCCAGCACGACCGTGTCCTGAGCACTCCGTTTCCTCTCACTGTGGATCCGTCGTCACCTTCCGGAATCTTTTGTGAATGGATTTGTGCCCCACACGCTCTGCTCTCAGGCCTTTGATTCTGGATGCTCGCTGGGTGCTCCGTGGAGGTCTGGTGTGCGTCAATAGTCTGCGGCTGTGTCTCTCGGGCGCACTCTGCCGTGTGTGAGCACCGTGGGTTTCCTTATGCATTCCCTGGGGGGCTGGACCCTGGGTGACAGGGGCTTTGTGTGGATGCGTGCTCTCATTAAGTGGGAGTGGCTGCCTGCGAGTGGCATTTCTGGGTCACATAATAGTTGCATGTTTACCTTTCCAAGAAAATTGTCAAACCATTCCGCAAAGTGATGTGGCCGTTCCGCACCTCCATTGGCAGTGTGTGGGCATGCCAAGTCCCCCCTGTCCTCCCCAGTACCTGGTAAGGTCAGTTTTCACTCCAGCTCTTCCCGGTAGGCAACAGGTCGTGTCACACTGTAGATGTGATGGGCAGGTCCCTACTGACGGCTTCTCACCACAAGCCTCTTTACCTTCTTCATTATCTGTACAAAATGTTTATTCAGATCTTTTCTTATTCTTCTGTTGGGTTCTCTTATTATTGACATTCAAGCATGCTTTATAGATTGTGCATAAAAATCTTCCATCAAATTTGGGACCTGCAAATAGATTCTCCCGGCCTGCAACCTGTCATGCGCCTAGCAGTGTCTTCGGAGAGCACCAGTGTTCAATTATGAAGTCTGACTGATCGAATTTTTCTCTGACAGAGTGTGCTTTTGGTGTCATAAGTAATAAATGTTGGCCTAATGCAGAGTCATAAAGAATTTCTCCTGTGCGTTCTTCTAGGAGTTTTTTCTAACTTCAGGTTTCACATTTGGGCTCTGACTCATGCTGAGTGAATTGTTGTAAATTGTACAAAGTATGGCTGCAGCGCATTTCCGCATGTGCCCGTGGAATCGTCCGGCAGCATCCGTTGGCTGGGAAGGTTTCGCACATTTGTCAGGCGTCTCTTGTCTGTGTATGTGTGGATCTGCTGCCGGGCCCCTTATTCTCTGACTGTGGCCTGCTTGTCCACCTGGAAGCTAATACCATACAGTGTGGCCATCGGAGCTCTGTGGAAACGCGACATCAGGTAGCATTTTGGCCATTCTAGGTCTTCTGCATTTCACACGAATCCATTCATCTTGTCCTTTTCTATTTAAAATGCAAGGCTTGCTGGGATTTTGACTGGAATTTTGCTGCCTGCAGAGAGCAGTTTGGGGAGGGCCAGGTCCTCCTATCCACAATCAAGGCGTGATCTCCCCACTTAACATAGGTCCTCTCTGGTTTTCCAAGGAGTGGAGTTTGTTGTACACATACTCTGTCTGGTTTTCCCCTAAGTATCTTGGCTTCTTTATGCTTCAGTAAGTGGTATTATTTTTTATATTTTTGTCTGTGATGGTTGTTGCTAGAATAGAAACCCAATTGCTGTTTCTGTGTCCATCTTACATCCTGCAGCCCTAGCCCCACTCACCAGCTGCGTGTGTAGATTCCACTGTGTGTAGATCTTCTACAGAGTTGATGACGTCACTGGAGCCTACAGACAGCTCCGCTTCTTTCCCAGTCTGACTTGTCTGTTTATTTCTTCTGAGCACCAGCCCACACTCTCAGCACGATACTGGACTGGAGTGGTGGGGCTGCACGGTTTACCGCGTCCCTCGTCCGACGGGGAGCGCTGGGTCCCCTTGCTGTGTCCTTCGTCAGGCTGAGGCCGACTGTTCTCTGCCCTCCTCTGTGCTGAGTCTCTGTCAGGAGTGAATACTGCATTGTGCCAGATGTTTCTTCTGTGTCTGCTGGGACCATCGTATGGTTGCTCTGTTTAGCTGGTTAATAAAGTGGTTAAACCACCCTTGCATTCAAGAGGTAAGCTGTAGCTGCTGATAATGTTGTTCTTTTCGGGCATCTCAAACTCGATTTCCTAAAGAAAACGTTTTAGGAAATTTGCCGCTGCTCTTTGTAAACGAATACGGTAGTTTTCTTATAGCGTAACTGTCTGATTTTGGTGCCAGGATAGTGCTGGTCTCACAGGCTGAGCTGAGGGGCATTCCTTCTTTGATTTCCTGAGAGTTGATAAAGAATTGGTATTATGTAGTTCTGAAATATTTGGTAGAAGTTACTTGTGGAATAATCTGACCCTGGAGTTTCTTCAGGAGAAGCGTTTTCACTACAAATCCAATTTTGTTAGTAGACACATTGGAGACAATTCAGATCCTCTGTTTGTTTGTTTGTTTTTTTCTTTAGTGAGCTCTGGTTTGTCTATCAGAGAATTTAACCATTTAATCTGAGTTGTCAAATTTAATGACATACGCCAGATTCTGTCCCGGTTGCCCCTCTTCCAGGCCAGCTCTCTGCTGTGGCCCTGGAGTGCAGTGGAGGATGGCCCAAGTGCTTGGGCCCTGCACCCCATGGGAGACCAGGAGAAGTACCTGGCTCCTGCCATCGGATCAGCGTGGTGCGCCGGCCACAGCACACTGGCCGCGGTGGCCATTGGAGGGTGAACCAACGGCAAAAGGAAGACCTTTCTCTCTGTCTCTCTCTCTCACTGTCCACTCTGCCTGTCAAAAAAAAAAAAATTAATGACATAAAGATTTCCGTAATATTCCTTTGTTTTCCTCATAATGTTGGCAGAACCTATAATGTGTTACCGCTTTCTTTCCCCAAATCCATGGTTCATGTGTTCTCTCCTTTGGCTCGGTCAGCTTAGCTAGAGGTTTGTTAGTTGAGTAGAACTTCTCAAAGAACCAGCTTTGGGTTTCGTTGGCTTTTCTCTTCTCTATTCATTGATTTCTACTTTGCCATTCATTATTTCTCACTGCTTTTCTTACTGGATTTAATTTGTTTTTCTGTTCCTCATTTTCTAAAGTGGAAGCTGAAATCATAAATTTGAGCTGTGCTCTTCTTTTCTGATGGTTGTTTAGTGCTGTCAGTACGCCGCAAATAACCACAACAGCCCGGGCTGGGCCCGTCCGCAGCCAGGAACCTGGAACTCCATCTGGTTCTCCCTGTGGGTGGCAGGGGCAAGCACTTGGGCCGTCTTCTGCTGTGTCTCTGGATGCATTAGCAGGGAGCTGGATCGGAAAGTTCGGAAGTAAAGCAGGCAGGACTGGAATCCACGCCCATACGGGATGCCCACATCACAGGCAACAGCTTCACCACTGCCATACCATGCTAGACCCCCTCCCTGTTTCATATTTCTTATACTTGGGGTTTATTTGCCTCCTGGATCTGTGAGTTTAGATTTTTTTGACTCAATTTTGGAAGAATTTGGCCATTATTTCTTTTTTTAAAAGGTTCATTTTATTTATTTGAAAGGCAGAGTTTCAGAGAGAGGTAGAGAGAGGTAGAGAGGTAGAAAGAGAGAGAGATTTTCCATCCGTTGGTTCACTTCCCAAATGGCCACAGTGACCACAATGACTGGGGCTGGGCCAGGCCAAAGCCAGGAGTCAGAAGCTTCTTGTGGGCCTCCTACATGGGTGCAGGCGCCCAAGGACTTGAGCCATTTTCCACTGCTTCCCAGGCCAGAGCAGAGAGCTGGAGCAGAAGTGGGGCAGCTGGGAATCCAACCAGCGTCCGTACGGGATGCTGGTACTGCAGGCTGGGGCTTTAACCCACTGCGCCACAGCGCCAGCCCCTGGCCATATTTCTTATTTTTTTCTGCCTTCCCCCACTGTCCTCTCCTTCAGAGGACCCCGTCATAGACCCCTTCAGTCAAGTGAGGCTGGCTCAGAGCTTGCCGATACTCTTCTAAAGTTTCTTTGTTCCAGTGTGAATGGTGTCTGCTGCTGTCTTCCAGTTGATGTATTTTCCGTCCTGCTATTTGCTTCATTCTGTTGATTTTCATCTCAGACACTATAAGTTTCGCGAAGGTGTGTTCAGCACGGATCGTTTTTGTATTTTCTGTGACGTTACTTAGCTTTGTGAACAGGGGAAATGCAGTTACAGTAACCGTTCAGACGTCCTCCTGGCTGACCCTGTCATCCTATCAATTCTCGGTTTGATTGGTTGTTTTTCTCCCTGGGGTGGGCCTTGCTTGTCAGCTTCTCAGCCTCCCTGGCCCTTTCCCCAGATACCTGTTGGCTACTGGAAGGCCACACCCTGGAGAGTCCTGGACACAGTTAAATTGCTTAGAAACTGGCCCCTCCTTTGGGGATTTGCTTCCGTTATTATTATTATTATCTTTTGACAGGCAGAGTGGACAGTGAGAGAGAGAGACAGAGAGAAAGGTCTTCCTTTGCCGTTGGTTCACTCCCCAATGGCCGCTGCGGCCGGCGCACCGCGCTGATCTGAAGCCAGGAGCCAGGTGCTTCTCCTGGTCTCCCATGGGGTGCAGGGCCCAAGCACTTGGGCCATCCTCCACTGCACTCGCTGGCCACAGCAGAGAGCTGGCCTGGAAGAGGAGCGAACAGGACAGAATCCGGCTCCCCAACCGGGACTAGAACCGGGTGTTCCCGCGCTGCAGGCGGAGGATTAGCCTAGTGAGCCGTGGCGCCGGCCTCCATTATGTTTTTAGGAAGGATTGGAGCAGGGTTTAGTCTATGGATAGTTACTCTCCAGGACTGATGCAGGACTGTTCCATGCCAGCTACTGAATGCCTTACGGGTTCTGTGGTTTGCTGTCTGAGAACGAGTCAGAGGCTCTCGTGACTCTGCCTGGGTCCTGGTCACTTTTCCTCCCGGCGAGGCCTCCCAGGTACTTCCTGCCCACAGCCTCAGGGACCTGAGTGTCCTGCTGAATACCTGAGCAGTCCCCGCAGGTCCCTGTTTCTTCCTCGCCAGCCATCTCCTTTCCAATGTTCTGTCTAAGAACTTCTCATGGCCGTCGCCCCCGCAGCTGCCTGTCCCATCTCCTTGACTCACAGAGTCTGCAGGTACACACCCGGGACCCCCGCTGCCCGTACTTACCACTCAGCACCGGGTCCAGCTGGGGCCGACAGGACCAGTCCCCTGGCCCCGCTGAGTCCATGTACCAGGGACGGTGTCCTGCCGACAGCTGATGTGGAGGGCAGCGCCCCGCGGCAGGGAGCAGCGTGCACCTGGAGGCTGGGCCTCGTGCTCTTTCCTGCCAGCTGCTGTCCCCTGCGTCGGTAGAGAGGGCTCAGGAGTGGACCTGCTTTGGGTGAGCCCTAGAGCTGAATTGCAGGGGCTGAAACGGAGGGGGCATCCCCCATAGGGGGCACGTTGAGGCCCAGGTGCTGGTGTGGGAGGCCAGGCGGCCGCGGAGGACAGGCACGTCACCTTGGTGAGCGCCTGCCAGGCCACCGAAGGCCCCTGGGTCGGGCTGCAACCTGTGGGCAGTGAGAGGGGCGGGTAGGGGGCCGCGAGGACAACGTCAGCCCTGAGTTGGCACCAGGCCCTGAGCCAACCTGCCCCCTCCCCTGAGGTGCGGCCTCAGCCCCTCGACTCCCAGCACTCTGTGCCCTGTACCAAGCGCTTCTGGGAAACGCAAATGCATTAGCGCAGGAAGAGGGGAGCAAAGCAAACAAATGATGGCAGCCTGTTCTGGGTCCCCAGAGACCCATATTCTAGTCTGGTCCAGCTTCACTGGAGAAGGGACCTGAGGACAGACCTCAGCCGCTCCAGGCCTCCCAGACTGACGGGCAGGAGGGGGCCTGGGCTCTGCCCAGCATCGGCTCAGGAAGACGTGGGCCTCTGTGGAGTGTGTCCTGCAGTCTGAACCAGGCAGGGCTTCCTGCCCTACAGGCCTCAGCTGTCTATAAGGTGCTCCCGCACCTGCTGTAACCCTTGGACCTTCCCAGGGTCCAGCACCCTGTGGGCCACTCACCGAAACCCTCCACCTGCTCTGTAGCCATGCAGTGCCCTTAGGTATTGGACACCATGGTCGAGTCATTTCCCTGAGACTTACAGGCTTTGCTGTCCGTCATCTGTCAGGTGAATGGACTCCTCCCCTCGCTGAGCCTGCCTGGGCGTTTTGGGAGCCGTAACCTCAAAAGCAGCAACCCATTCCTTGGGTCCCCATGACAGCACCCACTCCTTGCCAGATGCTCTCTCTGGCCCTGAGGGAATCTCAGTGTCTGTCCTGAGGTTGGTGAGTGTGGGGCAGGGAGGCAGAGGGCAGGGAGGAAAGGTGGCCCGGCCTGGCCGACAGCCCCTTGGAGAGGACACCAATGGCCATGCCAGAGAGGCTGTGTGGGCAATGGAGAGAGCTGCCCTGGTCCTGGTGAGCACCCATGTGCATACACACGCATGCGCGCGTGCACACACATACA
Source organism: Oryctolagus cuniculus (assembly GCF_964237555.1). Taxonomy (NCBI): domain Eukaryota; kingdom Metazoa; phylum Chordata; class Mammalia; order Lagomorpha; family Leporidae; genus Oryctolagus; species Oryctolagus cuniculus. Next base: position 165,031,040 of record NC_091437.1, on the reverse strand, counting down.
CACACACACACACCAAGGCAGGTCCACTCCTGAGCCCTCTCTACCGACACAGGGGACAGCAGCTGGCAGGAAAGAGCACGAGGCCCAGCCTCCAGGTGCACGCTGCTCCCTGCCGTGGGGCGCTGCCCTCCACATCAGCTGTCGGCAGGACACTGTCCCTGGCATGTGGACGACGCCAGGTAGACTCAGCCAGGGCCACACGCTGGATCTGGACGGCTGGACACTGGGTGCCCTGACCTTGGAAGGCGGTAGCTACTGCTGAGAGGCGGATTGGATCAGGCCCATCACTGGGGCAGGGGTCTGAGCCTTGGCATGTGGACAGAAGGGAGCGTCATGCTTCCTTCAGCTGATCAGTGTGAGGCTGCCCAGGCAAGCCCTGGGGGCGCGGGCACAGGGACCGAGCTGTCCTTCCGCAGGGTCGGGAGGGCAGGTGCTGAGGCTGGGGCGGGGGCCTCGGCTGACTACGCAGCTTCCTGCACCTGGCCGAGGTGGGGGGTCTCTTTCTAGGCCACACCCCCTCACCGAGCCCTTTCCTCCACTTGCCAAGACTCCCTCATGCCCCTCCAGCCAGTCCTCAGCCACCTTCCTGCACTCTCGTCTTCTGGAATGTTCCTGCTGCCAGCTGGAGCCTGGGCTGATGAGTCGTCTTCTGTGCCGTGCTGAGGGCTCTCGCCATCAGCCCTGCCTCTTTCCTACTTTGCAGGCCCTGCGTGTCTGATGAAGTCCCCCCGCCCCCCCCCCCCCCAGCCCTCGTCCTCGGGAAGAGGACTCTGCCACACCCACCCTGCCTCCCAGGTACACTGCTCTCAGCCAGGTCTGATCATTCCACTTTAGAGATGGCAAGGTCAAGCCAGAGTTCACAAGGTCACCAAGCTAGGCCCACCACGGGCCAGGCTGTAGGACCAGCATGCAGCTCTTTCTTGTGACGTTATAGACCCATGTCCCGGGCAGGTCCCTCTACCCTCATGCCGCTGGGGAGGCAGGGTCAGGGCAGAAGAGGGGGATGAAGCCACACAGTGGAGGAGTAGCTTCCGGGAGCCAGCGCATCTCGGGGCAGGTGCAGTGCCCACAAGGCAGGAGGGGTTGGAAGAGCCGTCTGCTTGTGCATGAGTGTCTGAGCCACACCAGGCTATGAGCAGAGGCTCGCAACAGCAGCCATGTGCCCCGCTGTACCACCCAGGCTGCTGGAAATGCCGAGGGCCCAGCCCTGGGCTCTGGGGGGAAACGAAAGGTCTGGAAGAGAGGTGAGTGCTGTGAGATGCACGGGCAACCTTCTGGGAGGGAGGCCGGTGTTGGCACCTGCCCATGGTGGCTGGAGGGCCGCCAGGCCAGTAGAGTCAGCAGAACCCACAGAGCCTGGCCCGGCTCTGGCCATGGCAGAATCTGCCTACTCCATGCCCCCAGCGGCCCTGATGGCCCACAGTGCCCCGGGAGCCCAGGGGTGACTGTCACAGCTCCAGCACCCAGCAAGGTGCCCAGCACCCAGGGGGCATTCGATCCAGAGCTGGTGTGTAAGCGACCAATTCTTTCCTACCATTTTTTTTCCCCTTCCTTAAAACGTATTTTAAATAACATGAGGTACTAATGTAAAAGTAACTCACGCTCCATGTGAAACACAGTGAGTACACCTTCTGTGACGCTTAGGGTCTGGGTTACCTTTGGGCATTTATCGTTTAGTTTTGTCCTTAACTCTGTTTTACTGTACCGTGTATTTTCACACTGCAGGAGCTGTCGAGACGTACTGGTTTGCTGAGGCTGCTTGCACAGCAGAGTTACTGCCTCCCAGCGTGGCGGCTCCCATCCAACACCAAGGCGTTGGCAGGGCTGGTTGCTCTGGGGTCTCCCCACCCGGGGACGGCAGGGGCGTCTTCCTCCTGTGTCCTTACGAAGCATTCACTCTGGGCAGGCCTGTGTCCCGACCCCTTCCTCATAGGGGGTCAGGGCCCTCCCCTGCGACCTCGTTGTGACGCTAGCCTGCAGAGGACTTGGCTCTGTTTGGAGATCCTGGCGTTAGAACTTGAGGCAGGGATTTTGAGGGATGCAGTTCAGTTCACGACACGAGACGCGAGTGCACTTTGGGTTCCGTACAAACCATACAGGGACTGGAGTGAAAGCGAGCCTTGAGCTCTGCTGTGGAGGACAACCCGAGTGAACAGGAAGAGGGACTGGGCACTCGGGAGCCCCACCATCCAGAGGTGGCGACCATCGCAAACAGCTGTGTGGGGGTCCCCGCTGCTGTCTGGTGCCTGCTTTGCCACCTGAGGCGTAGCTGACATTGCGGGTCTCAGCCACACATGCTGTTGGTGTGTGTGGTGCCTGTCCGCACCTGCTTGGGACGGATGCCGGGTTTCGCTCTCACCGATGCTCCCACACCTCCTGAGCCCCTCTCGCTGTGGTTTTGGGACTCAGGCTATGGTCTGGATGTGCCCCTGTTAATCACGCTCCGGGAGGGAGATTGTGGGGTCCGAGACCTGAGTGTGTCCCCAGACTGCTTGTGCCTCATCGGTGAGACTGCCCTCTGTGAACCCACAGCTGTCAGCCTCTGGTCACTGCGCAGGGGGAAGTCCAGCCCCCTTGACTCCCGGCAAGCAGCAGCTTCTGCCTTCTGGAAAAGCGTGCACCGCTCTGCTGGGTCGAAGGACTGGGGCGTCAGGCCGCCCAGTGGCATCCTGTGATTCCTGGTGCTGTGACTTCAGCGTGTGTTCGTCTGCTGGCTTCTCTGGTGATGTGCCCATCACGTCAGCCACTTTGCGGGATGCGGGCCCAGCCACAGGCCCGTCCCCCCAGCCCACGCCCACCTGTCTGCCTCTGCACCATGGCTCATATGCTTCCTGCATCTGGAATCTTCTCTCCCCTCCCCTGACCCCAGCCCTGGGGGCCTCAGCCCCTTCCCGCCCTGTCCTGGGCCAGCTGCTCTGTTGGTGTGGGTAGAAGGAAATGATCCTTCTGTTTTCTACCTGTGTCTCATATCAACAGCTCATTTCCCAGAACACCACCACAGTGGGACAGGCAGCCTGTGGAAACAGACAGCCCTGGTTGATGTCTGCCCCGTGCCCTGTCCAGCAGTGTGATGCGGGCAAGTCCCCTGTCACACAGCCCCGAGTCCATCCTGCCCGTGTTGTGTGAGGAGCAGTGATGGCTGCTGTGGAGGTGTTCTGAGTTCCACATCAGACAGTACACATGGCACCCCTGGGGCCAGGCAGTAGTTCACGGCTGTGGCTGGGCTCATCGTGACGTCAGGGTCCACAGGGCATGACCTTGGGCGGGCCAAGGGCTGGGGCCTGGGGGTTGTGGTACAGTGGTTGGATGAGATGCACAGGCAGGCCATTCCCTGTGGAAAACGGGCACTTCCCGAAGGAGGCAGCCTCAGTGTTGGCTTTGTCTGTAGTAGAGACGACGTACTTGGGAGGAGCCAGGTAGGGGCCGGCGTGGGCAGCGTGCTCAGGCCAGAGAACGGGCTGGGTCCCCATGAGATACCGCGTGTGGAGTGTCTGCTCGGCCTGCTGCATCGCCACAGGAGACTTACCCAGGGGAGCAAGTTGGGCGGGAACAAGCCTGGTCGGGGGCGGGAGCTAGTTACGCCCCCCCACCCCCCTTCGGGTAAATGGCAGAGCCCAGTGGCAGGTAGGTCAGACTGCAGAGCCCCAGCCCCAGAGAGCAGAGCATGTTTGATGAAGGAAGGATGTAGATAAGCCGCAGTAAGCTGTGCTTCCCTGAAGGTCCCACTGCCAAGAGGGGTAGCCCTGGGGCTCCCTGGGGCTCCCTGGACCTCGCCTGCCGTAGCCGCTTGTTTTCTGAGCAAATGCATACAGCAGTGAAGAGACAGCAGTGGCAGGACTGCATTATTTAAGAGAACAAACTGTTTTCAGGCACCCTGATTTGCATAGCAGCCCTTAATATGCTCATTACAAACCATCCCTCCCCTGTTCTCCCGAGCAACAGCCCAGCAAAGCTCTCCATCCATGCTGCTTGCTCGGACTACACAAATGGGTGCAGGGCTACTCTGGGTGCAGGGCTGGGGAAGCCGGGAGGCCGCATCCATGCAGGGCCCTGTGGCTGTGTAGGTCCCCATGTGACTGCCCACCATGAAAAACCTGTGGTTCTCCAAGTCATGAGCCTGCCTTGGAGCTCCTGCACCCTCAGGGGGATTGCGTGGAGGACACGCCGGGAGGCAGGTGTGCACTTGGTGCAGGCTGGACTCTGGGGATGGAGCGTGTCAGGGGCCAGTGTCACAGGTGAGGGCCCTGGGCTTGGTGTGCACTGGGAGAGTGGGGCAGTGGAGCACGCTGTTGTGAGGGACCCCACAGCACACAGAGCTGCAAGGGACCAGCAAGGACATCAGTGCACACGACACCTGACGACACCTGGGGCAGGTGTTCTAAGGAGCTGGGTTCCCAGGTCTGGAGCCAGAATGAGGTCACTGCGCAAGGCAGGGCAGATGTTGGATAGAGAAGGCAGGCAAGTCAGGGCTGTCTACCCTGTGCCACCTTTCCAGCCCAGGACTCTGAGGGGCCCATAAACTCTAAACTCGGATGTGGCCTTCTTGGCCATGATGAAGGTAAACTGGTCAAGTTGGGAGGACAAGACCAGTGTTGTATCGTGGATGTCATAATGACTGGTAGCTCGTCAATGCATAGATGCTGGTATCATGTGGCTGGCAGGTCCCCTGTGCCCCGGCCCTGAGCCCTACAAATGTTGTGGGGGCCCAGCTGTCTCTGTCTCTGCCCTCGGCCTTTCCAGCGGCTCCCCCGCATCACAGCCCTGGCCTCTGCCCAGAATGCAGCCTGGGGATCTGAAATGGCTTTCCTGGTAGCTGAGCAGACTGCAGGCAGTGCCTTCCAAGTTGCTGTTGAAACTTTGGTTCTTCTCCTGGAAGCCGTGGGGTTGGCCCAGATAAGCTGTGCTGCTTCTAGGTTGACAGTGAGAGGCTGGCCAGCCAGACAGGGCAGGTGCTGGGAGGCCCGATTCTGACCACCCAACCCCCGATCCCCACCTCCCATCACCTGATGCTCCAACCCTAGTGCTCATCCCTTCAAATGCCCTCACTGAGCAGAATCACCTCCCCTGTGTGGTTCCCAGCACCCCCGTGCCCCTCTACATGCACCTGTACACACATACCCTGCCTGTACCCCCGGCCCACGCACACCACAGGAACACACAGCACTGTGACCGTTTGACTCAAGCCAGTGACAAACAGCCAAGGTGGGCGCCAGGAGTGGTGAACTGAAAAATACCACCCTGTGTTAGATCATGTTTTCCTCAGATGGTCACGACAGGCTCTCCCCTTCCCACACGCCTTTCTGCAGTATGGCCTGGACCCACAGGATACGGTGGAAGACACGGTGTGCCGGTTCTGGTGTAACTTAACTGGCCTGACGGCTCCACCTTCTGCCCCTTCTGAGTCGGGGCTCACCTGAGACCACCCTGCTGTGACAGGCCCAAATCCCCGTGAGAGACCTTGATGAATGAGACATCCTCTGGGAAAGGGAGGGAGTCAGGGAGGCCAAGGGGTCCCAGGATGCCAGGCGTGGAGTAGAAGCCAAGTAGCAGGTGGATTCTCTGGTGCCCATTGCCCCAGCAGAGGCCACAGGGCGCAGATGAACCGCCCAGCTGAGCCCTTTCTCAACTCTGTGAGCAAAGTGGACTGGCTGTTGTAAGCTCCTGTGTTTTGGGGACGTTTCTAGGGTAGCTCTGGGCAATGGGTAACACCCCCTGTTTGGGAGGACTCCCATCAGCTCTTTCCCGGGGTGGAGGGTTGGCGCCACCCTGCTCCCCAATGAACACTGTGGGATCAGTGTCTGAGGCTGAAAGGACCAAGGAGTACAAACTGAGTGGCTGCAGGTCCAAGGCCAAGGTGTTGGCAGGCTTGACCCCTTCTGAGGGCAGTAGTCAGGGGCCTAATTGGACCCATAAGACTGCTCAGTGTTGTGCTACCAAGATAAGAAACAAGGGGGGGCCGGCACCGTGGCTCACTTGGTTAATCCTCCGCCTGCGGCGCCAGCATTCCATTTGGGCACTGGGTTCTGGTCCCGGTTGCTCCTCTTCCAGTCCAGCTCTCTGCTGTGGCCCGGGAGGGCAGTGAAGGGTGGGCCAAGTGTTTGGGCTCCTACACCCACATGGGAGACCAGGAAGAAGCACCTGGCTCCTGGCTTTAGATTGGTGCAGCACTGGCCGTAGTGGCCATTTGGGGAATGAACCAACTGAAGGAAGACCTTTCTCTCTGTCTCTCTCTCTCTCACACTGTCTATAACTCTCCCTTTCAAATAATATTAAAAAAAAAAAAACAACAAGGGAATGTGGCTGCAGAGGCCCCTGTGTGCCTGGCAGGCTCTCTCTGAGGAGGGACCCTGAGCACAGATGGATGGGACAGTGAGTGCAAAGGCCCCGTGCGGGGAGCAGGCTCAGTGCATTTGAGGGTGAGGTGGGAAGGGGGGGAGCCATGCCACATGCCACACAGGCACACATTGTGCACATGCACACACTTATACACACAGGCACACGCAGTACACATGCATACACACACACACCACCCAGTACACACACACATGCATACAATGTGCATGAACACACATGCCACACAGGCACACATTGTGCACAGGCATACACTTACACAGGCAAACAGGCACACATTGTACACATGCACACACACACCACCCAGTACACACACATGCATACATACAATGTGCATGAACACACATGCCATACAGGCACACACTTACACAGGCGAACATTGTACACATGCACACACACCACCCAGTACACACACACATGCATACATACAATGTGCATGAACACATGTCACACAGGCACACACTGACGTACACGCTTCATGTTCAGATGCAGGCAGCAGGGCAGACCTGCAGTGTGAGGGCCCAGGGGTCTGGACTTGCAGAGACAGGATGGGTATTGGGGGGCACTGGCCTTGGGGGTGTGGGATGGGCACAGTGATGCTGCCCGTGGTCAGCAGGTGGGGGCCGTGGACCCCTCCCCACGCCAGGCATCAGGATCAGTCTTGTGCTTCCACATGTGGCAGGACTGACAGGGAAGGGCAGGAGCGGGTGACTGGCCCCAGGGAGCGTTTGGAAGGCAGCTGGAGCCAGAGTCCATGTCCCTCCCTGGGGAGCCCAGCCCCCACGTCTGCTGGCAGTTGGCGTTTCCCAGGGGAGGCTGCTTTCAGAAACGCTCTTGGCTCGTGCTCAGAACAGCCGCTCGTCCATCTCGCCCTCGTCTGAGACATTGCCAGCTCGCTCAGCCCCGCTCCTCTGCAGCAGGAGAGGGGTGCAGCCTTCGGGGGTCTTGCAGCATCTCTCTCCAGGGGGTTGCACCCCAGCCTTGGGCTGTCTTGGAGCAAAGCTTGGAACACAGTCTCTGGCTGGGCCACATTGCTGCACCTGCTGCCCTGGCCCTGCCCCTGCCTTCCTCATGAAGGGGACTTCAGCCAGGGCTGCAGGGGACTGCGCACGTCGAAAGCCCGGGGGACAGCCCGCTGCCCGCCCCAGCTCTGCCACTTTACAGCCGGGCAAGTCACTGACTTCTCTAAGCCCCAGTTCCCTCACCTATAAAATGGGTGTGACTCTCACCAGTGCGGCTGGTTGTTGTGAGGGTTCGGACAGCGCCCCCGCCCTGCCCCACCCTGCCCTGCCCTGGGTAAGCTCTGGAGGCAAGCCGGCTGCTGTCCTCAGCGGCATCCATGCCACCACTCATTCTGAACCAGGGCAGGAAGGAGACAGAGGCACCTGCTCGCTCTCACAGCATCTTGGGTTCGATTTTGGGGACTTCAAGGCTGCCCCTCCCCCTCCACACCTTCCCGCAGCTGCAGAGATGCCTGGGCGGGGACCTCAGAGGACGGGATGGCAGCACACGCTGTGGCACTCGAAGCCTGACTTAGATACACCAGCAGCGGCTTGGAGCAGCTCCCCAGCTCCCTCAAGTGACGTGTGGGTGACCCGAGTTTTCTACCACAGCCCCACCCAGTATCTGTCACTGCTCCCTCCCCGGCCCCGCCTGAGGAACCTCTGAAACCTCAGGGCTCCCCTGCACCCACCGCCATCGCCTTCCTAACAAGGTGACCTAGCCCCCGTGCCTCCTCCAGGAAGCCCGGCACCTGGGAGGTGCTCAGGAAATAGTTTGCGTCTTGGGTGAGTGAGTGATGAGGCCTTCCTCACCTGGCGTCCCTGCCCCCGCCCCGGCTCAAGCCTCCTGCCGGAGGACTGTGGTGCCCCGTTTCTTCGTGCACCCCGTCTTCCAGCTGGCTCCCCAGCGCTGGTCCAGGAGCTAGGACATTAAGTCAATATTTGACCCAGGTGTTTTGCTTTTCCCTCGTCTTCAAGGCAGGCGGGCGGGAGCCTGTGCTGCCAAATGAGAAATGGCCCAGCCCCCGACGCGAGGGGCCCTCAGTGAGAGTCCGGGTCCCACACAGAGCAACGTGGCTCGATTCCTTTCCCCTCCACCCCTCCAGCACACCTGACCCGGCCCGACACGACCCTGGCAGCTGCGCCACTTCAGCTGGCAGGGTCAGGGTGCCATTCCCATCCTGGAGGGGCACCCGCTCTCCTAGCTCCAAGAGCTGGGCCTGCTCTGTGTCACCGTGTGGTCCCACAGTGGAAGAGGACAAAGGTGGCTTTGCTGTGAGCCCTCTCCTGTGAGAGGCTACCCCAGGACCTAGGCACAAGCCGTGGGCCGTTTGTTTAAAGCAAAACAGAGGCAGGGCCCTGTTTGTAACGAAGGCACCAGGAAATGCTCCTCCTGGAGCGCGTCTCGCTGGGCAGGCCACCCCCACCGAGCTTCCTCCCTGCCGCAGCTGTTCCCGTCCCCAGCAGGAAGGAGGGCCGGTGCCACAGGCAGGCATCCCCTCGGGAAACCGCGGAAGTTACCTCTGTGCTCAGGTCAGTGGGCCCTAAGAGAGCAAGCTCTGAGCAGCACCAAAAGAGGACGATAGGCTGGGCTGGGGGTCCAGGGCTGGTGGCACCATGAACCCAAGCTGCCTGTGACCCCTGTCCCCAAGCCCCAAGTTGTCTGGCTGAGCAGGGATGCTATTTCCCCGGGAGTTTTTCTCTGCGCGTCCTCAGGTTCATTAACTCCCTGGACGCAGTTATGTGAGGACTGAACAGGTGGCAGGTGCTGTGCCAGCACTGGGCTGATGACAGGGCCTGGTGGACAGAGGCCTGGCTGGCTTGGAGCTCACGCCTCCCTGTGCCCCTTTCTCTCAGTTCTGCCCTCAAGTTATAGCGCCCCCTGGGTCCCCCACAAGGCTGGCTCAGGGCCATCTTGTCACCTATTGTCCCTTTGCTCCCAGACAGATGGCCCTGTCCAGTCCTTCCAGGACCGTAGGCAGTGACCCAGTGACGGTGCCATGTGCCACAAAGGACCCGTGAGTCACAGTGTGTCTCCGTGATAGCCACACCTCGCATTCCCAGGGCACCTGCTCCTCGACTTAGCAGGAGGCTGTGTCCCGATGCACCCCACACTGTGTGCTGAGCGTCTCCTCACCGCACATGCGTGTGCTATCCCTGACCTCCCACTCACGGCAACCTGTCAGCATGGCGCGCCGTGGAGTGCCTGCCATCTCCCTGTGACCATGGGGCTGCCTGGGAGTGGGGCAGCCACCACCAGCATCATGAGAGAGGGTGCGACCCACATAGCCAACCCAGGCAAAGTCCCGAATTCAAAACTCAAAGTACCTTGTCTGCCGAGTGTCACTTCCACACCATGATAAATGCAGACAACCCTACATGCAAGCATTGTGAGTCAGGGGCCATCTCTCTCTCTCTCTCTCTTTTTTAAATATTCATTTATTTATTTGAAAGGCAAAGAAAGAGAGAAAGAGAGTTATCTTCCATCTGCTTGTTCACTCCTCAAATGGCCACAATAGCTGGAGCAGGCCTGGTCGGAAGCCAGGAGCCAGGAGCTTCCCAGTCTCCTACATGGGTGCAGGGGCCCAAGGACTTGGGCCATCTTCTGCTGCTTTCCCAGACACATTAGCAGGGAGCTGGATAGGAAGTGGAGCAACCAGGACTCGAACTGGTGCCCATATGGGCTGCTGGCCCTGCAGGCAGTGGCTTCACTCGCTACACAACAGTGCTGGCCTAAGGGACCATCTCTTCTTTATCCCATTTTATAGGTGGGCAATGGAGGCCCCCAGAGTCACTTGGCCTAGCAAAGCGTTGGGAAGGGGAGAGTGCTAGTCCCCTGGCATCACAGGTCAGGGGCCCTAGGAAGCTCTCTGGGAGGGAGACTTGTACCCAGAGCCCTCAGGCCAGCACTGGGGGAAGGAGAGGAGCAGTCGCTGGGCAGAGGGGAAACCGACTGCCCCGCAGGCCGGTCAGGGCCTCAGACAACTCTCGGGAGCAGGGGTGGCCCCTTGGTGTTGCCCCAAGTTGGGGCGTGGATCACGCACCAGAGGTGGCCGACTGTGAGAGGCGGGGTGGACCCAGGCCTGGCAGTCTCGGAACTTGTGGCCCCATGTGGTATGGGCCGTCCCAGGGAGGGGCTGTGACCTGGGTCAGTGGAGGCAGCCTGCAGAGGGGGCTCTGTGCAGGTAGCGCCCCCAGAGCCGTCATTGGTGAGCAGTAACTGGGCAGGCGCCACGGTGTCCGCTATGCACGGCACCCTACCTGGGGCAGATGTGGGCACCTGTGGCTTGTACCAGCTGGCCGGTTCCTGGTGGCTTTGCTGTTACCTTGGCAGCTGGGATGAGTCCCTCAGAGAGGAAGGGCTGTGAGGGCCTTGGTCTGAGTGTCTCGGTCACCAGACAGGAGCCCTGGGAGCCCCATGGGTCCAGAGCAGGCATGGCGTAGAGGTGACCGTGGCTGCCCAGGCTGATGGCCGCTGCCTCAGAGCAGGAATGAGCTAGAGCCTCTTCTCTCACTTCTCAGCCTTTGGGATCAGCAAGTTCTTAGTGAATACCTGCGATGCACACGCAATGCAGTCGGGACACACGGTCGGCTGTGGTCGCGCCCACGGAGGCGGTGGCTGAGCAGACAACTGGCCACCAACACCTGTGGCGCAGACCGAGAAAGCATGGTGGTGGGGGCAGGTGGGGACATTGCCTGGGTCAGGTGCTGGGGGTGGAGCTTTGTACACCTGGGTCCTGTCCTTGGAGTCACCAGGTGGGGATTCCAGGATCTGTGTGGTCTTGTAAGGGGCACACGGCTGACCAGTGGCGGGGGAGCCTTCAGCTGCGAGTGCAGCTGTGAGCAAAGCCCAGGGAAGCAACGAGGGATTTGGAGGTGCAGAGGGTCTCGTGGTCTGACGCTTGTGCGTTTAGTGAGGCCTCCGAGGACGCAGGCACTGGGGATGTTCAACCCCAAGGGAGGAGCAGAACCAACGGCAAAGCAGGGAGAGGCGGGAAGGGCTGCTCAGAAATCATGGGGTGAACGGAGGGAGGGAGGGAGACAGGGTGGAGGGGTGATGCGTGGATAGAAGGGTGGTCAGTGGCTGCTTAGAAGAGAGGTGAATTGGATGATAGGTGGATGGATGCAGTGTAGATGGCGGGTGGAGGGACTGATGGGGGATGGGTGGATGGCACTGAGCCTAGCGTCGGTTGAGTTTGTGGACAGAATAAGTGGAATCCAGGTCTTTGTGCTGGGATAGTAGCATAGGAACCTGGGTGGTTAGACAAATAGAAGGAGCTGTGGGGGTCAGAAGGCCAAGGTCAGCAACTTCAGCAAGTGACATGGCAGCGCCCAAGGCTACTGCTGTGAGCTGGTGTTGGAAGCCAGCGGGCAGCGTGCACAGAGATAGGCAAGGGCCAGGAATTGGCCGGACACCCGTCGCAGGCATGCCTGTGGCCAGTGGCGTGTCTGGAAGGGCCAGGTTTAGTGAAGAGCCGAGGCTGGATCAATCCCAGGTGTGGCGGGCTTGGCCCTTGGGTGCCCTCACTGCTGGTCTGCTTCAAGCATGTAGTGTGTTTCATGCTGGCTGCTCATTACTCTGCAGTTGAGAACTCCACCAGCGGAGGTTTAGACCATGTGACCGCCCACACTCTTTCTCCCATACTGCCCGGGGCTCCTTTCAATGGTGGGTTGGTTGCCTGGGATGGGTTCAGGCCAGCCATTCCCTGAGATGATCCCACAGCTCCACTGGCCCACCCAGGCGCATCGCCAGGGCTCCTCCCGCAAGCCACCGTGCCTGGGGAGGGGGGTTGTCCTCCATTTCCCTGTCTGGGGTGGTGGCCCGCCGGTAATGCCACCTGGTACAGCAGGGACAAGTACACCGGAGAGGTGCAAGCAATAAGAGCGTGAGCTCGGCACGTGACCCTGGGCTGCAGCTGCAGGACGAGGGAGGCACTGCTTGCCACGCCTGCCCGCCTGCCCGCCTGCACTGGTCCAGGACATTCTGACGCTCAAACGCCCTGTATTTCTCCTTCCTGGCTGGTGTCACCAGCCCATCTCAGAGAGGAGGAGGCCGGGGCCCAGCTGCAGAGGAGCCCAGATGGGGAGGTTGTTCCTTGGGCCTTGGTCAGCGAAGTGACCGCTGGTGGGGGTCTTGGGAACTGCGCTCAGGAGGACCCTTCTCTGCCCAGGTTGGGGGGCATGGGCCTCGCCAGCTCCTGGGGTCCTGTGAGCCTCCATTTCCCCCGTACTGTGCGCCCCGGAGGTGTTCTGATCTTCCCGCAGTCTATGCTGCCTGAGAGAACACGGGGCCCAGCTCCTGGCCACATCCACACAACCATTCCAGAAGTCCCTTCACTCCAAACTGGGCTCAGAGGGCAGGCCCTCAGCCCCTTCTCATGGCCGGGAGCTGCCTGGTCTGTCCATGTAAGCTCATGGGCAGCAGGCTCGCCACACCACCCTGTCTGCCCAGCTGCCCGCCCTGTGTTCAGGCGACCAGCTGATCGGAACATTTTTCTGGGCCCTGCCTCCTCTCTGTCCCACCTGTCCGTGCCCTGGACTTTTACAGACCTAGTGGTACTTGGGCAGTCACCCCTGAGAGTATCCATCCCATCTGCTAAGTGCTGGCCCGGCACCGGGCGGGTGTCGGGCCCTGGGCTCTGAGGGGCTGGCCCAGGAGGGAGGGGGGGCCCCTGCCGCTTGGCCCCTTAGATGGTTGGTCTGCATGAGGGTGGAGGAGGCAGAGTCCAGCTGTGAGAACAGGAAACAGGACGCCTGTTTTTAAACTGTCCAGGCTCGGAGAGGTCAAGTGATTGACCTCAGATCACAGGGCAAGCCGACGAAGGGCCGAGCGCGCTTCCTCCGTCACCCACTGACCCAGTGAATGAACCCTGACCTCCACCTCCCGCAGCCCAGCATTCCCAGAGATCAGTAGCTCAGTGGGAGGTGCCAGGGTTTGTGGGCTGCAGCTTGATGTAGCTCAGGAAGCCTGCCTGGAGGAGGTGCTGCTGAAACTGCGTCTTGAAAAGGCCAGCAGCAGGGAGGGTGTGAGGGCCTTGCTGGGGAGGCACCGGGAGGAGGGTGGCCTGGCTGGACCTGGGCCTTGGCCACGCTGGAGGAGCCATCGGCAGTGTCCATCAGTGCTGGAGGAGCCATCGGCAGTGTCCGTCAGCACCTGTGCTCATTCCGTGCGCCCTCTTTGGAAGCCTGTTCCCTGTCCATGGCTGCCCTTCCTGCTGGACAGACCCGGACTCCAGGGACCTGCCGCACAGGCCAGCCTCTGCCGCCACTAGGGCACGGAGGCTCATGCTGCCCCAAGGTGAACGCCCTGTGGGTGGCACAGCAGGAGTGCGCGTGCAGAGTGCAGCAGCTGGCCTGGGACGGGAGTCTCCTGGGAGATTAGGCTGAGCCAGACAGACACACACGCCCAGAGAGACACACGTGTCCAGAGAGACACACATGCTCAGAGAGACACACAGGTCCAGAGAGACACACAGGCCCAGAAAGACACACACGCCCAAAGAGACACACACGCCCAGGGAGACACACACGCTCAGAGAGACTCACACGCCCAGACACACATGCCCAGAGAGACACGTCCAGAGAGACACACACAGGCCCAGAGAGACACACATGCCCAGAGAGACACACACAACCAGAGAGACACACACGCCCAGAGAGACACACACACTCAGAGAGACTCGCACGCCAAGGGAGACACACACGCCCAGAGAGACTCACAGGTCCAGAGAGACACACACGCCCAGAGAGACACACACACCCAGAGACACACATGCCTAGAGAGACACACAGGTCCAGAGAGACACACACGCCCAGAGAGACTCACACGCCCAGAGAGACACACACGCCCAGAGAGACACACAGGTCCAGAGACACACATGCCCAGAGAGACACACACGCCCAGAGAGACATACACGCCCAGGGAGACACACATGCTCAGAGAAACACACACGCCCAGAGAGACTCACACACCCAGACACACATGCCCAGAGAGAGACACGTCCAGAGAGACATACACGTCCAGAGAGACACACACGCCCAGAGAGACACACATGCCCAGAGAAACACACACGCCCAGAGAGACTCACACACCCAGACACACATGCCCAGAGAGACATACACGTCCAGAGAGACACACACGCCCAGAGAGACACACACGCCCAGAGAGACACACATGCCCAGAGAGACACACACACCCAGAGAGACTCACAGGTCTAGAGAGACACACACACGCCCAGAGAGACTCACAGGCCCAGAGAGACACACTCCCAGAGAGACACACATGCCCAGAGAGACACACACGCCCAGAGAGACACACATGCCCAGAGAGACACACACACCCAGAGAGACTCACAGGTCTAGAGAGACACACACACGCCCAGAGAGACTCACAGGCCCAGAGAGACACACTCCCAGAGAGACACACATGCCCAGAGAGACACACATGCCCAGAGAGACACACACGCCCAGAGAGACTCACAGGTCTAGAGAGACACACACACGCCCAGAGAGACTCACAGGCCCAGAGAGACTCACAGGTCCAGAGAGACACACATGCCCAGAGAGAGGCGGCAACAGACTCAGCAAGACCCAGGCCCAGCTGTGAAGCCCACTGCCTACCTGTCCCAACCCCCACACTCCCTGCCACCTGCTCTGACCCTGTACACCCCACCACACTCACTGCTCTGACCCTGCACACCCCCACCACACTCACTGCTCTGACCCCTGCACACCCCCACCACACTCACTTTGCTCTGACCCTTGGATAGTCCTCACCTTCCCTGACCCCTGCATAGCCCCCACCTTCCCTGACTCTGCTTAGCCCCCTCCATGCTTGCTCTGCTCTGACCCTCCTGTGTTGCAGCCCTCAGCTTCCTCACGTTGTAAAGGGGCCCAGGACCCCAGGGAACCCCTGTGCCAGCAGTGCCCTGCCTGTGATCTGATGAGCAGATGGGCCAACTGTGAGGTGGGATGGGAGCTGCCGGGGCCGTGGGGGGCATGCCTGCACAGTGGGCGTCTGCTGTACTGAGACAGGCTAAGAGAAGACGGAAACTGAGAGATTGAAGAGGTAGAGGCAGGCACGGAGGAGCCATCTTGAACTCTGCTGTTCTCAGAACAGCGTCTTGCATGGTGCTACCAGCCAGCAGGCAGAGCCCCTCTTGCACTTCCTGGTTTATCTTCCATTACCCGACGTGCTCGTCCAAGAAGAGAATGGTGGAGGGGAGGACTCAGGACGGTCACTCCCTCCGTGAGCAGGTGCTGTAGAAAGCCAAGGCTTGTGCTGGGATGGGAGGGGCCAGTTCCAGGGCTGAAGGGGAGGGCGTGCTCGCAGTCTCAGCTACCGCTGCCATGGACAGCCTGCCTTCCAGGGCCCTCACACACCATCCTTCCTTTGGGGGTGGTCTTGATGGGGGCACCTTTCTCAGCTCTTCCAGGGACCCCAGGCTGCGTGGGCTTTGGGCTCTGCCCAACTCATGGCCTCTCCCATCCTGTGGCCCAACCATCCTGTGTCCCACCCATCCTGTGGCCACTCCCACCCAGCCCCGCCCATCGAGTGCCTCCATCTGCACCTCTCAGTCTCTTCCTTTGGCGTGGACGTGGGGCTGGAGAGGGTGTGCGGGGGCCAGGTCTGGGAGGGCATCACTTTCCCCCACATTGTGTGGGCCGGGACTTGGTCTCGTGTTCACAGCTGGCTCCCCTGTACCCAGGAGGACCAGGAATGGTTTGGAGAGCTCCCAGAGGCCTCTGTGGCTAGAGCCTTCTCAAGGTCAGGTATTCCATGAAGACAGTGAGAGAGAGCCTCTTGCAGAGGGCATGTGAGCCAGGCCTTGAGCTACAGGTACTGCCCACAGAGTGGCCACAGTGCCCAGTACAGAGGGCTGGGGTTGGCGGCCAGCACTGTCCTGAGAGCTGGCTGCTGGCTCAACAGGCATGCTTAGGCTTTGGGGTTGAGAGACCAGGGTTCAAGTGCTTGACCAGGGTTCAAGTCCCTGCCTTGGCTCCTTTAAACCAAAATAGCCTCACGTATCAACTGAGCAGGACAGTGGGCCTCCCAGAAGGTTGCCAAGAATACGCGAGGGTCACACAGAGGCGGGCTGCTGCCTCGTGCATTTTCATCCCTGTGCGGCTGGTGGGTGAATTTGAGCTCCCAGATGCATAGCACCAGCCCCCAGCTGCTCAGCAGGTGGAGAGGCCAAGCCCGGGGCCTGCTTCTGCCAGAAACCTCCTGTTTCCTCCGTGACCACTTGCCCTGGTTCCAACCAGTGCAGACCCACTGACCTGCAGAGCCCAGGGGCCCTGCCCACCTGCCTGCCCGCCCACCTGCCGTCCCAGCGATCCAGTAGCTCCGTGTGCCGCCTCACCTGTGCCTGGGGCTGCCGCGAGTGCTTGGCCTGGCCCCGGGCCACCAGGAGTCATGTCCCTCGGTTCACTGGGGCTTCCCTGCATCCAGTCCCCTGTCCTTTCCCACACTGCACACACCCCATCTGCTTTCCAGATGAGGTAGGGAAGCTCTGGCTTGCAGCCTGGGTCCCGGCTGTGAAGCTTTGCTCCCTGGGTGGCCCAGGGGTTCCAGAGGCTGTCGTGGGCTGCACAGCCCTGGACTTGTGCATTTTGTCCTGCCCACCACCAGCCGTGGGCCCCTGGGACACAGGCTCTCACCTGCCGCCCCGCCCCTGGCCCAGGGCTGAGGGCGGGGGAGCTCAGGAGCCTGGCGCCTCCTCCGAGAGAACCCCGAGTGGCACAGGTCTCTCCAGCTCCAATTCGCCTTCATTTTAATTTAATTCCCTTTAATCTTTAATGAAAAGTTGTAAAAGTAAATTATTTACCCCAGAGAGCCAAATGGCTCCTCAGGAGCTGTTCCTGACTTGAGGGTAATTACACATGCGGATCTTGAACACAGGCCCCTCCCTGGCGACTGAGGCAGAGGCATCCTGTTTTATGAGCTCATTAGCTGTCTCCATAACTGTTAGAAACGCATGCCATTTGGTGGATGGCGCTCCCCGGGGCGTGTGCCCCAGCAGGCACTGAGAGGGGAAGAGCTGGCTGGGGTTCCATCCCCGCCCAGGTTGGTGCAGGCGTGCCCCACGGGTGCCCAGGGAGCCTCGGCCAAGCCCAGGGAGACCAGGCAATCCCTCCTCCGTTCTTCACACCACGCCTCTGGGTCGGAGCCTGCCTCCGGTTCCAGCACAGCCGCAGCGGGCCTGGGGCTGAAGGAGGGGGGCTGGGGAGGGGCCAGAGGGCGGCGAGGTTCGAGGCGCACCTGCTCTTGGTGCCAGGCCTGCTTTGCGTCATCCCCATGCCGCCCCTCGCTGTCACGGGAAACCAAGGAGCGGGACAACACGCAAGGGGTCTGCACCTGGCGAGACCGAGAGAGGCAGAGCCGGCGCTGTCGGGGTAGTGGGAGGGGGAGGGTGGCAGTGTGCGTGCTGGGTGCCCCGACGGTGCTGAGCGTCCCACAGCCAAAGTCAAGGTCAGCGACTCAGCAGCTCTTGCACGTTTCCCATGCCGCCCCTCGCTGTCACGGGAAACCAAGGAGCGGGACAACACGCAAGGGCTCTGCACCTGGCGAGACCGAGAGAGGCAGAGCCGGTGCTGTCGGGGTAGTGGGAGGGGGAGGGTGGCAGTGTGCGTGCTGGTCGCCCCGACGGTGCTGAGCGTCCCCACAGCCAAAGTCAAGGTCAGCGTCTCAGCTCTCTCTGGCGAAGAGTTAGAAATCAGGTGGCTGTGTACCCAGCCGCGTGCTGTGTTGAACCAGAAAAACTCCCGTGGCTTCTTAGACTTCGGCTAGGGAGGGCAGAGAAGACCACCGGCTTTTCCTGGGCCCGCTGTGGGCTCCGCCTTCGTCTCCCACCCCGCGCCTCCGCCTCGGCTGCATTTAATTTTTTTAACCCGTGAACTTCCCTGGCTTCAGTACAGAGCAGCGAAGCCGTCAAAGCTTTCCTGCATCAGATTTGGCTCTGGGAGCCAGGACCCTCCATCCAAGACGGATGCCTCCTGGAAACCTCAGCGCGCCCTCTGCACCTGCAGCACGCTTGGGCTGAGGCCGGCCTGGCCACCTCACGCACTCGGGCTCTCCTGGGCCTCCAGCGCATTTCTGCCCGTGGCAGAGGCCTTAGGTCTGCATTGTTCTCCAGGCCCAAATCCGATCGCACCAGGGTCTCCTCAGCAGTGCCAGGAGTCCGTGGTCGTGCAGGCAGAGGGTGGCGGCCGTGGGCGGGATCTTGAGCTCTGGGGGAAGAAGGAGCCCTGCCAGTGCTGGGCCGGAGAGCTGCGTCCGAGGGAAGGCGAGCAGACTGTGGGATGAGCCAGCCGGGCCGCAGGTCCACAGAGCATCCTTCTTGTTCCTAAAGAGTGATCTGCACAGCGCCCCGTGGCCTGGGGACATCTCCCGTGTTCCCTTCAGCCCCCTGAGGGGTGGGATGCACCTGTGCCTCCACTGGTGAGACAGAGGTGAGTGGAGCCAGGACATTGGCCCTGGACTCACACACACCAGAGCCAAGGGACCAGCACAGCCTGGACTAAGAGAGCTGGGCTCTCCAGGCTAAGACCAGGCAGGGCTCCTGAAAGTCTAGAAGCTCTGCAGAGGTGAGACTGCCCCGGGCCCAGAACTGCCGTGTGCACTGACCCAGCCCCTGCCCACGTGGCTGTTCTCTCAGAGGCAGCCGTCTGGCAGATGTCCCCTGGGTGTCCCAGGCCCAGCCTCCCATAACCACCACTCCCTATGGAGCTGACTGGGACCACAGCTGCACAGGTTCTGCAGGGCTGTCCTGACCTGCTTCCCTCAGCTCCTGGGGACCTGGCCTCTGCCCGGCCCCCTTCTTGGCTCTTAACCCCTGGGTCCACCCTGCTCTGCTCCTGGTCTTGCTCTTGGGCTGTGTCTTGCCTGGCGTCTGAGCGAGGCCCTCTCTGGTAGTCTCTGGTCCCCACCTCTGATGTCCAGCCTGCATCCACCCCTTAGCCGGGCCCTGGCTACATGGGAGAGAAGCACGTGAGAGTGGAGGTAAGGGGCTGGAGATTCCAGAGAATTCTCAGAGCTTACCAGTGGAGCAGACTCCCGCCCAGGCTGGAGCAGCACAGGGAGATGCTAATGAAAACCAGCATGCCCACTGCTTCCCCCACAACGGGACGGCCAGACTGGAAAGGACAGTGGCAAGGGCAGTGGAGGAGGACAGAAGTCAAAGCCCTTGGCCACTGACACCAGGAATGTGGCCAGCCCCTCCCACAGCTCGACAGAGTTGCCCATGGACCCAGCAACCTGCCCCAGGGCGCACCAGGAAGAAAACCTATGTCCACACAAAGTCTCGTTCACCCCTCCGTGGTGAGCTCTGCAGACTCTCAGTGTGGCCCAGCCCTCGGCCGGCCTCCCTATCCCTGCCAACCCTGGCACGTGGTGGTCTCCGTGCACTCTCACTGTGCTGGCACGTGCTGGCGGGCAGTGTCCTGGTTCCCGCACAGCCCACACCCTGGAAGCTGCGCCTTGGAGAAGCGTGAGGACAGAGTTGGACAGGCCCTGGGCAGGCTTGGGGCATCTCAAGTCCCTGTTTCTGGCCTCTCTTCCTTGAAGCCTGGAAGCCCCCGCATGGTTGACTCCACCCCTTGCACATGGCGACCCTCAGGAGGGAAGCCCCTTCTCAGATCCCTGCCTGGCCCCCCACACATGTCTCAGGGCATGCCTCCCCCCAGTCATCCTGTTGGCCTGGTCCTGGTTGGGGAAAAGAGAGGGAGAAGTCCCCAGAGGACACTGAGTCGTCACCCCAGGCGTCTCCTGGGGACTCGGGGCAGGGCATTCCCATGGTGCCCTGGCTCCAGGGTGCTGTGCATGAGACGAGAGGCCTCTGCATGGTGGGTCACTGCCAGCCTGCCCGCTGCCTCCCGGGGAGCCCTCGTGCCTTGCCTTGTGCTTACCCCTATGGCTCCCAAGTCCTCCATCTGACTCATGGAGAGCTCTGGGGGCTGTGGCCAGAAATTGACCCCTCCTAGGCAGGCTGCAGCAGCAGCATCCAAGACCCACCCCAAAAGTGGCCTTGGGGCCGGCGCCACAGCTCACTAGGCTAATCCTCCACCTTGCGGCGCCAGCACACCGAGTTCTAGTTCCGGTCAGGGCACCGGATTCTGTCCCGGTTGCCCCTCTTCCAGGCCAGCTCTCTGCTGTGGCCAGGGAGTGCAGTGGAGGATGGCCCAAGTGCTTGGGCCCTGCACCCCATGGGAGACCAGGAGAAGCACCTGGCTCCTGGCTCCTGCCATCGGATCAGCGCGGTGCGCCGGCCGCAGCGCGCCGGCCGCGGTGGCCATTGGAGGGTGAACCAACGGCAAAAAGGAAGACCTTTCTCTCTGTCTCTCTCTCTCACTGTCCACTCTGCCTGTTAAAAAAATAAAAAAGTGGCCTTGGAGCCCTCTTGGCCCCTCTGCGAGGGGCAGACCCCTGGTCTACTGCTGGACCCACGTGGAGAGAGCAGGAACCAGTCACCTCCGTGGGTGGCCGCCATGGTGGGGAAGCAGAGGCAGCTGTGTGACAGCCGTGTGTCCTTGCAGACGTGCTGGTGGACGGACAGCTGTGCGACTCGGGGGCAGCGGCCTGCCAGGTGGGCGACCCTGTGCGTCTGGAGGTGCGGCTGACCAACCGGAGCCCGTGCAGCGTGGGACCCTTCGCGCTCACCGTGGTCCCGTTCCAGGACCACCAGAACGGCGTCCACAACTACGACCTGCACAGCACCGTCTCCTTCGTGGGCTCCAGCACCTTCCACCTGGACGCGGTGAGCAGGCAGCCGGGTGGGCACTGTCCCCTGTCCTGGGCGGCAGGCCTCGGGGCAGCGCGTCCGCAGGCACAGTGGCTTCCCTTGTATGCCTGTCAGCGCTTCCCCTGCCCGCTGTGTGTCTGTGTCCTGGGTGTCAGGACAGGGATGACGCCATGGTGCCATGGTCACCGGAGCTGTGTGGCACCTGGGCTGTGCCCGGGCCTCAGGGTAGCTCCACAAGAGCTGGGTCTTGGGGCCAGGCCTCCTGGGTCAGCCCCAGCACCCAGTCTCCACCTCCCACCCACGCCCCTGCACGACCTCCCTCTCAGGTCACCTAAGCCCCAGCCACAACCCACAATCTCATCTGGCTGACCCCTACGCGGCTCTGGGAGGGAACCGGGGGCACCCCCTTTCAGAGAGGAGAATGGAGGCTCAGAGAGGTGCAGCAACCTGCCCAAGGCAGCACAGCAGGGCCCAGGAGCCAGGCGGCCCCTGTTGGATTGGGAACTGGGCAGAGGGTCAGGAGGCCCCTGGTGGGGGTGGGGGAGGGGCAGAGGGTCAGGAGGCCCCTGTGGGGGTGGGGGCAGGGGGTCAGGAGGCCCCTGGTGGGGCTGAGGGTGGGGATGCAGGTGGGGTCAGGAGGCCTCTGGGGCCTGTGCTGACTCCCCTTCCTCCCTGCCCCTCCAGGCGCAGCCCTCGGGCCAGTCCGCCTGCCTCGGGGCGCTCCTCTTCCTCTACACGGGCGACTTCTTCCTCCACATCCGCTTCCAGGAGGACAGCAGGAGCAAGGAGCTGCCGCCATCCTGGTTCTGCCTGCCCAACGTGCACGTGCGCGCCCTGGAGGCCCCGGCCTGAGCCGCCCTTGCCCGCCCGCTCCCTGCAGCAGGCAAGGCCTTCCCTGCGACTCCCGTGTCCTCCTCTTGATCTTCCTCCTCCTCTTCCTCCTCCCCCCACTCCCACAGCCCACAGCTGCTCCAGTGCTGCGCAGGAGCCCCCAGCAGGCGGCCCCGCCCCTTCCCCATCCTGATGTTCAGGGGCCCCCACTGTAGCTCATCACACGCAGACCCCGCCCAGGCCGAGTCCCCTGCACCTGTCCCCACCACCTGCTGGGCAGTCTTCCTCCTTCTCTCCCCTGGCCCTTGGGATCCCCCGAGGGCCAGTTCTTTCCCAGATGCCCCCTGAGCAGCCCAGGCAGTGGAGGCGTTGTGGAGGGTGGGAGGCTGTCCCCTGCCCAAGGCGTCTGCACCATGTTCTCCTGCGGGGCTGGACTCTGGGTGCCGGGCCTGTGCTGTCTATCTGTGACCAGTTCTCCAATAAAGGGCCTGCCTCACTCCTCTGAGTCTGCTCGCCCTGCATGGCCAGCGGCCGCCCCCTCAACCTCTGATGTCATGAGAGGTCAGCATGTGGGCTGCCCCGCGGCCAGCAGGGTGGGCCTTGTGTGTGTCTGCCCTGGGGAGCCCCCACCCCCAGGTTCCCTGGTCACCTCTCCTTCACCCCTACCCCGTGCTGTGCTGTGTGTTTCCTGGGCCTGGATCCCCCAAATGGGAACCCCACACTTTGTCCTCTGCCCTGGGGACTCCCCCATTGACCCTGCCACTTGGGCTTCTGGCTGGCTCTCAGGAGGTCCACACGCCTGCCCCTTCATCCTGCCCCACTCAGGTACTCACGGGCACATCCAGGGTAGCAGCGGGCACCTGAGAAGGCCAGACCAAGGTCTTATGGGAGCGTCCCTGGCTCTGACACAGGCAACCCCAGTGACTTGCCCTGAGGGTCCCCGTTCCTACCTCGCTCTTCTTGGGGTCACCCTGAAGCTCCAGACACCGCTGTTGCTGCGTGGGGGTGCAGAGTTGCACCTGAGCCCTGGTTCCCATAAGGAAGTCACTCCCTGAGTGGGATGCAGGGGTGGGCCCAGGGTGCAGGGGTGGGCCAGGGGCGCCGTGACAACAGGTGCTCATCTGTAACAGGGTCCAGGGCGCCCTGGTTAGAAAAGCTCCCTCGAAAGTCCCAGCTTGGGGAAGGGAGCAACCTCCCGAGTACGTGCCTTGCGAGAGGTAACATGGCCATCCTTGGGTCATTGGATTCATCTCACTGTCTGCTGCCAGGTTTGGCCTGGACACCCCCCCCCCCCGGCCTCAGGACCGCATACCACCCCCATCACAGGGAAATTGAGTCTCTGAGCACTCGGACCACACAGGCAGCGGCAGAGTGGGGTCGGAATCCTGCCAGGCGGGGGCTGGCGCTGTGGTGCAGTGGGTTAAGCCACCACCCTCAGGGCCGGCATCCCGTATCTATGCTGGTTCAAGCCCTGGCTGCTCTACTTCCAACCCAGCTCCCTGCCAACAGCTTGGGAAAGC
Source organism: Oryctolagus cuniculus (assembly GCF_964237555.1). NCBI lineage: Eukaryota > Metazoa > Chordata > Mammalia > Lagomorpha > Leporidae > Oryctolagus > Oryctolagus cuniculus. The sequence continues at coordinate 165,007,598 of NC_091437.1, read as the reverse complement.
AGCAGAAATGGCCCAAGTACTTGGGCCCCTGCACCTTGGCGTTGGCCTGGCCCGTCCCTGGCTAGTGCAGCCATTTGGGGAGTGAACCAAGAGACAGAAGATTCTTCCTGTCCCTCTTCCCTTCCCCCACTCCCTCACCCCTCCCCCTCCCTCTCCTTCTTCCCCTCCCCCTCTCCCTCCTTCTCCCCTCTCCTCCCATTCCCTCTTCCTCCCTCCTCCCCTCCCCTTCTCACTCCCCCTCCCTGTCTCCCTCTCTCTAACTCTGCCTTTCAAATAAATAAATAAATCTTACAAAACTACCCTGCCCCACCCGTGCCCCCCCAGAAGGCAGCCTTCTCCCTTCACGATGGCACTACAGACCCTAGCCTGGGCTGAGGGGTGCCCCCTGCCCCTCCCCTCCCCACCCCCATCCCCATGGCCTTGCTGCCTCCCTGCCCCTGAGGGCACGCACTAGGAGCCTGGGGTCCTGCTATACCTGGGCGCTGTACCCTGTACAGAGGCTGGACCTTAGCTGGCGCCTTGGTCCTCTCTGTGCGGCTGTAACAGAAAAGCCAGGACTAAGCGCTGAAGAACACATGTTTATTCGGCTCACGGCTGGGAGGTTGGGAGGCCACGGCTATGGTGGCGGTGCGGGTGAGGGAGATCAGACAGGCGAGCGTTTATAAATGAAGCAGCTTCGCGGGAAGCACCCTGCCCTCGTGATGCCCTCGTGACGACCGTCCAGTCCCTAGAGGAGAGAGGATGGCTCGCCGCCTGGCAGCACCACCACGGCAGCCAGGCACGTAAGCACGAGGTGGGTTGCTGGAGAACTGTGCAGCTGCCAGCCAGGTGGCCCTGTGCATCCGAGGTGTGCACTACTTGGGGCCGTCCGTCCTCTCCAGGAGCCCCTTCCGGGGCACCAGCGCCGTGTGCGCAGCCTGGCTCCAGTGGACGAGCCGCACTGGAACCGTGGCAGCCGGCCTCCTGCGGCCCCGCACGGGCCAGGGTCCCGGCTAGAGTGCCCCCAAAGCAAACCCTGAGACGAGACAGGAACCAAAGGTTGTCTGGGAGGGGAGGGGTGGAGTCCTGGGACAGAGAAGCAGCCATAAGAGGAGCGGGTGGAGCGGCACCCAGTGGCCCTGGTACCGACGTCCTCGGGGAGACTTAAGGGAGAGTGAGAGCCCATGGCCAGCGTCATCCATCCCGGGGAGCGAGAGAGCCCCTGCTCAGGGCCTGCATCCTGGCTGTCTTAGCTCCCATTGCTGCTGGGAGCAGATCTGCGCTCCCCTGCTCCCAGGAGGACAGACGGCCCTGGGGCCTCAGCAGACCCCGGTGTGGGGCATCCCTCAGGCTCTGATGGCTCCCAGGAGCAGTGGGGGACAAAGAGCAGGGCTGGGGCCAAGCAGGCAGGGCCAGGGAGGGAGGGCTACCCTGCTCGGACCTCTCAGGAAACAGAGAGGGCCCCATCCACATGCGGAGGCCATGGGGCCTGGGGACCCACGCCCCTGCAGCTCCAGGTCTCAGCCTCCCAGGCTGCAACAGGGCCACCATGCAGGCCCCAGGCCCAGCAGACGTGGGAGCATGTGGTGTGCAGGGCCCCGCCCCCTCTCAGCCTGGGCTCGCATTCAGCAGCAGCCCCAGCTCCAGGATCCGCAGGGGAAGCAACCTGGGAAGGGCCACCTGCGCTGGGCAGGGACTCTGGGTGCATCAGGGCTGGGCACCTCGTTTCTGGATGGAGCCAATAGTGTCTCTGTACCTCTACATGCACAGACCCCAAAACCTGCTGAAGCAGCTCGCTGGAGCGCGGGGTGAGCATTCCCACGCCTGGAGGCAGCCCCTCCACATCACCTGGTGTCCGCAGAACATGCGACACCTGCCTTAGCTGACCTGGAGCACAGGTGACGCCTCTGGCGTCCTCACGGAGACTTGGTGAGGCTGCAGTGTCAGTGCAGTGCGTATGTAGACAAAGATACGGCTGTGAATAGAGCAGCAGAGACGCAGGATGCTGGGAAAGCCAGCGTGGAGAACCATGCGGTGTTTGATTCTGAGTGGCAAGCACGCTGGTGATTCTTCCATGAAGTTTTCTTCATGTTCGGTTTCCAAAAACGGGAAGCCAGATGGCACGAGAGAGGAGGACCTCTGAGGACAGGAGGTGAAGCTGCCTTCTTGGAGAAGGGGGTGTTAGAGATGGCCGTGGCACCTGGAAAGAAGCCCAAATGAGGCCGGGCGCTAGTGCCTCCAGGCCCTCTCCTGTGCCCCGAGTACCCTCCCTGCTCCACTGCAGGATGCGACCTGGGGTCAGGGCAAGGAGGCCCTGAGCGTGCTTTGGCCAGCTGGGGCTTGGTCGCAGGGCCGTGGGGAGCCAGGGGCCTTTTCAGGTGGCAGGGCTGCATCCTCCTGGCCAGAGAGCTGTGGCAGGGCCTGTGGCTGAGACAGAGGACCTGGGGCAGGAGTCCCAGGGATGCCTCCATTCCTCGTGGGCCCGCAGAGGTCCAGGCTGTGAGCTCCTTGACAGTGGAGTCACACAGAGCCCCTGTCAGTCCAGAGACCTCTTCCCTGCCCAGGGTGGAAGAGGCAGAACTGGAATGAGAGCCCTGTGCATTGGTCTTTGCCAGCTGGCTGGGCTGGTTTTGCTCTCCAGATCCTTGTTCCCGCTGGGCAGCACGGGCTTGCAGTGGCCCCGTAGTCACCAGGCATTCACAGGCAGGAGCCAGGATCAGGGGGAGATGTGCGGGGAGCCAAGTCCCAGCTGAGCCCCCGCCAGCCCTGTGGCCGTGCTTGGCCATAGTGTGATAAACACGCACATTTCGGGGGCACCGTTACACCAGTCGTTCTTGGTGAGCAACAGCAAAACTGCCGCCTTCTCACACGCTTCCCAATGCCCTCTGGCACTCTGAGCACACGACCCTCTGTGCCCGCCTCGTCTCCTGCCTGAGCTCATGTATCAGGTAACAAGAACCAACGCAAGGCAGAACTTGCTGACAGCAATGCTCCAATGGGAAAGGAGTGAGCACTTTGTCACTAGAGGTATTCAAGCAAAAGCTGGAGGTACAGGTGGTTCCCAAAGCTTCAAGCATCAGATGGGGCTTCTTAGTCCGCTGCCCCAGGAAACCACTGCCAGTATGGCATCTGAAGAAGCGACCTGGCCCCAGCAGGCAGGGGAGAGGGGGATGTGTGTTCCTGCCTGGCTTCTGGGGCCTCCCAACAGTGTCTTCAAGGGGGAAGACAACAGGCTTTCAGCAGAGTGGGCTGGGGGCCCTGACTCCTATTGCAGACAAGGATGGTGATTGTACACAGTGCTAGATACATCCGAGTGGCAGGAAAGGAAGAAAGAGTGAGGCCAGCTGCCACTTTGGTGGGTGTGGCTGACGTGGGAGCATCCGCGCAGGGGACCCCATGGGAGACTGCTCCCCACTGATCATGGAGCCAAAGGGTTACAGCCTTAGTCAACGGTGAGTGCACATCAGCCTTCCTCCCGCCCTAGGAGAGGAGATGTTGCGTTTCCCTGCCTGCACCTTGGAGTCCAGCCCAACTGGACCCACCCAAGAAGTCACAGCCCCAGATGGCACGGCGTAAACTCCTCCCTCAGGCTTCAGGCTGTCGGTTGATTTCAGAGTGGTCCTGGATCGGTAGAATCCAGACACACACCAGACATCTTACAGAGCAAAGGCATCCTTTCTGGAGGAACCCACTTTTTCTCCCAGACCCACAAAGTCTGCACAAGGAAAATGAATCAGTCAGACTTCACAAACAAAGTCACTAAATACATGAGGTAGCAATGCCTCAAACGTGAGAGCCAGGAAGGAAAAAAAAAAAAAGAAAATCAACAGATGCCAGCTTGCCAAAGAATCAGTTACCGAACTCATCAGACAGACTGAAAAATAAGTATCCTTAATACATGATCTGAAATAAAAATGTATCAAAATGGGTCAAGAACCAGAATGTTGGGGCTAGTGTTGTGGCATAGTGGGTTAAGTCACAGCCTACAATGCCAGTATCCAATAAGGCTGCTGGCTTGAGTCCCAGCTGTTCCACTCCCCATCCAGCCCCCTGTTAATCTGCCTGCGAAAGTGAAAGATGGTGCAAGTGTTTGGGCCCCTGCCACCCACATGGGAGACATGGAAAAGGCTCCTGGCTTTGGCCTGGCCCAGCCCCAGCCATTACAGTCATTTGGGAAGTGAACCAGTGGATGGAAGATTCTCTCCTCTCCCTCCCTCTCTCTCTCCCTCTCTCTCCTTCTCTCTCCCTCTCCCTCTCTCCCGCTCTCTCTCATATGTGTATCTTTCAAACAAATCTTAAAAAAGACAAGAACATCATAAAAGAATCATGCCAAAGCTGGAAAACAGAATGGAAATGAAATATTTAGTGAGTATGTTGAAGAGCAGATTAACCCAGTAAAGAATGAGAACTTAAGGTGTTATTAAAACAGGCAGTCCCTCTCTGTCACTCTGCCTTTCAAATAAATAGAATTATTCTTTAAATGATAATGATAATAAATGCAGTGCAAAAGCACCAGAAAATCTGAAGGAGACTTGAGAGAACATGGAAGACACCATGAGAAATTCTCTCGAGTATGTCTGATCTCAGACCCTGGAAACAGATGAGGAGGATGGACAGCAGGCAGCCTCTGGAGATGGAATGACTCAGAATGTCTCGGAACACACAGGCACAAAAGTCCACATGTTCAAGGAGCCCAGCAAATTACAAATACCAGTACATTTAAAACACACACTTGACCATCACAATGCAATCTCAGGAGACCAGATACAAAGGGATACTATTAAAAAGTGACAGGAAGAAACGCCAAATTACCCTCAGAGACATTACAATTTGACTGACAGATGACTTCTTATCCGGGGCAATGGAATGATGTCTGAGAATATACTTAGTAACAAAAATGCTTTCCAGTAGGTGAAATATTGACATTTTCATATCATCAGAAATAGTTTTTCATCATAAAACCTCATCAAAGGGGATTTGAAAGAAGGAAGTATAGGCAGAAGAAAATGGATGGCAGATGAAATGTTAGAGATGTGGGAAAGAAGAAAAAGGTGGTACATCTGGAGAAAAGTCTTGACATTTACAGAATGAACAGTAATGATGAGTTATGGAGTTAAAACCTGGTAGGATTAACACATGCAGCAAAATCATGCAAATGTTGCTGAGAGGATAATGGGGGTCAACATAGGACACTTTAATATCATTCTCAAAGATTAACTTGGACCTTGGTGCTTTAATTAAAGAAGTTTTAATTATTGGGCTAATTATTAAGAAATGGGAAATAACATGAGCAACTTATAAATGAGTGAAATCCAGAATTGAAATGAGGAAAACTTTCCTGCCAAAATGAGACAAGAAAGGAAAGAATAGGAACTAAAGGAAGAAATATAAATGATAGAACAAATAAAGCCACAATCAGAATGGCTAATAGTTATGTTTACACTTAATAAATATGTTTACCTTATTCTAAGTTCCCATATATATGTATGTATATAAATGTGTATAAGTCCCTTAAAATGTTTATAGATGTCATTCTCCACAGGTTACAATTGAGAAAAGTGAAGCAGAGATCAGTTAAGTAATAGCTGGAAAATACCTATAAAATAACTGTATCAGTACTAACAATAAATGAAAATAGACTAAATAGTCTAAATGAAAGATGAGATGAGAACTATAAATCAGGTTTATGATGTTCCCATTTGATATTTTTAAGATTTATTTATTTATTTGAAATAGTTACACAGACAGAGGAGAGGTGAGAGAGAGCGAGCTTCCATCTGCTGGTTCACTCCCCAATTGGCTGCAATGGCCGAAGCTGCACTGACCCTAAACCAGGAGCCAGCATTCAAACTGTTGCCCATATAGGATGCCTGCACTGCAAGCGGTGGTTTTAACTGCTATGCCACAGCGCTGGCCCCCCATTTGATATTAATATATAAAGTTACAAAAAGTTGAAATAAAATGGTAAGAAAAAGTGAACCAGAAAAAAAATAAATAAAAGAAGTCTAGGACAAAACATAAATTCTAAAAATAAAGATAGTGACATCATGATGATAAAAGTGATACCTCAGCAGGGAGTGATTGTAATTCCAAATATGTATGCAACTAATAATCTCAAACACGTAAAGCAAAAGCTGACAGAAAAACTACAAGGAGGTGCAAACACACAATGATAGTAGGAAATTTGAATTCACCCACCTCTCACAGTAAATGAAAAATCAAGGGGACAAAGATTGGTATGGAATATTTCTCAGATTCAATGAATTTTGACCTAGTGGAAGGGGTCTTTGACATGAAGGGGGTCTTTGAATAGTTTGTGGAAAATGTGCATTATGAAAAAGTTTTCCATTGATTTCTAAGTTGTTTTCACCAACGTAGACTTTTATTTTCTTGACAGGCAGAGTGGACAGTGAGAGAGAGAGACAGAGAGAAAGGTCTTCCTTTTCCGTTGGTTCACCCCTCAATGGCTGCTGCGGCTGGCACACTGCACTGATCCGATGGCAGGAGCCAGGTGCTTCTCCTGGTCTCCCATGGGGTGCAGGGCCCAAGCACTTGGGTCATCCTCCACTGCACTCCCGGGACACAGCAGAGAGCTGGACAGGAAGAGGAGCGACCAGGACAGAATCCTGCACCCCAACTGGGACTAGAACCCGGTGTGCCGGTGCCACAGGTGGAGGATTAGCCTATTGAACCATGGCGCCAGCCTAGACTTTTATTTTAATTCCAGTATTCTCTGGAATCTTTGAAGTGCCCTGGTATAGAATATTTCATTCAACAACTGAGGAAAGACACTTTTATCAAGTGCATATGGTGTGCCTTGCTTTGTGCCCTAGTCTACAGTGGAAGGGCTATTAGCATATACATCACATTCTCTGAACCCAATATGACTAAGATAGAAATCAGTCACAGATTGACATGTCTAAGTCTTGTGCGTTTCAAAACTAGGAAACACTTCTAGGTAATTCCTAGTTGAAGAAAGAAATCACCACAGATGGAAAACAGGAAACGTTGAAAATAAGAGTATATATAAAAATGTGTCTGATTCAGATAAGTCGTTTCTTTTAGAGGGGCAATTTGTAAACATAAAGACTTACAATCAAAAGATGAAAGTTAATGAGCCAGGCAACCTCCCCAGGTACTGGAAGTGATGGTCTAAGAGAGCGAAGAGAGTAAAAGGATGTAATAAATGCAAGACTGTAAGTTAATAAAATAGGGAAGAAATACACAATAGCACAAAGCCGAAGGTTATTTCTTGAAAAAGCTGATAAAATAGAAAACCTCTGACTAGCTTATTAAAGAAAAAAGAAAAGGCACAAATAACGACATTACAAATTACACTGCGGGCAGTAATAGCAGGATATTATAAACATGAGAAGAGGACATTATGAAGAAGTTTGTGCCAATGAACTTGAAAACTCAAATAAAATATAAATTTTCTGGAAACAATTATTAAAAAAATTTGTGATACAGGAAAACTGAATAACCCCAAACCCATTAAAGAAGCAAAATCAGTGGTTAAAAGACTTTCCAAAAAGAGAACTATAAGCTCAGATGGTTTTTAACTATATGTTCTAATAAACATTCAAAGAAAAAATAATTATAAAGTATATCTAAGTGTAGGAAAAGAATAAACACTCAAATATTTTATGTGAGGCTAGTGCAACCTTAACAGAAAACCTTGACAAAGACACCACAAGAAAGGGGACATCAGCCTAAGTCATTCATTGGCCTAAGTGCAAAATTTCTGATCTAAATTTTTGCAAACATGCAGTAATGTGTGAAAAATATGTGGTATCATGACCAGGTTATCCTTAACTCAAAGAATGCAAGGTTGGTTTCACTCTAGAAAAACTATTGATGTGGGAATGGCACTGTGACGCAGTGGGTTAATGCCCTGGCTTGAAGCACCGGCATCACGTATGGGCACTGGTTCAAGACCCGGCTGCTCCACTTCTGATCCAGCTCTCTGCTATGGCCTGGGAAAGCAGTGGAGGATGGCTCAAGTCCTTGGGCTCCTGTACCCGCATGGGAGACCCAGAAGAAGCTCCTGGCTCCTGGCTTCGGATTGGCTTAGCTTCAGCCATTGCAGCCATCTGGGGAATGAACCAGCAGATGGAAGACCTCTCTCTCTTTCTGCTTTTTCTCTCTCTCTGTATAACTCTTTCAAATAATAAATGAATAAATCTTTTTTAAAAAGAAAGAAAAACTATTGATGCATCCATCACAATAACAAGGAGTAAAATTCTTTAATCATCTTTATAGATAAGAAAATGCCTTGATAAAATCAGTATCCACTCATGAATGGATAGCTCCCAAACCTAAAAGGAATTCTCAGTAAGCTAGGACTAGAGAGTTTTGGTGACTTGATAAACAGTATCTTTAAAAGATAGTAACAAAGCAAACCTTATTCTCACTGTTGTAGCTTTATAAATACTCTCAAGATGAGGAAAAAAACAAGGGTGGAAATTATCTCCACTTCTATTCAACATTATATAAGTGGTCCTTATATACTAGAACCACTAGAAGTAAAGAAAATAAAAAAGCATAAAGCATAGAAAGAAACAAAACTGTCATTTATATATGATCAATAACAAAAATCCTGCTGCATCTTCAGATTTATTAGAATTAATAAGTTTAGCAAAAATCAGCAAGCAAAATTTCACAGCATTTCTGTATCAAAGAAGCAAAATTCTAAAAAGTAAAATTATAAAAGTATTACTTATAGAATTATAAAAATATAAAGAACCCATGAAAAGAATAAGGCATCCTCAAGATAGCTGTGAATATATTGGGTTACATGACAGAAGAGAATTATGGGCCCAGATTCAGATTGCTGATGGCCTAACCTTAAGATAGGAGGATTATCCAGGTGATCCCAGTGTAATCACAAGAGTCCTTCAAAGAAGAGAATGGAAGCAAAGGAGAAACAGATGGCAGCATGACGAACTAAACTTCCCTCTGAAGATGGAGGAAGGGGCTGTGAGCCAAGGAATTCCCCAAACTCGGATCTGGAAGAGTGAAGGAAGGAGACTCTCTCCTAGAGCCTCCACAAAGCGTTCAGCCAGCTCGTTCCTAAACGCTCATTGCAGACTCTGGGCTCCCAGCACTGTCAGATGATGAATTTGTGTTGCCTTAAGCCACCACGCTGGTGGTAATTTGTTAGAGCATCCATAGGAGACTAATACAGAACCTAACAATAAGTCTTTTTTAACGTTAAGACCTTTATAGGAAAAGTTATAAAAAGTTATTGCAGGACATTAAAGGAGATCTTAATAAATGGGTTGGAAGACTCTCTATCATAAAGATATAAATTCCCACTAAATTGATCTATAGATTCAATGCAATAACAGTAAAAGCCTTAACAATTTTTGGTGGAACTTGGCAAAATGATTCTAAAATTTATATAGGAATGCGGAGGCTCAATAATAACCAACACACTCTTGAAGAATAAGTCAAAGTGTATCATAATGAAGTAATTAATGTGGGTAGACAAATGGACCAATGGGGGGCCAAGACTTGACTGTGCACACTTGATGTATGAAATGTTACTGCTGCGTATCAGTGGAGTAAGGATGAACTTTTCCTGAAACAGTGTGGTAGAAGCAACTATAAAGAAAGAGAGATGTTGTAACATAATACCATCACATGCAAAAATCTATTGTAGATAAAGACCAAGGCATGAACATCTAAAACAATTAGAAGACATAAATATTGTCATCATCTTGCCACAGAGAGTAGATACTCTGAATCAAGACACAGAAAGTATAAAGTCAAGACACAAAAATTCATAAGAATGATAGACTCAACTTTATGAAAATACTTTTGTTCATCAACATATCCCATAAAGAGGAAAAAGGTAAGAAACTGAGAGTCTGACAGTTTAATGAAATGACTCCGCCTAGAATGCTATAGGCCATTTACATTCACAATCGATGGAGCAGAGTAAGTTACTTGCCTCTCCAGACTGCACATGGGATGTATCTCCCATGGGGCGAAGGGGAGAATGGATGTGGTGGCACCAGAATTCTCTACCACTCCTAGGAGAGCTGAACTGGTCATGTGGTCATATGCTGTGACCCAGCAATTCCATTTGATGAAATCCAAGGTCTTATTCAATGTGAGGTATGTTCCAGAATTTTATTCCAGAGCTGTTCATTGTTAACAATAGGGGGAAGGACTAAACTGGAATGCCACATTGAGAGGGGAATGGATAAATATATTGTGATATATTCCCATAGAATATTACAGAATGGTAAATACACAGCCGACCAGATGCATTTCACAAACGTACTGTGGGAGGAATGAAGCAGGGTGCAGAAGGATGTGTTCAGGATGGTTCCAATTACAAGAAACTCCAGAAGTGAATCAGTGTGTTTATGAAGGATACATACACACGCTGTTTTCAAAAAACCAAAATAACAATAAAAATGCACGAGTAATGGACACAAGATCTCATATGCTGACTCCCACTGAGAAAAGGACCTTCTGAGGAGCAAGCGGGGCTTTGGAATTAGCTGATTCTCCATTTCTTCACCTGAACGGCGGGAACTTAATTCTATGTCTCTGTGCAAAAACTGAGATATCCAATTCAGTTGATGAGAAGTGTCAAAGACATAGCTTTTTTGGGAAAATGAAAGATCCTTTGGCACTGACTCAGAAAACCAATAAAGAATTCTTCCTCCCTTCCCCCTTTAGAATTTAGTTTGCCATTTCAAACCTGCTGATTAATCACAGTGTGCTGCTTGGCAGCCTCCCAAGCCAGCTCCTCTGAAAACGGGTAAAGCTGGAGGCTCCAGGCAGGATCGCTTTCAGCACCACGGACAGCTCCCTGCAGCCAGCCCTGCTGGGGCAAGTCTTAGGAGGACCTCAGGAGGTTGTAAACCTGAGAATGTCTTAAAAGTCAGAGCCTAACCCCCAGCCAGGCTGGTGCCAGAACATGAAACAGAGCCCAGGTCTCCTGATACCTAATTCAGTGCTCAGTCCATAGCTCCTGGCTTTGAATAAAGAGACTGGAACACTTCCATGATCCAGGAAGGCACCAGGGGACATGTGAGGCTTCCATGTGTGCCATTGAAAACTGCCACTTAGATCTGCACTCTGCTCTCACTATCCTCATGGTCTAGGAAGTCCTGCACCTCCTACTCCCTGCCTACCTGGGCATCAGTTGTGTCAGGGTTGCTGGGAGAATTCAGTGATGTTAGGTTTGGCACGTGCTCAGCACAGCAACTTGTGCAATCAAAACCCAGGAAAATTCCCTTAGCCTTTCCTTCGGTGCATTTCAAATCATAATGGAATCGGTATTACGGAATGTTTAGAAGATGCTGAAACACTATTATCTTTTAGAACCTGCTCTGAAAATAAACCCAGTAAAATTTCTCTGCAGAATATTGGCATTTCCTGACAAATGTCTAGGCTCCATTGGATGTCTTGGTTCTGTCCAGTCCCTGTTCACTTCTAGACCTCAGTGCCCTAATGACCACTGCCTCACCTGCCCTGACGTGGGTCATGCCAACAGCAGGCATCAGTATGCCTACAAAATGAGAATGGGCCAATGGTCTCAGCCACAAGTTCCCAGAATAAATCTGACAAAGGCCATGAGTTATTTTTGTGGTATGCTGCTAAGTGCTATTTGCTAGCACTTTATTTAGAATTTTTTACCTATGTTTTTAAGACCTGTTGGGCTGTAGTTCACATTATCTTGCATTATTTGTGTTAAAGTTATTCTAGAATAATAGAACGAATAAGGGACTGTCTCTAATATCTTTTTCTGTGGCTCAGAATAGTTCAAACAGCATCAACATGATTAGTCCTTTAGAAGTTACAGAAAACTCAGCCATGAGCCTGTCTGACTTTGGTGTCTTTTCACTGATAGATCTCCAGTGACCTGCTAGTATCTTCCATGGTAATTGGTCTATTAAAATTTTCCATTTTTCTTGGATTGATTTTGGTAATTTACTTTTTTACTAGGAAGCCGTCCATTTCCTGGAGGTTTTCATTTTGTTATCACAGAGTTGCAAACGATATCCTCTCCTAATGGCTTTATCTCCCCTGTATCTGTAGTTATATTGGTTATGCCTGCCGTCTCATCCCTAATCTGGTCTAATTTTACTTTTCACTCTCTCTTCATTCTCCATAATTGGCCTCACGAGGGTTTTTCTCTATTTTATTAGCATGTTCAAAGAGCCAGCCTTTGCATTTACTTATTTTTCTGTTTTTTTTTTTTAAATAATTTTCTCTTTCATCCGTTGCCTTTCTTATCCTCATGAATTCCCTCTTTCTTGTTTCCTCTGTTGCTTCGTTCCTGGATTTCTCCAGACAAGTGGTAAATGCCGACGTTCAGTCTCTCCTCATTTCTAGTGGAATGTCTCAACTCAGCTCCCTGGCTTTTAATATGAGGCGTTTCTCTCATCCTTTGCCTTCCAGATAGCCTTCGGTTCTCTTTTTGACTCAGGGGTCAGGTTGGGCTTGTGGAATTTTTCAGGTAAAGTTTTTGTTTGTTTGTTTGTTTGTTTTGCTCCCCTCTTACTATTGACTCCTGCTGGCATGAGGCATGCACAGGGCACGCAGCCTGTGCAAAACTCTGCTCTTGAATTGGGGAAGACATACATCCTATTACAGGCTGGTTCTTACCAGTAGTCTTTGGACGTATGAAAATGTATTCTCCTTTGTATATATACATTTGTTTTTCGCATTTTTCAATTATGGTGTCATTACGTTGGTTATTTTTTATTTTTGAAAATTTTCAAATGTGCCAGAAAAAGCAGAGAGAGAGAACTTCAGAAAGTTTCTGATGCAAACAAAATTAAATCCATTCATAATTTTTTCAGAAGACGCGTTTTTGTGGGCTGGCACTGTGGCATAGTGGGTAAAACCACTGCCTGCGGTGCCAGCATCCATATGGGCACCAGTTTGTGTCCTGCCTGTTCCACTTCCGATCCAGCTCTCTGTTAATGGCCTGAAAAAGCAGTGGAAGATGGCCTGAGTGCTTGGCTCCCTGCCACACACACGGGAGACCCAGATGAAGCTCCTGGATCCTGGCTTCAGCCTGGTCCAGTGCTGGGCTTTGTGGCCATTGAGGGAGTGAACCAGTGGATGGAAGAGTCTCTCTCTCTCTCGATCTCTCTCTGTAACAGACTTTCAAAATAAATAAATAAATCTTTTAGAAAATAGACAAAATACACATTTTCATAGATTTTGAAGACCTCTCGTATAATGAACCAAGATGCAAGAGGTGCTCATTCTGCCACATTTGTCACTGTGGTGGGTAAAAGTAATCCACAGGCTTCATGGTATCTCACTCCCTGGAAACCCAAGGTTCTTTTACTAAGGAGTAGGCTTCCCTACATAGCCAGCAGCTTAATGCAGATGAGAAAGTCAGAGTGAGGTTCTCTGATCAGCTACAGCTCCACTGATGTTCACCCACATGGCCCTCATTGTCCCTAAAGCTATGTTTTAAATCTGACTTGTCCAAGCCAGGATGCAAGCCATGCCCGTGTGGTACATTGGACTGCACATCATTGTCAGACACTTTTGCTAATTTCTGGTAGAGGTGCACAGTCGTCTTTCCCTGTAATTATATTTCTTTTAAATGCTCTTTTCTTTGCTAGTAGTTTTTGCTCTACATATGTAGCCTTCATTTTATTTTTTATTTTTTTTTTCACACAGGCTTCTGGCTATATATTGCTTCTTGGTACAATGTGGTAATTTACCACATTTAAATTCACGGAACTTTTTTGAGATAAATATTTGCCAGTCCTGCCTTATTTTCATCTACTTTACTCTTGTCCATATTTTTCCAGCCATTTCTATTTTCAGTACTGTTGGAAATCACTTTTGAGTGCGTTTCTAATAAACAGCTTGGAGTTGGCTTCTGTGGCTCATTGAACTGCGTGTGAGGGATCCCTTCTCCCTAGGAAGAATCCGGACGCTTCCGTCTAAAAGTTCCCCGTTATCCCATTGGCGCATCCCATGCAGTTCCTAAGTTTTCTGGTGGAAGACTCATCTTGCTCTTCCTCCCTCTTCAAGTAGTGCTGCCTCCCTTCCTCCCCTCGTGTCTCCGGGAGTCCCTGCGTCCCCTTGCCCCGCCTCCAGGGCCGCCTCCTTCTCTCCGCGTACTGAACCACACCCAGATCTCTCTGCTATTGATTAAAGACAAGATCCCGACTGTGTCACACAGCACCAAGTTCCCTTGGCCCTCGGCTTGTCCCTCCTTGGCCCCCGGCTTGTCCCTCCTTGGTCATAGCAGAACTCCGGCCTTGGTCACGGCAGAACTCCGGCCTCTCCCTGCCGCCAGCTCCTCGGGTTCCTGTGCTGTGACTTCTGAGGAGGCAGGCACTGGAGCTTGTCCTTGGTCTCTATTTCAGGAGCCTTGCAGAGCCCAAGACAGGCCAAGCCTCATCCACTCTGGTCAACGTGCCCCTGTGTCTGGGTCCCAGCTCACCGCCATACCTCGCCCTGCTCATCTCGCTGTTTTGTGGACTTGGTTCTGTCTTGTTCTTGGGTTCAAGTCTTCCTGAGTCTTCACCTCAGTGGGGGCTGATGACATGCACAGCACCCCCAGATGGCTTTTCTCTGCCTTCCTGGGGGGCACGAGAGCTTGGGTGGGAACACGACTCTCGGGCCAGGGTCTTTGCTGAGTGTGAGGTCAGTCGTGAGATGTGAACAGAAGCGAGGCAAGGCAGAAGCGCTGGGAACCATGGCTGGATTTGCCACCTTCTTGTTCCCTGTTGAGGGTTTGAATCCCGGATCGGGGGGAGCCTGGCGTGAGGCTCCAGGGGCCTCTGTTGACTCACATGCGCGAGAAATACATTTTTTGTTTTATTTTTCAAATATTTGTGGTGAAGATAGGATGAAGGAGAAATGTCTACATGTGACCCCTCCCTTCTTGGGAGCATCCGACTGTCAGCTCTTGAGGGCTCAGGGACGGTGGCTGATGGCTGACACCCTGGGCTGAGACGCTGAACCTCAGAGAAACTCAGGAGACACAAAGGAGAGGGAGCGGCAGAGGCTGGGCGCGCTCACTCGGCGATGCAGACCTGACCCCAAGTGCGTGTGTAGCAGGGAGAGGCAGGGGAACCCCGAGTCCTTCCCCCACGTGCTTTCCATGACGCCAGAGCAGACGGCAAAGTCGTGGCTGGGGGAGGCGTGAGCTGGGTGGCTCAGCAGGGCAAGGAGGGGCTGTACTGGGGCAGGAGGGGAGGGGTGCGTTTGGGGCTGAGCTGTGGGGGAGATGGCTGATGGTGGCCAAGCCGTGGGGGGAGGGGCTGTGATGTGAGCTCCTTGGGGACCCAGACTGTGCCCACCTCACCGGTGCAGCCTCTGGAGCCTGGGTTGGGAACTGGCCGGGTAGAGGCCAACAGGTGTGTGAGTCGGGAAAGAAAGGAGGCTCTGTTCTGGTGCTGAGCCCCCCGGATCCTGGGCTCCAGTCTGGGGGAGGTGGGGCTCTGGCGTGGAAACACCTGGACCCGAGGCAGGAGCCTGTGCCACTGACCCTCTCCCCACCATCGCTCCTGTCTCCTGGCCACCTGGCCCCATGCTCTGTCCTGTTGGGCGCCCCACCTGCACCTCCTTTCTCTGATGGGTGTGGAATGGCCTGGCTTGGATGTCCAGGAGTCTCAGGGGAAGCCACCACTGGAGAGCTGGGGACAGACAGCGGTGACCAGCGCGCCTTCGTGCCGTGCTCACCTGTGCTGAGAAGGGAACCACACAGCCTGTCTGGATCCCAGGAGGGAACCAGGGGGAAGGTGGCTTCCCTGGGGAGCCAGGAGGGCCCTGGGCTGGCGTGGGGGGCTTCCACTGTCTGGCACAACCCAAGCCGGCTCTGTGGCCTGGGGCAGAGCCCTGTGCCATGCTGACCAGGGCTACAAGCAGGAACTGAGTATTAAAGCAAGAACAAGAGGCACCATGGACTCGGAGCGTGCTGGCTGGGGAGGGGCGTGGCCTCAGTGGCATCCCTGTCTCCTATCCAGGTCCTCCTTCAGCCCCTGCCCCAGCCCCCAGAGCGTTGGTCACCCTGCACTGCCACTCCTCCCTCAAACTAGACTCCTAGTTTGGTGGTCCTGCCGTGCTGGCCCCCCTTGGCTGCAGTGGTCCTGTCTCGCTGACCTGGGGGTGGATCCTTGGGACTGGGGGGCTGTTTTTTTTTGTTTGTTTGTTTTCTGATACTTTTCTCTACTTTTTCAGGTTTTGTGCAAAACAAGTATTACTTCTATGATGAAAACAAAGGACATGATATTAAGACGGGGCCAGTGGTTCAACCTCCCACATTAAAGAGGATCCAGGAGTGGGGGTGGGGGTGGCGACGTCCATCCCCTAGTGTCTGCCAGGGCTGTCCCAGGTGTCTCGGAGCCGTCTCGGCCCCGTGAGGGGTCAGGGTGGACAGGGTGCCCGCTGTGGTCTCTGGGAGGCTGCTGACGGGCACGTGTTGCAGCTGGCGTGGTTACACTCATCAGAGCTGCAGTCTTTATCGCTTTAATTGGCGGCCCATTTCTGGCCGACCTTTTGCCTCCAGAAAGAGAAGCCCCATGGGGGAGCTCCCCGGGCCCTGGTGCTGGGGTGCTGGCAGGATTGGGGGTGCCACGGCTCCCACTCCCACCCGGAGCGCAGTGGGACGCTCTGTGCCTGTAGAGGGAAGCCCCAGCCTCTCCAGGCCAGCGTCTCCTGCTGCCAAGCCCGGCCTCGTCTGCCCCTTGCTCTGTCCTGTCCCCTCAGGGCCTTTGCATCCGTCCCCTCTGCCCCCAGGCTCCTGCTTCCAAAGCCACGTGTGTCATCCAAGCCTCAGGCCAAATGCCATCTTCCCAGGGACTCTGCCCTCACCCTGGCCCAGACCATCACTGGCCTCAGCTTCATCGTCTCGGTACGGGCACCTGTCTCAGGCTTTGCTCTGCTGGGACCACCTTTCTCCGTGAACCATCTCTGTGTGGAAACAGGGCTCTTGCTGTTTGCCCCTGGGGGCAGGGACTGGGCTGCTAAGCTGCTTGGAGCCCGGGTTGCCCCTCAGGGGACACTGTCCCGGTTTTGCCAGCAATTAGCTCCTTGACCCTGGGCAAGGCCCTGGACTTCCCAAGCAAGAAAGACAACCTCGTTGCCAGAGCGCCCTCCAGCCCGATGGGAAGGGCTTAACACACTGGCTGAGGCCCCACTACGTGCTGGACACATCCTGGCAGCCTGGGAGCTGGCCCCTCTGCCAACCAGCCCGCCACGGCCACACGGCCGGAGCCGGCCTGCGCTCCCCAGCTCCTGTGCCATCTGGGGGCCTCCGCCTCCCGACTCGGCCATCACTCGCCCACCTTGCCTGGCTGGGAGGTGGTGTTGGGGACTCAGAGCGACCTAGAGGTAGGGATAGCCGCCCAGAAGCAGCCATGCCCCTCCTGAGGCCTCGAGGGAGGGGACTTGCGTGTGGAGTAGGATTCTGAGCCCCTAGAGAGCTGTGCATCTAGTGCAGGGGCCAGAACAACGGTGCTGAGGGCAGAGGCATTTCTGCAGTGGGGAATACTGAGGGCCAGGGAGCTGGCCCAGTCCTGGGGGTCCAGGAAGGCTTTCTCGGGGAGGCACCAGTGCTGCAGGGCCTAGAGGGCCTTCAGGGGCCTCTGGAAGCACCCTCGTCCCTCTCCCTGGAGTTGACAATGCCTGCAGTGATACAAACGTGCACCTGTGTGTCCCCGAAATAGCAGCCGGTGTACAGGGACACCGTGTCACGCAGCGAAATCGCTGCCACCTCAGCTGCGTTTGCAAAAATACCTCCTGCCACACAAAGGTGAAAATGGCAGAGGCGAGATCCAGGCTTCCGAAAAGGAAAAATATTTAAACACCTTCCGCAGGGATCTGTAAACTCTCGGCACAGGCACAACTAATGCACCATGTGACTGGGCTAAAGTTAGCTCCCGTCGGGAGGGCGCTGGCGGCGTAGTAGCGTCTCCAGGGCACGCAGGCAGCGGCTGGCACTGCGCCCCGGCTGGCGGGCAGTAAGGCGGGGAGAAGAGGGCAGCGTGTCCCCCGTGCCCAAGCAGGTGCTGGGTGCTGGGTGCTCGGGCAGGGCCAAGCCACGCCCCGTTTCACTTTGTCCTGGTGGGTCGAGCTCCCTTCCCAGTGTTTGATGGACAAGCAGCGAGGGTCCCTCCCATTCCCAAGGACACACAGGGAGCAGATGACCGCACAGAGACTCGGAACTGGCTCATCACAGGAGCCTGAGCAGGCTTCGGGGCTTCGGCTGGGCAAACCGAGGGTTCCAGTGGGGAGCTGGGTGTGTACGCTAGGGACAGGCCCGTGCTTGGAGAGGGTCCTCGCCCAGGGCAAACCCAGCTCAATCCCAGGGGTGCCCCTCGCTCTGCCGGGAATCCCCCCGCCCCCGCCACGGTGTGCTTCCCTCTCCCGTGCCCTCGGAGGCAGTCCTGCCCGTCTCCCAGGTGCAAGACGGGGAAACGCGTTTGTTGACTTCCCCTGGTTCTCACACTTGGTGACTTCTCAATTACGATTTTCGTTTAGTTGTAAAAGCAGAAGAGTTTTAGTTTTAATTTGATTTGTAATTAATTTATGTCTGTCGTTAAGGGGGCAGACGAGCCGCCAGCCAGTGTCGCTTTACTCTGAATGCCTGTCTCTGCATGGAGCTGTGGGGAGGTGACCCAGAGAGTTTGCCAGTGCCACTTCCTGGCCACACGTGTCCTGTTCCCTCCCCCCACCTCCCCCCACACCCACTACCCTGGTCAGAAAATTCCCAGCAGCCTTGCTCTGTGCCCAGTCCCAGGGCACCCACAAGCAGAAGCCAGGGTCAGACCAGCCTCCCTGCCAGCCCTGGACCCAGCTAGCTGCCCTCCATCCCCTGGGCCTGGTTGGAGAGTGGCCTTTGGGGAGGGGGAGGGGCTCTGCCTCTCAGCCCCCATGAATGAGACCCTCGTGGTGGACACAGGGCTCCCGCTCCCACTCTGGGAGCCGTCAGCTGGGCAGCCCTCTGCTGAGTGTCCGATTGATCTGGGCAGCAACCTGGGCTCTGTGGGGAACGCTGTGCTGCTATTTCTGGATCTGTGTGGACAAGACTGCTGGCTCAGGCTGCCTTGCGAAGCCTGTGGGGCCGTCCCTGGCTTCAGCCCAGAGGGGCTTGGATGAGGGGGCTTGGCCGGGCTATGCCTCAGGCCGGTGCCCCGAGTCACCGAGTGACCTGCTCATCATCCGCTAAGTCCCGTCTGTTGCAAGTCCTCTAGCTGTGTGCCCTGCCCCCAGCCCACTCCTGCCACAACCGTGCGTGCGGGCCACCCAGCTGCTGGTGCCCACGTGGAAACCTCCAGGACGACTGGTGGCGTGGCAGATTCCCGGCCCACAGGCAGGTGCATGGCCGCAGGAGTTTGGGAAACTGCCTGTTGTTCCAGCCACGGTTCCCCAGACGGCGCCGTCAGCTCCAAGATCGGGGAGCTCCGGACAGGCCCCAGAAACTGACACAGCCTGAGGTCCATCAACTGTGCAGATGTCGCTGCCAAACCCGAGAGGTAGGACGTGGAGACCTGTTCTCAGCACGGCTCCCCGCTGGGGCTTGAGGCTTCTTCCTGCCTCACCTTTCTGGTCTGTGAAATGGGGATACGGAGCCTGTGCTCTGCTTGTTTTCAAAGGTGGGGACACCAGTGTGACACAGCAGTAGACACAGCGGAGGGAGCTGGACTGGAGCAACAGACAGCCCTGGCTTCTCCCCAGCACGCAGGGTGCACCTGCGCTGTGCTGGTAGACACAGCCAGGAGTTGGCCTGGGGAAAACAGGCCCAGAGCGTGGCGCCTGCCTGCTCCCAGCGCAGCCGGGCACAGGGGACTTGGGGAAGAAGGACTGGCTCGGGAGCCGGGTCCTGCCCAGCCCTGCTGACTAAAGCGAGGGTGCAGTGGGCACGCTCTCCCTGCATAGGGAATGGAGCCATAAAGCCATGGCATTCTGTATTATCTGTAAGACTGCTTTAGGGGTGACCACTGAAGGGGCGCAGACAGGCTGTGAACCCGGCTTGCAGGCCCAGGAGGCACTGGGCAGGTGGCGTCTGGCAAAGAGAGGCTTGCTCTAGGACACTGCCTACTTCCACCATCCGAAAGATCAGGGGGTGATCCGCCCACTTCCCACCTCCTGGCTCTGCCCCAGCCGCTCTCAGACTTTGTCCCAAGGCTCCCATTGGCTGAGAGGTGGGCGCCTGAGCCCTCGACAGCCAATGCCCGTGGCCCCGGGAGAGCCAGGGCCCTGACTGGCCACACCTGAGTTCCACGTCCCTGTCCAGGCTGTAAGGGAGTTGAGACCCCGAGGACCCCTGCCGGGGCAGCTGCGGGGACTGGAACCAGACCACCCCCGTGCTGCGGGTGCAGGGGGCGGGCAGGACCCAGGCCTTGCTGCAGGGAGCTCGGGATGCACCTGCCCCGCTGGGACGCCCCCTCTCCTTCCGTGGTTCCCAGGGAGCGGGAGAGGGAGTGGCCACCTTGGGAGCCGCGGGCCGCCACTCAAGGCGCCTGGAGCTTGAAGTCAGACGCAGAGCAGCTGGGGTCCCCGAAGGGAGCCAGGGAGGAGGGCCGGTCGCGGGGTCGAGGGAGCGGAGAACGGCTGCGCAATCTTGGGCGCGGAGCGGTCTCCTTGGAAGCCTTCCAGTCTGTAACACCGGGTCGTGATGTCCCCACCCGTACACACACACGAGCCGTTTCGCTCCCCTCGGGGCTGCAAGAAGCCTCAAGCCGTGCACCGCACGGAGCCTGTCCCGGGAGCGCACCGAGCCCACGGGTGGCTGGACTTCGCGGGGCCGCCCGTGGGCCGGAGTCCAGCGCCCCCTGGTGGCGCCCGGGCCGGCCGGCTGTTGCGCTCCGCGGCGGCCCGACGGCTGACTCGGGGGTGGCGCCTTCCCGGGGATCCGTCGTGGGCCGAGCCGCGGTGCGATGAATTCCCAGCTGCTGGGAATCCTTGTCGCCCGCTCGCGGTGACTCACCCGGCAGCCGGGGGCCTCGGGTTCCATAGCGAATTCTGGGGAGAGCGCTTGTGGGGGTGGCATTCCCCTCCCCCGCGCTCCGCGGCGCCTGAGACCCCACAGAACCCCGGCCGTCCCCACGTGGCCCGCAGCGCGCGCGCCCCCTCCCCACCCAGCGGACACTCGGAGCCCTCCAAGGGGGTGAGGAGCGTCCCCGCTAGGACCCCGGTGGCGCACAGGGGGCTCGGATCTGCTGGGCCCCATCCGTGCAGACCGGGAGCGAGCACAGCCCAAGGCGGCTCGCGCAGGGGACAGGGATACGGGAGCGCGCGAGCGGTGCTGGCGCTGGACCCCACTCCTCAGCGCACCCTGAGTCTATGGGGGCGGCCTCTGGCCCGCCACCGGGAGCTACCCTTTCCCCAAGTGGCCGCCTCCTCCCGGGCAGGGGGTTCTCTCTGCGGCGGGTCCCCGCTTCGAGCTCCAGGGGATGGAGGAGGCCGGTGTGCGAGGCAAAACCTCTCGACGACCCAGAGGGAGATGGGGAAGGGGCGCGGGAAACAGACAATGCCGGGCAAGGCCCTGTGTCTGCACGCGAGGAGCGGCTGCGCCGGCTCCGAGCTCCTGGTTCCTTCCGCGCCCCGCGCAGCTCGCGGAGCCGCGGTTAGGGGCAGGGCCGCCTCGTTCGAGGCGCGCCCGGCGCGCTACGCAGGGAACCCAGGCGAATTCTTGGAAAAGAGGGAAGGTGGGAGTGCGCCGTCCCCGCGCTGCAGTCCCACCATCAGGCGGGGCGCGGGGCGCGATTCAGACCGGCGGGTGCTGGGCCGTTCTCGGGGACCCGGTACTCGGCACGGCTGCGCCTCTGGCCGGCTGCCCGCTCTTGCGCGGGGTGGCTGGGCCTGGCGCGGCGTTGGCGGGGGGTGGGCCGCGCTCCCCGCGTGCACCCCGCTCTCTGCCGGATCTCCCCTCTCCCTCCATCATCTGCTTGCGGGGGCTGAATCCCATGTCGCTCTCCCAGCCCTGGGTCCCTCAAACTCTCCGCCCGCCATGGCCGCGTGCGCTCTCGGGGAGCCGGGCTGGAAAGACCTAACCAGTCTCATTTATCCTCCCATCCCCCGCCGAAACCGGCTGGCGGCTCCTCCCCAACCCCACTCCGGCGGCGCCCAGGGCTCGGCCCTCCCCCACCCGCTCCCAGGCGGCTCTGGCCGCCTCTCCCGGGCTCCCTCCGCGTGCGCCCTGCGCCGCGCTCGGGCTGCAGTGGGAGCTGCCGCGGCCGCCTCTCCAGCTGGCGGGGGACCAGGCGGGCGGTGGCGCGCCCTGGAGGCTGCAGGAGGGAGGGAGGGAGGATGGAGGGAGGGAGGGAGGCCCGGCCTCGGCGTCTCCCGGCCCCCACCCCCCGCGGCCCTCCCGCCGGAGCGGGGCTGTGAAGCGCACACACAGGCACACACACGCACACGCACACACAGATACATACTCCGGCTCCCTCCGGCGCGCACGCACACTGCGCCCCGGGCAGACCAGCGCAGCAGCCGCCTGCTTGGACACCCGGACGCCGAAGGGCCCTGACCCACTCGCGGCTCCTGCGCCCGCGCCCACCCTGCAGCTCCGCCAGGACCGCGGGACCACTCCGGCCGCCGCCGCGACTGCCACCCCCGGAGACGCCGGCTGGTCGACCGCCGCCGCCGCGCGCGGTTCCGCCGCCGCACCCGAAGCCGCTCCGCCGCGGGCTTTGCCGTCTTGGGGCCGCGCCCCGCTCCCGCGCCTCGGAGACTGAGCGGAGCAAACTTCGCCAACCAGCCAGCGCTCGGCGGCGACCCTCCTGCGTTCCCGCGCGCCTAGGTGGGCTCGGGGCGCTCGGACCTAGGGGCGTGCGGTTGCCCTGCTCGCTGCACCTGCTTGGGCACCCCCCCACCCGCTTTCCGGAGACCCGCGAGCCGCGGACACTTAGCAAACTTTTCTAACCCCCAACAGAGGGGGAGCGAGAAGGGGTGAAAGCGAAGGAGGTCCCAGGGGGCGTGCGCGCACCTGCGGGCTCTTAGCTGGGTGCCAGCGCGCGGGAGCCGGCCCGGCTCTCCCGCCGCACCCCATCCCCCCGACTCCCGCCTCTCTCGCCAGCTCTCGCTCCCGCCCCTGCCTTTCCGGTGGGTGCAGGGGGGCGGGGTGCGGAGGGCAGCGTAGCCCGCGCGGTGCTCAGTGGGGCCACTTTGCATGGCCCTGCGCAGTGGGACCGGCTACCTCGGCCGGCTCTGGCGCAGGGTGTCCAGATTCCGGAACGCCTGGCCCCGGCGCTCCAACAACGTCCTGTGCCAGTCGGTGGTTGCCACAGAGCCCCTGCCCCGCCATCACTGGCAGCGGGGCCCCCGCCAGCCTCCCCGCCCCCCGCCTCAGGGCTGCTGCTGCTACTGCTGTTGCGGTCGCCGCTTGCAACTTGGCGGCGGCGGCGGCGGCGGCGGAGGGCGGCGGGCGCTGCAGTGGGGCGAGGGCGGCGGTGAGCCCGCGGGACATGCCCCCCGCGCCGGCTCCCTGCTCGCAGCCATGAAGCGGCAGAACGTGCGGACGCTGTCGCTGATCGCGTGCACCTTCACCTACCTGCTGGTGGGCGCCGCGGTCTTCGACGCCCTGGAGTCCGACCACGAGATGCGCGAGGAGGAGAAACTCAAGGCGGAGGAGATCCGGATCAAGGGGAAGTACAACATCAGTAACGAAGATTACCGGCAGCTGGAGCTGGTGATCCTGCAGTCGGAGCCGCACCGCGCCGGCGTCCAGTGGAAATTCGCCGGTTCCTTTTACTTTGCCATCACCGTCATCACTACCATAGGTAAGGTAACCGCGAGGCGCAGGGCTGGGTGCTGGGGGCCGAGGGCCCTCCCCCAGCGCCCCCGACTCCCTAGGGGGAGCCCCCCCCCCCCGCGCCCCGCTCGCCCTGCGCCGCCACTTCTCGCCCCTGGGGACCCGGCCCGGTGTGCGCTCCGCGGCTCTGGTGTCTGGGCCGGGCGCGCGAGCCCGGAGCGAGCGTGCTGGAGCGGGGAGGGCGGAGGCGCCACTTTTGCGAAAAGAGCGGAGCGCTAAGAATAATCCCGGAGCCGACACCCACCCACCCGCCGCCCCGGCGCGGGCTGCGCGTCGCCGCGCGGGCTTCCAAGCCTCGCACTTCCCACCTCCCTGGGAGTTGGGGAGGGCTGGCCTGGCACCGGTTCGCCGAGACGGATTCAGGTGGACGAGGGACTGCGCCTGGGGTGGCCGGGCTCTGCCTCTTTGCCCCCCCCCCCCCCTTCTCTGGGCCCAGGTTTTAGGTCTGCTCCCCTGCCCCCACCCTGGCCCCTAAGCGCCAGTTGTGGAGCTGAGGCAGGTGGGAAGCCCCTGTCCAGGAGGGAGTTTGCGCACCAGTGCTTGGGGTGGGGACGGCAGCAGAGGTGGGTGGGTTGCTGCTCCAGGATCCAGGGCAGGGGCCGGCCGGGTGGGTGGTAGCTGCCCACCCTGGAGGCCACGACAGCGAGAAAGGCAAGGCTGGACCTTGTCCAGAGACCGGTCAAGTTTAATGGCTTCTCGAGGGAGGGTGCAGTTGGGACGCTGTGGATTGCCTGTGGGTCCCCGGCTCCAGAGAGCTGGCTGAAAGGAAGGCTGTGGTGGCCCCTGGGGAGACCTCACTGCCATCCCATCTGAGACCCGTGGGAACTGAGCAAGTGCCCACATCCTGGTGCCCGGCTGGCAGGAGACAGGGCGGCGTCCCTGGCTCACCGCCTCCCCAGCATGGCAGCTGCCACCCTCGGGCCATCCCCTCCAACCTCAGAGCCCCCTCAGGGCCCCTTTGCCCCTGTGCCTTCGCAGCCCCCCTTGGACTCACCCCTCTTGTCTCCCTCTTGGTGTTTTTGCTTTGTGTGGAAGCTGTGTGACTAAAAAAAAAGAAAAAAAAAAACAGCATTTTTCAGTGCCATATGCAACAGGAAGCAGTAGCATAGGACGGCCTGTCTCCTTGGTTGAAGACTTTTTTTTTGAGAGAGTCATCGTGTTTTCTATGTTAATTCATTGGTGCAGGTCTTTTATGTTCAGGGAAGAAAATTGTCCTCCTGTTGTCTACACAACCGACTCCGCTCCCTCATGGCCCCATGCCCTCTGCCTAGCACCCGAAACGCAGAACTGTCCTTCCTGCCCACACAGTGTTCCAGGCTCTGAGACGTCCTGTTGGGCTCTGCCATTGCTTCGTGCATGGCATTGGTTCTGGGGACAGGTGCCTGTGCACCCCAGAACCAGAGAGCAAGAACTATGCCTGTGCACTTGCACTCCCGCCTGCCAGGGCAGGGGACAGGGCCCCCAACCCTTCAGGGTTGGTGCCTTCTCTGCTCCTTGCTAAGGGCAGGTGAACTTGGCTGCTCTGCTGGCTCTCAGGGTAAAATGGGCACACAAAGCGTTTCGCCCGTTCCAACAAGTAAACTGCACCACTGAGGAAGGGGCCGAGCTGCAGGCACATCCGGAAGCGTTCCAAAACAAAAAGTTGGTTCTGACGTTCTCGTCAAGGTGCGTGTCCATGCTGGGTTCCCAGTGAGTCGTCTGGATGTGTGCTTCCAACGGCCAAAACCCCGAGAAGATGGCTGGGAGGGGAGCTGGACACAGAGGGCAGGGCAGGACCCCAGGGTCTCAGGGTGCCTTTCCCACTGCCTTCACTGGGTTTTCGACTGCTTTTCTGCAAAGGAAGGTTGGAATAATGGCACACACAGGCCCTTGCACAAGTGTGCACGCACACGAAGACTCTGCTAACACAGCTGCCCAGTAGTGGAAAGTTACCGCCCTTGGCGCGCGCGGACCCGCCGTGGAATCCTGCGAGGCCGTGAGCAGGTCATTCCTGACTGCTGACTTCAGCTTCTCCACCTGTAGAAGGGACGGGGCACAGTTAGCTGGCCGGGTGGGACCCCGGGCGCCGGCGACCTGGGCCAGAGGCTCAGTGCGCCTCAGGCTCTCTGCCCGGAGAGGCAGTTCAGCAGTTTACAGGAAACAAAGCACCTTTCTGGTTAATTCCGTTTGTTTTCTTCTTTTTTAATATAAATGCAAATTAAGGTGCTCCCAGGTCTAGCCTGAGAAGCGGCCGGAAGCCACGCCCTCCCTGGAGCTGTCTCCTGTTGGACAGGCGTGTTAACCAGTGAGGTTAATGCACTGCACCTGCATCCTGACTTTTCCTGTAAGCCCTGCTCCAGCGGGCGCGCTCCACCTTGGAGGTTGCCGTGGGAGCCTGGGTGCTGGGTGTGCGCTAATGAACGGGGCTTCCTCGGGCCGGCCGGCGCGCCCTCTGTGCAAAGGAGTCAGTCAGCTGTGCGCCTGTGGAAGGCTTGGGAGGGATGCTCTCTGGGGAGCCCTGGGCAGCGGCCGTCCCTATATCCGGGAGAGAGCACGCTTCCAGCCGGGCTCACAGGGGCAGGTGTAGTTAGACAATTTGTTCTGGTTCCCATTCCTCCCCCAGTTGCTTGCTTGGATGTCTGCACCACTTGTAGCTTTTCCAAGGGGTTGTGTTGTTTAATTCTAAATGTCTGAGGCTCTGCACCCTGTGTGGCTGTCGGGTCAGCAGGACGGCCTACCACCCACATTGGCAGCCTGAAGGGCAGGCTCCAGGCCGGGCTGGATGAGGCCTAGGTGCCTCCTCTGGGCGTGTCTGCTCTGGGCCAGGGCCTGGGTGCCAGGGATCTCTGGTGCAAACTTGTAGCCTCCCGGTAGTGGGCGCTTCAGGCTGAAATCCTGTCCCACCATGGGCTGCTGGCCGTGATGCAGCGGGACTGTCTGCGACACTTCTCTTTCCCATCTAACATCTGTGATCTAAGTTGTTGCCGCCCTCAGGACTGGGAAAACAGAAGGCGCCGGATCTCAACTGCAGAGTGCGGGAGATGCTGGCGAACCGCTTTGCAGGGAGGCAGGGAGCCGGGGACCGGAGGGTCTCCTTTGCAGCTGCAGGGGCGGGGGGAGGTGTAGATAGCCGCGAGGGACAGTACTCCCGGGGCGTGGGGCTCATCTGGAGCTGGGGCAGTAGCTGACGGGACTGAGGTGGCTGACTTAGGACGAGGGTCTGCTGGCTGGGGCGGGGGCACACCTAGAGCAGGAGCTCTGAGATCCCCTTGCGCCTGCTGGAGCCCAGAGGCCTTCTTGTTCCTTCCGAGTCTCGTTCCTCAACGCAGCCTTCCAGGGGGTTCATGAAATGGGCAGCATCTTCCTTTTATTATAATTTTTTTTTTCTGGGCACGCTTGGGTGTGGGGCTCCCACACCTGTCGAGAGCCTGGCCCTGCCTTGCCTATGCAACCTGCTGCCAAGGTTCTGGGGACAGTCTAGATGACAAGATAAGGCCTGGCCTTGAGGCAGAGCGAGCTGGAAACCCAAACAGTTGGCTGCAGCCCTGGGGGAGTGCGGGGACGGCTAAACCTGTGCCACCTGCCTTAGCACACAGGCGACCTGCACCTCGCTGGTCTTGCGAGTGCTTCTCGTGGGTCCTCTTTCTCCAAGGTGTTCCCCCAGCCTTCCTCTACACTGCCCCCGCCCCCAGCAGTGCCCCCGCCCCCCAGCAGTGCCCCCACCCCTGCCTCGCGAGATCCCAGCCGGGCTGATCCCATTTCATTCTGCCCCAGACCAGAATGGCGTCTTTTCTCCCTGTAGCTGCAGGGTCTGGCACAGATTAGGCATTGGTTGCAGAATCGAAGCAGCGCCAATGGCACTGCACACTGGTGCCAGGGAGACCACACCCACCTGTGCTGTCCTCGCCCCTGGGGCGAATGCTGGGGTGGAGTGCTACCCCACTTCACAGTTGGGCACTGAGGCCGGGAAGGCAGCGTGCCCCAGCGTGGAGGGTCTTGCTCTCCATGACGCAATGAGGAGCTCCTCCCCACGGGCTCCAGCTGTGGAGCTGGCTCGGGGCAGGGCCTGCGGTGTGTTCTACACACCTTTCGGCTTCTGCCTTGAACTCCACTCAGTCAGACCGCGGCGAAGGACCGCCTAGCCAGCGTCCCGGGCAGACCAGGGGAGAGGGGGCTTGTTGTCCACTCTGCCCCTGGCCATGCAGAGCAGGCATGTGGACAGCTCCTCCTCCTCCCCTGGTTCCTCTTGGACCTGGACTTGCCTCTGGGCTTCCTGGACCTGTGGCCTGCTTACAGCAGCCGGGGGGAGGTGGAGGAGTGGGGCTCCCTCTGATTCTGGGTGATGTAACGGAGGCGTGGCTCCCTGGTGAGATGGAGATACCCAGCCTGGCGCTCTGAGGCAGGGGTGGGAGTGGGTGGGCTCCAGACGCCCATCGGCCACTGCAGCTCATCCTGGGCTGTCTTCCCCAGCTAAGTTCAGCGAGGTAAGGGCAGAAGCAGAAGGCAAGCCAGACCCCGGCACTCAGCTCTTCATCCACGCACCTGCTTGTCCGGGCCTCCATCCGCACAGCCCCCAGGTACTCACTTGGCCCTCCACACACCTGTTCACACGTGCTCCTGTGCACCCGGTCTCTACACATGTTCCTTCATTCTCCCATCATCCATTTCTCATCTGGTCTCACACGCACCTGTTTAGGCCTGGCACCTCCACACACCTGTTCGTACCTGCTCCCATGAACCACTGTATACCCAATCTGCACACTCCGTTCATACCACCATCTGCCACGTACTGTTCTGTCGGCCACGCACCTCACCTGGTCACTCGCTCACATCCACCACTGTACCCGAGTCCTCCACACACCTCTTCACTTATTCCCCTCCCCCAGTCTGACCTTGACCTTCCGTGCACCTGTTGATATATTCTCCATCTACTGCTGTCTCTCAGTCCTCCAAACAACTGCCCGTTCGTTCCTTCACCATAGCTACAGTCACTTGGCCTTCCACACACCTGCTCTTACATGGACCTACCCACTGTTGTGTCTCCTGGTCCTCCAGGCCCTGTCACTCATCTCCCCGTCACAGCTGTGTCACACGGTCTGCCCATGTACTTGTTCACTTGTTCCCCATCCCATGCAGAATTGTATCACATGACTCTTCAACACACCTGTTCATACATGTCCCTGTCTGGCCTTGTGCAACCAGTTCTTCATACATAATCCCATCGACTCTTGTATCAACTGGTCACCCACACACTTGTGCATACATTCCCCCATCCATCACTGTCAGTCCTCCGTGTAGCTGTTCATATGTACCCACCCATGCTCCTGTCCATATGTGCCCACCCATGCTCTTGTCCATACGTGCCACCCACGCTCTTGTCCATATGTGCTCATCCACACTCCTGTCCATACGTGCCCACCCACGCTCCTGTCTATACGTGCCCATCCATGCCCCTGTCCATACGTGCCCACCCAGGCTCCTGTCCATACGTGCCCATCCATGCCCCTGTCCATACGTGCCCATCCACACCCCTGTCCATATGTGCCCACCCACGCCACTGTCCATATGTGCCCATCCATGCCCCTGTCCATATGTGCCCATCCATGCTCCTGTCCATGTGTGCCCATCCATGCTCCTGTCCATACGTGCCCACCCACACTCCTGTCCATGTGTGCCCATCCATGCCCCTGTCCATATGTGCCCATCCACGCTTCTGTCTATACGTGCCCATCCATGCCCCTGTCCATACGTGCCCACCCACGCTTCTGTCCATGTGTGCCCATCCATGCCCCTGTCCATATGTGCCCATCCACGCTTCTGTCCATACGTGCCCACCCAGGCTCCTGTCCATACGTGCCCATCCATGCCCCTGTCCATACGTGCCCATCCATGCTCCTGTCCATATGTGCCCCATCCACGCTTCTGTCTATACGTGCCCATCCATGCTCCTGTCCATACGTACCCATCCACGCTCCTGTCTATATGTACCCATCCACGCTCCTGTCTATAGTACCCATCCATGTTCCTGTCCATACGTGCCCACCCATGCTCCTGTCCATACGTGCCCACCCACGCTCTTGTCCATATGTGCCCACCCATGCTCCTGTCCATACGTGCCCACCCACACTCCTGTCCATATGTGCCCATCCATGCTCCTGTCCATACGTGCCCACCCACGCTCTTGTCCATACGTGCCCACCCACACTCCTGTCCATATGTGCCCATCCATGTTCTTGTCCATACGTGCCCACCTATGCTCCTGTCCATACGTGCCTACCCACGCTCTTGTCCATACGTGCCCACCCATGCTCCTGTCCATACGTGCCCACCCACGCTCTTGTCTATACGTGCCCATCCACGCTTCTGTCCATACGTGCTCATCCATGCCCCTGTCCATACGTGCCCACCCATGCCACTGTCCATACATGCCCACCCATGCCACTGTCCATACGTGCCCATCCACACCCCTGTCCATACGTGCCCACCCACGCTTCTGTCCATATGTGCCCATCCACACCCCTGTCCATACGTGCCCACCCACGCTTCTGTCTATATGTGCCCATCCATGCCCCTGTCCATATGTGCCCACCCACGCTTCTGTCCATATGTGCCCATCCACGCTCCTGTCTATATGTGCCCATCCACGCCACTGTCCATACGTGCCCATCCATGCTCCTGTCTATATGTGCCCATCCATGCCCCTGTCCATATGTGCCCATCCACGCTCCTGTCCATACATGCCCACCCACGCTCCTGTCCATACATGCCCACCCACGCTCCTGTCCATACGTGCCCATCCACACTCCTGTCTATACGTGCCCATCCATGTTCCTGTCCATACGTGCCCATCCATGCCCCTGTCTATATGTGCCCATCCATGCTCCTGTCCATACGTGCCCCATCCACGCTCCTGTCCATACATGCCCTTCCACACTCCTGTCCATATGTTGGCTACTGGCTACTCCACACATCTAGTCCTACATTTCCCCTCCCTCATGCCTGATACACCTGTTCATTCATTTCCCCATCTTCTGCTGTATCTGGTGGCCCTATACACGTGTGTTCACACATGCCCCCCATTCACAAGCCTGTTCCTACTGCCCATCTTTCTCTGTAGTGGGTGGCACATGACGCACTTGTACATACATCCCCCCATTGCCCACTGTGTCACTCAGGGCTCCACACACCATTCTATTCATTCTTTTCACCTACAAATATGTTACTTGTTTTCCAATCACTTGTTCAACTGTGCAGGTGCCTGCTGTAGTGCGGTTGTATGATGGGGTCCCCTCCCACTTTTCATAGTTCCCACATCAACAGCTCCATCTCTGCCATTGTGTCACTCTGTCTTCAGTCCGCCAGCTTGTTCGTTTCCTCATCGATCACTGTCCATACGCTCCATGCGTACAGAAATGTACACTCGGTTCTCCACACACCTGATCGTTCAATTACACTTCCTCAGCTGGACCCTCGGGTCTCCCGAGGCCCACAGACACACGCCTGTGCTTCACCCTGCACACTCAGCCCTCCTTCCACGACGTACCTGTCCTCCCCCCACACCCTGACATCCATCCTCCCATTGCCATCATGCCACCCTGTCCATGCACCTGCTCCTTGGTTTCCTCACGCAGCACTGTCACTCCGTCCTCACACACCTGTCATGCATCCTCCCGTGAAAACCTCATTCCTCCAGCCTCCACGCCTTTCCACTTTCACGACCATATTGCTGGATCCTCACACGTGTTCAGACATACCGCTTTCCGACATGCTGCCCTAAGTCCTCCACGTGTTCCTGTATGCAGCTACCCGCCATTGGATCACTTGTCTTCCATGTAGATATTCACCTGTTTCCCCCCCGCCCCACTGCTATGCCATTCAGTCCCCGACATGCTGTTCACACATACCCCGTTTACCATTGTAACTCAGTCTACCACACACCCATTCATTCATTCCCCGATCCATCATTTTACCCCTCCCCATGCACCTGTTCATACCTGTGCCTGCCTGACCTCACACACTTTGGGCTGCACAACCCGCTCATACTCCCCACCTGCCACCGACCAGAGTCTCATTCCTCCGCACTGCTGGGCATTCATGTCCCCTTGCACAGCACCACTTGGTCCCATCCAACCCTGCACCCTCCATCTCCAAGCGTCTGTTCACACATGCACCTCTCTGCCAGCATCGTGCTGTCCGCCACGCTCCTGGCCGCCTCTGCCCCATCCATGGGACACTTGATTCTACAGGCATCTGTTTGTCCATGCAACTTTCTGCCACCATGGTCCTTGGTCCTCTGTGCACTTGTCACTCACTCCCCCACCCTGCACTGTGTTACCGGGTCACCCGCGCATCTCCCATCATTGCCTCCTCCGCAGTTCCTTCACTCACTCCTCCTTCAGACATCCCCTCTTCCAAAATTATTCACTTGGTCTCCACATACCTGTTCGTGAATCTCTCTGGCCACCATTTTTTATTTATTTATTTATTTTATCCCTTGGTCCAGTCCATACCTGCTCGCAAGCCCCCCACCGATCACTGCATCACTTTGTCCTCCACACACCTGCTCATCCAGTGCCCATCCTCGACACATCTGTACTTAAGGCCCCACATCTGTTCATGGGTATCCCATCACTCAGTACTCAGTACTTAGTACTCTCTGCCAACCACTACTGAGTCACTCAGTTTTCCATACAGCTGTTCATTCACTCCCCTGTCCACGGTCGTAGAGCCTGCTCCTCGTTCCTGCCTGCCTTCCCCACCACCATGTCTGTCAGCCCTCCGTGCACCTGTCAGTCGTCCCCCCCTACACAGGTGTATCATTCAGTTCTCCGCACCCCTGTCATTCATTCGGCCATTCCTCGTTGTGTCACTTGGTCCCCCCCACCTGTTCATACATTTCTCCACCAAATAGTGATTCGCCCCGTCCTTCACGCGCCTGGCCTTCATCCTCTCGTTTGCCACTGTGTCGCTTGGTCCCCCCCCCCCCGTTTGTAATACCCCATCCGCTTTGTAATAGCCTTACCGCTCGTCTCTCAACAGGCTTGTGCATTTGTTCGCCCATCCGTCACTATCACTCAGCTCTCCCACATC
Source organism: Oryctolagus cuniculus (assembly GCF_964237555.1). Classification (NCBI taxonomy): domain Eukaryota; kingdom Metazoa; phylum Chordata; class Mammalia; order Lagomorpha; family Leporidae; genus Oryctolagus; species Oryctolagus cuniculus. Next base: position 164,974,792 of record NC_091437.1, on the reverse strand, counting down.
CGCTCATTCATCCTTCAACGCACATTTGTTTCACACACTCCTCGTGCCTTTCCCCACTCGCAGCTGTTCTCACCCAGTTCTGCATGCACCTCATCATACATGCCCCTTCCAGTACTGTGCGTGCGATCCTCTACACACTCATTCATACGTGCACCTGCAGTCATTCTCCCATCAGCTGTGTATCCTCCGATCTTTCACACACATGTTGACAGCTCTCCGTCTGCTGTTGCTTCCCTTAGTCCTCCGTGAACCTGTCACTCATTCTTCCATCTGCCATCATGCCACTCAGTCCTGACATGCGGCTGCCGTTCATTCCCCCACTGCAGTTGTGTCGCTGGGTTCCCCATGCACCTGCACACACCTGCCTGTACCCACACCCCTGCTCATACCTCAGCTGCCACGGCATCCCTGCCGGGTGCACTACTCAGTGCACCTGCTGTCACCTCCCCGCCCACCACTGTGGTGGGCTACTTGGTCGCTCCGTGCACCTCTCCCGCGGTGCTTCATCCGTAAGTGCATGTCACAATTTTTCCAGGCACCTCTTCACCCACGGCCTCTGCATACATTGCGTCATTGAGTCCAACAAGTACCTGTCGCTCGTTTCCCTTCCTGCCATTACTGGGTCCTAGCCCACCCGTTCATACGTTCCCTCAACGTCAGCTGTATCACTTGACATCCATCACTTGTTCCTATTTCCTCTGCATGATAGTTTCTCACTGGGTGCTCCTTATACTTGTCATTCATTCTCCACTAGCAGTTGTGTCACTTGGTCCTCACACACCTGCCGTACCTTCCCAGCTGCCTCTCTACACCTGCTCATCTCCCCCCATCCACAGTTGTATCCTTTGGCCCTCCACACACTTAGCGTCACTGCCCCAGCTGTCACTGTTCGCTTGGTCCTCTGTGCACCTGTCACCCATCTCCCCTTCTGCCCTTGTACTGGTTCTCCCACATAGCTTTCATAAGTGCTCTGTCAGACGTGACACACATAGCTCTCCTCGTAGCTGTTCAGAAGTGCCTCTATCTACCCCTCCATCCGTGGGTCCTCCGTGCACCTGCCATTCACTTGCCTGTCTGCCTATCGCTCAGGCCTCCACATGCTTGTCTTTCATTCTGTCTCTGTCACAGCTGCTCCTTCTTGACTGCAGTCTGCAACAGTGTGACGAGGCCCCCCACCCACCCGCCATTCTGTCCCCGGGCCTTCACTGGCTCATATCTCCTTCCATACGTTTTCCTCTGTGGACTTGCCATTTCTTTCCTCTCACTTCATTGCATCACTCAGCCCTCCACATGCCTGTTGTCCATGCTTCCCATCTCCCAGGGCTCACAGAATCCTTTATGCACCTGCTGAGTCACCCACCCACCAACCTCTGCATCCGATGTATTCACCCCCTCACTCATTCATTCACGCCCTCTTCTGCATACTATTGGCTCTCCATTAACCTGCTCATCCACTGCGCTATTCACTCGCTGACCTTTTACCCCTCTCCTTGCATTTGGTGGAGTTGTGTCCCTGTGCTGGCTTGGGGCACGTGGTGGTGAGCAGGTGCAGTGCCCAGGTGCGCCCAGCAAGGATCGGTGCCTCCATGGCGTCAGTGGGCACATCTCTAAGATGTTGCAGCCCAATCTCCCTCCTGCCAGCTTTTCAGCCAGCGCTCTGGCCAGATGAGGGAGCTCCTCGGTCTTCCTGTGGGATGCCTGGGTCGCAAGGCTGCCTGCCTCCTGGGCAGGGATTCTGAGGCTCCTTGAGGCTTGCTTGGGAACCCGGGCAGAGGAGCAGGGAACAGGCAGAATGCGGGGTCCTGCAGGCTTGCGTCTGGCTCCTAGCCCATCCCAGCATCCCAGAGGCCAAACCCAGGCACTTCGCGAAGCCTTGGCTTTCTTGTCTGTGAATGGGGCGTTGGAGCTCAGCATCTATGCAGCCCCAAGGGTGGGAAGGGGTGTGTGTGGCAAACTCCCTCCCCTACTTGGCTCAGAGGAGGCAGCCAGGGAAGTCGAGTATCAGGCCTGTGCCACAAGCCCCGTGGGTCGCAGCTGCTTTTCTCCAAGCCTGCAGACCATGTTGGCAGCTTCCCCCACCCAGCCCTGCCTGCTGCCCCTCCCTTGCCTCTCCTGGTCCCAGGGCCCTAATCCTGTTGAGTGGCTTCCCGAGGCTCAACCTGGTTTAGCACTGCCCCCTGGAGAAGGAACAGCCCCCGCCCTGCCAAGGAGAGAGGCTGGTGTTAGACTGGGAGCTGATAGGGCCATAGGCTGCAATCACAGAGGTAGATTTCTCCACCTGAGTCCCCCTGGGACCCCAGCCTCCACACTGTCACCATGGTGACCCTTATGAAGCCCTTGGCTGCCATCTTCTTCCCGAATCCCCCCCTCCCCCACCGGGAGTTAGGCCTAGGTGACAACGCTCCACCCAGGTCCAGTGCCCACCCTTCCTCCCTGGCTCCAGCTCGGCCTACCTCTTCACCCCTCTTGAACAAAAGACGAGGTTCTCTGCTCCCCAGCACTCTGTGCCTCAGTCTCCCCAGGGGCCTCCTGGGGCTTCCTGGTCTTGGTTCAGCAGGGCCCAGCCAGACCCTCCACAGGTGCACAGGGAGTACTTGCTGCACACTGGCTTCAGCTGAGTGGTCCAGGGCGATGCCTGTGGGCTCGGATGTGCCTCTGAGGCAAGAGCAGGTGCTGGACCCTGGTTCCAGCCTTTTGAACTTGAGCTTTTGGTTTGAAGAGAAGAGGACAGGTTAGGGACCTGCCTCACCCAGTAAGGGGCTTCTATACTCCCAAGGCTTTAGATGTGTGCGTTTGGGGTGCCCCATTCGGGTGAGACTGGGGTGAGCTGGGTAGTGATGGGGAGACCTGGGGTGGACACTTGGTGTCTGCTTTCCAGGCCAAAGCTTCAGGCAGCATCTGGCCTCTGGCAGCCCTGACTGTGAGGCTGAGGTGCAGGCCAGGCGCTGGTGGTAGGTGACTGCCAGTGCAGGGCAGACCCAGGCTGGACTTCTTGCCAGGGCTGCTGGTCTGGGCCCAGGAGAGGGTCTGGTCCAGAGATATTGTTGGTCACAGCAAGGGCCACAGCTGGCCTGGGTGCCAGTTCCTGGAGATACCAGCCTCTCAACCTCTGCCAGCTGCCCTGTGTTGAGGAGCTGGGTAGTTGGGGAAACTGACCCAGTGTCTCTTTGGGACCTTGTCCAGGCGAGAGGGACCCAGACCCTGGCACATGGGAGGCAGTGTATGTGGATTCGTAGCACACCGAGAAGGGGACGTGGTATGTGGCAGCCAAGAGGTCTGTCTGAAGCCAGGAGGACGTCCCCACGCCCACCTGTGATGCTGTGGCCACACACAACAATGGCTTTAGCCCCTGTGTTTACTTTCTTGTCATCGCCGAGAGGTGTCCACTGCTTTTCATCACAATGAGCCATTTGGGGATCATGTCCTGTTGCTGTAGTGGAGGAGCCAGGTAAGAGTGACCCCAGCAAACAGCTCCGTCCTCAGCTAGGAAGCCTGGGGGAGCCTGATGGGCAGCTCCCCAAAGGCATGTCTCCTTTGCCTTTTCAGCCTCAGGCTGGTACCTCATGCTGCCAGGATGGCTGCCCCATTTCCACCATCACTTCCAACATCCTTCCGTGCAAATGCCAGGAGAGCCTACTTCTTTCTAAAGAGCTTTCCTGGACCACTCACAGCGTGCTTGTACCTCATTGGCCAGGGCTGTGTAATTTCCTTTTTTTAATTACTCACCACAGATAATACTTTGTTGAGCATTTTTCTACATTTATTGATTCTGCTAGGTCCTCCCTTGGAGGTTTTCTGCAGGTGGTGCTGTTCCTGGGTCAGAGGGCACGAGTGCCCCGTCAGGTCCCTGTGCTGTACCCGGACTACAGCTTGGATACGTCTACAAGGCTGCTGGTTTTCTCGCTGTAGCCTCAGCAGCCCTCAGAAGTGTGTGAATGTTTCGATCTCACTATGAAATAGCATTTTCTTAGCCATCTTTGTGTGGCTGAGACAAGGCCACACCCAGGCGCTGATGCCCACAGTTATGGAAACCCATGCTCATCCCAGACACAGCTGGTCCAAGGAGACCTCTGGAACTCACAGCCTCCTGAGCACCATGGAACCAAGTGGGGTAAGGGGCCAGTGGACCCCAGTCCAGCTCTAGGGACAGTGCGGGTTTGCCTTGTCCGGCTGGTCCTGCCAGCTGGCTATGATGGCTGGCAGAGTCCGCCCTTGTAACTATAATGTTGCATCCTGCTTTCTTGGGCTTCCGCAGCAGTCAGCGTGCAACGTCTAACAAATGGCCGGCTAATGTGGACGTTTGCAACTGCGGTCACTCGCTGTCTTTTGCAGTCTTTTTCAGCTGGGCAGGTTCTTCTCACTGATGGTCTGCAGGTGAGTGGGTCACTCTGTCCCAAGATGTTTGGTTTCCTCTGAACGGTGGCAGAAGGCACAGCAGGCCTTGTTGTGGGCAGGAAGTTTTCTGCTGCAGCAGCAGCACAGTTTCTCATCGTGCCTGCTGACCTAAAACCGTCCGCACCTCTGCTGAGCCCTTCTCCGCTCTAACTGCCTGATGCCATGGAGAGGGCGCAGCTTCGGATTCTAATCTGGGTTCACATCCTGCCCATTTCACAGCTCTGAAGTGATATGCTGTTTTATTTTTTTAGATTTATTTTTGTATTTATTTGAAAGGCAGAGAGAGAGAGAGAGAGAGAGAAACACACACACACACACACACACACACACACAGATTTTCTGTCTGCTGGGCCCCCCTCCAAATGGCCACAATGGCTGGGGCTGGGCTAGGCTGAAGCCAGGAGCCAGAAACCTCCTTGGGCTCTCCCATGTGGGTGCAGGAGTCCAAGCACTTGGGCCATCTTCTGCTGCTTTTCCCAGGCCATTAGCAGGGAGCTGGATCGGAAGTGCAGCAGCTGGGACTTGAACTGCTGTCCATGTGGGCTGCTGGTGGCTTAAGCTGCTACACCACAGCGCCGGCCCCTGATGTGCTGTCTTCCTGTTTGTCGAGTTGTCTCCCCTCCACCTTTCAGTTAGTGCGCTCAGAACAGCCTCCAGGACTGCTGTGAGGATGAAACGAGCCCAGGGCTACCCCAGAAGTCACACGACAAAGCCTGGCTTTCTGCCACCTCACAGGACATGAGCTTAGTCTGAGTATCTCATCACATGTGACTCAGAAGGTCGGGTCACCCAGGTTCCTCTGTTGTGGCTTTCTAGGTCTGGCCAATGTTGAGTGGAGAGGTCACGTGGCAGGAGAATGGAGCCCGGTGTGGGGCGCGGGGGGACCTGGGCTCCCTCTTATGAGCAGGGGACGGCAGGGAAGCTCCTTGTCCTCAGTGTCCCCGCCCGAATGCTTGGCAATGCCGTGGCAGGTGTTGAGACCCACAGAGTCTACTGTGCCTTGAAGCTGTTTCTGAGGCTGCATTTTTCACACTGATAATATGCAGCGCTTCTGTAATTTACATGCACGAGTGTTGACGTGAAGGCTTTGGTGTTGATTGTTTTACATAAGCGAGTCCTTGTCTTCAGCAGATACTGAAGTGTTTCTCAATGAACCGACTGGGATTTGCCTTAGAATCATCTGCATCCCGAGGGGGCCAGGGTTCAGAGGAAAGGAGGCTGGCTTGATTCTCCTCTGGGGGTGAAGTTTTCTTCCTCTTCTACCTTCGTCTAGATTTGAAAATTCGTGTAGTAAAAATTTGAGAAAAAAAAATCAAAGACAGCATAGAGTAAGAGTGGAGCCCTCCTGGCCTAGCTCCGTCTCATCCCACTCCCAGGAGGTGGCAGCAGGTTTCCGTGGGGAGGAGGCGGCCCTGGGCCCTGCAGGCTCTTGCCTGCACGTGTGCTTGCTTTAGCTCTCACACTGTTGGAGAATATGTAGAATTGGTTGCTGACACTGATCTTTTAGAAGAGCTGCTTTTGGCTGATTGTAATAGAATATCTCATTTATTTTTGCTCCTATATTTATTGCTTATGTTAGATTACTGGTGTTTGTTTTTCCTGGAGTTGTGCACTGGCAGACACTAGAGTTTATCTATTTTTAATAAATGTACAAAAGGCTATGTGTTTTCCTCTGAGTGTGACATTGGCTGCATCCCATAGATGGCCCATTATCATTTGTTTGCAGATAATTTGCAAGACTATTTTTTCTTTAGTCCAAGAGTTATTTAAAATGCATTTTAAAGCCACACACACACACATACACTTCTGTTAGCGTAAGGACTCAGAGCATGAGCTTGGGGGCCAGAATGCCTGGGCATTTTCCTGTCTTGACCATTTACTAACTGCAACCTTGGGTATATAATTCAGTGTCCCTGCACCTTGTCTTTTGTCATTTACTTAATTTTTTAAAAGATTGATTTATTTCTTTGTGTTTAAAAGGCAGAGTGAAAGAGAAGAAGAGGGAGAGAGAGAGAGAAATCTCCTTTCCACTGGCCCATGCCTCAAATGGCTAAAAGCCTGAACCTGGTCCAGGCCAAAGCCAGGAGCCCAGAACACATCTGGGTCTCCCACATGAGTGGCAGGGGCCCCAGCACTTGGGCCATCTTCTACTGCCTTCCCAGGTGCATTGGCAGGAAGCTGAGTTGGAAGTGGAGCAGCCTGTGTCCCTCCCACTCATGTAGGAGACCAAGATGCAGTTTCTGCCTCCTGGCTTCATCCTGGACCAGCCCTGGATCTGAAGTCATTTGGTAAATGACCTAGTGGGTAGAAGATCTCTCTCTCTCTCCCTCTATCTCTCCCTTTTTCTCTGTCGCTCTTCTTTTCAAATAAATAACGCGAATCTTAAAAAAAAAAATCCTTTTCAGGGGTTGAAAAGCAGTGGTAGTTGCTCCATCAGCCTGTACACTTGTTGGGTTCAGCCATGCGGTGATGGGACGGTCAAGGCCGTGTGGACGTGTGAGCTGTGAGTGGAGCATGTGCTCTGTGCCAGCACCCTCAGTCCTCAGCGTCACTGTGCCGGCTCCCCTCGCTCACTCACGTAACGGCTTATGATGGTCAGGTCCACTTGACTTCTGAGGGAGACCCATGAGTGCATCTTTTCTGTGTCTTACCCCTCTGATTTGTCAGTTTCTTCTTCAATTTCTGACCCTTTTAGCTTCGTGCATTTTGAAGCTATGTGGTGAGATGCATAAGGGTTCATGTTTGTTGTTTCTTCTTAGTAAGGGGGTAAGCTTACCTGTAGCAAACAAGCTTCTCTAATAAGTTGGATGCTTCTCCTCTCAAGTTCTTTATCCCCTAATATCATTGCTGTGCCTGCTTTTCTTATTAGTACAGTTTCACATATGTTCATGTTTTTAGCTTGTATTTTCCCTTTTCTTCTAGGAAGGTTTTGGTGTGGTTTATCACAAAGGCACAGAAATAAGGCGCAAAGCTGATTTGAAAATCTCATGGGTGTGTGTGTGTGAGATGCAGGAGCTGTAACCCTCAAACTGGTGTGAGAGAGGCTCAGATTCACATGCAGGTTTTCCGGGGAGAAGGGTGGGAAGCACACGTCATGTGGGCTCTCATCAGAGCAGTTAGCGCTGGTTCTCACACGGTTGTGTTTTTATGCCCTTGCTGAAGCCTCATGGGCATGAGCCACATCAACGAGGACCCTGCTGACACGTGGGTGCTGTGGGTGCCAGAGGCGTGGCACCCCCAGGAGGCCTGTGGGAGTGTTCAGTGAGTAATGGCTTCGCTGTGCAGGACTACCTGGGGCCTGAGTCCTTAATTTTCCCCTTTTCTCTTCCCTCGCGTGTGGGCATTTGTACTTTGTTCATCACATATGTGTCCCAGGAAGGAAGACGTTCAGGGCAGAGGGAAGCAGTGTTCCCTTGACACAATTATATGGGCGTTCCACTTGGAAATTTGGCTGCATCGTCACTGGCCAGGAATGGTCACATGGCCACGTTAAGACCAATCATGGGCGTGGCTCCGTGATCCGTCTGCCTTGAGACTCAGGGCCCGTGGGGACTCGTTAGGGGGGTGGGGATATCTGGCAGCTGTTGTGTGGCCCTGAGCACCCTGCTCACACCCTGTGTAACAGGGCAGCCCTCCGAGCCCCTGGCCGTGGTCAGCCACCACCACCCCGGGCGCAGCTGCCTCTGTTGTCCAGGCTTGAGCCCTCCTGTGTGTGTGCAACCAACCCAAGGCCTCAGGGTGGCTCTGAAATCTCCCGGCTGGCTGGCAACAGCAGCCCTAACCCCTGCTGCTGGAAACAGAGGCCACCAGCCGCTTCCTGCGGCATCTCGGGCAGACCCAGGAGGGCCCTGGAATGCAGAGGAAAAAATGGAGCTGCAGTGGGGGACTGGAGCTGCCATTAGCAGGGGAGCTCCTCCCAGGGGGCAGAGCACAGGGAAGGAGGTGAGCAGGAGGACCCTACAGGGCCAGCCAAGCCCCTCTGTGGCACCCGGACACCTGCTGTTCACCCTGGGGGAGGGGAGGGGGCAAGCTATAGCTGGGGAGGGGCATCTTTTTCCTCTCCTGGGTCCAGGAATCTCCCCTTACGAGTGTGTTAGGTGCTGCTGGTCCCCTTTCTCTGTCCTGGCAGGTGGACATGAGGGATCAGCCCAGAGGGAATGGCCAGTGCCCCTGTCCCTGGTTCTGGCTGCATCATCCTGTCCTCCCTGCCCCAAAGCCCAAGAGCCCAGTGTTTGGAAATATGCTCTCTCTCTCGCTCGCTCTCTCTCTCCCTCTCTCCTCTCTCTTCTCTCTCCTCTCTCTCTCTCTCTCTGTCCTTCTGTCCCTCTCTCCCTCTCTCCCTCCCCCCGCTTCTTTTGGGTTTTGTTTCCCAGCTCAGCACAGATCCACAGGGCGTGTGGAGGAGCCCTCTCTAACTTTTGGCTTGCTCTGAGTATTGGTTTCAGAGCCGGTGCTACAACGCACGGAGACAGTGATCCCCCCCGGCCTTCTCCTGGCTGTGTGTGTTTTGAGAGGGCTTGAGGCTTGTTCTCATGTGCTGGCCGCGGGCCACTGGAGCAGGTTGGGCCCCCCGCAGTGCTCTGCAGCCGGCAGGGGCTCCCGTGGTCTACAGCCTGCCTTGCACACCCGGGTATGTGAACCCCACCTCCTGCCTGCCACCCAGCAGGTGCGGACAGCCACCGGCTGGGGCGGGGCATGCCTAACTACCCGTGTCTGCTCTGTGCAGCCTTCTCTGGCCGGTGCGGGGCCTTCCTGTGTGTCTCTGCTGCCCAGGGCTGCCCCAGCTGCATGCCTGTCACTCTGGGTATGCTGAGCACCTCCCAGGCTGGTCTCCCGCCTCTCAGAGCTCAGCCGGGGCTGTCGTGTTCGCATCTCCCAGAGGCCCCGGCGCCCGCCTGCCGGTGTCTGGCACCAAGCAGGCCCTTGGAGAACGTCTGTTGAATGAACATTGGCGTGTAAATGACACAGCTTTCACGAGAGCTATATTTAACTTTTCTAGAATATTCTCTAGGTCTTTCAGAAAAGCAAATCCTCGAAAAGCAGCAGCCCACGGATGTGCTGCCGAGCTTGCTGGCTTTTCTCCAAACCCCGGAGTGTGTGAGGCCTGGCCCGAGGGGTGCTGGGAGCTCGCACAGGGCCGGGTCACAGGAGCCCTTCGTGCCCTCCCGGGGCGGGCCTCTCTTCGCCGGAGCTGGGAGTGCCAGCCAGCAGTGAGCACTAGCATGCCCGGCACAGACACTGTCTCTCCCGAGTAGGATACCAGGAATGCAGGCATCCTCTCTCAGTGGCCTGTGCCCCACGCTGCAATAAAGAATTGGGTCAGTGCCCAGCTCCCCAGGTAGGGGCGGGCCCAGTAGCCTCTGTGACACTTTTCCCTTAGGGCAAAGGGTACAGGCAGTGGGTGGCCACCTCTGAGCTCTCTGCAGCCTGGGGCTCCGTCCCAGCCCCCTGAGCCTCTGAGTGCCGGCCAGGCTGCATTTGTTGAGCAGTAAGCTAGAAGTGGGAGTCCAGCCTGAGCTTACAGCCAGCCGTGGCTCCCCGTCCCGTGGCTTCGGCCATCCGTGGCTCCCCGTCCCGTGGCTGTGGCCATCCGTGGCTCCCTGTCCTGTGGCTGCAGCCATCTGTGGCTCCCTGTCCTGTGGCTGTGGCCACCCGTGGCTCCCCGTCCCATGGCTGCAGCCATCCGTGGTTCCCTGTCCCGTGGCTGCAGCCATCTGTGGCTCCCCATCCTGTGGCTGCAGCCAGCCGTGGCTCCCTCTCCCTCAGGAACCAGCCCTGCCTCCTGGTTTCCCAGCCTCAAGGAGACCACAAAGCTCAGAGCTCAGTGTTCCTATACATAAAGTGGGGAGAATAAGGGCTGCTTCCTGCAGATTTTGTGTGAATTAATTGAGAGAAGAGGGGTAGCTGGCATGCAGTGAGTGAACAGCCGGTGAAATTATTAGCAATAATTTTAATGTAAAACTGTGTTTATTTGTCCGACAGGCAGCGGTAGAGGGCATGAGCTCCCATCTGCTAGCTCCCCAAATGCCCACAACAGCGGGGACTGGTTCAGGGCCTCAGGGGAGCCGGAAATGCAACCGGGGTCTTGCACGTGGATGGCAGGGTGCAACCACTTGAGCCATCACTGCTGCCTCCCGGGTCTGCGAGGCAGGAAGCTGGAGTCAGGAGTTGAAGCCGGCTGCAGAACGCGGACACTCTGACGTGGGATGCAGGCATCTCACCGGCTAAAGCCTGCCCACGGTAGGCGTATTGTTTGCCTGTTCTGTGTTGTGCGAGACGCTAGTAGATGCTGTTGGCTTGAAGAAAAATCAGGCATGAAGGCCACGTGTGCATGAGACATTGGGTGCACGAGGACAGGCACAAATCTGAAGCCTTGGGTGGTGGGAGGAGAGGCTGAGAGCTGGCAGCGGATGACTGGGTGGGGTAGGGGTGGGGGTCCCTGAGCAGGGGGCTGGCCTTAAAACGATGAGCAAGAATTTAGATTTGAAATCGGAGGTGGCCTCGCTCTGGGATTAGAGGATCAGACCAACTGGGTACAAGTCCTGGCTTGGCCATTTTGTAAGTGCTGGTGGTTCCCGAGCGCTGCCTGCTAGCGAGAGTGAGAGAGCGAGAGGAGAGAGTGAGAGGAGAGAGAGAGTGAGAAGAGAGAGAGAGCGCTCTGCCCTCATTCCCTTACCTGCACAGTGGCGTTGCAGCAGCTCAGAGGCCTGGGTGTGGATCCAGAGAGAGACTGCAGGTGCAGGCCCGCGGTGGGCGCTCGCCTAAGCTGCAGATGCAGGCCGGCTTCCCTCCGTAGACAGTAGCGGCCGCCGGGCTGCAGGTGCTGGCTGCAGAGCCACAGCACAGAGGCGGGGGTGCGCGCAGGCGGAGGCCCGGCGTGGGGCGGTGGCAGTGGGGAAGGCGCTTTTCCTCCCGTCCCTTCTCTGCCCTGGACCGTCCCTGAAGTGGTCCTAGCGCCTCTCCCCAGGCGAGCAGGACCAGCCGGCCCCAAGAGCTGCCACCTGCGGGCCCAGGATGGCGGCCTGGCCTTGGTTCCGGGAAGGCGAGGTGCAGACTGGGGCTCGGAGGCAGCACAGCACCTCTGTGGCTGCCGAGGCCCCTTGGTGCAGCCGGCCCCGCCTGCTCCTCTGCCGCTCCCAGGCCGCGGGCACTGGACTTTTGGGTCCCCGGGCTCCTGCCGCTGCTCCAGAGGGCTAGCTGGAGCCCGCGCTTGGCTTGCTCTGGGCAGAGGCGCTGCCAGCCAGAGGGTTCCTGCCAGTTCCTGCCGAGTCCCCGCAGGTGCGGGGCTGGGACCAGGTGGTGCAGCAAGAGACCCAGCTGGGCTGGGAGCCTTGGTCCCCAGGCCCTGCCCCGCAGGAAGTCCCCCAGCAGGGGTGGGGGTGGGGGCCAGGTGAGTGCTCAGCTGGCCCCACTCCGTGGCTCCCTGAGGAATTTGGCTGTGACGTGACGTGAGGGGTGTTCAGGAGAGACGCCCACGGGGCTGGCAGGCCCGAGTGGACGAGGCGAGGCCAGAGGGGCTGCAGCCTTCCTGCTGTCTTCTGCCTTCACTGGGTGGGGGGGTCGCAGGCAGCGCTTGGCAAACGCTCGCTTACTGCTGCGCGAGTGGGCACAGAGCCCAGCCCTCCCTCTCTGGCCTCAGTCTCTTCTGCGAGAGAGAACGAGAAGACCTGGGTTCAAGTCCGGGCTCCGTCGCTCACAGGCTGTGGGACCTGTGACCTGTCTGGGAAGCTTTCTCACCTGTCACGTGGGGCTCCCAGGGCATGAACCAAGCTCTGGGGGACCCCGGCCCACACGGTCACCGCCTGTCTCAGCAAGGATTGTGCTGCTTCTGGGATCAGCCAGACCCAGGGGTCGTCCCGGTCGGGATTTGCCCCATCCGGGGAAGCGGGGCTGGTTCCTTGAGGAAGTGTCAGGACTCCGGCCACCCACAGCCTCTTGAGCTGCCATGCGCAGCGAGTCCCTGCTGTCCCGCACCCTGCCTGCCCGGCAGGGAGGAGGGGAGGATGGGAGGAGGGGAGGCAGGCGCCAGCTGGGCCTGCACCTGTGTGTCAGGGCCACAGGCCCACCCCCAGCGCTCCACCTGGCATGGACTTCTGCTGGCCGTCATTGGCCGGCTCCAGGTCATGTGGTCACCCACTGCGGTTCCAAATCAAACTGCAGCCCTGTCGCTGAGGAAGGAGGGAGCAGGGATCGAGTGGACGACCGTGCACTCCTGATGCAGAGCTCAGAGCACCTAGGAGGGGCAGCCCGGGGCAGACCACAGAGGCTCGTGGGCGGGGCCCAGCCTCTGCACAGCTGCCTGGCCCCGCCCCTGCGGGCCCAAGGGAGAAGCCCAAGGGTTGGGCGCTGCCCGTGGGTGGTTGTCTGGGGAGACACCGTGTGGATGCCGTCTCTGCAGAGCAAGCACCTCAGCTGGGGGCCAGGGGCCAGGAGGGCCTGGCGGTGGCCTCGGCTCTGGAGGCCGGCCCAGCCCACCGCCGGCCACGGGCCGTGTAGCTGGTCAGCTCCATGTGGCTGCACCGGGGCTAATTCTTCCTCAGGGCTGACCCAGTGACCACTGCAGGCTGGAGAAGGGTGAGGAGCGGGCATCCAGGCGCCTCGTCCCACAGAGCAGGGGCCCACGATGGCCAAGCTCAAGAGCCACGAGGCCCAAGACCCCAACTCACAAGTGCCCTCGTGGGGACTTCCAGGGAGCTCTGGGTGGACGCAGGGCAGGGTTCCTGGAGGGACAGTGGCCTCAGGGCTCCCAACCAGACAGGGATATGGCTTAGACTCCCGCACCACGCTGGACTCCTTCCAGCCCCCAGGGGGCGCCCGAGTCCAGCCCAGCTGGTGTCTGCCATTGGCCCAGTGCCTTTTTGGCCTCACAGCCCCTCGGTGGGCAGGGCTAGCTCTAGTTCCCACTCCCTGTGCTCCCAGAATCCTCCGCTGAGCTAAGGGTGGATGGCGGCGAGGGGCTGGCTCAGCAGCAGGCTGGATGGTCGATGGAGTGAGCGGGGAGGAGCGACAGACCCCAGGGCGAGGCAGGCCTGACTGCAGGAAGCAGGCACATTGCGGCGCCTGCTGCTGGCTGTGCCCGAGCCATTTCCCGTGGGGCGGGCTCAGGGAGCACCCACGTGGGAAGAGCTGGGGAGGGTGCCTGGCTTGTGGCCCATGCACTCGGAGAGAGGGGGCAGGCCGTCTGGAAGTTTCCCAGGGAGCCCTGTGCTGAGGGATTCTGGTGTGTTCATCAGGCCCAGTTTGTGTGTGCCTGGGCTGCACCTGAGCAGAGGAGGAGACAGACAGGTGCCCAGCTGATCACGCACACGGGCCAGGTGGTGGGAGGGGAGCTGGGGCAGGGAGTCACTGGCCCATAGTTGCATCTGGGAGAAGAGCGGCGGGTGTGTTCCTGTCACAGTGTGAACTGCCCTAGTGAGCAGCCCCACGTCTCGACAGCTTCACAGAATACAAATTTATTTTGCTTTCGGAACGGAGGCTCTGCTCCACTGGGTCACTCGGGGCCCTGGCTGCTTCTGTCCCCTGACTCTGCCCTCCTGCAGGGCCTGGCATCCCTCCATGCAGCTAGCCAATGAGGGAAGCCGGTCTGCAGGCATACATGGGAGGGGCCTGGACGAGCACTTGGTCACATGATCCTACCTAACCGCAGAGGTATCTGGGAAATGTAGTCCAGCCGTGTGCGGGGCGAGCTGCGCCACGTGTGCGGGTTGTTGAACCACAGCAGGGTCAGGCCCAGGAAGCTTCCAGAAAAGCTAGGTTGTGAATGATGGCTAGGAGGCGGGCGGGGCTGAGAGACACCTGCTCCCCAGGCCAGGTCAGCCTGGGCAAGGCTGGGACTGCCGGCACTTTGCTTCACTTTGCTGTGACAAAACACGGCAGCGGGTGTGGCTGCAGCAACAGCAACTCACTCCTTACTGTAGCTGTAGCTCACACAGCACGGGTGTCCTGAGGCTCGGATGGCTGAGGTCAGGAGTCGGCAGGGTCAAGTTAAAGATGACCGTCGTTCCTTGTAACTTCGCAGGGCACGGAGTGAGCCGGCCTCCAGGCCCCCAGCCCCTCCCAGGGAGGGCACACCCATCCCGTTCACGGGGGCTCCAGCCTGTGGCCTGATTCAGTGCTGTCACATTGGGCTTATAGGGTTTCAACATGAATTCCGGAGGCGTCCGCACATCCCATCCGTCGCAGAGTAGGGAGGAGTGGAGAAGGTGGCAGGGCCTGCAAGGAGCAGCTGGGGCGCCCCCCCATCCCTGTGTCTCTGCTGTGCTCGGGGCCTCTGCACCCGGCCAAGTTCCTGTTTTCCTGCTCAGCCCCAAGGCCACTGAAGTGCTCCGGCGCCATACCTGTCACAGTGCATGAAGGGCCAGGGTCCCTGCCTCACAGACAGGTGGCCACCGAGACTCTGTCCACCTAGCCCTGGCGCCCCTCTTCCTCAGCTGGGCAGCCACAGTAAGATAGCCATGCGTCTCTTAGTGACGGGGTGCGTCAGAGATGCGTCGCGCTGCGATTTCCTCGCCGTGGGACGTCGCCGAGGGTGCTCACCAGCGACAGCATCTCAGGCGCTGTCATCTGTGGGGCCGGGGTCGTGTCTGTGTCTGCCGTGGGCCGGCACTTCGTGAGGTGCCGCGTGGACGTACCACAGACTGGATGGGGCTTAAACTTGTAGTTCTGGGTGCCGCAAGTCCAAAATCGAGGCGTGAGCAGGACGGGGTCCTGGTGCAGCCTGCTGGTCTCTGGGTTCTCACGTGGCGGGAGACAGGAATGGAGAGATGGTGGTGGATAGACGGCTGATAGACAGAGGATAGATCCAGGGGTAGATAGATAAAAGGATAGATGTGCATAGCAATGGAGACAGGTACAGAGCTGTAGAGATAGACATCGATGAAGAGATAGATACAGAGATGGAGATACACGGAGATGAAAAGATATGGAGATAGACGTAGATACAGGTCGATGATATAGGCAGAGATAAAGGTAGATACAGAGATAGGTGACGTACAGAGATGATCCACAGATATAGAGATACAGATACAGATAGATGATAGACAATATATAGAGATATAGGAACAGAAATAGATTATAGATATATAGAGAGATGGCATAGAGATAGATTACATACAGATGGATGATATAGATGTAGGTACGTGGATATAAAATGAGTGACAGAGATACAGAGAAAAGATACACAGATAGAGATGTATGGATAGTGATACAGAGATATACAGATGTTTATAGATACAGGTGGATGATTGATACAGAGATAGGTAGGTGATAGATATAGGAATAGACACACAGATATGAGGTCAGTGAGACAGAGATAGGTGTTACACAGTTAGAGATGATAGATCTAGAGATGGACATGAATGCAGGTGGGTGCTAGGAACAGGGCCCCACCCTTGTGACCTCAACCCCATCATCTAAGAGTGGAGGCTTCAATGTGGGGGACAGGGGGCTTTGGTGCACGGCACACCCCAGATAAGCTGTGGGAAGCCAGCCTGGAGTCACTGGCTCCCTCGCTCGTGAGCTTCTGGGGCCTGGGGGTGGAAGGAGAGCTGCCTTCCACTGGAGCACTGGGTCTCGCCCCGACCTGGCTTTGGAGAAGCCAGGAAGTGGGTGGGGCATTGGCTCAGTGCAATCCTAGGAGGAACTCTTCAAGGGCTGGGATCTGGGAGCACCCCAAGGCCCGCCCCACCCCTGGCTGCTGTAGAGGGAGGGATGTTTGTCTCTGGGAGGGATTCTTGTAACCTCGGAACGGGCTTAACCCGTGGTGCTATGTGTATACTGCCAACCTCGGCTTGTGTCCATGTACCCTCTTCCCAGCCTGCTGTTGGCCAGCTGTGCAGCCCTGGGAAGCCACTGTAGCTCCCCTTACCCTACTGCTCCCATCTGTCAAATGGGCTCATAGCATCTGCCAGGCCAGCTTGCGAGGGACAGGAGAGATGAAGGATGCCCAGGTGACAGGTGGTGTGGCACCTACCCCTCGTGTGCCCGGCTCGGGCCTGGTGGCTCATTTCCATTCTGAGTATGGCAGGGTTTTCTAGCTGTAGCTCACACAGCACCGGTGTCCCCACTTGAAGGGCACCGTTGGTGGCTCCTGGCATAGGCACAGGCAGGGGCTTGGGTGGCCACTTCCACAGGGGGCTTGGGGACCTTTTTGTCACCTCCCCAGGAAGCCCTGCCCTTCAGCTGGCACCCAGCCCCCCACCAGCCCCCCACCACCATGGGTCTACTTTCTGTCTCTGTTGGGCGTGGATTCCAGCTCCTTCCTGCTGGGTGCTCCTTTGGAGGCTGAGGGGCCACCGGCTCCCCAGGTCACACCACGCCCAGGTCCTGTGGTGCACAGCGGGGCTCTCTCCGTGTGGTGGGTTGCCCCCTCCCCTGCACTGGCTGGCCCCTGATGTGTGTGCACCACCTCCTGCCTGGCTCAGTAGCAGGACCCTTGTGATGCTGGCGATGACCCAGAGGAGCTGGGCTGTGGAGGGGCCATCGGCCTCGGGACCCTCCTCCCGTGACACTCCCTGGCCTGCACCCACTCTGGACGTGGGACCCCGACTCCTTTCCCAGACCGTGCCTCCCTCGGGCGCCAGCCTGGCCCCTGTGCACCTGTGCTTGCTGTGGACACCTGGACTCTCCCCACCCTGCTCCCTCAGGCGCGGGCCGTTGCCATGGGAATTGTGTCTGGGAATCTATTTTGAGATCTCTTTTTTGTGGCATGATTTTTAATACTGCCTGGTGCTGCCTGTCGGTTTCCCACATTTGCCTGAGCAGACGGATTCCCCTGGCCAGAGAGGGCCTGCTGCCTGTCTTTAGATGCAGCGTGCCCCAGGCCCATGAGTAGCAGCTGGCAGGGGTCTCGGGAGGAGCCTCTTCAGGGCTGCTGGCCCACATGTGGCCGGGGACAGCCACAGTGCCCGGCTCCTGGCTTCAGCTTGCAGGGTGAGGCAGGAGACAGGGGCATGTGCCCCTACTGGCCCAAGGAGCCACATCAGGGCTCCATGGAGACAGACGAGGGGCCCGGTGTTGAGCTGTTGTTGGCATTGGCTTCCCCTGCCCTGCCTGGCCAAAGCTGTTGCCTCAACCTTGGCTCTAGGATTCCGGGGCCCCTTGGCATTTGCTGGCGGGTGAACTGCTACTGTCCTGCCCACAGGGCTGCAGCCGGTTGGAGGACAGGGAAGGGGGTCAGCTCGTGCTGATTAAGTCTCAGGATGCAACAGAGCATGTGTAACACGCACCATGGGCCCAGGCTGAATTTGGGAAACAGGTGTGTGCTCTGGCTGAGTTTCCGCATTGGCTTCTCTGACAGAGACAGGCGCCACAGGGGTTAAGTAAGTGTCCTGCTCAGGGACCCCCAGCCATGGAGGGGCCCACTCCCGAGGCCACCGCACCCCACCTACGCTCCCCCTGACGGCTCAAGAAGGGAGCAGGCGAGGCAAGCGCAGGTGCAGCAGGTTTGCATCCAGACCACCAGGAACAGGTACGTGCGCATGTGTGGAGAGGGCGGAAGGAAGGGGAGGGCACGTGAGCCCGCGAGCTGGCGTGAGGAGCGAGCTGGCCGGCCTGGGCTCTCCCGTGATGGGCTGTTGCTGTCCCATGCGGAGACTGGAAGGGCTCAAGGGCGGATTTTAGGGACGTCAGTCAGCCTAGGAAAGGTGAGACGCATCTGGCGTTCTGTGGAACTCACTGAGCGTGTTCTCTACCCACGGCCGAGGGTGTCCCATGCCCGGCTTGCTGGCTGCTGTGAGACTGGGCCTCTGCGGCCGAGTGGGACCCAGCGGACATGGGCTCAAGGGGAGGAGGCCTGGGCCTTGGTTTCTGTGGGCCTTTCCCCTGGAGGTATCTGGCCAGATGCTGGCCCTGAGAACCCGCTGGGACCTGTCCTCATTTATGGTTTAATTCAGTGAGTCTCTCTGAGGAGCAGTATTGTGGGGGTGCTGACCTTGGCCTTGGTGTGGAGCACTCTGCACTCGGGGCACCTCTGCCCCTGATCCTCCCTGGTGTGGGGGCTCTGAGGAGCCCAGATGGATGTGGCCGTCTCATGGGGCCGTTGTTGACTGGGAAGAGTGATTGGCGGGTTTGGGAGCAGAGGTCGGAACGCAGTGGGTTCAGGTGGGCCCAGCCCGAGCCTCCTCACCTGTCCTGGGAGTGAGTCTCCTCACCTGTACTAGTTGCTCGTTGGAAGACCCGGCCTTACAGGCCCGAGACCCCAGGCTATGCTTCCTTCCCTGTGGGCGCTGGGTGGTGCATATGGCCTGGTGTGGCCTCACACGCTGCCTCTTGACACTGCCACAGTTGGGGAGGGGAGGGCGTGACTGCACTGCCAGAGGTGGCGGTGCCTGGCTTGGGTCTTTTCTTGAAGGAGGCGGCAGGTGCCTTGAGAGTGAACGGTAGGAGAAGGAATTTCAGAATTCGACCCGTGGTGGTGCACGGTGGGAGCCTGTTAGTCTGCAGCCCGAGGTGGCTCTGGATAGTTCTCTGAAGCCAGGGCCTGTGTCAGCAGCTGCCTGAGGACCTGCTGCACACAGTGGGGCCTGTGGCCCACTCGGCAGAGACGTGGAGGCTGAGAGTGGACCGAGGCCAGCTGCCTAAGTTCAAGTGCAAGCTCTCCAAGAACCTGAGAAGAAATAGGAGACTACCTGAATCTGCCTTCAGTGGTGGGAGGTGGTTTTTTTTTAAAGATTTATTTATTTGAAAGTCAGAGTTACACAGAGAGAAGGAGAAGCGAGAGACAGATTTTCCATTTGCTGGGCCACAATGGCTGGAACTGGGCTGATCAGAAGCCAGGAGAGGCTTCCCGTTCTCCCACGGGACTGTAGGGGCCCAAAGACTTGGGCCATCCTCCACTGCTTTCCCAGGCCACAGCAGAGAGCTGGATGGGAAGTGGAGCAGCCGGGACTTGAACTGGCGCCCATATGGGATGCGGCACTGCAGGCGGTGGCTTCACCTGCTGTGCCACAACATGGCCCCACGTGGCAGGAGCTTTGTCCCGGTAGTTTGAAGGAGGCCTTGTGTGTGTGTGGCTGGGGCTGTGGGGGGCAGGAAAAGCCTTAGGTGTGGTCTCAGGACTGGAGCTAGCCCTAGCCTGTGGGAGGCCATAGTCTGGCAGGTCCCCCCGAGTGGCTGGCAGTTAGCAACCATCGTCCCAGCCCACAGCTGGCTTCAGGTCACCGCAGTTTCTTGCTTCTGAGTTCATTTAGCCTGTGGCCTCTGTAGCTCAGGGTCTTTGCAGGTGGTGAGCTTTCTACCCAGAGTGCCTGCCTTGCTAACCTCCCTCAATAAAAAGCTTAAGTTTTATGTTTGTGCCCACTCCTGTCCCAGCTGCTCAGGTATTTTCCAGGACCCCCTGCTTGGGGGATGCCTTGGGGAACCTTAGCCTCCCACTGTGACCCTCTGAGCTGTGCTGTGCCAGTGCCCCAGGGAGTGTCAGCACCATGGACAGTGGCAGGGCAGCTGGACGCTTGAAGCCAAGTCCAAGGATGATGGTGGACTAGGGGAGGCAGAGACCACCTGGCGGGTCAGGGAGCAGGGTTGCCGTGGCTGGAGCCAGCTCTGTCCCCTAGCAGTAGCCCCCACAGCGTTCCTGAACACAGGAAGTTGGAGTGGCATCAGGCCACGTGGGCCACATCTGATGCCCCCTGCTGCTCTTCCCACTGGGCCCCCTGTCTGCAGCTCCCCCTCGATCAGAGCCTGCCTGCTTCCACACCTCAAAAGGCATCAGGGAGCAGAGAGCACAGCCCAGCTCCTACCTCTGCAGGTTCAGCTGCCGCCCACGAGAAGTCAGACCTCGGTTCTGGCTCCTGCTCTGCACCAAGGCCCGTGGGTCCTCGGGGACCCTGAGTGTGAGACGCAGAAGCTGACCAGCCTGGGTGCACCCAGGGCCACATTGCTGGCAGGTGGCAAGGCCAGTGTCCCCTCGAATGCTTCCCACCAAGGTCCCGAGTGTGTCGCCACCCTTGGAGCTCCCTCCCTCCCTCCCTCCCTGGGCTCCCATATGCAGATGCAGCCGCGTCTCCAAGGGCCCACCACTTCCCCAGAGCCCACCGACTCTGCTCCTCACTTGCTAGAGGCAGAAATCCTCTTCTGAGTCCTGTCCTGCCACCAAGAAGCCATCCCTGACTGCCCTGGGCTGGTCACTGCACCTGCTTTGTCCAGCTGGCCCTGGGCTCTGGGAGCTTCCAGATGAAGTTTGCCCAGGGCCGTGGGAGGAGCAAGCCTCTGGAGTTAGCCCCATCTGCTTGGGTTCAAATGTGTGGACACCCAAGAATTGACTTCTCTCTCTGGGCCTCAGTTTATTCAGATAAGAAACAGAGGGCTTTCTCTCAGGATGGGTCTGGGGGCTCACACACTAGTGATCCTGAAGCCCCTAGCACCGGGCTTGGCCCCACTTGTGCCTGCCTCCCTCTGGAGGCACCGGCTCTTGCCATGTTCTCGCCTGGACCTGGGGGTAGTTGGAGCCCCACTCCAGCTCAGGGCCTGGAAAATCTGCCTTGTCAGGTTTGAGTGGGGGAGGACCAGCCAGCCAGCGTGTCTGGGTGGCGAGAGAGGCTATTTTGGGAAGGAGTCTGGAAGGAGTGTTTTGTTTGCTCCTCGTGATGACAGGGGGTGGCAGAGCCCTGCTCTCCTCTCCTGGTCACCAGATGAGGCCTGGGCGAGGGATGGGGCCAGCAAGGAGGGACATGGTTCTCTGTGAGGTAGACTGTCCAGACACCCAGAGGGTCAGAGGCCGCAGGAGTCTGCAGCCCGACTCCAATCCTGCGTCGCTGTCGGCTCATCCTCAAGCGATGTCTGAGTGGACGGGGCCACTGAGAAACCAGAGAATGTGGATTCTGATGTATCAGACTTTGGCTTCAGCTGGCCATCTGCCTACACACCCACCCCGCACCCCAACCAGCCATGCTGCCACCACGTATCACTTCTTTCTGCCCTTCTCCCATCCACCTACCACCCATCAATCTGTCCATTTGAACTCTCTCTAGCCTGCCAACTAGCCATCTGCCTGTTTGTCCATCCATCTGCCCACCCAGCCATTGGTTTGTGCATTGGAAGTCTCTTTAGCTAACCATCTATCTGTCCATCTACTGGTCCAGTCATCTGTCCGTCCATCCATCCATCCATCCATCTACCCATTTACTAATCATTCATCTGTTTACCCATCCATATATCAATCACTTATCTATTGATCATCCATCCATCCACTTACCCATTTGTCCATTCATCCATCTACACGTCCACTAATCCATTCATTTGACTGTCCATATATCCATCCACTTACCCACTCATTTGTCCATCCACCCACTTATCCACTTGTCTATTTATCCACCACCCACCCACCCGCTTCCCATTATCTGCTTGCCCTCTTTATCTACCCACCCAGCCCTCACCAACCCTTGCAAGTGCAGGACACTGTAGGAGCAGTTGGCATCTGTACTGGGTGGTGCACTAGCTACGGTAATGGAACAGAAACAGGTACAGTGCTACCATTATGCCTCCCCCACCCCCACACCCCCAAGACCATGATCAACAATGAATTTGAGATTTCAGGCTTGTCTTGTGTGTTGGAGGGTGGAGAGAGAGAACTGCACAAGGACCAAAATGGAAGACTCCCAGGGGAGGCCATGTTTCACATCTGACCTCAGGGCTGGCTGTCTGTCCCCTACTGTCACACTCCCTGTGGAGAGAAGAGGGAGGCTCTGAGCTGTGGTTTTGGGGGACCCACCAGAGAGCCACAGGATCTATGGCTCGTTGCAGGGGAGGGGACAGAGAGGAGGACAAGGACGGCACTGGGGCCTGAAGGCAGGCGAGTGTCCACTTGCCCCACTGGATGTAGTCCACAGGTGCCTGCGGGGCAAGGGTGCACTGGGCCAACTTCGTGGTCAGCAGCTGCGCTCTACCTGGGCAGAGCTGTCCGTGGATGAGGAGGGCTGGACAGAGCAGGACACTGGGCACTGGCGTCCAAGGTGTAAATGCTTTTTTTAAATAATTTATTTTATTTTTTGACAGAGTGGACAGTCTTCCTTTTACCATTGGTTCACCCTCCAATGGCTGCTGCGGCCAGCACACAGTGCTGATCCGAAGCCTGGAGCCAGGTGCTTCTCCTGGTCTCCCATGCGGGTGCAGGGCCCAAGCACTTGGGCCATCCTCCCCTGCACTCCCGGGCCACGGCAGAGAGCTGGACCGGAAGAGGGGCAATCAGGACAGAATCCAGTGCCTCGACTGGGACTAGAACCCTGTGTGCCGGCGCCACGGCTCAATAGGTGGTGCCGGATTAGCCTATTGAGCCATGGCGCCAGCCCCAAGGTATAAGTGTTGAAAGTGCTCCCCAGAGCCTTCCCTGGCTGTAGCAGCGGGAAATTCAGATGAGTGTCAGCCTCTGCGGTTGCTCTTGGTCTCGTTCGGTTTCTCCCCTTGGATGAAGGAATGACCTGTCTGCTGTGTGGGTGTCTGAGCCTAGAAGGCTCTGTTCCTGGGACAAGGTCTCGGGTGTGCAGATGGACATCCAGGCCTGGGCACTTGGGTGTGGCCTCAGAGCTGTCCACTTGCCCACTCAGCCTCCACTTCTCCCGAGGTCACAGAAAGGAACGTGGTGCTCAGATCCGGCCTCTTGTGCTCTGAGACTCGGGGGTTTGGGATTTGGGGTCTCTCGTGTTTGAATTGGCTGGCGTGGGGAGGAGTGAGGCGGGCCTGGGCCTCTGGGCAGTGTGGAAGATAGATTTTTCTTGAGCTTATAATGCCGCCTTGTGTTTGTAGAGCGATTTCTGGGTTTTGAGGGCACTTTCCCTCATTTCGTGGGATTTGAATGTTCAGTATCAAACAGGCGTTTGCATATGGTGGGCGGGGGATGCCAGCCTGGGCCTTTCCAGGTTAGGGAGAGAAGGGGGCAGGTTCAGGCCTCCAGGGCCGCGCTTTCCCATGGGGGTCTCAGCCACACCCCGGGAATGTCTACCTGGAGCGACAGGAAGTGGGATTCTGGGGACAGTGAGTACAGAGCCTGAACGTAGGGGGAGGGACCTGACCAGGCAGGTGCTCCAGGTAGGGGACCTCGGTTTTGCTTGGATTTTTCAGGGGTGCAGGACCTTTTTTCTGCCAAGGTCCATCTGGGTATTTGCCACTCGTGGGTCACATGCAATCATAGACGTGAAAATCGGCCAGCTGTGGATTTGTTGAAAGTTTGAGCCCTGCCTGTGGTTGCATTGGCTGGGCCAGACCAGTTGATTCCCAGGGCCTTGTGCGGCCCGCAGGCTGGACTCTCCCCACGAATGTCCTGTGATTTCAGGCAGTCACGGAGAAATACGACACTGATCAGGGGCACCCTTACTGTGTTGCCGTCAAGCTAAACGTGAATGAATTGTGTTTGTAGCATTCCCCATTCCCAGTTAACGACGTGCTGCTTAAAACAGTGGTCTCTGCCCACTTGGAAACCCAGTGTGGAGCCCAAGGCCTCTGGGGCGGGGCCTTCTGTGATGGTTCTCACCGGCCTGCATGGCACACACTCACTCCAGCAGCGCCTGTGTGTGCCTGGCCAAGTGCTGGGCAGAGGTGGCCCGCCATTGGCGCTCCGGCATGTCAGTGTCGTGTGAGTGTCTGGGGCCTGCCTGCGTGCCTGGCCCCTGCATGGCTCAGATGGAGCCACACACACTTCCCTGACCCCAGGCACTGGGCTCTGACTCTGGCCCTGGAGTCGGGCTTCCGGCTGATCTATCATAGCTCCAGGCACAGAGGACCCTGCGGGGGTCACCGCTGTCCTGTCCAGCCCCGAGGAGTACCGAGAGCTTGCCACCTGCTGATTGGTGTGCCGGCATCTGGCTGCACAGTGCTCTTGTGTATTTATGGGCCCATAAAATATTAAATCCTTATCACACAGCACTTTGTCTCCTGAAAGCCCTTGCAGGCCCATATTTTCCCCATTTGGAAGGCAGAACAAATAACTATTTAATCAACTTGCAGCTCCCAGCCCGGGCGGGCAGGCGGGCTCCCCCAACCCCCACAGCGGGCAAAGCCGCCCTCTCTTGGGGGGGGGGTGTGTGTGAGTCGTGCCGGGTAGGGGGGCAACTGCACTGTGGCACGCGCCATGCGTGAGCTCAGCAGACTTCCCGGTGTGCGGGTTCCATCTTCAGATGCCCAGCTGGCCACACGGGTGTGGAGATGGACATCCTTGGAAGCCGCAGGATAGCGCTGAGTGGTCCAGTGCCCCCTCCCCATGCCGGGCAGTGGGGACCCCTGCAGCTCCCAGGCAGCCCGAGGCCAGAGGGGGACAGCTGATGCACCCCGGCATGCCACGTTCTCAGCATTGATGGATCCAGGTCAGTCACAGCCACGAGGAATTCAAGTCCTGATGAGAACCCAGGCCTTGTGTGGGGTGATTTTGCCCCACTGTAGGCTGACGCCAGAGGCCCTGGCACATTTTGGGAGGGCAAGGCTAAGCCGTAATGTCTGTGAGTTGGGTGCATTTGATGTGTTTTGCACGTACGAGGGGGTTGTCGGGTTGTAACCCACTGGGGAGCCTAGGAGTGTCTGTATCTGGTGTGATGGGCAGCGGGGTGGGGCGGGGCAGGGCCTAGAGTTGGGGGATGCGGGAACAAGCCTGTCTACAACTGTGGGTTTGGCAACTCGGCTCTTGACCACGCCTGGTGCCACGCGCTGGGCTGTTGTGGCCATGCTGCTGCTGCTCTGTGTGTGTGTGTGTGTGTGTGTGGTGGGAGGACCTGGGGGTCCCGTGGCTGTGTCTGTCTGTGCTATCGTCTCCCTTGATCTCCATGAGCCGGGGATCCTATGCTGCTCCTCGTGGGAGAGGCTAGTCTGAGGACACCTGAGACTCTGGGCGGTAACACAAGGCCTTTACAAGATGGGAGAGTTCAGCGGGGATCGGGTTTCAGGTGCTCATGGGTCCAGGAGCTCAAACCCTGCTCCTCTGCCATCAGGAGGAGCCAAGAGGGGAGGCCTGGTGCTGGAGGGCAGGGCGGACGGGGGTCTTTGAGTTGCAGCTCCGCCCCTGGCACTTGGCACTTGGTCCCGGGTCCTGAGCCCAGAGCAACAGGTTCTGCAAAGGCGTGGCTGCCGAGCTCGTCCCTTAGAGGGAGCCTGCCTGTGATCAGGGGTGGGGCTGCGATTTACAGCCCCCCCCAACCACAGATTGGCAATGCACATGGGGGTGTCGCAGAGGAAGGGGCTCCTTGTGACCCAGTTGCCTGCATCTCTGACAGTGTGGGCGTCGTGCCTGGTCCCAGGGGTCGGGCGTCTCATGCTGGACCCTCCAACCCACCTGTTGCCCTTGTGCGCATGCACAGCTCTGATCTTGCAGCTAGGAGGAGAACGGGGTAGAAAGCACCTTCGTCCTGACGTGCAGCCAGCACTCCTTCCTTCGCACCTGCCCGGCTACCCGGGGACTTTCAGTGTTATTAGGAGCAGTCCTCCCAGGATGGGGGAGGGGGCCGGGGGCCCCCAAGGGGCATGGTGGGATCTGCTTTGGGATTCCAGTCTCCTCCACAGGCTGCAACCCACTGTGACGGGGGCTCTGCCTCCCTTGGGGCAAGGGTGCTGGGTGACGTCCTGGGTGGTTCCCGGGGACTGCAGATTACCAGAGTCACTGTGGTCTGGGGACAGATCCTGTCCCCTCCGCTCACAAGCCAGGCACCCCGAGGCCCTGAAGAGGGGCGAGGATGCCATTGCTTGGTTAGCCTGCCTCCTCCAGAGGGGGAGGAGCGGCAGCCTCAGGCAGTGTAGCAGGGGCAAGGAACCGGCTCTGCCCAGCGCCTGTCCCACATCAGCACCTGCCTCCTTGGGCTCTTTGGTGCTCTTCCTAGCAGCTGTGGGGTGAGCTGGACCTCCAGGGTTTCGAGATGCAGCAAGACGGAGGCTTGGATGGACGGGAAATGGTGGTTCTGCTGGTGTGACAGAGGGGGCCCCGCCTTGCCCCCTACAGGCCACTCCTCAAATAGCAGCCAGGGTGAGCCAACCATCACTCCACGCAGTCTCTGGATCTCTGTGTGGGTGGAGAAGCCACGTTCTTCCCGTGGCCACCAGGTCCCAGGGGATCGCATGTCACTTGGCAGCCGTCTTTAGGGAGATGGGAGCTGGAGAGCCTTCCCTGAGTGCATGGAGCTGCCTAGCTGGGGGGGAGGGGTCTCAATCACAGTGGGGGCCTCCTGCTTTACCCACCAGACTGCCGCTCTCTTCTCTCCGTACCCCAGGCCTCGGTGCCTGGGTGCTCAGGAGTATCTGAGGGGTAGAAGGGAGCAAGCAAGGAGGTCAAGTCCTCTCAGGGCCGCACAGCCTGGACCTGGTCCCTGCTGGCGTTCGGCGCTGGGGAGCCGTCGGCAGCTTCTGAGCAGGCCAGGGTCTGTGATGGGACAGTGTGGGGGGCGGGAGGGATGGCAGGCACAGCAGGGGTGGAGAGGCCACAGCCAGGCAGTGGCTGTCTGCTGTGGGGCTGGGAAGCCACAGGAGGCAGGCAGTGGCAGGGCGCAGCAAGGGTCGGCGTTCCTGGGGGCCATGTTTGGGAGTGAACTTAGCACCACCTGTTGGCCGCACCCATCCTCTTCCCACACCCCCAGCATCTGCTTGCTGCCGGCTCCCATGCTGGTGTGGGTGCCTCCAGCCTGTGCCTGGGCTTCCTCATAAACCCAACGCACATGGCTGGTGCGCTGCTCGGCCAGTTTCCCAGATCCCCTGTGTGCGACAGCCCTGCCGCTCTGCAGGAGCCAAGGGTCGGTGAGGAAGGAGCGCCGTGGTGTCCATCTTCCCTGGGAGCTGGCGGCCCTGCCCATCCATCAGTGGATGGCAGGGGCTGAGGGGCCAGCTGGGAGAACCCTGCGTGGGCGATGGAGTCTTCTGAGAGTTGTTAGAGAATTGTGGAATTGGCCACCATTTTCGTGGCTTCTTTGCCCTCTCTGTTAAGGTTGCTGCCTCCCTGGTGGAGGTGTAAGGCAGAGATTGAAATCCAGGAAGGACGGGCAGAGAGGCAGCAGGGACCCGCGGGACATGTCGCTGGCCCTGCCCACTGGTCCACCCATCATGGTCCTGTGAGGGGCCTGGCGCCGGCTCCTTGCTGATGGCCTGGGCCTTGACCCCGAGCCGGCAGGGAAGTGTTTCTCCCTCCGAATCCCGGGCTCTCAGGCTCTGAGCCGAGACACAGCTGCTGGCACCTTGGGTGCGTGTGCTGCACAGCGAGCCAGCTCCTGTGCGTGGGGGCAGACGCCAGGACAACGTGGCAGCCCCCGCCACCTGAGTGGAGCTGAAACAGGCACTGCATCAAGCCAGCCCTCTGTGTTGACTTGAGCTGCGTTGAGCACAGCCACACGGCTGTGAGTGGCTGGGGCCGGAACACCGACCCGGACTGGTTAGCAGTCCCTCCTGCCCGCTCTGTCTCCCTCGGTTGGGCTGTTTCTGGATGTTTCCTGCCAACGGAACCCCGTGGTACATGGCGGGCGCCACATTCCACAGCAGGTGTTGATCCACACCTGGCGTGGAAGACACGGGTGTCGTCCACCCTTTGGTCAAACGCTGCTGTGAACGTTTGCGGCCAGGTGTTTTCGGGACTTGCTTCCCATTCCCTGGCATATTCCAAGGAGTAGGGTCCTGGGTCACGTGGCGATTCTGTGTTCTCTCTGAGGGGCCATCCTGCTGATCCCCACAGTGGCGGGACCCACTGGTGGCCACACTCTGCCGTGGACATTCCGGGTGCATCCATGCTTGCTGTGACTGATTGTGTTAGATTTGAGATTTGAAAGGCTGGGAAGATGGCCAGGATGGTCATCCACTATGGCATCCATCCATTCGTTGTCAGCCATCAATACGGGGACACTGTGTGGACATCCGCTCACCAGCATGCTGTCCCTCACTGCCCTGTGTGAGAGCTTCCATCTGGGGCCTCACTGGATTCGTGAGAATATCGATCAGGTCCAAGGTTAAGTGTGGTTTTCCTTCCTGTCCCTCAGACCGGGCAGCCTTGAGTTACTCTTGAAACCCGTCAACATTCACTAGTGATTTTTTGTACTTTACAAACGTGGGATTTCTATGCTTCCATCTGCTGGTTCACCCCCTAAATGGCCGCAACGGCCTGAGCTGCGCCGATCTGAAGCCTGGAGCTTCTTCCAGGTCTCCCACGCAGGTGCAGGGGCCCAAGCACTTGGGCCATCCTCCACTGCTTTCCCAGGCCACAGCAGAGAGCTGGATCAGGAGAAGGGGTCCTGGGATGTGAACTGGTGCCCATATGGGATGCCGGTGCCAGAGGCTTAGCCCACTAGGCCACGGTATGTACTACTGAGGTATGATTGACAGGTGCAAAGCTGTACACGTTGAATGCATATGAGTCAATGAGTTTGCAGCTAAGTGTGTACCCATAAAGCCATCACTGCTGCCAAGACCATAGATGTACAGCTGTCACCTCCCAGGGCTTCCTCCCGCCACCTCCTTCATCATCGTCATAACGGTTACTGTTATTTGTGAACCCT
This sequence comes from Oryctolagus cuniculus, assembly GCF_964237555.1. Classification (NCBI taxonomy): domain Eukaryota; kingdom Metazoa; phylum Chordata; class Mammalia; order Lagomorpha; family Leporidae; genus Oryctolagus; species Oryctolagus cuniculus. The sequence continues at coordinate 164,945,957 of NC_091437.1, read as the reverse complement.
CTCAGCACCTTTAGAGAGTTTGCATTTTTATTTGAAAGGCAAACATCTCCCATCTGCTGGTTCCCTCCCCAAATGGCTGCAGTAGTCAGGACTGGGCCAGGCCCACGCCAGGATGCTGGAACTCAGTCCAGGTCTCCCGTAGGGGTGGCAGGGGCCCAAGTCCTTGAGCCACCACCTGCTGCCCCCCAGGGGTTGGAATCAGTGGCCCCAGGACTTGAACCCTGGCACTGCAGTGTGGGATGCAGGGGTCCAAGGGAGGCTACACTGCCTGCCCTTGGCAGATTCTAACTAATCTAACAGATTCACAGTGTTTGCCGTGTGGATGTGCAGAACTACTTACCGTGTATATAACAGACTCCGCGCCCAAGCCCCGGCATCCACCCTTCCACCTCTGCATCTGAGTGGGACTGTTGTGTCCCACGTGTGGGCGACACGCTGGCCTTTGTGTCTGAGTTCACTGGGCCTCCTAGGCTCACCCACGTGGTCACGAACGGCGGGATCTCTTCCTTCCCCTCTTCCTATAATGCCTTGGGGACGTCGGCTCCATGAGACGTTAGCCTCCTGCTTCCCTTGAGATCTTCAGACGTGATCTCTCAGTTCTCGGAGCGTATTCGTGGTGCCTGGCTAACACGGTCATCAGTTGACGACTGGACCGGGCAGAGACGTCCTTACGAGCCTCAAGCCGAGGGCCGGTGTGCAGGGTGGCATGTCAGGGAGCCCTGGCAGGCTGCTAACAGCGCCACCATAGCTTTCGCTTCCTGCCTGCAGTGAGATTCCAGGGCCTTCTGTGCGTGCACATGGCCGCCCCGCTGCCCAGGAACGTGCCCGCGCTGCCCAGAGCCGCCAGCGAGCCTCCAGTCCCAGTCACTTGCTCCAGCTGGTAACGCCGCTGCAGGCAGCCACGAGGTGAAGATGTTGGCTCTGATGGGGTTTTGCAGCAGACACCTGGGGTGTAGCTTCTCCCTGACAGGAGCGCAGAGTCAGGCCACAGGAAGACAGGAGCTGGGTAGGGAACTCTTCCTTGTAGATGGGTCAGTTCTCCACACATGGGGATTTGGGGCAGCTCCAAACCCACACTGCTTTCCGCAACTCTTGTGCTCATGGGGCTGTTGGGTTTTGAGGCTGCCCTGGTGCTGGGGCAGGGTGATGGGGGGACCTGAGGGACAACCCCACTGTGCACCCCCGTCTTGCTGAGGTCCGTCATTCCAGCACGATGACACGTCCTTAGCTTCAGCGTCCAATGGCTTTGGCTGTGTTCTGGCTTTGTGGTGGAGCCCCGTGGGTGTACACGCAGGGTCGGGTCTGTGGCTATAGCTGGGACCTGCTCAGCTGAAAGGCAGGGGCCACGGTGAGGGGGAGGAGAGAGTTTGGTTGGCAAAAGGCTCAGGGGTGACCCTACCTGCTGGTGTGTGACCAGCTCAGGGTGGCCCCAGCCCGGGCTGGGACCAGAGGAGAGCCGAGGTGCTGGGTGGCAGAGACAAGGGCGGGAATGTCAACCTCACCACTCACAAGCCCTGCATGGCAGCGAGTCACGTGCCCGCTCCCAGAGCTGTTCCGTTGTGGGGTGTCAGGAGAGGGGGCGCCTTGCAGAGCTCTGCCTGTGGGGTGAGTGACATGCCGGGAGCTGGCGGTAGGTAGCTGCTGGTCACAGCACAGCACACTGTAACAAAGACACACTGGAACCCACGAGACATCTTACTTAGGGAGAGACGTTTAGGGCCGTGGGCTTGAAGTTGATGAAGAATTACAAATGGCGTTCATAACGATTTTTATGGGGAATATCATTATAGACGCCTTTATCAGTAGAAGGGAAGCCAGCTGCATGCTTGCTCGCGCACAGCTGTGGAGGGCAAACTTAGGAAAAAGGACTTGGAGGTGGACGGAGACCTCCTGGGGAAGGGGCTACGCATCATTTCCTCTGCTTCTCCAGGTGTCCTTCGGTATGGCTCTGAGCATCTCCTCAGCCGGCAAGTATGTTCCCCCCATCAGCCAGCCAGAGAGACGGAGACCCAGGGGAGGCGCTGGACGTTTAGGAGACCGATGGGTTGGGATGGTGCGGTGCGGATTGGTCCACTTCTTGTTTGCACGCCCGCCTCCTGACCCCGGTGAGGCCACACAGCTGGGACACGGGGAGGGGTGGCAGGAGCCGGGTCCCCTGTAACTGCTGTCAGAGTGATGGGGATGTCGGCGCTCCCCTCTTGGCGATGCCGGCCGCCCCTTGCTGGTGGTGCCTGGCTCTGGTCTTGATGAGAATTGGCAGTGACAGATGCAGAAGTGTCTGCCCAGTGACTGTCACCCTTGGCTTCTTGGGAAGGGTATTTGGGGCAGTGCTGTGGTCACGCATGGTTCCCCACCCCCCATTAGCCCCCCTCCCAGACTGGGGCAGTGTGGCGTAACTCTGGGGGGCCCCTGGACCAGCTCACGACACAGACGTGGGCACCAGACCCAGGTTGGGTTTCTCTAGTGCAGATTCCAGGGCCTGCTCCCGGGTGCCGATTCGGAGGGGCAGGGGCTGGGCTGTGTGTTTTTGGGCAGCAGATGAGGAAGTCCCGTGTAGGGTCTGCAGCTCCACTTGGAGAACCCTGGGCTGGGGGATGCGTGAGCGGCCTATGGGAGGTGGGCTCTGCAGGAGCTGGGGTGCCGCAGGAGTGCGCCGAGCACTTTCCTTTGGGCGGGTGAGGCGCTGTGGCTGAGGGATGCGTTTACAGCTGCACGGCCAGTGCGGACACGGCCACTGGCTGTGTAGACCTGCCTGTGGGCGCCTGTATCCTGTTAGGAAACAGTTGGGAGGCCTCTCGCGCCCCGCAGGGAGCCGGCTTTCCCAGCAGTACTTGGGGGAGCCGCAGGGGCGGGGCACGGCCTGATTTGACATCAACCTCGGTGCTCCGAGGGAGACATTCACCACCAGGGCGGTGGTGTTGTGGCTTCAGGCATTAATGCAGCACTTTCTGTATACCTGGCACTGTCTTACCCGAGTTCAGCCGCTATGCAGGGTGACCCCAGGCAGCAGCACTCTCCTTCCAAAGCGGCAGCGGGCACGTGAGGCCCAGCACCGACCCTGGGCTCCAACTGCCGCCGGCACGCAACCCAGGCCTGGCTTTCAAAGGCCTGGCTCCCCAGGGCTATGGCCAGCATCTGGTGTCCGTGGGGCAGCCCCTGTGGGATGGGGGGCAGGCTCTCCAGGGCTGTGCTTTTGGCACAAGCAGCGCCAGCCACTAACAAGACGTGCGTGGTGCTGCCCTGGCTGTCCCAGGGCCATCCCTCATCCACCGCCATCTGGGCAGATGCTCTAATTAGATGGGACAGGGCCAGCTGCGGGCTGCAGAGCGAGGACGCAGGCACCTGCTGGGCCAGGCGGGGCACAGCCTAACTCCCGGGTTATAGCTGGGGCTGGGCAGGGGTTTGCGCCGGACAGACCCTGGTAGCAAGAGCCATTAGAGCACCCGCCACTGCTCAGACAGCTGAGTGAGCTTGCGGGGGTGTGTGTGGGAGGGTGCATGGTCATCGTGGTGCCCGACAGCAGCACCGTTGCTGTGGGGTCCTTGGTGCCTGCACCAGCCCCTGACGTCACCATCATCATTCATGCCACTGCTGTCCTCAGCATCGCTTTGACACGTGGGCTGCACAGGGCTGAGCATGGTGGCCGACACGTGTGCTGTGGTTACCTGCGTGGCCAGGCACTGGGAGGCCAGGTGTGGGAGACACAATGGGGGAAGACAGGCAGCCCTCGTCACCCCGGAAGTGGCTGGCTGTGCAGATGAAGGCAGGTCCACAGCCCCCTCAGCTGGCTGGGCAGGCAGCGGCTGGGCCTTCCAGGGTGTGGGGAGCAACTCGGACTAGACTAAGTTACTGGAATTAAGACTTATTCTATGCATCTGCTCTCCCACAATATGGCGCTGGGAGAGAAGAAAACAGTTTCTACACAGCTGCCTCCAGTTCAGCCAATAAACTGTAGGACTTGATCCTGATTGGAGGAGAGCGGCGTGCTCGGCGTGTGGGCAGCCGAGTTGGGATTGGCGGAGGAGGACTATAAAGGAGGAGAGAGACGGCATGCACCAGGAACATCTAAGAGGAACATCTAAGGGGAACACCTGAGCAGCCCCCGAGAGAGCCGGCCGGCGGTGTGCCGCTCCCCTGCGGAAGTGGGGAATGTGGCCAGGGGGAACTGCCCTTCCACGGAGGTGGAAGGGACAGTAGCCAACCCGGGAAGAACCAGCAGCAAACCCGGGGAGGGCCGAGCAGAGAAAAGAACAGCGCAGGGTTCAGTGTTGCTCCTCCACGAAGAGGGGGAACGACACAGGGCACGGTGAATATGGCTTTGTCCCGGCAGCACAGGGCCACCGGGTCCGGCTGCAGATCCCAAGTTGGGGGTGGGGACCAGGTGCTCCGTCTCCAGCCCCCGACCCCTGGTTACTCTCCTCACCTCTCAGGAGTCCTGGTGCCGTTGGGGAGCCACCCAGGTGCTGGCTTGAGTCAGCTTGGCAGCCCAGGAGGGACCTGTCCCCTCACGGGGCCATTTATTTTTGCTCACTTTATTCTTAATGGCCACCATGTGCCTTCTGTATCTTGCAAGGAGTCCCCACGTGGAGACGTCGCAGGGCCTGTCCCCTCCCCACTCCCAGCAAGCCCTGGGAGGCGGTGTGTGTCACCGGGGCCAGGAGGCTGCGCTCAGCCTGGCTTTTTCCACGCTGCAGGCTCGCAGACATCTCGGGTCGTGGTTATGTAAGGGAGGGCCTGGGAGCATGGGCTCCGGGCGGTGTGGGCCTCGGCATGCGTGTGTGTGTGTGTGTGCATGTGGATGTCTGTTCAATGTCTGCATTGGGGTGGGGTGTGCGTGTCTGCAGGGCAAGGGTGTGTCAGGTGTGTCGGGGGTGTGTGTGCGCACAGTGGTGAGTGTCGGGGGTGTGTGCACAGTGGTGTGCGTGTGTCGGGGGTGCGGGCATGTGTGCATGGTGGTGGTGTCAGGGGTATGTGAGAGTGTAGTGGTGACTGTTGAGGGTGTATCAGGGATGTATGTGCGTGTGTGCACTGGGGCTGTGCACCGACGGCGTGGTGGTGAGAGTACCTGTCGGGTGTGGCTGTGCCCTGGCCGCAGGTGCTGGCTGCAGCTTTTCCAGCAGGCGGCCAGCGCAGGGCGTCTGCTGAGTCACAGGTGATGTGGCCGCTGTCGCTGAGTCTGCAGTTCCAGGAGGTCCTTGCTCTGCACCCTGGGTTTGGCAAGGAGACTGGGGCCCTGGGTTTGGCAAGGAGACTGGGGCCCTGGGTTTGGCAAGGAGACTGGGGGCCCTGGGTTCGGCAAGGAGACTGGGGCCCTGGGTTTGGCAAGGAGACTGGGGGCCCTGGGTTTGGCAAGGAGACTGGGGCCCTGGGTTCGGCAAGGAGACTGGGGCCCTGGGCTTGGCAAGGAGACTGGGGCCCTGGGTTCGGCAAGGAGACTGGGGCCCTGGGTTCGGCAAGGAGACTGGGGCCCTGGGTTTGGCAAGGAGACTGGGGCCCTGGCCTGCGTGCTCAGCCGCAGCGTTTGTTCGCTCCCAATAACGGGGGGGGGCAGTGCTCCCTAGTCCCAGTTTTCCCCTCGTTTCTTCTGGTCCAGCGCAACAGCAGGCGTGTGGTGTGCCCAGTGTGTGTGTGCATGAGCGTGGATGTGCACGTGGGACTCTTCCAAACCGCTGTGGATAGTGCATTTAAAAAATAAGTAGTTTGGTGCAGAAAACTTGGAAATCCCTGCGTCACGTTTTCGTAATGTGCACTTTCACGGACCCCACGATTGCACCTGTGCCTGGGCCTCGCCATCTTTGCAACATTTAAAATCCCCACTCCTGCAGGTGTGCCTGTGACCACACGTGCACAGCCCTGTCAGCACACAGCGCTCGCCTTGCGCGGGTGCTACTCCGTGACTTACTGGGGGTGCGTATCAGGGCCCAGCCTCGAGTGTTCTCATTCTACCCTCACAGCTTTTTTTCCTGTGCACTTTTTCTTAATTTGGGTGAGAGAGGAGGCGAAGACGGGCGCCCACTGGGTTACCCTTGCACCCGGGGTGGGGTCAGAACCGAGATCAGCCCCGTGGGGTGCTCAGGAGGACCGCCTGACCGCCAAGGAGATGGGCTCCTCTGCCCCAGCGCAGACGCGGTGACAGATTTCTGGTGTCGTCATCACCACTGGCATAGTTAGGTTTTGTCGTCGCTAGAATTCCACTGGCTGATGAGACTTACCGAGAGGAAATTCACCGCGTGCCTCATCCTCAGCCCTGGAAAAGAGGGAATTTCTCTCCCTTGAGCTGCCGTGCCAGGTGTGGGCAGGTGGCCCTGTGTGGCCTCTGGGTTTCTGCAGCTCTCCGATTGCCCGCCAGAGGGCGCCCTTGCACCTCTGGTCGCTGCTCCCTGCCGCGGATTTCGGCAGCACAGGGGCCTGCAGGTGCGGAGGCTGCAGGCCTGTGCCGCCATCACTGCCCAGGAACTGCTCCCAGCCTCTGCCCAGACAGCCCAGGCCCCTGTGGCTCCAAGCTCAGGGCGGCTGCGGCTGGACCCCGAGGTCTGCCTCTCCATGCCTTCTCTTGAAGGCCACTGCAGCCCCCACCCTGGCCGAGCTGTCTTCTGCCCGGCACGCTGCCTCCTGGGGGGCTCTGCTCTGGGGGGCTGCTGCCCGGGAGGGGGAGGACCCTTCTGTGGCTCCACCTCCTCACCTGCAGGGTGGGAGGAGTTGGGCGTGAAAGCAGGTTTTTTTCTTTGAGACTTTTAAAACATGAAACCTTTAGTGCCATCCGCGGGTCCGTGGTGTTCAGGGCCCGAGCCGGGTCCGGCAGCCGCTCCCTGGGGGTCCTCGCAGGGAACAGAGGGGGGAGGAGAAGCGAGAATGGCCTGCCCCTGGCTGGCGTGAATCTCTTCAGGTTTGCTTTCTCAAGATGTAAATGGAGGGAAACCCAGAGGGACTGCAATTTCCTCTACTTTCTTCATGGAGGCGCCCGCGCTCCCACCCAAGCCAGCATGGAGTCCTCCAGGTTGCCCTTTGGCAGGCAGGGAGTCCCGGGCCAGCTGTCACCAGGGCCTCGGGGTGGGTGGAGGGTGCGAGGGCCCCGGCGCGTGTTCAGGGCGAGCCCTCAGCAGAGTTCTGCAGCCCCTACTGTGCTGGGGGGGGGGCGTGTCGGGGGTCTGGGCCTGTCTGCACGGGGACTCCAGAGCTCTCCAGGTACGGCTGTGGGCGGCCACAGGCAGAGGTGCACCTGTGAGATGGGCTAAGCCGGTGCTGCTGGCCGGGGTGGGCCGGTCTTGCCCTCTGCTGCTCTTCTCCCTTGCCCATTCCTGCGGGGTCTCTGGTCCAGTGTTGCATTAGACACTGTTGAGATCCTGCATCCTTAAGTTCCATCCTTCTAGCCTCCAAGACTCAGGAGACAGTCTGCCAGGCACACCGCCCTGGGGAGCAGCTGTTCTGAGCAGACCCGGCTTTCTCGCTGGCTGCTGGCAGCCCACAGGCTGGGGACCTCCCCTCCCCTGGATGGGCATGTGGGGGCAGGGGCTGGGTCAGACCCCAGGGAGCAGGGCAGCTGGTTCATGGAGGTGGAACCAGACCCGGAAGAGGAGTCCCCCTCCTCTTGAGCGTCGGGGCTCAAACCAGGAGCCTGCCGCTGGGGACTGGTCTTGTCCCTGCTGTGTGGCAGAAGGAATGCAAAGTTGGCTCGGGGACCTCCCATGGAGGCAGCAGGGCAGGCCCCGAGCTGGCTGTGAACATGGGTCAGTCAGGGTGCTCTCTGGGGGAAGGGGCAGCTGCAGAGACCTGGAGGGAGCAGGTGGCCCTGTCCACGCTCCAGCGTCAGGGCTGTGGGGCTCCCAAGGGGCCCCAGCTTGGTGCCAGCTGGGAGACGGGGATCAAGGGCCATGGAGACCAACATGGGCTGTCTCCTCTCCCGCGAGGAGCTGGCCTGTGTACACGCCGGGGGCGTGGGCAGTGGGCTTCCTGCTGAGAGCCGTGGGGGCTGTGAGGTTCCTGCTGTGTCCCGAGCCCGGCCTGGGTGGCCTTGGCTCTCAGCGCACCGCACCTGAAGCTCTTACCCTCTTTGGGTGGGGGAGGCCCCGGTGGGTGGAGCTCGCTCAGCAGCTCAGGGTCTCGGAAGAGAAGCCCACCCTGGCGGGCAACCGCCCGCAGCCCCGACTTACCCTCTGAAGTATCAGAGCGAGCGCGGCCGGCTCCGGCTTTTGCTGGGTGGTGTTCCTCCGGCCAGGCCATAGTGCTCGGCCCCAGGCTCTGGGTGACCCGGGCCCGCGGCATCCGTCTGCAGCTCGGCCACCATCCTCCTCAATGGCTGGGCGTGTCTATCCCGGGTCACAGGGGCAGGTCCCCTCCTGGCTGCCGGGGCCTCAGCAGACACAGAAGAACAGCCCCCTCTCCGGGCCTTTCTTGGGGCTCAGAGCGCCCCCTGCTGGCCGCCTCCTCGGCTGCGGGGGGGGGGTGGCGGCCTTGCCCACGGGAACCTGCTGGGTGTCCTTGCCAAGGTGGACGCCCTGGTGCAGGCCCCAGAGCCCGGCTCACCGCAGGCATCGTCCAAGGAGCATGTTCTGTGTGTCCGGCTGCGGTGGGCATTTTTAATTTCTCTCCTGGGTTTTGGGTCTCTGGTAGTTATCTTAGTGGTGTTGCTCCAAGACCCCCGAAAGGCCCCACCATGTGGTGCGCTTGGCGCCCACGCGTTTCCCGAGTGACGCCCAGAACCAGTCTCCCATGCACTTTCTCATGGTGGAACTTTCCACTTGGGATTCTGGAACGTTCCCGATTTCTGAATTTGGGGTGATCCGCCCGTGCCCCCTTCCCACTCTGACCCTGTGATCCCCCCAAAAAATTGCCAATCCCCCTTGTCCTTCTCTTCCCACCCCTCCCTCCCAGACCCCAGGGGCTGGCCTCTGACCGCTCTCCCCACTCTTCTCCCCCCTCCCCCCGCAGGCTATGGCCACGCGGCACCCGGCACAGACGCGGGCAAGGCCTTCTGCATGTTCTACGCGGTGCTGGGCATCCCGCTGACGCTGGTCATGTTCCAGAGCCTGGGCGAGCGCATGAACACCTTCGTCCGCTACCTGCTGAAACGCATCAAGAAGGGCTGTGGTATGCGCAACACGGAGGTCTCCATGGAGAACATGGTGACCGTGGGCTTCTTCTCCTGCATGGGCACGCTGTGCATCGGCGCGGCCGCCTTCTCCCAGTGCGAGGACTGGAGCTTCTTCCACGCCTACTACTACTGCTTCATCACGCTCACCACCATCGGCTTCGGGGACTACGTGGCGCTGCAGAGCAAGGGTGCCTTGCAGAAGAAGCCGCTGTACGTGGCCTTCAGCTTCATGTACATCCTGGTGGGGCTCACGGTCATCGGAGCCTTCCTCAACCTGGTCGTGCTCAGGTTCCTGACCATGAACAGTGAGGACGAGCGGCGCGACGCCGAAGACCGGGCGTCGCTGACCGGCAACCACCACAGCCTGGTCATCCACGTCCCCGACGAGCCGCGGCCAGGCCGTGCCCGCGCCAAGGGCGAGGGCACCGAACTGCAGTCCGTGTGCGCCTGCTCGTGCTACCGCTCGGTGGCCACGCACCAGAACTCCTTCGGTGCCAAGCTCGCACCCCAGAACTTGCAGTCCATCTCGTACAGGATGGAGGAGATCTCCCCGAGCACCTTGAAGAACAGCCTGTTCCCATCACCCATCAGCTCCATCTCCCCTGGGGTGCACAGCTTCTCCGAGCACCACCGGCTGATGCGGCGCCGGAGGTCCGTCTAAGGTGCGGGGCGGGCGCCAGCACGGCCGCGTCCCCTGTGTCAGAGTCGACGTAAGTTCCATCGGCCCCGACTCGTCTTTCCCTATTTATTTGTGATTTACCCTTTGTCGTGCCGGCCATCTGTCATCGCCTTCTCTCTCTCTCCTCTTCTCGGCTTTATTTCTTCCCTACCTTTCCAGCCAGGCAGAACAGGCCCAGGGGAAAACCAAGGCCCCTCCTCCTCCGAAACCCGCACCCAAGCACGCAGGCATGGGTCGTCCTTTCCCGCAGAGTATGCCTTATACGCCCCCTGCCCCTTCCCCACCTGAGGCCACTGGCCCGGTCCCAGGGTGAGATGGAGCCCACGCAGACAGAGCTAAGAGGATTTTAAACCCAAAGCTACAAGCCCAGCCAAGAGCCTGCTGTCGCCCGCCCCAAGTGGCGTCTCTGCCCAGCGCCTCTCTCTCTCCTTCCCCCAAGGACTGGGGGGTGTTTGTGTGTGTGGTGGGGGGGCACGCTCAGATGGTGCAAGTGTGTGTCACGGGATGAGACGGAAAGTTCCAGAATTTCTTCATCTCTCCCTCCACTCACCTGGTTTCATAGCCTACCTTTGGCTGCTCCCAAACCAACACGGCACAAGCAGAACCCACGGGGCTTTTGAGTTCTCATAGTTGCCAAACCAAGCATGCTCCGTTAAAGCCGTCTCTCCCAGACGCGTCTCGACCGTAACTTAAAAAAACGCTAGGCTCTACATTGTATTCACGGATTTTCAGGGTGGGTGGGAAGGGTGGGTGGGGATGAAGACAAAGGGTCACTTAGCTTGCCAGTTCCAACACTTACAGCATGCACTTTGTGAAACTGGTTCGCTTCACCAACATATGAGAACAGCACTTAGAGACGGTTGGACGGTCCAGAGCCAACCGTACGGAGTTATCACGGCCATTTTTCAGTTGTGTCATCTCCGGTTCCCATGCTTGGCCACACGCGCCTGGAACCCCAGGGGCTCGCATCCCTCTCATTGACGATGCTGGCGATTCGGGGCAGCTTCGTCCCGCAGGGGTAGGAAGGGCAGCTTTGGAATGCTTGGCTGAGAATGGGCATTTGGGACGTGTGAGAGACTTTCTAGAAGAGTGGCTCACATTGCATTCGATTGCTAAGTAGGGGAAAGGTCACGTTGGTCTGAGTTTTGAGGCTGGGTCTTGGCTTGCTGGGGACCTGTCAATCTCACGGGAACGCCCCCTGCGCCACTGTCAGCAGGGGGTGGTCCCAAAGGGAAGCCTGTTCCTCTCCGAGGGGCTGCATAGACTGACACTCGGGGGTCCAGCGTCTCATGTTAACCCTCAGCTTCCCCCGAGGGTGCTTTGACCTCCTGCCTCATTGCCATCTGTGCCATTTCTAAAACTCACCCATTCCCCCAACCTCCCACGCCTTTCTCGTAAGCCGGAAATCCGCGGCTCTTGGATGAAATGGGCTTTGGTTGTACTGCTCAGGAGGAGACTTTGCTGGCCGACAGGATGTCTTAAGAGGAGACAGCACCCAAATGCCACCCGCCCCGTGCTCATGGGCCGCTGGGCTGGAGCCACAAGCACCGAAGACCCCGAGAAGGCCGTGCCTGTACTGTGCCGCTGCACCCCTGTTGCCACCTCCCTTCCGCCCAGGACAAGGACCTGCGGGAGGAGCCGGGGAAGCCTCAGCCTGCAAGGTCTTGATGGGTGCACTTGTCTGTAGGAGCGCCTGGTGGCCGTTTAGGCTGCCGGAGAATAGGAGCAGGTGCTCTCCTCCTTGGAAGATTGGTGGCCGTAGGGATGGTTGGTGGGAGACCACTGAGGCCCACCTGCAGAGTGCGCTCTGCCTGGAACACGTGTGGGGGCTGTCGTGCCAAGCTCTGTAACGTGTGCCCGTCTGTGCCCTGGCTGACCGGAGAGCGACGCCGAGGCACGAGAGGACGGGCGGTTGGCTCAAAGTCGCGGAGCTGGTCTCGATGGGGCTGAGGCCATGGTCTCACCCAGGACCCCGACTCCGCTTCTCTGCAGGGGCACACGCCAGGCCCTTGGTGTCAGTGACGGGGATGGCAGCAGGGTCCCTGTCCAGGGTGGTGCTGCAGGGGCTGTGTTTCCTCCCCTTTCCCTGGGGGGAGGCGTAGAAGCCTCTGTCTCCCCGGAGCTGGGTCTTCTCTGGAGGATCCCGGATGGAGGGTGGCGCCTCTCCTGTGCTAACTGCAGAAATGCATATCTGTGGCGACTTTCGTGGCCAACCTTGGTCTGCCTCCCGTGGTCTCCAACAGAGCAGGGGCAGGGAGCACGGGAAGGGGCTCCAGGGTTCTCCTGACGAGACAGGGCTGAGCGCCCCACCCCTCCATCCGCACACGCATCCGAGTGCCCCACGGACGGGAGAGGTGGTGTGTGAGCTCACAGCCGGCAGCCAGGTGCTCATGCTGGTTTCTGTCCACCGTGTTCTTGGCCACCCTTGTTGACCCCTTGGTGCTGCACTCACGGTCTCAGGCCCAGGCCTCTCCTCCCCAATCCTGCAGCTGGAACCTTCTTCCTCCCAGCCGGGTGCCCACTCCTGTCCACTTAGCCATGCGCTCTCACCTAGGGGGCCAGGACGACAGCAGATGGTTTGGATCTGGGATCCCATTTCTGGAGGATGAACTTGGGAAGAGCTGAATTCTGCCGGAAGGAGGCAGGGTGGCCCGCCCCCGCCCTCCCACCCACTCCCTAGCAACCTCCATGCCTTGTAGATACCCAAAGATTTTCTAACTCTTGCTTGAACTCTTTTCGCCCAAGAGAGCTCTCTTCAACCTATAAACCCCAAGACAGGCAGAGGGTTGGGCAGGAGCCTTGGGCTCAGCCTTCTACAGACCCTCCCGTTTCTTACCCCCGAGACCACCCATCCTGGGTGAGAGGTGCCATCTCGGCCCTTGGCCCAGTGCCCTCTCTGGCTTTTGATACATCCTGGTCAGCCCCAGAGCTCGGATCCAAAGGGATCTTGCCACCTGCCCCACTATTTCTAGTCATCGACGTGTCGGTCTCTTCTGCCTCTGGAGGTCCCCCCCCATCTGCGCACCACTCACTGTGAGGGTGGTCAAAGCAGCCCGAGCCCCTCTGGGCCGCCGATCCTTTCCCAGGCTGCTGCCCCCGAGAGCCCACCCCACACGGGGAGAGCGGCTCCCCTGGGCCACGGCCATGCTTGAGAGCCTGTCCAGACGGTAAGCGGGATACCCACAGAAGTAGAGGTGGGCCCCTCTGGCTCCTCCTGGTCCACCATCCCTTGCCGCCGGGGAAGAGCAGTAGAGGCTTTCCTTGTTGTGCACGGTGCGTGGGAGATGTTCAGAGAGTCGCCCATCGCCGCGGCCCCCTCCCAGGGTCTGCAAAGTGCTGGGCCGAGCTCCACGTTACGGGGCTTGCTCTTGACCACGATCTGCCCCCTCACCCCCTCTGCCAGCTCCCTGCTTTGAGAATTCCAGGGTTACCTGGAAAAAAGGTGAAAATACACTGAGCTCCCATCCCTGGCCCTGCCCCTACAGCCTCAGGACTCCGCCCCTGCCCCACCCTCGACACTCACAGTCCGAGATGTTTGCAGGATCTGGTCAGTGGAGGCTGCGGATTTTGGGTGGTTCAGCCAAAGAAACCGTTGTAAATTCCCCGTGAACAAGAGCATTCTTCTCCGCACCAGTGCCATACCCAAGCGGTTCAGCCTTCACGTGATGCGATGTAACAGTCCGTGTGCACAACCCTGACTGTCCCTGTGCCGTGCACCCGCACCCCAGCCCCGCCCATCCTGCCGTCTCTGCTCCCCATTGTCTGTCACGATGTTGGCATTTTTGAAGAGTCCAGGCCTGTTGTTGTGAATGCCTTGTGACCTGCTTCTACCTGCTTGTTTCCTCAGGTTAAAGGAATATTTTAGCAAAAAAAAAAAAAAAAAAAAAAAAAAAAAGACAAAAAAAACCCACAAAAAAAAAACTAAAAAATAGTTGATGTCGTGTAGCCCTGACTTACGCACTTGATGTTCGGCTCTCTGGGGGCCTCTGTGGTTACTGCTTTTATCGTGGATAAATAAATCATATTAAATGTTGTTTTCCTCTGTTAGGCGAAGTAGCTGCAGCTTCGCGAGTGGTGCCCGTGGACGCTGGGTCTCCCCGCCAAAGCCCCACAAGGCTTTGGGAACTCTGCCTTCTCACGCCGACCTCCTCCGTGCCCTGTCCCTAAACTCCCGCAGGGACGGTCCAGCTCTCCACGGCACAAGCACGGGGAGCCGGGGCCCCTCCTGCTCTCGGTCCTGGAGACGCGCCTGCCGTTCTGCTGTAATCTGTGGTCTCTGCCTTTGAGATACTTGGCGCCGGCGGGTTCTGTCTCGGGGCCTTCTTGGGTCCCCGCGCACTGAGCATTCTGCCTGCTGCAGCCCAGAACCCGTGCCCGAGCAGGTCTGCGCCTCTGCCCATGCTGTTCCTGCTACCTGTCACTCTGCAACGTGGTGCGGGAGCAGCTCACTCTCCTGCCCCTCTGCCCCCTGGAGGACTCAGCGGTGGCCTCCCCTGGCCCTGTCTCTCTCATGGACAAAGCCTGAGAGACAAACTTCCTTGGAGCAGCAGTTGCTGGGCTGCTCCCAGGAGCCGAGACAGGTTTTAGCTTCTTACCCAAATGGCCATGCCCTCCCCCCACCAATAAGCAAGGCAAGTCTCCCCTTGCTAACAAGGGAATTTGGGGACTTTGCTCCATTCCCGATGGCCTAACCCCACGCATGGGCTGCAAATCTCCCCCACCCCCCAACGATTCAATGAGTGTGCCATGTGGGGCAGAGCCGGCACCTGTCCACCTCACAGCCCGGCCTTTCCCATAGGCGCCTGCAGGTGTCGGTTACGCCGTGCTGTATTGGGCCTAGGCCATGTGCTCATGGTGGTGTGTCTCGGGGAGACCGAGTGGCTGAGCGCGGTGCACAGTGATTGGCACAGAACTCCATGCCTGGACAGCCCTGCACCTGCCACTTCCAGCTCCGGGCCCCCGGGAAGAGGCAAGGGTTGGCGGGCAATGCCTCCAGTGAGCAGCAGGCCCCCGGCATCTCACAGCCCTGGAATCCACCTGTCTTTCCCAGGTGGGTGGTGGATTTGCCTCTCACCAGCCTTGGTCCCCCCCCCCCTTTACCGTGGAGATGACCAATAACCCCTACTGCGCAGGGGGCCGGTGAGGACTGGAGGTAACATTTGCCGATGGCTGTTCTGCGCCGAGCACCATGCTGTGTCAACCTGTCTTTGCTCTGTGGGGCCCAGGGCTGAGGGGAGCTCTGCCCTGCCTAGAATGCGGCACAGTGCAAAGGAAGGTGCTGCTGCCCCAGAGCTTACCCTGGGCACCGGGCCAACTGCACCTGCCAGGGGTGGGAGCGTTTCGCCCCAGTGCAGAGATGGGTCCAGGCCAGCCAGGGAGTGTTCGCTGCATTGCCTACTCCTGCACCTGCTGCAAAAGCCGGGCTCGGTCCTGTGCCCTGGGGACGATGATGAGGGGAGAGCCACGTCCCAGTGGAGGCAGCAGTGGTCACTACCTATGCAGATGTTGGCCCTCAGGCTTTGCCCCATTCCTGCGGGTCCCCGAGGACCAACAGAGTCCTGGAGGGTTAGGTTTCCCAGCCTGACACAAGCAGTAAGAGATGATGGGGTGCCAGCTGCCCGGATACCTGCAGTGTCTTCTTCCTGGTCCCTGCAGTGTGGTGGCCTGGGGAGGTCTGAGAATAAGAGGAAAGCGCTGGTGACCCCCATCCACCCCCAGGCTTCCAGCTCCCCTTCTGTGAAGGGCCTGGAACGGGGATCGCTACTTAAGGGTCAGGGCAGGGGGCATCCAGGAACGTGCCTGCAGGCTGCGTGGGGTTTCTGAGCCTGTGTGGGACACACAGGTTAGCCAGGAAGCTGGGGGGGGGGCTACCTGACAGGGGACAGTGGATGTCAGCACAATGCAGGGGACCTTTGGGAGGGTGGGGGGGGTCAGAGCTGGAGGGGCGGTGGAGGGGCAGGGGAAGGATGCGTCAGAGTGTCCAAGAGGCCCACTTGGGATGTTCTCACTCTTCCATCCCTGTGTGGAGCGTCTGGCCCAGCCTCACCAGGGAGTGGCATCTCATGAACCTGGCCCCCATGGACGCAGCAGCTCAGTCTGGCCTCTCGTAGGTTGGAGAGGACATGGGAACCTTCCCACCAGCCCAGCCCTGGCCTCCCTTAGATGTAGTCAGACCTCATGGCTTGGTAAGTCACCTCCTAACCTCTGCCATCAAAGGTGAAATGGCCAGGTGAGACGCAGGCATTGGCCAGGCAGGTACAGGGAGACAGACTTGGTGGTGTTATGTACAAGACTTTGACGCTGGGTAGGCATGGAGGCAGCCCAGGGTTGGACCCTTCCAGCCAGGGGCTGGGTTCCTGCTTCCTGGGGGCTCCCCATTTTCCAGGTGGACGTGTGCTGTATGGACTTCTCCCACTGAAGAATCCCGTCCCCGCCCTGCCCCCAGAACCCTTCCATGGATGAGCTTGCACGTCAAGGCGGCTTCTCGGTTATGGGCCCGCTCAGTTCCCAGGGGATGGCGGGGAGGGGGCGAACCTGCAACGGGGGAAGCCCACCTTGCGTCTGGTGAACCTAGGGGACCTCGCACCTTTCCTGCATGCAAGGGGATGGTGCCCCTCCCAGCAGCAGCTGCAGCAGCAGTGGAGGGTCTGGTGGCTCCCTGGGGTCCCGTGTACACCGCGGGCTGCTGATTTCTGCACTGTCAGCCTCAGTGAGGGGCTGGGGCGATCTCAACCATCTCGAACCACCATGGCAAGTGGGCCTCAAGCTGCCAGACGGCACACCCCTGGAACCCAGAATGTGCCTCGGCCATTTTTCATGTTCCCAAGCTGAGTTTTTAAAGAGTTGGGTGGAATTAAAAAATGCAAGGAAAAATGCAATTAGCTGGAACCCAATGGAGCAGAACCCACAATTAACAAGGTTTCTCCCTAATTTGATGGCTGCTCCGAGACCACCACACTTCTGATAAGGGCTAATTACACGTTTGTTTATTCATCCCAGAAAAAGCATCCTGACAGCCGTTTTTGGGCTGGGAGGTCCCTGGGGTGGGGGTGTCCATCAGCCCACCCCAGCTGTAGCAGGGACGCCACCAAGTACACTGCATTGGGTGGGCGAGACTGTTACTACTGCCAAGGACGATTTAAACAGATGAACCCAACTGGAAGATGGAGACCTTGGTACGTCCCAAAGCTTTGAGTAGAAGGTTCACAAGTTAGCACCTAGAGGCGACATAGCACCAAAGACGTCAGATAGGATGACCAGTGGAATCCCAGCCGCACTGATAGCCGGCCAGCAAACCGTCATCGTCCCTCCTAGAGGTCCTTTTTTTCCCCTTCAGTCAACCATGCATCCTTGTACAAGAGAAAACTCACCTGTCATTTGTGGCCAAAGTCATAAAGGTTATGCTTGAATTAGTTCAAAACTCATACCCATCAAAATGATTGGCGTGCACTCGC
Source organism: Oryctolagus cuniculus (assembly GCF_964237555.1). NCBI lineage: Eukaryota > Metazoa > Chordata > Mammalia > Lagomorpha > Leporidae > Oryctolagus > Oryctolagus cuniculus. The sequence continues at coordinate 164,928,733 of NC_091437.1, read as the reverse complement.
AGGTTCCTGGGGGCGGGGGGAGGGGCACGGGGATGGGGCCCTCGCATTTGTCTGTCTGTGGGCTGTATGTGTGTTCACTGGGTATCCTCGGGTCTCTGGATTTGGGTGGCTTTCTTTCCCAGCTGTGCAGTGTGGCCCTGGATCTGGTTCTGTCCTATCAGTGGGAGGCTATGGGCAGTGGAGGGCGGGCACAGACGGACACTGTACGGGAAGTGGGTGGGTCTAGGGGGGAATGGAATGGCTGGGCCCTCCCCTACCACGGCCAGTGCAAGCAGGCCCGACGGACATCCCAGGGGCTTGCCTTTTTGGGGGGAAGCCGCACCAGATACGGCAGAGCCAGGGATGCCAGCTGGACTGCAGACTACCCGGATCAAAGCCGCTGCCTGCTGCTGTGTGTTTCTCTCGTCTATCTTCCCAACCTTCTCGTGCATGGAGAGGGTGTTCTCACCAACGGCCTTAGAATGCCCGGCTGAAGCCTCACGGGATGAGACAACCATCCGATACTAGATGTGTTTATTATCATTGCAGCTTCAAGAATGACAACAGAAAATCCTGTATCACCAATGTTTACAAGTCCAAGTAGACATCAGCCCGTGTAACATATGTAATTTATGCAAGAGATCACACCTGTCTTTTGTAACCAATGCACTGGGCAACCCTGTAAATATTTTACAGTGTGTTTATGGAAACGGAGAGCATCATTCGCTGTCGCGCTGTAACATAATGCACTTTTCTAGTTTTTCATTAAAATCTCTAAGGCACCTTTGCACATGCGTCTTGGTCTTCCTTGGTGGACGAAGCCTGGGCTGGGAGCCGCCCCAATGCAACCTCGCCCACCTCCAAGCCACCTGGCAAAAGGCCAGCCAGGTGAGGGCCCGGGTGGGTGTCGTGGTCATCCCTGGTCTCAGTTCCCGGGGAATAAAGGGTTTCGCCTTAAGCAGGAGGAAGTCCCCCTTGGGCTCCGCCTGCCCGCTTGGTTCTCTGGGTGTTTGGACTTGGTTCCAGGAGTCAGAAGTTTGACAGGTTTGCATCTCAAGGAGCAAATGAACCCAAATCAGAACGAGACGTTGACCTTAATGAACGGAGCCCCACTGGGCCGCCTGTCGTTCTTTCCTGGCTCACAACTCCTCTTCCCGCCTATCTGTGTGGGAGGAGAAGACCGGTGCTCTCTAAACCAAAGGCCAAATCCACGCCTTCCACCCCGCCCCCAGCCTCTGGGGCTTTGAGACACAGGTGGCTGTGCCTGCCCTGGGACAGGTAGGAGTGCACGTTTCTGCTGGGCGTGGAGAGCACCCTAGGTGGCCTTCTAGAACTTCATACCATTCCTCCTTGGAAGTCCACGGGAGATCCCGGCTGCAGGCAGCTCGGTCCTTTGTGTTCAGGAGTCCTGGCTACACAGACCTGGCTCCTGTCTTGCAGGAGCTGTATCCTTGCACCAACTGCTATCGCAGGCAACCGACAGGCCAGCCCCCGGCTGCAACTTGAAGTCCTGCGATTTCTGTTCCATCCTCGCCGCTTGTCCTGTGAGGGGCCGGTTGTATTTCAGGGGCTGGAAGTCGGGCAACAGCTTCCCGTAACGGGCCACAGGGTTCGCCCAGCCTACACTCGGTTTAACCACTCAGCTCTGCCACTGTGGTCTCCCAAAGCTACCCTAACCAACCCATGCACGAATGGGCTGCGTTCCAGTAACATTTACAGGACCTGAAGTCAACTTCGTTAACTTTCACAGGACACAAAATGCTGCTTTCTTGATTCCGAACCACCTACACCCCCCAAGGAGGACATAGAGGCCATAGTCAGCAGGTCGCCCAGAAACAGGCTGTGTGCGGGAGGTGGGAGGTGGGGCCAGGGCCTGCGGTCCTCGGACTTCTGTTCCAAGGCATTTTACAACCATGCATTCATTGCATCCCTGGTCTTTGGGGTAGGTGTTCTCGGGAGATTCCAGGGGCAACAGAGCCAGGATTCACAGGCTGTCCGGTACCAGTGTCCACACTTTCATCCCCATAACCATTCTCTCAAGCAAGCACCCCTAGCAGGACATGGAGGGGAGGTACCTGGGTCACCCACACTTCTTGGGCTTCTGCCTGGGCAAGGCTCCCCCGACCCTCAAAGCCCATGTCTCCTGTGTGGTGCTGCCTGATGCCACACCCCTCCCACCCCAGCACAGGCAAAGAGCAGCCATGAGCCAGCCACAGGTGTCATGGCCAAGGGCACTGCCTCACGTACCAGGTGTGGGAAGGGGCGCAGGGGAGCATCCTCCAGCCTGCCACCTGCTCGGTTGGGTTTGGAAACAGATTCTGTGCAGCACCTGCCATAGGATTTTTAAAAACCTGTCTCGTTCATGTCTTGGGGATGAAGCCCTATACCTCCTCGCCTCGTGTGTGTAGGGGGTAAGGCCACTGGCTAATGGAAGCCGCCAGGGCTGCTGGTGACCTGGGTGGTTGTGCACCTGTCAGGTCCACTCAGAGAGGGAGGTTGTTGGGATGGGAGCAGCAGTGGATCCTGTCTCCTCCTATTTCCCTCCCCGCATCTCTTCCCAACATGTTCATTAACCACTGTGGATTGTAGAACCGGCGCCTTGCCCACCTCTCCACCTGGGTTAACCCTCACTGGGCCACACACGAGTTCTTCCCCTCTGGTCAACAGCAATGCCGTCTTCCCAGCAGTTCCAGACCCGCTGATTTTGGGACCACCGACTTTTGCCACCCCCAGTCCACTCCTTTGAAGAATCCTATTGGCTGTACCTCCTGCCTATTTTCAGACTCTGACCCCATTTCTCCCTCCCCCTGCCACCAAACCGCTCAGAGATTCTGCAGGAGGGTTAACCCCCATGCTGCCCCCTTCCAGCCCAAGGGTAGGAGGGTGGCCGTGGCCATGGGACACATTCTGACCAATGAATCTCAGGTGAAGTGACTGTCACATCCAGGCTGGGGCATTAAGCTTTTTAAACATTGTCAAGAGACAAGCTTCCATCTGCTGTTTCACTCCCCAAATGGCATCAATGGCTACACCTTGGGTCAGGCCATGACCAGGAGCCTGAAACTACACCCAAGTCTCCCATTTGGGTGGCAAGGACCTAAGCACGCGGGCCATCCTCTGCTAACCTCCCAGGCATAGTGGGGACCTGGATGAGAAGTGGAGCAGCTGGGACTCAAACCAGCACTCCTATGGGATGCCGGTGTTGTAGGTGGTGGCTTAACCCATTGTGCTGCTCCAGCCCCTGCGCATTCAACATCGGAGTGAGGCTCTCCAGATTATTCTTACTCTCTGTTCCACCTGCAACAGCTGCAGAGGTGAGAGGCGGTGCTGGCTCCCCAGGGTGTTAGTGCCCTGCACACAGCTGGCTGGTGGTAGGTAGCTGTTGAATGACCAGCTGGCCCACCTCACCTCCTGGAGACATGCGTGATGCAGTACACTCTGCGGTAAACGCCGCCCACTCCTGTCCTTCCTGCTTCCAAGAACATAAAGGAAAGCTCTGGTACACATGACCCTCCTTTCAGAAAGGTGGCCTTCATTCCAAGTCAGCACACCCTTGACAGCGCCTGTCGGGGAGTCCACACCAGGGACAGGACACCCCTTGGTGAAGGGGGAAGTCCTGGCCTGGGGCCTCCCCTTCTCTCCACCAGCTGCAGCACAGTCAGTCCGGAAGGCACTAGCCTTCTGACCAACACCCGGACCTTGCTTCTCTTTTTGTAAAAAATTATTCACTTGAGAGATTTAGAGAGAGGGAGGGAGAGAGGGAGGGAGAGAGGGAGGGAGAGAGGGAGGGAGAGAGGGAGGGAGAGAGGGAGGGAGAGAGGGAGGGAGAGAGGGAGGGAGAGAGGGAGGGAGAGAGGGAGGGAGAGAGGGAGGGAGAGAGGGAGGGAGACAGGGAGAGGTCTTCCATCCGCTGGCTCACTCCCCAGATGGCTGCAACAGCCAGGCGGAAGCCAGGAACCAGGAACTCCAACAGGGTCTCCCAGGGGGGATGCAGGGGTCCAAGGGCTGGTGCCATCTTTCCCTGCTTTTCCGGGGGCAAAGTGCTGGATTGAAAGTGCAGCAGTCAGGACTCGAACCAGGGCTCATGTTGAACGCGCTGTGGCAGGCAGCAGCTCCCGGGTCGACAGCAGAGGAGGTCTATGCTCAGAAAGAACAACTTCACAGGCTACGTCCAGTGGGGTCCATATCTGGTGGGTGCGTGGGCCCTCCATGGAGGACAAAGTCTCCCCTTCCTTCACGTTGGGCATGGCCGTGGGTCCAGCAGCACGGTTGTTTCCGCATCAGCCCCATTTCCATCTCTTCGCCTCACTTTGGTTGTGCACACCTGTGCCGTACACAGCAGCCCTCGGTCTTCCCAGGGAAGCGGAAAAGCAGCACCTGAGGTCATGTGGGGAAGGCCCTCTCAGAGGCCTGGCACTGACCAGACGTCAAATCCCACAGGGCGGTCAGTTGACTGAAGGGAGTCGGACTTGGCTCTGTGGGTGATTGACACATGCCTTGTCCTGAGCACACAAACCCACAGGCCAGAGTTTATGGAGTACCCACTAAGGCAGACTCAGTTCTGAACCCTTTTCAAAAACAATTCATTCAAGAAATATTGCGAGCCCCCGACTCGATGCCGCTGTCCCTGGGACTTGGGATTCCCACCTGCCTCTGCGCAGTTTACACCCAGCGTGATGATGGGCAGCGTGTCTGAAGGCAGCCCGCAGACGAGGGAGAAGGGCAGAGGGAGGGGGAGCTAGAGCTCAGCGGGCAGTGGGAGCAGTGCCCTTTCCTCCGGAAGGGGGGTGCTGAGCAAAGGGAGGAGAGTGCCAAGCAGATGGGGGTCAGAGAGGACAGCCCAGCAGGGGAGCCGCCAGGACCAAGGACACGGCAGGAGACCCGCGAGCTAGGGGCTCTTAGGGCCTGGTTCCAGCTAGCCTACCCTGCCCAGCCAGTGGAAGGCCCCAGTTCTGCAACTGTCCTCTCTCCCCGAGGCCTTATCTGGGCGAGCTCTCGGTCTGGCTCAGCCCGAGATCCACAGCAGGAGCCACCTCAGGCAGGACGGGGAGGCAGGCGTGGACACCCGTGGAACTGAACACAGAAGGCTGCCGCGGAGCAGACGGAGCCGACTCCCACCTGCTGGCTCACCCTTCCTTCACGGACCCCAGGGTTTGTGATGATGGCGGTTACGCCACACGCACGAGGCGGTGAAGTCATGGATTCCTCCCTCGCAAGGTTGTGGCTCCAAATGACGAGGCCGGGAGGTATGGGGCTCTGGGGCGGGCTGGTGCACCTGCTCTGCAGGGCTATGCAGCGTGGCGGGGATGGCAGCCGCCCACCCAGCCACCTGCCGACTCACCTGGTGCAGGTGGCAGCCTGGACAGGCGGTGACGGCCTCCAGCAGGGTATGGGTGATCGCCACCGATGTGTGGCTTTGTGCAAGCCGAGTTTCACCAGTGGGGGGACCTCCCTTCCTGGGGTCACAGTTGACATCTACATGGCTGTGGGCAGAGGGCCAGGGGACCAGAGAGTGCTTGGTTCTCATCATGGCCCTGGGAAGTGTCACCCACCCCATGCTCCCCTCAAGGGGCCACCATTCCTTCCCATCTTGGCCCCGATGCCTTCAGCCCCAGAACTCGAACTCAGGGTTTCCTGCACTTCTGTGGTCCCCAGCCGGGGTCCTGGACCCAATGGCCTGGGTCTGGGGCTATGAGGAAGAAGGGAGAGGTCTTTGCTGCTCAGAGCAGATGGCGCTAGCTCGCCCAGCTGCCCTGTGAGTGGTGAAGTCCCCACAGAGCGGCCGCACGAGAAGCCAGCCTGCTCACCGGGCCTCTGCTTTGCCTGTTGCCATGGCAACACCCCAGTGCAGCACCAGGAATAGATGGTTTTTGAAGGTGGCAACTTCCTCTAAGGAAAAAAAAAACACATTGACAGGTTGGGAGCGAGGGGATCTTCCCCGCAGGGATCCTCAGCAGGGCCTGGGCTCCGGTCCCAGCGTCTGACACAGCCCAGGGCTGCTGCCGGTGGCTCTGCCTCCTATGAAGGCTTCACACCTGCCTGGGGCAGAGGTCACAGACCTGGGCACGGTGAGGGCGTGGGGTGGGAAGTCCAGAGCATCCTAGGTGGGGGGTTTGGAGGGCCCCCAGCGTGTACTCTCGGTTCACACAGCCTGCTGCAGTCGCTGGGGAAGTGCAGGGTTTGGGTTCAGGTGGGTCCAGATCTGAATCCCCGGGCTCCCTCTTGCTGAGCCAGCCCTGGGCAGCTTCCCTGACCAAGTTTTGCCTCTGGAACCACAAAATCCTCTTTCCATGCCCACTGTTCTGCCGGCTCAGAATGATGGCCTCTGTTTGAGGGAGCTTGGAGGGCCCTTTCAGTCTCAGAAGTCACACCCTTTGTTTCCGGGAAGACGTTTCAAACTTATTAATGGTTTCTGCTTTGGTTTCCTTTTCTGGAAAGCTCTGCCCTTCAGCTCTTGTTTCTCCTGGGATAGTCTGTTAGTATCTCACATCTCTCCTCCTATCGCTGATTTTTGTTCTTACTTCCTGGGGGTTTCTTCTAGTTCTTAAACTATTTGAAAGACACGAAGTCTTTTCTCCTATCTGCTTGTTCACTCCTCGAATGCCCTCAGTAGCTAGGGGCTGGGCCAGGACAAAGTCAGGAGCAGACTCCACCCAGTACCTCCCACACGGGTGGCAGGCCCAGCACTCGAGCCATCACTTGCTGCCTCCAAGGGTGTGCATTAGCAGGATGCTGGGTCGGACGTGGAGGTGGGACTTGAACTTGGGGGCTCCGATTTGGGAGGTGGGCTTTGCCCACCCATCTAAGTGTGCTCTCCCAGCTTCTAAGAGTTCGTTTCTCTCTTTTTATCTGCATTTGTTTTCAATTGCAAAAGCACCTTTGCTCTGTGAGGTACTTTTCCCTGTAGCTGGCCATGGCTCTAGTCTGAGGATACTGACAAGCCTCCTGACATCTCCCTCTGCTTTCAGTTCTTTCCAACTTTGCTTCTCCCTGCAGGACAGTGCCCGCAGATCTAGGGGACTGTTTCAGACAATGGAGCTGAAGAGCTCTGAGCACACGGTGGGGCATGTTGGCTGTGACTGTTGATGTAGGATGAGGTCGCAGAATCCAGAGAGTCTCATCTCCTGTCGGCTGGGCCATCTCGGCACACTGGGTACCCATGACCTTGAGACCATCAGCCTAAATGCTCTGCTGTCCTCTAGCCTATGGAGTCCATGTCTCACTCTCTGGGCTGCCAAGAGGAGCTGGGGAGCCACAGAGCAGGGTGGGGCCAGGGCGGGTTTCGCAGCAGCCACAGAGCCTCCTCTCCCACTCTCCAGCACTTGGCTGCTACATCTGTCTGGGATTCTCGGTTTACCAGTTGACCGGTTGACGCAGGGCCTTCTCTGCCCATTTAGACCTGGACTTCCTCAGGGAGGCTGGACGAGGCCCTCCTGTTCCAGGGACTGTCCAACTCCCCTTCTTTCAGTACGGACAGCTGCAACAGATCCTCTCTTGGGCTTCAGTGGAGCCAGACCTGTGTGTATAACTTGCCACGTGGAGGGGACAGTTTCAGATAAAAGGTGCCCAGAACGTCTTTGCTGGCTCTGCCCACCTCCAGCCAGTCAGGTGCTAGATGGAGGGAGGAGGAAGCAGGTTTGGGCAGAGAGGGGCTTCAGACCACGAGCAGAGCCAACGAAGGCCGGGCCAGCCCAAGCAGCAGCTTCCAAGCAGAGACGATTTCTTGGCAGAGCCTGCACTGGACAGGTATCACCAAGCCCTAGTACCTCCTGGTGCTCAGTCTTCAGCTGTGGGCTTCCTGGAAGAGTGCAAGTCTCACATCAGAAGCTGTGGGGTGGACACTGCAAGTGCTCACAGCTGGAAGCCACCAGCTCCACACTTGCTACTGGACAGCAAGGCCCTTCTTGAAGGGAGAACGCTGGGGGTACACCTGCACAGGTCACAGGGGTGGGGAGGGAACAAGGCCCCAGGAGCTGGAACCCCCCACCCCTTTCCCAGTTGCACATGTGGGTAGGAGGACAAGACCCCCCACCCCAGGCCCCTCCATCATCACACGCCCAGGGCAGCTTTCTCCTGGGGGGCCAAGAGTACCCCTGCCTGGCCGAGTTGCTTTGCATTGCTGAGGTTCCTCCTCAGACGGAACAATGCCTCGGGTCAAGAGGCTGCCAGCAGGCCGGCGCCGCGGCTCACTAGGCTAATCCTCCGCCTAGCGGCGCCGGCACACCGGGTTCTAGTCCCGGTTGGGGCGCCGGATTCTGTCCCGGTTGCCCCTCTTCCAGGCCAGCTCTCTGCTGTGGCCAGGGAGTGCAGTGGAGGATGGCCCAGGTGCTTGGGCCCTGCACCCCATGGGAGACCAGGAAAAGCACCTGGCTCCTGGCTCCTGCCATCGGATCAGCGCGGTGCGCCGGCTGCAGCGCGCAGGCCGCGGCAGCCATTGGAGGGTGAACCAACGGCAAAGGAAGACCTTTCTCTCTCTCTCTCTCACTTTCCACTCTGCCTGTCAAAAAAAAAAAAAAAAAAAAAAAAGATGCTGCCAGCAATGATATCTGGTCACAGACTCGAGATCCTGCCCGGGAAAGGGGGCGAGGTCGGGGGTGCAGAGATCCTAAAGGATCACTGGCGATTGCAATAGTCAACACTGGCAAAATGCCCCACGTGCCCAGGGCTTCTGGTCAGCTCCACCTTCTACGTTCTCGCACATCCACTGTGTTCTCCTCCATGTTTTCCCCAATGACCACAAAGACCCTCTCCCCCCACCTTTTTATGGGTGGGGAGGCTGGAGGTCAAGGCAGATGAACTCAGATGTGGTGAGGGGGTCCGCTCAGATGAGCCTGGGGGAGGGTTGGAGTGAGGCTGTCTGGGCAGAGCCGAGAGTGGTGAAGAAAGGCATGGAGGGTAGCGGGTGGCATCGGAGCACCTGGGGTGTGTTTTCTCCTCCCCTGCCTCTCCCCAGTGACCCCGATCCGAGCTCCCAAGCTGTGTCGGGCAAGGACGGAACCCACACTCAGACGCCGCCTGCACTGGAAAGCTTTGCTGCCTTCCCCAGCTAGCCGCCTCTGCCGAGAACAGAGTGGAGCCAGGCAAGTCCACCGAGAGCCCCTTCCCGGGCACCCAGGGGGCTGTAGGGAGACCTGGACCAGCATGGGCGTCCCTGCAGCACAGCTGCGGTGAACTCGCATGGGCAGACACCAACCGTTGGCGATTTCAGTTCATACTTAATTGGGCCACGATGTAGTCTTTTGATGTCATTTTGGCTTTTGGAAGCTATGTTACAGTAAGAACTTTTAACTGCTGCTTAAACTTTGGACACAGTTATGGGGTACCTGCTCATTCTCTTGACACATGTAAACATCACCTAACACGTACCATGACTGGAACGTTATCTCCTCATACACTTCATCTCTTTATGGTGAAGAGACTCAAAACTGATTGTAACTTAGAAGAAAAAATATATACAGAGTACCTTATCACTGTCTATAGTCCTCTTACTGCGCAGTAGAGCAGAGCTTCTTACTCCCAACCATAACTTAGCACCTGTTAGTCAACCTTGTTCCCTGCTCCCCCCAGCCCCGGTAACCTCCATTCTGCCCACCTTGTGCAAGGTCACCTTCAATGCTTTCTGCTAGGCTCTCCGACAGAGGAAGCCCCCGGCATGCCTGGGTGATTCTCGATGGGAAGGCTGCCCCTGGGCTGATGGTGGTCTCTCTGCAGCCCTGACAGTTCAAGGAAATCCGGCCACCACCACCTGCAGCGTGCACCCAGTGCTGGGTCCCACCAGCCACAGGTGCACCTGTTTGCATGACTCGTGAGGGACTGCGAAGGTACTTGGGTGCTGTGTTCCCCATCCACTTCTTGGCAGGGTTGGCCAAGGGAAGCCGCCCTCAGGGCCAGCTCTAGCCACTGAACACCTGACAGGCCCCGGGACGGAGACGCTCTCATCTCAGACCCTGCTCATCAGCTCTCGGCAACACCCAGACAGCCCCTCCTGCTCCCCGTTCTCACTGGTAGAGGCACAGCTGCTCCCCTGGACCTCCAGGCCGCTCCTCAGGGGTGAGGTGGTGGAGACGCAGGTGCAGCCACGGCAGCGGAGGAAGCCCCCACAGCCTCTGAGAGCAGGTGGCTTCCCAGCTTCCACACCGAAGCTCATCCCAAGCAGCCCTTGCGTCTCAGGGAAGCCGCTTATCCCCCCACTGTCTCAGGCTCCAGGAAGCCTCATCCTGGCCACCGAATGGCCAACGTGCAAACGCAGGGTTGCAGGCGTTCACCTGTGTGCAGAGAAGCAGCGGGAACCCAGACTGTCGTTTGCTGTTCTCCAAGTTCCTGCGAAGCAACAGAACAGTGACCGACCAGAGATGGTCTTCCGAGGTGGCACAGGCAGTGGCGGGCACGTGGTTCAGGAGACAGACTGCCCCCTCACCCCAGCTCCCTTCTTCACGGTCCTGCTAGGAGTCGTGGGAAGCGGGCACAATGAATTCTTCTAGCAACCTGACAGGGCAGGTGGAGAGAAGGCCATGACGAGCATCCACCTCTGTCTCCACTGCAGGACAGGTGTCCAGCCCTTCCTGGAATGGCCAGACCAGGCTGCCCAGCGCCGAGAGGGGAATCAGCCTGTGTAGGCAAACCCCATACCTGCCCACCTAACTGAGGCCCTCTGGACCCTGGAGATCCCTGCCCTCAGTGCCTTCCAGCTGGGGCCGGTTTTGTCGTCCAGGGGATGTTCGGACAACACTGCAGCCGTTTGATTATCACGGCCTTGCAGGGTAGGCGCTCACAGCCAGGGAGGCTGCACAGGCCCTGCCACAGAGGCTGAGCTCCTGTAACGTCAGTGCTGCCGCACCGTGAAGCCTTGCTGTGGAAGACACGGGGCAGACACGGGGCAGACACGGGGCAGACACGGGGCAGACACGGGGCAGACACAGGCGATTCCGGCATCTACCGAGCTCCCGATCTTGCTTTCTGCACAGTACTTCACCTCTGGACGCAGAGACTGCTGGGGTCATGCCCTCCACTTGGCAGGCATGGTTACGGAGCAGAGCGCTAGAACCAGGTCTCTATGGGACTCTACCGCCAAGGGTTTGGGTCCAAACCTAAGCCGGCCTAGCTCTGAAACCCAAGCTTTGCTGCCCACACGGCCCTGTGGCGTGGTCTGCAGAGCTGTGGGGCGAGAGGGGGCAGAGAGCCAAGCTGGCAGGGTAGCATGATGCCCCAAGCACCCATCTGGTGGGGCACTTCCCTTGGGGCAGGAGGGAGTCGCATTGCAGTGTAACCCAGTTTCTCCCTTAGGCATTGCACTGAGTTCACAATCCCAAAGGGATGAGGACGTTCAGCGAGCGGCTACTCTGAGAGGCACACATTAACCCTGCTGTGCATGTGTCCTTCTAGAATTATGGCATTTTAGGTTTTCTTAGGAAGTTACATTTCTTTTGTAGTACTACAGTGAACACAAATCGCTTGTTTAAAACGGATAAGCAAACAAAACCACAGGATAGAATTACTCCTAATCCTACCGATACAATGAGTGCTTTGCTACATAATCACCCAGACGAGTTTTCTATTCTTAGGTCTGTAGAGGGCTTTCTCTGCACGATAGAAAAACTGTAACTATTGCAGTGGAGACCTTCCCCAGCGAGATAAGCAGCTCAGAAGCCATTTAGTAACAGAAAGTTGACCGGAGTTTTAGATTTTGAATAACAAGATAGGAAGTCAAAAGAACAATAGCAGCCCGAGGAAATGCTGTCCTTTTGCGGTTTAATAGGTAGGATTCTTGTACAGCCTGCAGGAAAGATGCAATTCAGCATAGTTAGGCTCCGGCAGCACACTCCCCCGTCCCTCATCCAGCCAAGCTTATTAAGACTTCTCCCTTTGTAGGAGTTTCATGATTCCTATTTACGCCTGTGTGGAAATCTTCATTCCACCTGGGGTTCACTTCTATGGGCAGTGTCAGGTAGGGGAGCTATGTGTTCTTCCAGCTGTGGAGTCAATTGACCAGGGACATTTAACCTAGCAAGTCCCTCCTCGCTGAATTGTGACACATCCTTGTCACAACACCCTCTCCCAAGGACACCAGTGGGTTCTTCAAGAGAACAGCATCAAAAGCATATTCAAGAGGTAAAACAGTAACCCTCCTTGGGGCCAGCACTGTGGCACAATGGATTAAAGCCCAGGCCTGAAGCGCCAGCATCCCATATGGGTACCACTTCTAGTCCCTGCTGCTCCTCTTCCAATCCAGCTCTCTGCTGTGGCCTGGGAAAACAGTGAAAGATGGCCCAAGTTTTGGGGCCCCTGCACCCAGTGGGAGACCAGGAAGAAGCTCCTGGCTTCGGATTGGTGCAGCTCTGGCCATTGAAGTCACCTGGGGAGTGAACCAGCAGATGGAAGACCTCTGTCTCTACCTCTCTGTAACTTTCAAATAAAAATAAATCTTAAGAAAAAAAAACAATGACCCTCCTACATATATGAAAACAAACCATTAGAGGTTTTAATGAGAAAACTGAGATGGTACGAGTTATTGAACATTGAATTAATGTACAAATGGAGCTGAACCGGGTTGATGTGAGGTGGGAGAGCAGGAAGGGGAGGGTCCACTTCATTGCCATATGCAAGGGTTATTTTGCATTTTTAGTTAAGAACTGGAACTCAGGCACTGTATGGGTACAATCTTCTAATGTTTGCCTTCAAAGCATGTTTCTCTCTCTACTGTTTCCCCCACTTCTGATCAAAGTTATCTCAGGGGCAGGCATTTGGTGCACCTGTTAGGGCGCTACCTGGACCCAGGCACTGCAGGTAGCATCCTATATCAGCTTCTGATTCTAACCGCCTGCCAGTGGGAACAAGGAAGACAGCAGGTGTTAAGTAGTTGAGTGTCTGCCACTCACGTCGGGGGCCGAGAGTTCTGAGACACTGGTGTCAGGTGGCCCAGCCCCGACGGTTGCTATCCCTTGTAGAGTGAACTAGCAGATGGGAGATCTCCATCCTTCCACCTTTCAAATGTGGTTTTTCAAAAGCTATGGCACAGAGAAGATCATGATCATCAAGGAAGGCTAGCTTCATCAGCCCTGGCCTGGTTGCACATACAGGTGCAGCAAGACGCTCAACTGACCACCAGGACTTCAGTTTCTGCTGCTGGAAGCTTTCCTAAGGAGTCTCCGGTTGAAGGATTGGTAAATGCCTGGAAGTAAGGGCTGGGCCAGGCTGAAGCCGGGATCCGGGAACTCAGGCTGGGTCTCGCCGTGGGCGGCAGGGACCCCAGCGCTGCCTAGGTTGAGCGAGAGCAGGAAGCGAGAATGCAGAGCGAAGCCAAGGCTTGAATCCCAGCACTCCAGGGGGGCGGGAGCATTCCAGTTAGCTGCTGCACCACAAGCCCACCCTTCAAGACCACGAAGAACACGACGCGGTCTGGAGGTCAGAAATACCCCGACTGCTGCTTTGTGACAAAACTGCCCTTGTTCTTGAAAACCAGAAGCCTGATGTCCCTGCTGGTGTGTCCCCAAGACCTGTCTGAGCTCATGCATATGACACAGCTCTTTAAAGCCACATGCACCCCCACTCAATCCAAGATGCCACCAGTGAAGTCTCCCCCACAGACCCAAGGTTGCAGGTTTTCTGTAACATACAAGAAAGGCATCCAAGCTTAAGTGTGTGCTTAGTGATGTGTGTCACTATTTCATTTAACTCTGGGATTCTTTAGGGATGCAGAGGGTCTCCATTAATTAACTCAATTTAAAAATCAGTCCAAGGTTTTAAGCCACCTAATGATCTTGGAAATTTTTTGACAGGCAGAGTGGACAGTGAGAGAGAAAGGTCTTCCTTTGCCATTGGTTCATCCTCCAATGGCCGCCGCGGCTGGCGCACTGCGCTGATCCAAAGGCAGGAGCCAGGTGCTTCTCCTGGTCTCCCATGGGGTGCAGGGCCCAAGCACTTGGGCCATCCTCCACTGCACTCCCTGGCCACAGCAGAGAGCTGGACTGGAAGAGGGACAACCGGGACAGAATCTGGCGCCCTGACTGGGACTAGAACCTGGTGTGCCAGCACCGCAGGCGGAGGATTAGCCTATTGAGCTGTGGCGCAGGCCTGGAAATTCTTTAAGCCAATAAACTAACACTGAAAAATGCAAGTTCACCATAAGAATGATTCAGTGTAGCTAAGTGTTTGAATTTTTTTAAACATACAGTCTTAAACACATAATAATCATGTTAATTATCCTGGTAACCTTGCACGTGCTTAGGAAGAACTTCCAGCTGGAATCAGAACACAAGAAGTCGTCAGAAGGTTTATGGAAAGTGTGTATAAAAGACACGTGGATTTCACTTTGGCATCAGAGAAACTTATCTTTTGGTTCCATTGTCACAAAACGTTTGAGAAGTTCCCTCATGCTTGTATTATATAAGATAAATCAGTTTGTTAAAATAATTTTGTTTGCCAAAGATGTGTCATCTCTTAAAACAGGAGTTGGAGTTTTGAAGACAGCTTTGATCAGTTCTAAGCCGTAGCATTTCCTGTTTTAAGTGTGCAACTTACTGCAAGCATGTTTCATTGTGGATGATTTCTAGCACCCAGAAAGCACCCCAAGCCCAACGTCCCCTTCCGCCGGCCCGTAGGCCTCTCACGTGTCTTCTGTCCCCACCGACTTGTCTGCTCTGGACGTTGGCGTGTGTCCTCTCGCATCCGACTTTCCTCACTTAGCGTGGTGCTTTGTAGGCCCGTTTACGTAGGGGCCATCCGTCAGAACTTCATTCTCCTTACTGCTTCCAGGATCCCGTATCACACACACCCCACTCATGTACATGGTCATCGCTTCATGGACATTGAGCCATTACGCCCTTGGGTCTATTATGCACAGGGCTCTGGTGGGCACCCGTGCCGAGTTCTTGGACGCTTTCACTTCAGGGAGGGAACGTGGCCAGCCTGTGGGCTGTTCAAAGCCCACAAAATCCTGTAGCCTTGCTCTGCCAAGGCAGCCACAGACAGGACTTGAAGTTCAATAAAAACTAGCCTGGTATAGATCTGATAATTTTGTGTGGCCTGCGAATGATGTTATAAATATCCAAAATGACTCTTGGCATCAGATAAAAAAGGCACCTAGGAGAATTGCTGAGTCATAGATGGCCTGTGTTTAGGGTCGGGAGAAGCTCAGACTGCTTCCTGGAATGGCTCTTACGTTCTTGCCAACAACAGACGCCAATCCTGTTGGGCATGGAGTGGCGTTTACTGCCGATTTGTATTTCCCTAACAACTCCCTTCAGAGCATCTTGTCCTTACTGACCACTGCACACGTCTGCGAATGCCCAAGTCCCTTGCTGTTTTCATTGGCTTGCTGTTATCAAGCTTAGTAGTTCATTATATATATATTTTCATTTTTTTTTTCTGACAGGCAAAGTGGACAGTGAGAGAGACAGACAGAGAGAAAGGTCTTCCTTTTCTGTTGGTTCACCCCTCAGTGGCTGCTGCGGCCGGCGCACTGTGCTGATCCGAAGCCAGGAGCCAGGTGCTTATCCTGGTCTCCCATGGGGTGCAGGGCCCAAGCACTTGGGCCATCCTCCACTGCACTCGCGGGCCACAGCAGAGAGCTGGCCTGGAAGAGGAGCAGCCAGATAGTTCATTATATATCCTGATAGGAGCCCCTCATTGGACAGAGGTTTTAAAGTATTCTCTCTAGTCTGCAGGGTCGTCTTTGATTTTGTAGAAGTCTCTGTAGTGCATTTTAAATTAGATTTTCCATTTCCTTATTTTCCTGGAATATTTGGGGATATTCTATCAGGAATGCTTACTGAAGCGCCAATTAGAGAGCTCACTTAAGACACAACCTACTTCATTAATATCATCCTACATAGGGAAACATTTCCCATCTAGTGAGAGGTAAAGGACTCAGTTACAGACACACAGAGCCGCGAGCTTCAAATTTACAGTTGTGGTCATAAAGCAAGGATGAGCACGGTGACAGAAAACACAGATCAAGATGGTCCCTCTCTCATCAGCGCACAACTGCTAATTGAAAACAGACAAGACTGGGGCCAGCACCTACAATGCCAGCATCCCACATTGGTGCAGGTTTGAGTCCCAGCTGTTCTACTTCCAATCCAGCTCCCTGTAATGTGGCCTTGGAAAGCAGAGGATGCTAACCTAAGAGTTCGGGCTCCTGCCACCCCTATGGGAGACCTGAATAGAGCTCTAGGCTCCTGGCTTCAGCCTGGCCCAATCCTGGCCATTCCACTCGAGAAGGGAACCAGTGGATGGAGGATCTCTCTCCAATAAGGGAAGTCTTCAAAGAGCGAGCAGGACTAACACCAGGTTATTATCCAGCCCCTATATCTTGGCCAGCGCTGTGGCTCACTAGGCTAATCCTCCGCTTTGCGGTGCTGGCACACCGGGTTCTAGTCCCGGTCGGGCGCTGGATTCTGTCCTGGTTGCTCCTCTCCCAGGCCAGCTCTCTGCTGTGGCCCACGAGTGCAGTGGAGGATGGCCCAAGTGCTTGGGCCCTGCACCCCATGGGAGACCAGGATAAGCACCTGGCTCCTGGCTTCGGATCAGCGAGGTGACAGCGAGGTGACAGCGCGCTGACAGCGCGCCGGCCGCGGCGGCCATTGGAGGGTGAACCAACGGCAAAGGAAGACCTTTCTGTCTCTCTCTCACTGTCCACTCTGTCAAAAAAAAAAAAAAAAAAAAAAAAAAAAAAAAAAAAAAAGAAGTGACAGCCCCTATCTCTAAGCATCATTAGCCAATTTACAGAGACCACCAAATGGAAGCCTCGTAAGTTCCCAGCCACCATTGTCATTGGGAAGAAGTGACTTAAAGGCCAGAAATGAAGCAAAAAAAGCAAAAATACAGAATTGCTGAAACAGGAAGTTAGAAGAACCAAGTCAGCCAAGTGTCACTGCTGCTGTAGATTCACCTCTGAGCCAAGAAACTCACACCTGGGCGTGGAGAGCCCACAGCACAGTCCTCTGGCCCTCATCAGCTCTGCCAGACACTGCCAAACCCGCCATAAGGCAATTAACAAGTTAAAATCATGGCCCTCACACAGATATAAGAATGAACAGGTGGCAACACTCTTCAGATTTGAGGCATATTTGACAAGAATTGTGTAGAGTAAAACATGATGCGTTTAGATTCCTGTCCACACGCAAAGTGGGGATGACAAGAAAGTATCCGTCCTCTCACAGAGCTCCCAGTGTCGGGGTGGCAGGAACGCCCACAGTCCCCTCCTACACATTGCAGAACCAGATGAGCTGCAGGACACACACCTGCCTACAGAGGGCGCAGCTGCATCCTGGAGCTCTGACCCACACGTGATTCCGGCTGGTGACCCTAGAGGGGCTCCCAGTGTCGGCATGGCAGGAACACGCACAGTCCCCTCTTACACATGTCAAGTGGGAGGCCCCTGCAGGGTCACCAGCCGGCATCACGCGTGCCTCAGAGCTCCGGGATGCAGCTGCGCCCTCTGTAGGCTGGTTTGTGTCCTGCAGCTCGTCTAGTTCTGTTGGCTTCCCGGCACCTTGGGGTATAAACATCACGTTGTCTGCAGACATCCCATTGTTCCGCTCTGTGGTTCGGGTGCTTTCGGCTCAGTTTTCTTGCCCTGGTGCTCTGCCTGGGACCCTTCCAGTCCTGAAACCTTTTCCTGTATCCAGTAACAAGAGCAGGAGGCCCACTCTTTGCTAACTAGGTAAAAATTTCCAACAGATGCTAAGTATTAGCTCAAAGGAGACTCAACGGGCTGAGGTATTTATAGGTCAGGAATGTTCAAGAAAGTGCCTAAATAGCAGAAGCAAGACATTTTTTGGCCCTAAGCTGGGGTCTGGTGGTAGAACAGTTGAACTATTTGGCTTTGCTATCAGTTACCTGCAGCTTACAATGCTGTACAAGTTTCCTGGGATTAGCTGAGGTGTGTGTAGACTGTGCCTAGACTCCCACCGAGTCAGAATTCTCCCCTGCGGTAGCATCTGGACAGATCCGTGTCCTCCTTTGACATTACCATGCTGGCTTCATGGTAAGTTTTAATACGTGCCAGGGCATTCTCCCATGTGTCACACTATTTACGTTTATTCCTTTAGAAAATTTGAAGCAATTTCAGTAAAAGTTATCCATTTGATGTCTGGTGGGAAATATATTCATTTTCATATATTGCATGGTGTTCAGATTTACATCATCCAATATATTTTGTTTTGTTTCCTTTTTCCTGTAGTCCTGTATCAGACTAGGACCCCTGATGTGGAATTCTTGTATTTTGGACTACAGCCGACTAGGCCAACAACTACTGATGTTGAGTTTGGATTCCATGGGCATGGATTGCAGGATGGGCGAGTTGTATGCAGCACAGCACTGAGGGAGTGAGGCTGGGCTGGATGCAAGGAAATGCTCAACCTTGACCCCACAGTGAACTTGAACCGGGTGGCTCAGTTGTCTTGGAAGGAGTTGAGGTGGCCAGGCTTTCACACCTCTGCCTCCACGAGGGTGTGTTTGAGCAAGATGGCTCCTTGCAGTCAGGGTCAAGGCCCAAAGCAAGACTCAGCCAAGAGCTCCCAGCTAAAACCCTCACCACAGTGGAGTAACAGAGTCCTACAAGGGACCACAAGACCTCCGTATGGGGACTGCGGCATCCACCACAGCTGGCATTTTGCTGGTCTACTGGGTTTATGTCCTACCCAACTTTTAGATTTGGTGTTTTGCTTCCATCTTAGTTTGGTTATTAAAGCTGAGTTGGACAATTCATTGAGGAGCCTCTAGGAGCTCTCTCGGGAAGGGCTTGCTGGTGCCGAGCTGGAGCGAGGGAAGAGGAGACAGTGACAGAACAGGTGAGGAGGGATGATCCCTGGGGAAGCTCTGAGCTCCAGTGACAGCCATGGGGACACCCGGATTCCCCATCAGGTGAGTGTGATGGTCGGAACTTCCATCACTGGGAATGGTGTCTTCTGGGTAGACAGAATTGGTTAACTGTGGCTTTGTCCATCCTTTTTTTTTTTTTGAACTTTTATTTAATGAATGTAAATTTCCAAAGTACAGCTTATGGATTACAATGGCTCCCCCCCCCCCCATCACCTACCTCCCACCCACAACCCTCCCCTTTCCCGCTCCCTCTCCCCTTCCATTCACATCAAGAATCATTTTCAATTCTCTTTATATACAGAAGATCAGTTTAGCATATAATAAGTAAAGATTTCAACAGTTTGCACCCACATAGAAACACAAAGTGAAAAATACTGTTTGAGTACTAGTTATAGCATTAAATCACAATGTACAGCACATTAAGGACAGAGATCCTACATGAGGAATAAGTGCACAGTGACTCTTGACTTAACGACTTGACACTCTTGTTTATGGCGTCAGTAATCACCCTAGGCTCTAGTCATGAGTTGCCAAGGCTATGGAAGCCTTTTGAGTTCACCAACTCTGATCATATTTAGACAAGGTCATAGTCAAAGTGGAAGTTCTCTCCTCCCTTCAGAGAAAGGTACCTCCTTCTTTGATGACCCATTCTTTCCACTGGGATCTCACTCGTGGAGATCTTTCATTTAGGTTTTTTTTTCCCCCAGAGTGTCTTGGCTTTCCATGCCTGAAATACTCTCATGGGCTTTTCAGCTGGATCTGCATGCCTTAAGGGCTGATTCTGAGGCCAGAGTGCTGTTTAGGACATCTGCTGTTCTATGAGTCTGCTGTGTATCCCGCTTCCCATGTTGGATCGTTCTCTCCCTTTTTTATTCTATCAGCTAGTATTTGCAGACACTAGTCTTGTTTATGTGCTCCCTTTGGCTCTTAGTCCTATCATTATGATCAATTGTGAACAGAAACTGATCACTTGGACTAGTGAGATGGCATTGGTACATGCCACCTTGATGGGATTGAATTCGAATCCCCTGGTATGTTTCTAACTCTACCATTTGGGGCAAGTCAGCTTGAACATGTCCCGAATTGTACATCTCCTCCCTCTTATTCCCACTCTTATGTTTAACAGGGATCACTTTTCAGTTAAGTTTCAACACTTAATAACTGTGTATTGATTACAGTGTTCAACCAAAAGTATTAAGTAGAACAGACAAAAAAAATACTAAGAGGGATAATGTATTAAGTTGTTCATCAACAGTCAGGGCGAGGGCTGATCAAGTCACTTTCTCATAGAGTTCATTTCACTTTAACAGGTTTCCTTTTTGGTGCTCGGTTAGTTGTCACCGATCAGGGAGAACATGATATTTGTCCCTTTGGGACTGGCTTATTTCACTCAGCATAATGTTTTCCAAATTCCTAACAGGGATCACTTTTCAGTTAAAATTTAAACACCTAAGAATAATTGTGTGTTAATTACAGAGTTCAACCAATAGTACTAGAACAAAAAATTGTCCACCTTTTTACCTTGCACAGGGAGGGCAAGAGTAACCTGACCAATGGCAAACTCAGAGAACCTGGGATGCCAAGTGCAGCCCCTCCTTCTCTCCTCCTGGGTGCCTGGGCTCCACCGGGGTGGGCCCCGCCTCCTCTGCCATGACCAGTGCATGTGCTGGCGTATTGGATGCAGTCGCTTCTTCGGCTCTGACCAGAAGTCACATCCTCTGGCCTCACCTTTGGCAGTGAGGTGTTCCTGCGGAACCCCACCTGTTCCCCATGAGTTCCAGAACCTGTGGGGAACCAGAGGGTGGGGGTACTCACTAGGAGCTCCTTAGGACCCAGCCCCAAGGAAAGGTGCTGGGAGGTGGGGCCTGGGGCAGTGGTGGGGGGGTTCCGAGGGCAGCACCCTTGCAGACGCAATCGCGCCCTTTTACGGAGGAGCCAGAGCTGTCTTCCTGGCATGTGGGGACACAGAAAGCCGACAAGGCGGCCCTCAGTGGAGCCCAGCCACGCTGCCACCCGATCCTGGCCTTGCAGCCTCTGGAATGTGGGAGTCAGTCGCTTAGAAGCACTCCAGCCTGTTGCCATAATGGCCAAACAGACTACAATACCCTCTTCAAGTGTCTCTTCACACTCCTAGTTTGTAATAATTCGATCCAATCTTTTAGATTCTAGAGTACTGTTATGTATGTATCTGAAGTCACATTTATGAACAAAGGTTAAAATGCTGTTCAAGTATTAAGGCCAGCCAGACTCAGCTTGTGTATAGATCATCCTTGATTCTACGTATATACACATTAATTCAACCCTTACAACAGTGACTTGATGCTACAGTTAATCCGATTACAAAGCTTAACTGGCTCGATAGTGTCAGTTTTCCTTAAACTTCCAGTTCCCTTTTGAAGGGAGCTGTCCAGGATTCACCTTCTAAGGCTGTGTGTGACTCCTCTTGCACACATAAGCAGGAATTGAAAGGACCGTACAATACTGGTGAAGAAAGGCAGGGAATCAGCAATTTCAACTCCAAGAAACCCAGTTCTCTGACTGGGCTAGAAACACTTCAACTACAGGAGCCAAAACACACTCAATGTTGCTTGCAAGAAAACCTTAGGTTTATCTTTCACGGCAATGCAAACAAAAAGCCAACGTGGATCTATTGATTTCAGGCACAGCATGAAGCAGAATGAAAGGCTATTTTGTACTAATAGTTGATCAATTTACAAGGAAGACAAGACAGTTGGTATGTACTTGCTTGTACAGAGACGATAAAAATAAGTGCCAACTTCCAAAACACCCACCATACTCCTGTATGACTCCACTCCTGTCCCCAAATCCTGCTGCAATGATCAATCGAACAAAATGGTGAAAACCCTTTAATGCCAGTGTTTTCCTGGGAAGAGTCCCTCTTTTGAATTTCAAATGACTCCAGCGGGGATCAGTGCAGCCCCAGGTCTGCAAAGGACTTTGATTTTGTTGGTCTCCTTGTGTTTAGGAGTTGAGACCCGATACAGGTATTTCAAGTGTTTACAAGGTCAAAATAGATACTTGCTCTGAACAAAGCAAGCGTTCTCTGGCCTGGGAGAAGGAAGAACAAAAACTCAAATATCAAGACCACACAGGAGGAGCCAATTAAAGGCAGGCAGCTCCTTGTGACGAATCTGCAGGGTGCAAATGAAGGACGCCTGCAGAGCATGGCCGAGCTTTCCAGTCACCCATCGTGGTGGCAGAGCACCCCAACTCCTGCTAACATCCTCTCACGAGGCTCTCGTGTGCTGTGGGCAGACCCCCCCCCCCCAGAGGGGTTGATTGCAGCTGTGTTTGTGTATCTGCTGTTGTGATCATGTGGGAAATACGCCCACTGGAGACCACCTGCTCAAAGGATGAACTCCAACATGTGAAGTCAGGCAAGAAGCGAGGCTCGATTCCCGACCTGGTAAGGACGGGCGACTGCGCAGGCACACCCGGAACAAAGCATCTGTGTCTTAGTGTGCAAGTCCCTCTGCCGGGTCCTTGTTAGCTGGATACTGGGGGGGTTACATTCTTCCCAGATGTTGCCCAAGACCGTAGTAGAGGAGTGGATGCCTGGTTGAGTTGCTGGACAGCAGGAGAAGGGGACTGGCGAGGAATAGGGGGTGGGGCGTCTGATTGCTGGTCAAGTGAGAAAGCAGGCACTTGGCAGTACAAGGCGATTCCAGGAACAGAGCCAAACCATCAAGGGCCGTTGTCCAAGTCAGACTGGAAGCAGACCACCAAGCGTGTTGCCCACGACTGCAGCGGATGTGGGGATTTGCCAGGGTTTTGCAGCGAAACAGAACCAATACTGCGGGTATGCAGCTTGGGTGTCGCTTACTTTAAGTAATGGGCTCGTGAGGTCATGGAGACTGGAAGTCCCAGATCTGCAAGGGAGTCATGAGGCTGGATTCTCAAGGAAGAGTGGGTTACAGTTCACGTTCAAAGCCGTTGGCAGGAACCCCAGCGAGAGCCAGCATTGCAGCCCAAGTTGTGTGTCTGCTGCAGAATTCTCCTGCTCAGAGCGTCTGTCCCGTGCTCTCTTCAGGCCTCCAGGGGGTCAGATGGAGCACCCCCAACCCCCACATTAAGGTATGCTATGTGCTTTATTTATAGGCTACGGATTTTTTTTTTATCTTTTATTTAATGAATATAAATTTCCAAAGTACGACTCATGTGTTACAATGGCTTCCCCCCCCCGATACCGTCCCTCCCACCCACAACCCTCCCCTTTCCCACTCCCTCTCCCCTTCCATTCACATCAAGATTCATTTTCGATTATCTTAATATACAGAAGATCAGCTTAGTATACCTTAAGTATTTCAACAGTTTGCTCCCACACAGAAACATAAAGTGAAAAATAGATGATTTTTTTTAAATGATGAAATCAGATCAGACCTATTGTCATGTTTAATCCCAGTGAGAGTCAAGTTGGGAATTGATTTTTTTTTTTTTACAGAAGATCAGTTTAGTGTACATTAAGTAAAGATTTCAGTCGTTTGCACCCCCATAGAAACACAAAGTGAAATATACTGTTTGAGTACTCGTTATAGCATTAAGCCTCAGTGTACAGCACGTTAAGGACAGAGATCCTACATGAGGAGTAAGTGCACAGTGACTCCTGTTGTTGACTTTACCAATTGACACTCCTGTTTATGGCATCAGTAATCTCCCTATGCACCAGTTATGAGTTTCCAAGGCTATGGAAGCCCCTTGAGTTCTCCGACTCTTATCTTGTTTAGACACGGTCATAGTCAAAGTGGAGGTTCTCTCCTCCCTTCAGAGAAAGGCACCTCCCTCTTTGAAGACCTGTTCTTTCCACTGGGATCTCACTCACAGAGATCTTTTTGCCAGAGTGTCTTGGCTTTCCATGCCTGAAATACTCTCATGGGCTTTTCAGCCAGATCCGAGTGCCTTTAGGGCTGATTCTGAGGCCAGAGTGCTATTTAGGACATCCGCCATTCTATGAGTCTGCTGAGTATCTCACTTCCCATGTTGGATCACTCTCCCCTTTATTTATTCTATCGGTTAGTGTTAGCAGATACTAGACTTGTTTATGTTAGGCTACGGATTTAAATGTGAATCCACTCTAGAAATGCCTTTTCAGAAACAAACATTTACACTGGTGTTGGCCGAACAACCGGCACCATAACCTAGCAGAACTGACGTCACATGAACCACCCTACAGGGTCTCCACTAAAGGCTCCACTGTGCAGGATGTGGGGTTGGTCGTGCCCATAGCTGACGCTGGCCAGGCTGGGTGCACAGCCTTCAACCAGGGAGAGCTCTGGAGTCTTTGCCCATGGCCTGCACAGGGCACTGGGACCAGCTTGCTGACGGGGTCCCCAGAGGGAGTGACCCAGATCTACCTCTCACTGAGGACAAGTTCCCAGGTAAGCTTGGCCCTGTGTCCCCAGGTCCGGATGCTGGAATCCCTAGAGGACACTAGTTTCTGAACAGACCTGCTCTGCTTGGACCCCATTTCTCACAGCTGGAGCCGGGGAAGGAGAGCTCAGCATAGAGTAGCCTCTTTCTCCTGGTAATTGGTTCAACCCTGGACATGGTAGGTTTCCATGAGCTAGTCCACCAACTGTGCTGAAGTGGACCTTGTTAATCGTAGTCAGTATGCTAACTTTTAGGGCAATCTCTCGGACGCTGGCAGGAAACGGGGATGCTACCAGGGAGGCACATGGAAGAATTCCAGGGTACTGCCTTGTGTTCTGTATTTTAACCCCAGGTTATAAATATGCAAAGAAAAATATCTAGGTAATAAATACTCATTTATGTGGGGGAATGAGTACATTATATAGAAGTCCATGGTTCTCATGTTGGTTTAAGACAAAAATCTGACTGTAGGATACTGCAAGAGAGACTTGCAACCTCGGTTACACTGAGAGGCTTAGGGCTATGGGATTGGTCAAGTCTTCTCCCTGTGGCCAGCTGTTCCTTTGCAAACAGAGAAGCACCCATTTCTAGCAGGTAGGGAGTCAGGCACAAGTGACTGGGGCCACAAAGACCACCCTCAAGGGGTGTGTCTAAGGACCCTGCTCTCCGCGGGACCCTCCCGAGACCACCCAGCTTGCAGTTTAACTTGTGGGATAAAGTGGGAGCTCTACCAAACTATGGGAGTTTGTAGCCACAGGCAGAGGGCCCAAAGGCATGCACCTCCCAGCTGTCCATCATGAGCATCGGGGGCCACATCACCACTGACACCCCTCACACCTTCGGGATTAAAGCCCCAAGCTGGGGAGAAAGGCTGCCGTGGGCTCTCCCCACCAGCCCAGCCCTCTTTGGAATGTACTTCTGTAGATTTCTCACCACTTTTGTCTCTTTGAACTAGAATTTGTCACTCTGTTGGGGAAAAGGGACCAAGGCAAGCCAGAAGCTGCTGGGCACTTCAGATTTTCAAGCGTCTCAAAGTCACATGCAGAGGGGACCGGCGCTGGGCATAGTGGGTAAAGCCGGTGCCTGCATCCTGTGTGAGCACCAGTTCAAGTCCTGGATGCTCCACTTCTGATCCAGCTCTCTGACCTGAGAAAACGGTAGAAGATGGCCCAAGTCCTTGGACCCCTTGTACCAGAGCGGGAGACCCAGAAGAAGTTCCTGGCTTCAGATGGGCACAGCTCTGGCCATTGAGGCCATCTGGGGAGTGAACCAGCAGATGGAAGACCTCTCTGCCTTTCAAAAAAATATTTTTTAAAAATTGCATTCAGAATTTCCTCTAGGTTTTCAGGTTAACTTTTTTTTTGACAGGCAGAGTGGACAGTGAGAGAGAGAGAGAGACAGAGAAAGGTCTTCCTTTGCCATTGGTTCACCCTCCAATGGCCGCTGCGGCCGGCGCACTGCGCTGATCTGATGGCAGGAGCCAGGTACTTATCCTGGTCTCCCATGGGGTGCAGAGCCCAAGGACTTGGGCCATCCTCCACTACACTCCCTGGCCACAGCAGAGAGCTGGCCTGGAAGAGGGGCAACTGGGACAGAATCCAACGCCCCGACCGGGACTAGAACCCGGTGTGCCGGCGCCGCAAGGTGGAAGATTAGCCTAGTGAGTCATGGCGCTGGCCCAGGTTAACTTTTTTAAACATTTAGTAAATATAAATTTACAAAGTACAGTTTATGGATTACAATGGCTCCCCCCCCCCATAATTTCTCTCCCACTTGCACCCCTCCCATCTCCCGCTCCCTCTCCCATTCCATTCACATCAAGATTCATTTTCAATTATCTTTATACTAAATCAATCTTCTGTATATAAAGATTTCATCAGTTTGTACCCATACAGAAACACAAAGTGTAAAATACTGTTTCAGTACTAGTTATAGCATTACTTCACATTGGACAACACACGAAGGACAGATCCCACATGAGAAGTAAGTACAGTGACTCCTATTGTTGACTTAATCTGACACTCTTGTTTATGGCATCAGTAATCTCCCTAGGCTCTAGTCATGAGTTGCCAAGGCTATGGAAGCCTCTTGAGTTCGCTGACTTTGTTCTTATTCTGACAGGGTCATCGTCAAAGTGGTAGTTCTCTCCTCCCTTCAGAGAAAGGGAGAAAGGTACCTCCTCCTTTGATGGCCCGTTCTTTCCACTGGGATCTCACTCGGAGATTTTTCATTTAGGTCTTTTTTTTTTTTTTTTTTGCCAGAGTGTCTTGGCTTTCCATGCCTAAAATACTCTCATGGGCTCTTCAGCCAGATCTGAATGCCTTAAGGGCTGATTCTGAGGCCAGAGTGCTATTTAGGACATCTGCCATTCTATGAGTCTGCTGTGTATCCCACTTCCCATGTTGGATCATTCTCTCCCTTTTTGATTCTATCAGTATTAGCAGACACTAGTCTTGTTTGTGTGATCCCTTTGACTCTTAGACCTATCAGTGTGATCAATTGTGAACAGAAATTGATCACTTGGACTAGTGAGATGGCATTGGTACATGCCACCTTGATGGGATTGAATTGAATCCCCTGGCACGTTTCTAACTCTACCATTTGGGGCAAGTCTGATTGAGCATGTCCCAAATTGTACATCTCCTCCCTCTTATTCCCACTCTTATATTTAAGTTTTAACTGAAGTGATCCCTGTTAAACACCTAAGAATAATTGTGTTAATTACAGAGTTCAACCAATAGTACTAGAACAAAAAAATACTAAAATGGATAAAGTATTACATTGTGCATCAACAGTCAGGACAAGGGCTGATCAAGTCACTATTTCTCATAGTGTCCATTTCACTTCAACAGGTTTCCCCTTTGGTGCTCAGTTGTCGCCAATCAGGGAGAACATATGATATTTGTCCCTTTGGGACTGGCTTAATTCACTCAGCATGATGTTTTCCAGATTCCTCCATCTTGTTGCAAATGACCGGGTTTCGTTGTTTTTGACTGCTTTATAGTATTCTGTAGAGTACATGTCCCATAATTTCTTTATCCAGTCTACTGTTGGACATTTGGGTTGGTTCCAGGTCTTAACTGTCATGGATTGAGCTGCAATAAACATTAAGGTGCAGTTTTTGTTTGCCAATTTACTTTCCTTTGGGTAAATTCCAAGGAGTGGGATGGCTGGGTTGTATAGTAGGGTTATATTCAGGTTTCTGAGGAATCTCCAGACTGACTTCCATAGTGGCTTAACCAGTTTGCATTCCAACCAACAGTGGGTTAGTGTCCCTTTTTCCCCACATCCTCTCCAGCATCTGTTGTTGGTAGATTTCTGAATGTGAGCCATTCTAACTGGGGTGAGGTGAAACCTCATTGTGGTTTTGATTTGCATTTCCCTGACGGCTAGGGATCTTGAACATTTTTCATGTGTCTGTTGGCCACTTGGATTTCCTCTTTTGAAAAATGTCTATTGAGGTCCTTGGCCCATCTCTTAAGTGGGTTGTTTTGATGTTGTGGAGTTTCTTGATCTTTGTAGATTCTGGTTATCAACCCTTTATCTGTTTCATAGTTTGCAAATATTTTTTCCCATTCTGTCAGTTGCCTCTTCACTTTCCTGACTATCTTTTGAAGTACAGAAACTTCAATTTGATGCAATCCCAATAGTTAATTTTGGCTTTGACTGCCTGTGCTTCTGGGGTCTTTTCCAAAAAGTCTTTGCTGGTACCTATATCTTGCAGGGTTTCCTCCTATGTTCTCCAATAATTTGATGGTGTTGGGTCATAGATTTAAGTCTTTAATCCACGTTGAGTGAATTTTTGTGTAAGGTGAAAGGTAGGGGTCTTGCCTCATGATTCTCCACGTGAAAATCCAATTCTTCTCAAACTATTCAGAACAATTGAAAAAGAGGGAATCCTCCCAAATTCTTTCTATGAAGCCAGCATCACCTTAATCCCTAAGCCAGAAAAAGATGCAGCATTGAAAGAGAATTACAGACCAATATCCCTGATGGACATAGATACAAAAATCCTCAATAAAATTCTGGCCAATAGAATGCAACAACATCAGAAAGATCATCCACCCAGACCAAGTGGGTTTTATCCCTGGTATGCAAGGATGATTCAATGTGTGCAAAATCAATGTGATACACCACATTAACAGACTGCAGAACAAAAACCATATGACTATCTCAATAGATGCAGAGAAAGCATTTGATAAAATACACCCTTTCATGATGAAAACTAAGCAAACTGGGTATGGAAGGAACATTCCTCAATACAACCAAATCAATTTATAAAAAACCCACAGCCAGCATCCTATTGAATGGGGAAAAGTTGGAAGCATTTCCACTGAGATCTGGTACCAGACAGGGATGACCACTCTCACCACTGCTATTCAATATAGTTCTGGAAGTTTTAGCCAGAGCTATTAGGCAAGAAAAGAAATTAAAGGGATACAAATTGGGAAGGAAGAAGTCAAACTATCCCTCTTTGCAGATGACATGATTCTTTATTTAGGGACCCCAAAGAACTCTAAGACTATTGAAAATCATAGAGGAGTTTGGCAAAGTAGCAGGGTATAAAATCAATGCACAAAAATCAACAGCCTTTGTATACACAGGCAATGCCACGGCTGAGGAAGAACTGCTAAGATCAATCCCATTCACAATAGCTACAAAAACAATCAAATACCTTGGGATAAACTTAACCAAGGACATTAAAGATCTCTACGATGAAAATTACAAAACCTTAAAGAAAGAAATAGAAGAGGATACCAAGAAATGGAAAAATCTTCCATGCTCATGGATTGGAAGAATCAATATCATCAAAATGTCCATTCTCCCAAAAGCAATTTATAGATTCAATGCGATACCAATCAAGATACCGAAGACCTTCTTCTCAGATCTGGAAAAACTGATGCTGAAATTCATGTGGAGACACAGGAGACCTCGAATAGCTAAAGCAATCTTGTACAACAAAAACAAAGCCGGAGGCATCACAATACCAGACTTCAGGACATACTACAGGGCAGTTGTAATCAAAACAGCATGGTACTGGTACAGAAACAGATGGATAGACCAATGGAACAGAATAGAAACACCAGAAATCAATCCAAACATCTACAGCCAACTTATATTTGATCAAGGATCCAAAACCAATCCCTGGAGTAAGGACAGTCTATTCAATAAATGGTGCTGGGAAAATTGGATTTCAGGTTAAATTACTGTATAACTCTATGAAAGTTAACAAGCTACCACAGAGTTGCCCATAGAATTATAGATGCAGAAACAAGATTTTAAACCCTTTACATACCTAACACTTAAGTGCCTAAATAAGATGCTATACAGTTGTCTTCCTATATGCATGGATATTAGCTCCATTTTGGACCAATGTGTGGGGAGCAACCGAGACTAAATTACTGGAACTGCTAGGACTAATTCTATGCATCTGATCTTCCATCATATGGCGCTGAGAGTAAACAACTTCCACACAGCTGCCTCACCAATTCGACTAATAAGCTGCAGGAGCTGATCCTGCTTCTGATTGGAGGAGAGCAGCGTGCTTGGCGTGTGGGCAGCAGAGTTGGGATTGGTGGAAGAGGACTATAAAGGAGGAGACAGACAACATGCACCAGAAACATCTGCAGAACATCTGAGCAACCCCTGAGAGCGCCGGCCGGCGGTGTGCCGCTCCTCCACTGAAGCGGGGAAAGCAACGGGGGTGCTGCCCCTCTGCGGAGGCGGGGGTGGGGGGGTGGCAGCTAACCCAGGATGGCGTCGTTTCTCCACGAGTGAGGGAACGGCAGCTAACCCGGGAAGGGCCGGGCAAAGAACAGCGCAGGGTTCGGGGTCGTTCCTCCGCGAGTGGGGGAGTGACACCAATGCTATTTTACATTTCTTCCCTGGTCTTGCACCATGGAGTCTATTCCCATACAGACCTAGGTTTCTGCAGCTGTAACAGCCACCACTTGTAGTCTTGACCGTGTACAAAGTTCTATTCTGTAGTCCAGCCTTTGCTGTCCGAGTTCATGTGGAGTAATGTCAGTTACTCATCCGAAGAACGGCTGCACCAGGATGGACTTTGCACAGATCAAGACCCTTACAAAGTCCCTTTTTCATGTGAGGGTCAAGAGAGGATTTTCCCTTGTACGTCTCTTATTACACTCTAGCACCACTTTCCCAGGGCTGGAACTGTGGCATAGCAGGCTAAGCCTCCGCCTGTGGCGCTGGTATCGCATATGGGTGCCGGTTCACATCCCGGCTGCTCCTCTTCCAATCCAGCTCTGTTAATGGCCTGGAAAAGCAGAAGACAGCTGAAGTTCTTGGGCTCCAGCACCCACGTGAGACCCAGAAGCTCCTGGCTTTGGATCACCCCAGCTCTGTTGTAGCTATTTGAGGAATGAACCAGCTGATGGAAGACCTCTCTAACTCTGTCAAGTATTTGAAAAGAAAACCTTTACCACATTCACTTCAAATGTAGGCATTATGCCTATGTATTTTTCTTTAAAGACAGATGTTATCATTAGGGATTCATGACAGTGTTACTGCCGTGGAGAAGGTACATTGTCACATACATGCTGTGGTCCAGTGGAGGACTTCTAGCTAAATACCACATGATATGGTGATACCCACGTAGTTTTTACACTTGCAATATATACTAACTTCCACACATAAAGTGTCTTTCTGGGTCTGGGGAACTGGAGTCCATTCTTTAAGTGGAGGACAGGATTTTTAAAGCAAAGCAGCTCAATCCTCAGGCAGGTGAGGATGGAGTCCTTTAGCAATGGTGCTCAGTAGGATTTCAGGGCCCCCGTTCAACTTGAAAGAACAGAATTCCAGGAATTGGGATGCTGACACCCGAATGGATCCGACTTTCCCGTAAGAGCCGCTGCGTGGACATTAAGCCGACTTTCGCGATTACTTCCCAAGCAGAAGGATCAAAATGCAGACGCGATTTTACAGTGCTTTGACCGTCTGAGATGAGAAGTGCTTCGAGGCAGTCCCGGCAGCCAGCGCTGAAAACAAGGCCTCCATGCACCCTTCTCAGTTCCATAAGCTCTGCCATGCGGCAAGCATCGGGCCGCCCCGCTTTTCAGCATCAGCACACACGGACAGGGTGCACAGGGTCACCGCAGGTGTCTCAAGTCAGGTGGCCAGGGAATCGCATCCTCCAAATCACGGGGATGCCTGGAGGTCATTACTACAGAGCACCCAACAGCTGCCACCAAGAGCCTCGGTGGGAATCGCCGCTCTTAAGGCAATCCGGTAGCGGGAGCTAGAGGGCCAGGCTGGCGAGCGGTTGTAGTCGAAGAGTAAGTTGTTTTAGGGACACCCTCAAAGGCTCTGAGTATTTTTCTTCAAGACTTAAGACTCGAAAGGGGGAGGGGGCCGTGCAAGGGCAAGTTGATTTCCCATTTGCTGGATCACTCCCCAGTAGCTGGGGCTGGGCCACCCCAAAGTCCGGAGTCTGTAACATCTGGGTGTCCCATGTGGGTGCAGGGGCCCAAGCACTTGAGCCTGGGAAAGCGGTGGAAGATGGCCAATTAGCAGGGAGCTGGGGTGGAAACGGAGTGGCCAGGACTCAAACTGGTATTCACATGGGCCACTGGCATTGCAAGCAGCGGCCTAACCTGGCCACAGAGCTGGCCCCTGCAGGACTATTTTCCAGTGGCAGAATATGCATTGTAGCTAGGACCCAGCAGGAGGGCTTCTGGCCGATGCTGTCACTGGACTTCCACCCACTGTGGCACTGCAGGGAAGGGCGACTGCCCTGCCACCAATGGACAGCAGCCAGCCCCGAGACGGAGTTCAAGTTTGCTGGCTTTAGCGTGTGGAGGCTCTGAGGGTTGAGGGAAACGCTTCCAGTTCCAGTCAGGAAGCTGCATAGAACAGCCTTCAGGAGAGACCTCCAACCCCTCCGCTTCGATTGTTCAAATAGAAAGATAATTGGGTTAAAATTAGTGCCTGGCATTTACAAAGTTTTCCAAGTAATTGTTTGGCAAGAAGCCTTCTAAATCAATTACAATCCTTAATTGGAGACATGAAATTTCCATTGCTAAACTTGTCAGATGCTTATTTTAGCATCTCCTATTTATAATATTTTATGTCTAGGCCAAGGCTTGGTAAATCTTATTTGCTCAGAAAAAAGTGACTTATGGCTTTCAAGTACACATGAATAAGACAACAATATTAAATATAAGGTACGTGATTTAACTTATATTTCTAATTTCATATCCCTTTTATGATAAGGCATTTTTATAGAGCAATCGGCTTGAATGATACTATGGACTTGGAAATAAAAGCTCTTAGGCTCAGTATAAAAGGCAAAAAATAAAAGTGACAAAGTTCTTATTTGGGGCTGTTACCTCAGTGGAGTGGAAGGGTGGCTAGATTTCCTTATTCCTGGTTTTCCTTATCCAAGTCCTGTAACGCAGTATGAAGATATTGAGTACCTCACGTGTAAAGCACACTCAAGGAAACCGTTAGAATATGTAGAGTGCGAGTGGAATTTCAGCTTTCACGTTGCTAACATCCTTGTCTGACTTTGCTAGTTGCATCAGGGAAAGCATCTTGTGGCAAGGAGCTAACAGGCTTCCGTTTAATGGTGATTGTGTATTTCACTCAAATTACCAAAAACAAATTTGAGCTGCAGGTATAGCCTATTGTAAGTCATGCAAAAGTTTTGAAACAGCTAACAAAAGTTGAAACAGGCATTTCACTAGACATTCTGTGTAAGAATTTGAATTTCCTACAGAAACTCATGCTATGTACATGTGACTTCAGAGTATCTAAATGTTAACGTGTCCTTTAAATGCTGTAATTCCACAAGTGCTGTAGGATTGTCACATTTGGTTCTTGTGGACCTAAACCATCGACAGCACACAAGAGTTCATGTAGACTAAATTCTCAAAGGACAAGAGATTTCCCTCGAAGCTTTTACGTATCGATTCATTAAATGTGATAGTTTTGGATTTCTTAATCTCACCATCCTGTTCTCCAGAGAAAACAAATTGTACTTTCACTCAGTTTCCTTGGAAAATACATTTGACCCAAGACATTTTTTGGATTTTGATAGTATGATAATATGAAGACAACTGCTTAAAAACAGTGTCCATTTTTCCTAATACAATGAGGAAATATCCACGATCAAGAGGCTCCAGCAAAATATTCTTCCATAAAACTTAGAAATCTGTATACAAAGTTCCATTTTCTCATAACTAGAAGTTAACCAAAAGGTTGCAACACAGGAAGAAGCCCCTAATTTCAGTAAGTTTGCCCTGAACCATCTTCCTCTTCAGAGCTCCACGGTAGCTGTGGGGTCACACCAACCTTGCAACAGCCATGAAGAGCAGCTTCCTGGAGTCACTGGAAGGGGTAGCTAGCCGGGGGTTCCCTTGAAGCTCCAGCCCTGAGAATTGTCACTCTGTGACCAGAGGACCCAGTCCTGGGGGCTGGTGAACATTTTTCCTGGCACTCATGAGCATATGGATAAGCAGGGCCAGAACAGGAGAAACGGGCAGGGAAGATATTTGGAGCAGCGCTCACGACTTCTAGGTTTTGATTAAAAAGATCCGCACACCATGAAGAGTGACCTGGAGCAGTAACCACCACATCCATACCCAGACACATCATGAAGCACTAGTAGCCAAGGAGAAGATAAGGGTCTTGAAAGCAGAAAGGGGCATTGACACATCGCGTCCAGGGCTCTTGCATAAGACCAACAGCTGACTTCTCGTCAGAAGCCATGGGGCCAGAGGCAGCAGGGTGGTGCGAAGTACCCAGAGGATGTCGGCCCCAAACTCTGTATCCAGAGAAATGGTCGCTCCTGCACAGAAGGGAAGATGAACAGAGCTCAGAGCTCATCACACCTTCCCCTCACAGGTGCTCAAGGAGTTGTAGTCAAAGAAACCAGGCAGTGCCCAGACTCCACAGGGAGACATAAGGAGCCCAGGGAAGGCAAGGCCGTAGGTGCATAGGAAGGCAGGCAGTGCAAGGTTGTTTGTTCACTGTTTTTTCTATGATTTTTAGTCTTAAGGTGATTTTTGATGTCTTGCCACATGCAGTTCATATGCAGACTTATATAGTCTTTGTTCTGACTTGAGACAACAGCATAGAATGCCAGCCAAAGTCCCACTGTGCCATGGTGTGGATTGAGGAACTGCTGTGCAGAATTACCAACACGGTAGTGAAGGGAAATGTTGGGATTCTGATGTTACCCAACCACAAGACTTACTCTAGGGTACTATAATCAATCCAGGGTAACCCACGGATGGACAGACATGGGACAGGAAGCCCCCAGATAGACCCACAGAGCAGTCACTCGTCTCTGGTGAGGCTGTCACGACTGCAGAGGATCTTTTTTCAACCCATGATGCTGAGACAGCTGGGGGTTCTATGCAAAGTAGAATCTGGGAACTGGCCTTGTGCCTTTCACAGAAATTCACAAGTCACAGACCTAAGTATACAGACGTAAAGCTTAAAGAAAATCTAGGCAGTCTTGACGGGTTCTTTAAGCACCATCTACAGGGAAGAATTGGTAAATTGGACTTTATTAGAAACTCCTGTGAAAGTTGTTAGTAATGAGGACAGACAGGGAGTAGGGGAAAACAACAAGATAGCTGGTAAGAGAAACATACAGAGAGCTCACAGAACTACAAGAACAAGCAGTCCAACTCAGTCACAGGCCAGCAACCTCCAGATACTTCAGCCGAGTAGACACACAAATGGCAGCTAAGCCCATGAAGAGGTGCTCGAGGTAGAACAATGATGCCAGGACATGCCCGTGAGGATCAAGTCCACAGCGCCAACTGCTCGAGATGCAGGAGAGGATGCAGGGAATGCAAAAAGGCACGGCCACATTGAAAGCCACGGTTGGTAGTTACCAAGTAAGCATGACCTTAGCATAATCACGCACCCAAGTGTCTTTGTGTGTGTGACAGAGTGGACAGTGAGAGAGAGAGAGAGAGAGAAAAAGGTCTTCCTTTTCCATTGGTTCACCCTCCAATGGCCGCCGCGGCCAGTGCACCACGCTGATCCGATGGCAGGAGCCAGGTACTTATCCTGGTCTCCCATGGGGTGCAGGGCCCAAGCACTTGGGCCATCCTCCACTGCACTCCCTGGCCACAGCAGAGAGCTGGCCTGGAAGAGGGACAACCAGGACAGAATCTGGCGTCCCGACTGGGACTAGAACCCGGTGTGCCAGCGCAGAAAGGCGGAGGATTAGCCTAGTGAGCCACGGCGCTGGCCCCACCCAAGTGTCTTTATCCATCTCAAAACTTAAGCCACACAAAAACCTGCACATGTTTCTAGCAACTGATAATTGCCAAGAACTGGGACCAGTCATGGAATTCACAAGATCAAAGGATATGCAAACTCTGCCACAAACACTATGGAGCAGGAGTCTACCACTAAAGGTGATCGATTGTCCCAAGACATGAAACAGCCTAAGTGCATACCACCGAGTTACAGAGGCCAAGCTTCACACACCATGTGCTGTGCTGTTCCAACACGCTCAGTGACAGCTATAGACACAAGAAGGCAAGTGCTTTCCGGGGCTCGGGGGGTGTGGGGAGAAACAGGCAGGGTCAGGGGAACTTAGAGACAGGATCTGTTTATGGCACTGTAGCGATGGTATGTGACGTTATTCCTCAGAACTTTAGAACGCAAGAGTACATCTTACAAATAAGATTTGAGGCCAGGGCAACTCAGCCAGAGGCAGAGTGTAATGAGAGAATTCAATTGCATTAGATACATATGAAACCACCCCTCCACCCTACAGGGCCAGGGAAAAGACAAGCCAAATAACATGAGAAGTCAGCCTGTGCAGATACAGGCAGTGACCCATGCACAAACTAGTCAATAAAACACATTCCCATAGGGGTGCCAATTCTATTGCCTTGTATGTGTAGTTGAATAAGTAAATAGATGATGGGTAGTGGTGCCGAGTCCACCGTGGGAGTGGGAGCTTACAGGTTAACAAGGGGAACAGGCTGGAATGATTCACATGGTGACGGATTAGAATTTAAGAGGTAGATAGGGGCTGCCACTTGTGTTATCAGCATCCCATATACAAGAACTGGTTTGAGTCCCAGCTACTCTGGCTGATCCAGCTTCCTAGCAGTAAATCCAGGAAGGCAGTGCAAGATGGCCCAAAAGCTGTTACACCCAGATGGGGTCCCTGGCTCCTGGCTGCAGCGGTCATTTGGGGAGTGCATCAGTGAATGGAAGCTCTCTTCCCTTCAAATAAGAAAAAATAACTTTAGAAAAGTGTAGGTGAGTTGAACCTAGTTAAAAATAACTTTTGAGTTCTAAAAGGATACCCTCAAGAAAGTAAAAACCCATAAAATTGGCCAGTGCTGTGGCGTAGTAGGTTAAGCCTCCACTTGCAGCACCAGCATCCCAGGTGGGCACTGGTTCAAGACCCGGCTGCTCCACTTCCAATCCTGCTCTCTGCTGTGGCCTGGGAAAGCAGTGAAAGATGGCCCAAGTACTTGGGCCCCTGCACCCACATGGGAGACCCAGAAGTACCTCCTGGCTCCCGGCTTTGGATCGGCACAGCTCCAGCTGTTACAGCCATCTGGGGAAGGAACCAGCAGATGGAAGACCTCTCTGTATCTTTCAAAAATGGATAAATCTTTAAAAAAAAAACCATAATAGGGGAAAGGTGTTTATATCTCATAAAGGACTTCATATACAGAATGTGTAAGGAATTCTTACAAATTAACACAAATGAAATTTTAAATACACTCAGACATTTCTCCAGAGCAGACGTACCCAAGGTTGATAAACAGATACTCTGATCATTGTCATCAGGGAAATAAAAGTCAAACAGAGAAGAATGTACTTCACACCCATTAGAATGGCCAAAACAAAGACATGAATGTTTTAATGAGGATGCATGAAGTCAAGGAAGCTTCCTTTAGTAGTTTGGTCTTGCATGTGGCCATGAACTCTGGCCCTGCCCGACAGAGCTCTGGAGGGTGTGGGTGAGCAGATTGATGGTGGACCCTTCACAGGAGCATCTGCATCTTGGTGGGCAACCTAATGTCCATGTGTGAGCCCCATCACCAGCGTCCTGTCCCGGGAAACTTGCTTCCACCGGCGAACACTCCTGTGGCTCTTGTCCGACTGGGGCCCAGCTTATTCCAACCGTGGAAGAGCTCAGGATGGGTTAGGTTTGTTTCAGTGAGGTGACAACTCAACATGCATGCTTCCAGAGCCCAGGTACCAGGTACAGGCAGCACACGCTCAGCACGGCCAGTGGGGAAGCAGCACCCAGACAGGACACACATTCCACCAGTGGCGGGGAGACCCGGATCCAAGCCTTAACTCAGCCGGGTTTCCCACAGGGAATTCTAGGAGGTGGGTTTAGATCAAGGTCACCCAATGAGAGTGGTCACTGCAGTAAGCTGGTGCAGCCCATGAGGGGTGTGGGGATTAGCAGGCAAGTACAATGCTGAGCCCGACTGCCCCAGGGAGGAGTGGGAACCAGGAGGCGATTTTGTGAGGTGCACGTCTGGACTGAGCCCAACAAGAACCTGGAACTCACCTGGAATATGAGGAAGTCCAACTT
This sequence comes from Oryctolagus cuniculus, assembly GCF_964237555.1. Taxonomy (NCBI): domain Eukaryota; kingdom Metazoa; phylum Chordata; class Mammalia; order Lagomorpha; family Leporidae; genus Oryctolagus; species Oryctolagus cuniculus. Next base: position 164,890,989 of record NC_091437.1, on the reverse strand, counting down.
GGATTCAGCATCAGTCTCCAGGCAACGTAGAGCTCCAGGGGTTCACTCCAGCCTCCCGTACTGCTGGTGGGAGTGCAACCCAGCACGGTTACTTTGAAAGACAGTTTGACATTTCTTCCAAGCGTTAAGTATGTTACCCAGTAACTCCATTGGGAGGTAGCGACCCAAGAGAAGCGAACACACATGGCACAAGAACTTGCATGTGTGTTCAGTTTCACTGTTCATGGTAGCAGAAACACCTGTCAAACAAATGGATAAGAGTGCTGCACTGTACCCATGAGTATTTGATCATAAAAGGAATGAAGAACGGGTGCTTGGTACACCACTCATGAACATTAATATTAGAACACGAGAAAAAACATGGAAGACCACATACTTTATTTTTGGACAGGCAGAGTGGACAGTGAGAGAGACAGAGAAAGGTCTTCCTTTTCCGTTGGTTCACCCCCCAATGGTCACTGCGGCCGGCAAGCTGCAGCTGGTGCACCGCGCCTATCCAAAGCCAGGAGCCAGGTGCTTCTCCTGGTCTCCCACGTGGGTACAGGGCCCAAGCACTTGGGTCATCCTCCACTGCACTCCCTGGTCACAGCAGAGAGCTGGCCTGGAAGAGGAGCGAACAGGACAGAATCCAGCACCCCGACCAGGACTATAACCCAGTGTGCCAGTGCCTCAGGCGGAGGATTAGCCTACTGAACCATGGCACTGGCAAGACCACATACTTAGTAATTATTCAGTAGATGTCTACAATGGGAAAATCCAGAGACTGAAAATTAGTGTCTTCCAGGGGCTGAGACAGGGAGTTTGGTGGTGCTGGTGAGGATAAATGACTCCCTAATGTTTAGGTCATTTCTACTTGGGGCAATCAGAGCTATAAAGTTAAATAGGGTGTTGATCAAATTACAAGTGTTTTGAAAATACTGAATTGTATACTTTAAAAGGAGGGACTTTGACTTGAGTTACAGCACCCTAGAAGTGTTATAAAATGCAAAAAGAAACCAATGCAATACAAGAAGCTGAATGAGGATGTGAGAGGAGAAAGGAGTAGATATTGATCATATGTGGGAAAATGTTTGAAGGTGATCTGGATGGAAGACATACTGTTTTATAGCTTTAACAATTTGAAGTATTCAGGAAGATAGAACATATGTATTTAAGTGTTAGTGAAGGCAGGTCCGATTTTGGCCTGCTGTCCTGGGTCCTGTTTTCTCCCAGTGTATCAGTTTCAACTCTGTCCTACTGTGCGCTCTCCCTGTTAAGCTCTGGTTGTCATCCTGGCTGCTCTAGTCAGAGGATCACCTGGACTTTACTGTGCAGTTAAACACAGTGGCAATGTTGAAGGTATATGAAAACAGAAGAGGCACTGGGACTGACATTGGGGAGCAGCAGATAAAGCAACCACCTGCAGCACCCAGCACTCCATATGGGTGCTGGTTCCTGTCCTGGCTGCTCCACTTCTGATCCAGCTCCCTGTTAGTGCACCTGGGAGATCAGTGGAAGATGGCCCACGTTTGGGACCTATACACATGTGGGGGACTCAGAAGCAGATCCAGGCTCAGGTCTGGCCCATTCTTAGCATGCAGCTAACTGGGGAGCAAACCAGCAGATTGGAGCTCTCTCCCCATCTCTCTTCAAGTGAGTAAATTAAGAGGTAAATACCATGTAATACCCAGGTAGGCGCCGTCCACGTGCTGTGGATGCCTTTGATGCCGCAGTTACAACCTGCCTGGTCCCGAGAACCAGAGCTGCAAGTTGTTTCAAAGAACTGAAGAAATGGCCGAAATTCCCTTTGCAAAACTAGATATGAAGTTTGTCCGTATCTGCTTTGCAGTTTGTACATCTTTACAGAAAAACCTGAAACAGCTAGGACATTGGTTAAAACGTGGGAAAGTCTGCTCAGTGTCACTACAGACAGGTATAAACAAATTCCAAAATAAGCTGAGGCTCTGTGGGGACCCCAAAACCCCAAGAAGCTAGCTTCCCGATTCAGCACCAGGGTGCACGAGCAGTGGGGCAGGTGCACCCACATAAGGCCCTGCCTCCAGGGGTACTTGGTCCTGCGGGGCCTCTGGAGCAGTGTGGAGCCCAGATGAGTGGTCTCTCAATGGCTGTGGTCTGGGGTTCACAGTACCCAAAGGCCCAAGTGTTAAAGGCAGGTCCCAGGTGGTGCTGTCGGTTATCCAGGTCTGCTGGAAGCACCTCCTATCCCAGCACCCTAGCTGACCAGTGGCGTGAAGCTTTGTGGCTTTGTTAGTGGCAGGAAACAGTCAAGAAACATAATACTGGTTTGGGCAAATTGCTGCAATAAGGCTGTGGAGATCCCAACTTTACTATCTAAATGGCAAAAGCTAAGTTTTTCTGACAAAGTAAATGATTTTTCTAGTATAAGTCTGCTTTATGCAATAAAAATTTGGGACACATTTACACCAGAAAGACTTCAAATTTCAGAATAGTAACAGTTTAACTGAGCACCTTATCAGGTAAGGTTATCAAAGGGGTGTACGTCCTAATAGATGGTGTTTGGGTAGAAATATGCACCATCTGAGGCCAAAGGACCCAACTGGAAACAATTGAATATTGAGTGCTTCCATTAATACAGAACAGATTGAACTGTAATTCACTTAATTGGTGCTAAGTAGTACAAAATTGGAAGAAAATTTAGTGCCACCAGGAAAGCAAATATACTGCTCAAATTGGAGACCAATTAAGCAGAGCTATTCAGAAATCTTAGGGTATTGAGGGGGAACAGCCTTTCCCAGCTATTTCTAGTTGGGAAAAAAACTGGGTTGGGAATCATTGTCCTGAACAGTCAGCATGGCGTGATGAATCTATTCTTCAAATCTCCCACGATCCACTAGTATGAAGACCGTTTAAGATGGATTTCCTTCCCAGGAGGAGCCAACACAGCCCAAGAGGGAAGAACTGGTATACCAGAAGGTAACCTGGCCTCCAGTTCCAGACCGTGAAGTTAATCACATCTGAGGAACACACGGTGGGCAGGGCAGCCCCAGGCCAATGCGGTTCAAGGTCCAGGCATTTTTGGCGGTGGTCTCCATCTTGGTCTTGGATCAAAAGCAATGAACTCAAGGTTGAAGGTTGGGATAGCTCAGTGGGACTGGCTTCAACCTGCTGAACACATCTGATGGTCCTAGTTGTTCAAAATAAGGATTGTGCAGCCCAATACACCTCGATGTGTCAGATTTTGGGGTCGGGGAATAATTGAATCAGATCTTAAGTAGCTCCTCAGCTAACCCAGTCTCCCTAAAGATTTGATACTCACATCAATGGCACCAAGTGTGTTCATGTTGTAAGAATACCACGCTAGGCTGGTGCCGTGGCTCACTAGGCTAATCCTCCACCTGAGGCACTGGCACACTGGGTTCTAGTCCTGGTCGGGGTGCCGGATTCTGTCCTGGTTGCTCCTCTTCCTGTCCAGCTCTCTGCGGTGGCCTGGGAGTGCAGTGGAGGATGGCCCAAGTGCTTGGGCCCTGCACCCGCGTGGGAGACCAGGAGAAGCACCTGGCTTCGGATCAGTGCAGTGCACCGGCTGCAGCAGCCATTGTGGGTGAACCAATGGAAAAGGAAGACCTTTCTGTCTCACTGTCCACTCTGCCTGTCAAAGTTAAAAACCACACTAGTTCAGTTCCAGAACGATTTAATCATTTCTGAAGGAAACTGCATAGTTGAGTTTTGGTTACTGAGTTACTAAATCCCGATCAGCACTTCTTATGCAGCCTAGTAGTGCCAACCCCTTTAGTTTTTCATAAGTGAATGCCCCAATTCCTCCATTTTCTGTGTAATGGCCTTGCCAAATACAGTGATCTCCTATCCTACGGATATGTGCGCAGCAACCCTTGCCAGGAATTCTCCACGTACCGGTTTTGGACTGAGGCAGATAACTGCAACTATGGAGAGGAGGCCACTCTGTCATTCCTTCTTCCGGCCTCTGTAGTCAGACAGCATTTGCTAGTTTTATCAAGGATCCCTTGAATGTGACGAGTTACTGCTCTTTATACTTACTAAATTAACTTCCAAAGTAGTTTATGGATTACAATGGCTTTTCCCCCATCACTTCCCTCCCACCTGCACCCCTCCCATTTCCTGCTCCCTCTCCCATTCCATTCACAAAGGTTATCTTAATATATACTAAGTTGATCTTCTGTATATAAAGTAAAGATTGTGGGGAGCAACTCGGACTAGACTGTTACTGGAATTAAGACTTATTCTATGCATCTGCTCTCCCACAATATGGCGCTGGGAGAGGAGGAAACAGCTTCTACACAGCTGCCTCCAGTTCAACCAATAAACAGCAGGACCTGCTCCTGATTGGAGAGCAGCGTACTCGGCGTGTGGATAGCAGAGTTGGGATTGGTGGAAGAGAACTATAAAGGAGAAGAGACAACATGCACCAGGAACATCTATCTGAAGGAACACCTGTGCAGCCCCCGAGAGAGCAGGCCGGCGGTGTGCCGCTCCCCCGTGGAAGTGGGGAAAGTGGCAGGGGGAACCGCCCTTCCACGGAGGTGGAAGGGTCGGTAGCCAACCCGGGAAGAACCAGCAGCAAACCCGGGAAGGGCTGAGCAGACAAAAGAACAACGCAGGGTCCTGTATCGTTCCTCCACGAAGACGGGGAGCACCAAAGATTTCATCAATTTGCACCCACACAGAACATGAAGTGTAAAATACTGTTTCAGTACTAGTTATAGCATTACTTCACATTGGACAACATATTAAGGACAGATCCCACATGAGGAGTAAGTACACAGTGACTCCTGTTGTTGACTTAATTTGACACTCTTGTTTATGGCGTCAGTAACCTCCCTAGGCTCTAGTCGTGAGTTCCCAAGGCTATGGCAGCCTTTTGAATTCGCTGACTCTGATCTTATTCAGACAGGGTCATAGTCAAAGTGGAAGTTCCCTCCTCCCTTCAGAGAAAGGTACCTCCTTTGATGTTCCCATTCTTTCCACTGGAATCTCACTTGCAGAAATCTTTCATTTAGGTCCTCTTTTTTTTTAAGACTTTGTAATGGGGCCGGCGCTGTGGTACAGTGCGTTAAAGCCCTGGCCTGAAGCACCAGCATCCTGTATGGGTGCCGGTTCTAGTCTCGGCTGCTCCTCTTCTGATCCGGCTCTCTGCTGTGGCCTGGGAAAGCAGTAGAGGATGGCCCAAGTCCTTGGGCCCCTGCACCCATGTTTTTTAGATCATATTGATAGGTCTGTGTCAAAGGGATCACATAAAGAAGACTAGTGTCTGCTAATACTGATAGAGTAAAAAGGAGAGAACGATCCAACACTGGAAGCAGGATACACAGCAGACTCATAGAATGGCAGATGTCCTAAATAGCACTCTGGCCTCAGAATCAGCCCTTAAGGCATTTGGATCTGGCTGAAGAGCTCTTAACTTTTGTCAGTTTGATCATAGTGTCCACTGGTGTGCAGTGTTGAGAGTTTATCCCACTTAGGGTTTGCCGAGATTGTTTGTGTAGAGTCATGTCTTTCATTAAACCAGGGATTTTTTGACCATTAAAGATTTTCTGCCCTTTTATGTTAACAGTTGATGACATTTCAGTGGTATATTTTCTTTTTCCTTTCTGTTCTTTAGATTGGATGACATCAACTGGTCTAGCTTCATTGATTTTTGCCCACTCAAGTCCACCATTGAACCTGTGTGGGGAATTTCACTTTAGTATTGTACCCCCCCAGGACTTTATGTCGTCTTCACATTTCTCTTTATTTGTATTCTCATTTAGTGCTACAGTTTGCCTTTTGGTTCTGTGTCTGTTACCATTGGCTCTTTGGGCATACATACGATGGTTGAAGTTTTATGTAGTAAAGCCCAACGTCTGGGACTCCTCAATGAGAATTCCAATTACTCTCCCATCCCCATGATTGGGGTATACATGGTCTAGTTTAACCAGAAAAAAATCCATGCATATGAAAATCTTTGGTTAGAATATGACAAAGCCACAAATAAGACCCTCCCCCCCATTTCTTAGTGTCATTACTTGTGTTTTTCTTTCTGAACTATTTTTAGGAGGTCGATTTTCTGTATGTGGTCACTACCATCTATTCCTTTAACTTAGTGTTCAGCTAGTGCTTTGGCAAGACTCCTTAAATCCTTCTAATCAAAACTGGAACAACACACCCTGTTGTGATCTTTGTGGGCCAGCTCTGTGTTGGGCGATTCTTCAATGCTTCATCAGGCCATTTGTAACTCCGCCTTAGCCTTCACTTCCTACTTGCCCAAATTCTCAAGTTCAGCCAGAGGTGAAAGCAGAGTCTTCAATTCTGTATAGGAGTCCCATCCTAGATGTGTGTGTGGTTGTGGCCAACACATTCACTCTTAAATGCTTCTGACAAAGGCCATCTGTTTTATCCCTGGAGAAGCTCTGTGGCAGGCAAGACCAGGACAAGCCCTTGAGCTGGAGTCTAAGGGAGGTTGGGGCAGATGCTGTGGCACAGAGGGGTAAAGGCCTGGCCTGCGGCCCCAGCATCCCATATGGGCACCAGTTCAAGTCCTGGCTGTTCTACTTCTGACCCAACTCCCTGCTAATGTGCCTGGGAAAGCAGTGGAGGATGGCCCAAGTCTGGGCCCCTGCACCTATGTGGGAGACCTGGAAGAAGCTCCTGGCTTTGGATCATCTCAGCTGTTTTGGCCATTTGGGGATAGATGACATTTCTACTTCTAACATTCAAATAAAAGAAGTCAACACATAGTCACATTCTTTGGGAATAAAGTCTCCATTGCTTGCCCTGGTACCAGCAACCTCTCAGAATGCAGCTTGCTGTTTTCATGTGTGTTGCTGAGCTGGAGAGAGAGGACAGTAAGCAGATAAGTTGAGAAGCCACAGTGCTTTACTAAAAGTCAACAGGTTCTCTTAACTGCTCCACTGGTCGAGTTCTCTTGGATTCTACAAGTTCTTTCAGAAGTGGCAGTTCCTTACTTCTGGATTATTAGTCACTTTTGTGGGAGGGTGGCATTTTGCAACTACCTACTCCATTTTTCAGTAACTTCCTGGAAGAGTTTGATGCTGATCAGAGTCCAGTGAGTGAAGGAACCAAATCGTAAGGACATAGACCTAGCATCTTGCATCGTAATCATGGATGTTCATTTTAGAGTCATGTGAACCAAGTAGAGTGCTGGTCTATAAATAAGTGCGATAAAAGAATCAGCTTTTTCTTCCTAGGGGAGGTTGCGACCTTGAACCCTTGCTGTTCTTTGTCCTTGTCCCCACCATTGTCACAGTCCTCATACTACTTTTGCTTCTTCAGATACTCCTGTATCCTAGAACACTATGCAAGAGGGGACTTAGTGTTGTAACAAGACGGTGGCTGAAGAATGTCTGAGATATCTGCCAGTATCTAAATAGGATGTGCAGGCTTGGCAACTACCTGGTGAAGGAGGGGCAGCTACGGCAGCTTCTATGCAGGACTAAGGACCTCACTACTCCTCACCCAGTGAGCCCACAACCACCAGTTGGCCAAGCTCACGTCTTGGGCACAGCTTGAAGTTACTGAACTTCCTAACCGGGAGCTGTAGAATCCAAAGCAACAGTGAACAAGAAACGGATGTGATAAGGACTTTCTGGCTGGTGGCACCATTTCCTGGGATTGCCTGCTTCAGGAAAGTAAACTGACCAGACCTGTGGATGCTATGACCAGATGTTTTCACAGACCTAAGACCAGATATAGAATGTGAGATTTCAAAGGGAAATCAAGGACTTTTTCATCTTTTGATCTGTCAACAGCACTTTCTCCTCTAAGATGGGGTTGGGAGGAAGTTCTCAGCTAATGGTTTGCATTTAAAGTATTGAAAGGAGAAAATCTGTCAGACAAAATGACTACAAAAGTACTTGGGTGCTGTTAGTACTTTTTAAAATGCTATTTGAATGCAAAGTTGGTAAACCCACTGCTAACTTTACCGTCCACTCATCACCTACTCGGCGGTAGGCAGCAGCTGGAGGAATACTTTCACTCCATACCCATTTCTCCAGAGCACACGTCAGCCCACCACCCACGCGTGGCAGATCCTGCACCACCATTTCTGTGCACAGGAAGTGGACCTCCTCACAGCAGGCACTTGCCACATCTCCTTTGAAGGGTTGCCCACGGGCTACTTGCTCTGAACACTGTTGGCTGGCAGCATCTTGGAGTTGACATCAACCCCCAAAAGGCACCCTTTCCCACCCATGACCTTAAGCCAGCTCTCCCAGCCCCAGGCCATTCCAAAGTCTTCATATGAATTCCTACAGCCTTCCTGAAGGGTTAATCTCCAGTTGCTTGCTGAGACAGCTGGCTCATTAGGATACCCCTTCCTGGCTCCTGTCCCTTCCCTCCATCCTCTCCACACTCCCTGCGCGTCATCCATGCACTCAAAGCAAACCCTGTCTCAGGTCTGCTTTTATCTCAGGCTGTTTTTGGGAGAATCCAAGTAGGAGTGGGAGAAACTCGATTCCACAAAAGCATGGCTACAGATCTGTTCCTGGAAACTGGTATCATTTGCCTTAATGAGATGAGGCACTGCTGTCCCTCCCCCAGACACACGCATTCCTAGACGACAACTAGACGAGAAGCCATGGGAAAACTGTCCCTACTAGGGACTATGAATAGAGCTCAGATGAAGCTGTCAGGATGGTGCTAGCCACGGAGAAAAACCCAGGAAGAGGCTGCCTCAGCTGAGGTGGGATGACCAGAGGGGAGGTGGAGAGGGGTACAGTTGGAGGGGAAAGCAGGCCTTGCATCTTGCAAAAGACTGCCACACCCCCACTCGCCCCTTTCTTTGGTGTTGTCTGGGATTGCCACACCCCTACTCGCCCCCTTTGGTGTTGTCTGGGATCATGCACTCAGGCCTGGCGCACCGACAAACCGTGGAGACATCGGGCATGACAAGTGACGCTGATAGTGTTAACTGGAATTTAGGTTGTGACAAGTTGTGACAAACACAGGACCAGTGCTCTCCAAGTTACACGAGCAAACGCCACACTTGGGCAGGTACTGTTTAATTTTCCAACCTATGCCATGAGGCCATGCCTCCTCAGTTCTTGACTTCAGGAAGTTTAACTCCAAGTTTCCTGGGGGGAGGAGCAAAGGTTACTGATGCCCCCCACCCAGTTCTTACTGGGGTCCCATCCGTGTCTATCCCAGGTGTGGTTTTACTTCTCTCCAGGGCACAACAGGGCCAACGGCTTCTCTTCCTCTTCTGCTCAGAGGACTACACTGAACCTCAGGTCGTTTTGTCAAGGGCCTGTTCCCCACCATCCCACAGGGCATCTGCCTCAGGGCAGGGCGATTTGGATCCAGCACAGGGCACACTGACCCCCCACGTCCCCGTTAACCGACAGGGCAGCTACGCCTGTCCCTACTTGCTCTCCTTAGATAAGGAAGGGCTCCTGAAGTATGACCCCTGCAGGACTGGGCTGGCTCCTGGCGGGCAGTGCCCAGCAGCTGTAGCACAGATGGCCACCACGTGGTGGGGTCTCAGAGCAATCCAAGTCTTCCAGTTTAAGGACATAACTGCTAGCATACAATCAAGAGCCATCTGAGCCTTAGGCCCTCAGAATTGCCGAGTTAAATGGAGTTTAAGGGGAAGGAATTCAGTGAAGGCGTCAGGAGCAGCTTCACCGCTTGGCTCTCTGGAGTACAAGTCCCCAACCTTCCAGGACGGACCACTCTCCACTGCACCTGTGGAGCTCCCCGCTGGCAGTGACCTCCATGGCTCCATGACTCCCCAGGAAGCTGTAAGTATTTATTAGCGTTGGATGTAATGTGTTCATGTCTTTCGGGTACATACCCAGTAGTGGGATTGCTGGATCATATAGCAAGTCTTTAAGGCTTTTTAATTTGAGAGGCAGAGTTAGAGAAAAGGAGGCAGGGGTCTTCCATCCACTGGTTCACTCCCCAAATGGCTGCAGTGGCTGGATCTCAGCCAATCTGAATCCAGGAGCTTCTTCCAGGTCTCCCACTAGGATGCACACGCCCTTGAGCCATCTTCCACTGCTTTACCAGGTCACAAGCAGAGAGCTGGATCAGAAGTGGAGCAGCTGGGACACAAACCGGTGCCCATATGGGATGCAGAGGATGAAGGTGGAGGCTTAGCTTGCTACACCCTCGGCAATGGCCAAGTAGGTTTAACATTTTATAGAAAGGCAGATTTACAGAGGAGAGGCAGAGAGAGATCTTCCATCTGCTGGTTCATTCCCAGATGGCCTTGATGGCTACAGGTGGGCTAGTCTGAAGCCAGGAGCTTTTTCTGGGTTTCCTACATGCGTGCAGGGGCCCAAGCACTTGGGCCATCTTCTGCTTTCCTGGGCACATCAGCAGGGAGCTGGATCAGAAGCAGAGCAGTTGGAACTTGAACCTGTGCCCATAGGGGATGCCGGGGCCACAGGCTATGGCTGCTATGCTACAGCACTGCCCCCACCCAGGTCTAGTTCTAATTAAAGAAGTCTCCAGTGGCTGAACTAATTTACATTCCCACCAGCAGTGTATGAAGTTCCCCTTTCTCCAAATCCTCGCCAGCATGTAACTTTGTTTTGGACAATAGCCATTCAGACGGGGTGAGGCGATCTTTGTCTTGATAAAATGCTCAACACCAGGGAAATGCAAATCATACTTGTTGGCTATCTATCTCTTGAGAAGCATCTATGCAGGTCCTTTGCTCACTGAACCGGATGCCCTGTTTCATGGTTGAAGTTTTAAACATGCTGATGTAGTCTTGCTGTTAATCCTTTAAGTAGCTTGCAAATGTTTTCTCCCATTTCATTGGATGTCTGTTGTCTCCTTCCCTGTGGAGAAGCTCGAGTTTTGCTTTCATCCTCTTATACGAGTCCTCACACCAACGTGAAGTGTTTCCCCTACGCCTTCTTCCAGCACCTTTGTAATCTTGGGTCTTGAAGTCTTGGATCCATCTCTATGAGTTTTGTATATGGCGACATGTAACTTCATTCTATATGCATCCTCCAGTTTTTAACTTAGTATAATTTCCAAAGTACAGCTTATGGATTACAATGGCTCCCCCCCCATAACTTCCCTCCCACCCACAACCCTTCCATCTCCCATTCCCTCTCCCATTCACATCAAGATTTTCGATTAATCTTTATACTAAATTGATCTTCTGAATATAAAGATATCAGTTTGCCCCCACACAGAACACAAGTTGCCAAGTACTGTTTGAGCACTAGTTATATCATTAATTCACATTGAACTACACATTAAGGACAGAGATCCTACATGAGGAGTAAGGGCACAGTGACTCCTGTTGTTGACTTAACAAATTGACACTCTTGTTTATGGCATCAGTAATCACCCTAGGCTCTAGTCATGAGCTGCCAAGGCCATGGAAGCCTGAGTTCACCGACTCTGATCTTATTCAGACAGGGTCATAGTCAAAGTGGAAGTTCTCCAGAGAAAGGTACCTCCTTTGATGGCCCTGTTCTTTCCACTGGGATCTCACTTGCAGAGATCTTTTATTTATTTATTTTTTTTTTGGCTAGAGTGTCTTGGCTTTCCATGCCTGAAATACTCATGGGCTCTTCAGCCAGATCCGAATGCCTTAAGGGCCAGTTAGAATGGTTCACATACAGAAATCTATGAACAGATGCTGGCGAGGATGTGGGGAAAAAGGGACACTAATCCACTGTTGGTGGGAATGCAAACTGGTTAAGCCACTGTGGAAGTCAGTCTGGAGATTCCTCAGAAACCTGAATATAACCCTACCATTCAACCCAGCCATCCCACTCCTTGGAATTTACCCAAAGGAAATCAAATTGGCAAACAAGCGCAGTTTGCACCTCAATGTTTATTGCAGCTCAATTCGCAATAGCTAAGACCTGGAATCAGCCTAAATGCCCATCAACAGTAGACTGGATAAAGAAATTATGGGATATGTACTCTATAGAATACTATACAGCAGTCAAACAATGAAATCCGGTCATTTGCAACAAAATGGAGGAATCTGGAAGACATCATGCTGAGTTAAATAAGCCAGTCCCAAAGGGACAAATATTCTCCCTGATTGGTGACAGCTAACCGAGCATCAAAAAGGAAACCTGGTGAAGTGAAAGGGACACTGAGAAGCATCCATCCAGTTTTGCCAACACTGAGATACTTTCACTCACACATATGTAATGGGCACTGTGGTCAAAATAAGTTGTGTTTGTATGAAGATTCCTTTTTGGGCTAAGTGATCCATGTGCTGGTCTTCCTGCCAGTCCCGTGCTGTTTTAGCTAATGGGCCTCACACTATGCCTATTCACTAGGGTGGGCTGTGGAAACAGCTTCAAACATGCTATACTTTCTCGGGGATTCTTTTGTAGTGAAGCAGAGAGCTTTAGGAGGTTGTTCCAAGCATGTCTGCTTCAAGATGGTTTTGAAAGGGAGAGAGAACTTCCGTCTACTGGTTCATTTCCCAGATGCTGGCAATAGCTGGGACTGGGCCAGGCTCTCCATCCAGCTCTCCCCTCTGGGGCTCAAGTGCTTGGGCATCCTCTGCAGCTTCCCAGGTGCATTAGCAGGGAGCGGAATTGGAAGTGGAGCAGCAGGACTTGGACCAGCACTTGAATATGGGATGCAGGCGTCTCTAGCACCCACCCCAAGGTACAACTCGGTACAACTCTTGCTAAGTAGGGGGAAGTTATACTTATTAGTTGGCTCCTAGACTTACAGTAGAGCTACTCTGCTAAATCCATCATTTGGAAATATAAGTTGAAGACCCGTGTGGCCCACGTACATACAAGGGGAGTGCCAGGTGTTTCCCCTGGTGATGGTGGTGCTGGCTGAGTCAGGCAGGGGGCCCTGCTCACAGGGAATTGGACCACAGTGTGCTAACCAGGCAGAGAGAACTAAAAAAATACTTCAAATTTGAAGACTTTATTTGTAAGACAGTAGAAGAGAGGCCTTCCATCCGCTGGTTACTCCCCAGATGGCCACAACGGCCGGAGCTGTGCCAAACTGAAGCCAGGAGAGTCTTCTGGGTCTCCCACATGGGTGCAGGGGCCCAAGGACTTGGACCATCCTCTACTGCTATCCCAGACCATAAACAAAGAACTGGATAGGAAGAGCAGCAGCTGGGACTAGAACCGGTGCCCCTGTGGGCTACTGGCATCTCAGGCCAGGGCTTTAACTTGCTGCATTACAGCACCAGCCCCAAAGTGTGGTTTCTACCGAATGCTTTTCAGATAATCCCAGATTGAACTGTCAAGTTGGGGTATTTTAACTCATGCTTTTACAGGTATCAGAAAAAACCTAGAAGCAAAGGGATTGGAAGAGAGGAACGGTTGGGGCGAGCTGTGTGTAGCAGCCACCACTTTCAGGGGTGACCACTGAGCGTTCCAGGCAGGCCTGAGGACATGGTTGGTGCAGCCTGGGAGTGGGGGGCTCCGCTGGGCCAGGGTTTACTGTTGCTCCTACAGGGGTTGCTGTTTGATTGGGAGCTTGAAGGGCTTCGAGCCAGGGCCAGTTTTCTCAGAGGACACCTTCCAGGTTGTGAGGCTGCAGAGGTGGCGGGGACTTGGGCAGGAAGCATCTGAACAGAGGAGCAGGGCCACTGACAGTCTTGCTGTGCAGTACTGACCTCTGGGGGAGGGGCGAGCTCAGCCATCTGCCTGGTCCTGCCCGAGTGCACGGGGGTGGGGGGCTGGGACGCCCGGCAGGGACCCTCTGATGGATGAAGCTGGAGCTTCCGTCCTGGTGGCCCACAGGGGCCAGATCTCCCAGGCTTTCCACCACCAGTCTGGGAGCAGAGACCCTGCAGAGGTGGATGGAGCATCAGCAGAGCTGCCACCTGGCCCTCGCTTTGGGCACGTGGACCGAGGGCACCGACCCCATCATGCTCAGACTGCCGGGAAAGGCTCCTTTTTGGGGAAGAACACAGGCCATCTCTCCCTGCCAGGAGAAGTGCCGTCAGAGAAAGTCAGCTCACCTGCTGGTCATCCAGACGTCAGCTCTGCACACAATGGGAGGCCATCCCCGTCCCCCTGGTCTCGCACAACTCCACCACCTGCTCGGGGACAGCTCATGCTTTGAGGCCAGCATCAATGGTCCACAGGAAACTGTACAGCAGTCTGAGTGCAGTTGTAAAATCCTCAGGTTTTAGTGAGATCCAGCAACACACAATTCACGATCAGATGGGGTTCTGTGCAAGAATGCCAGCGTTGTTCGTACTTAAATCCACATCAAAAGGGAAGAAGTGACAATCATGGGGACAGGTGCAGGAAATGCATGCTGTTACAACACCTTTGCAAGGTTTTAAAGAAGCTTTACCAAGTAAGCTATGCCCTTCAGCATTTTACCATCAAATGGTAGGTTCACCGAACGCTCCAAGCTTGGAATGAGATGTCCAATACCTTGTTCGGGGGAAGAATTATTGGAGATAAAAGATAAAGCCTTGGGACTCCAAGGAGATAAAGCACAGATGATCCGATTTTGTATATGAAATCCAGTCCCGTAAGACGACTTTCAGGAAAACTGCTGGGTACGAGGCCAACACAGAAACATCGCATTTCTATCCACGGTACCGGAAGTGGACCAAGTGGCACCGACAGCTTGCATGCGTCCTGGTGGCTGTGGACTTCAGCGACACTCACAGGCACACCTCAGTGGTCTGCCACACAGCACACTCGAATTGTGACACTAAACGAAGGCTCCTAGTGAGAAACACCGACGCTGTCATGGCAGACTTGCACTATAGGGACTCCAGGTGATCAGACTGGCATGCGAATGAGGAAGAACAAAAACATTGGCTGGAACAGGAAGGCCTTAGACGTCCAAGGATCCTGGAGTAGCGTATGTGAAGAGAACGTTACAGCCAAGAGTGGATCATCCTCCCACTTTCCAGGAAGAGGCAGGAGCAGGAGGTCCACTGTTATATCAAAACCAAGTTGGAGGGGAGAGCTAGAGATCGGAACTTAGTATGTGGAATAAGTGGAAAAGATGGAGTGAGGTCAGGGCTCGCTCTGCGAGTACATCCGCTGGAAACAGGCTTCTAACTCCATGTGAACTGTAGTCCAAGGAGCACACAGGTGTCTGTTCAGTCTGCAAGGATATCCCCTCTGCTGTCTGCCCCGCAGCCTCCCACGTGAGCCATCAGGTGGCTGTGCGTCTGGCTAAAAGTCTTGGAAGGATCCGGGCAAGTCAGAGCGTGAGGCCCTGGCGACTAAGACCTGCTTCCTGGGCCAGCCTCATGGCAGAGGTCGAGCTGGTGCAGTGACACTAACAACCCTTATCAGAGTGCAGATTGGAATCCTGGCTGCTCTGCTTCCGGTCCAGCTTCCTGCTGGCGAGTCCAGGAGGGCAGCAGAGGATGGCCCAAGTGCCCACATGGGAGACCCAGATGGAGGCCCTGGCTCCAGCCTGGCCCAGGCCCGGCTGCTGTGGCCATTTGGGGAGCGAACAAGCAGATGGAAGATCTGTGACTCCGCCTTTCAGACAGATCTGTAGAAACATAAAACCTGCTTCCCTCTGGTTGCCATGGGTTAGCCATGTTTCTCCAAAGCAGACCCTGAGATAGGCCCTTCGATGCTGTAGTTGATCTGGGAGGCGATTCCAGGACACAGTTGCGAGGGAAGAGGCAGAAGAAGGGGTATAGGAAGAGAAGGTGAATTCCAGAAGTCACAGCTCAGGGCCTTGCAGGAACTGGACAGTGTGGAGTCAGCAACACTGATCTATTTCTCATCAATTCAGACACACCTCCACTTCCTTGGCTGGAAAACCCTCTGGTCTCTGGGCAGTGGACAAAGGTAGAACAGAAAGTGAGCTGGAGGTGGAGCCATCCCATGAGTGGGTAGGGGGTATTTATCACTGGGAGCAATGGGTGTGGGACAGAGCAGATGAGGTTGTGCTGGGATACAGGAGTGCAGGCAAAGATTGGTCTTTAAGTGGAAAAGTGACCAATTATAATCGTACTTTTGTGGGGGCACAAGTAGATTCGTGAACATCATGGGGAATAATGAAGTCAAACTAATGAACGTATCACCTAAAGTAGTTGAGAGGGTTGAGTTAGGGAGATAGGGAGCGTCCATCCACTGATTCACTCTCCAGATGGCTCAATAGCCAAGGTTGGGCCAGGCCTACACCAGGAGCTTCAACCAGGATTCCCACATGGGTGGCAGGGGCCCAGACACTGGGGCCATCGTCCACTGCTTTTCCCAGGCCATTAGCAGGGAGAGCTGGATTGGAAGCGCAGCAGCTAGGACACAGGCTGGCAACCACATGGGATGCCAGCATCATGGGTGGAGGCTTGTCATGCCACACCACCAGCTCCTGCAAACACCGTCAGCGTGAGATTATCTGATGTTCACTCCTAGCGATTTGAAATACGCAGTATGTACTATCTTCACTTACACCACGAAGTTTGAGTTCCTTGCGTATAAGGGATCTTCAAGGTCATGGACAACACATTCGACTGTATGGATTTGTGTTCGAACCAAAATTAGCTTTTAATTCCACTTTTCACGAGCTTCTTGAAGTCCCCGGTATAACCTGAACACTTACCCTCTATCTGTGGCTTGGTATCCTGCCCTTCTAAAGCAGGTATTTTCCACGACTCCAACCCATTCTCACTGGAACGCGATTTTGCTGGTCAGAGTAGTGTGTTAGCCAGTTTTGGCGGCACTCTCACCCCCCACCCCCCACACACACCCTGACCTGCAAGCCGAGTGACTGTCTCCACGTTTTTGCTGTTGTCCTTTTATTCGAGCCATTCCATGACCTCATCCTTGGCCATGTGGAAATGCACAGTATTGAATATGGCTTCAAGGCCGATTTGCCATCAGTAGGTCTCATGTCTTCCTCGTTTTTCCAGCTTTGATATAATTGACAAATTGTGAAGTGGTTGTATCAGGCTAGTTAACACCCGTCACCTTACAGTTTGTGGCGAGAACTCAAAATCCACTCTCTTAGCCACTGCAACAGCCTAGTGTACCGCCAGAGATTCCTGCTGAACGAGAGGTCCATCCAGAAGTTCACATACTGCCCGGATTATTCATGCGACACTTTTGACAGGCAGAGTGGACAGTGAGAGAGAGAGACAGAGAAAGGTCTTCCTTTGCCATTGGTTCACCCTCCAATGGCCGCTGCGGTCGGCGCACTGTGGCCGGCGCACCGCGCTGATCCGATGGCAGGAGCCAGGTGCTTCTCCTGGTCTCCCATGGGGTGCAGGGCCCAAGGACCTGGGCCATCCTCCACTGCACTCCCTGGCCACAGCAGAAAGCTGGCCTGGAAGCGGGGAAACCGGGACAGAACTGGTGCCCCAACCGGGACTAGAACCCGGTGTGCCGGTGCCGCAAGGCAGAGGATTAGCCTAGTGAGCCGTGGCGCCGGCCCATGCGACATTCTTGAAGTGTGGTTTTGTGCATCAGGGGTGGTGGCGAGGGGTTAAGGAGACAGTGGATGAAGGCAGTGGGCGGGGGAAGAACATCGGGGAGCCTCACGAGGTTGTGTCTGAGCTGCCGGCGTGTCCAGACCAGGACTGGTTTCCATGATACAACATTGCAGCAGATGCTGCCACTGGAGGCAACCACTCCAGGGTCTTAGTCCACCTGAATGAGGATGGACTGGGTCCGAAGGTAAGTGCGCCGCTCGCCCGTTCCCCAGCCCCCCGATCCTGGGGACAGTCAGACGCAGCGGGGAGTCAAGTCGAGTAAGCAAGAACTCATTTATTGCATGCATAGCAATGCCTCCTAAAGCACAGGACCACAGGGTTACTGGGGCAGGGCATAAGGACCAAATACTTAAAAGGTCATTTTACGGGGCGAGTTGACAGGACCAACCATGTCTGTACACTCGTCATCAGTTGCCACCTTGATGCTGCATGGCCAATCAGCTTTGGTAAACTCTGGGTGCCGCCCACCTTACTTCCTTTGGGTGCCATCTTTGAATTGCCTCGTGTCAATTTCCCCACAAACCACTCTACAATGCAGCCCAGTCTACAGCTGTCACGCAAGTTTAGAGAGGACGGAAGTGTGATCAGGAAGGACCCAAAAAGGGACCTTTGCTTAAAAACGGACACGGGAGGGGGCGGGGGGAGACAAGGCCACCCAATGGCAAGCCTTCTGAAGATCTGTCCATGCTCTTGGCAAGCCTTCTTAAAATGTCTCCAAGAGCATGGACAGATCTTCAGAACAAGAACATGTTTTGAGCATTTCTGGAGTTCAAATGAATCGAATTCAAGGCGTTACTGAGGACGGATGTGCTGCAGGTAGCCCACCAACCGCACAGTCAGCAGCTGTGCACTCGGCACAGGCAAGGCACTGTCTACAGACACCCCAGGAATTCGTACATCCAGACCACCCGAGGTGGTCGTTGGGAGGGTTACCCATTTACAGATGGAATACAGAAGACTCGTCTGAGGTCCTGTCAAAGCAGGGTGGAGATGGGAACCCAGGACTCAGTCCTTTCCCTAGGTGGCTCCTCCCCATAGCCCAGCTCATAGACACCCAAGAAGCCACAAGAACGGAGCCGGGGCCAGACCTCCCCCAGACGGAACGCAGGCTACAGGAGGAAACCTGGAAATGGGATTAAGTTAGGTTGCTGCTGTGAGCAGCCGGAGAGTGAGGGTGGTTGTAAGCAATGAAGGTTGATTTCAGCAGAAGATCAACGCACAAAAGGCAAATTCAGGAGATTAGACAGAAGATGGTTTGACCTGTTTGGGTGCCGAGGTGGAGGGGACTTGAACGCTGTTGGCTTGCCCGTATTGCAGGAGCAGGGAATGTGGGGAGGGGGCACTTTTGGGGAGCAAGGTTTTGAGACCAGTCTTGGGCAAGATGAAGTCAGGAGGGCCCGTGTGACACTCATACGCACAGGTCTGAGCATTAGCTCATTCCTCGGCTACGAGTGCAAGAATCGAGTAGCGGGCTAGACGTTGTACCCAGGGCTTCTCCTGCGGACACCCAGGGAAACGGCACGCCCTCAGAAGTCCGTTCCTGGAGAACCCGGGGACTCAAGAACGTGGTGCAAAGAAGGCAGGGGCCACAGAGGAGGCGGAGCAGCAGCATCCAGAGAAGGAACCCAGGGAGTTTCTAAGGATGCAAGGGCACAGCCAGCAGAGGGAGGGGCCTCCCCAGGATCTGGCCGACACAGGGCCTGGGGCAGCAGAGGTTTATCCAGGGTCAAGGACGACCCACCCCTGGTGGAGAAGCAGTGACGTTGTGCGAACTGGACACCAGGAGACCCTTAGAAGGGCCCTCCTGGAGGCCAAGAGGTGATAAGTCTAGCCTGGTAATTGAGGCCGACGAGACCCACTTAGGGTCAAGGAGCATGAACCGCAGCCCAGGGTTCCTTATCAATCATAGAAGGCGAGAGAGACGGAGAGAAATACCCACAGTGAGCAGCAAGGTAAGGGTAACCCCGGAAGAGGACTCCCCTGGGATGCTCCAACAGCCATAGAATCCACGCCCCTTGTGGTTAACAGGAACCTGTGTTCTATTTTCAGAGGCCAAGAGTCAGACCTGGCATAGGCTGCTCCCACCCCACGAAAATTCAGTTCACACCCCTAACCCAGGATCAAGGCTTCCAGCACTTTGTCTGCAGGGCCCAGCCCGGAACAAGGACACTGGCCTCCACTTTCCTCCCCTGGGCACCACCACTGTTCTCCTGGACTCAAACTAGGTTTCTTCCTCGGCAAAACCCAGGAAACTCATCGTTCTGTGGTTCACTGACAGAGCACGGTGGGGCAGGTCTGGAGCCTGACCAGGATCTCCACGTGGCAGAGTAGTGCCTGACGGGGCCCCGACCAGACAGGCACCATAGCCGGTCATCATTGTGGCTCAAGCCGGCTACACTGCTGGAATGCTGTGAGACTGCACAACACCCACACCCGATGTGGTCCAACAACTCTGGTCCAGTGCTTGGTTTTAGGGAGTAAGAAGTCAGTAGCATGCCAGGTAGAAGATGCACCTGCCCAACTCCCAGAGGGCTTCTAAACAAGGACCCAGGAGACCTTGAGGAACAACCAGCACCACTCAGCTGGGGGTGGGAGGACTGTCCCCTCTTCCTAGGAGGGTAGCAACCTTGACCCAAGCCGTGTCTGCTCTAGACCAA
This sequence comes from Oryctolagus cuniculus, assembly GCF_964237555.1. Taxonomy (NCBI): domain Eukaryota; kingdom Metazoa; phylum Chordata; class Mammalia; order Lagomorpha; family Leporidae; genus Oryctolagus; species Oryctolagus cuniculus. The sequence continues at coordinate 164,870,958 of NC_091437.1, read as the reverse complement.
TCTTACCACCTGTCCCCCGAGCTTCATGGGAGGACTCGACAGAGGCAGGATGAAGTGTGGATGGCAGAGGTGGGGAGGAGGATGTGTTAGCTGCAGCCCGAAGTTGGTGCTCCCAGAACAAGGCTCATTCCCACTGTGGGTTCATTGGGAGGCCAGAACTCGGAGTGTGTTTTATTGATAGAGTAATTACACGTCTGAGATAGTTTTCCTGGTCTACCAAAGCTCTTGTATCAGGAATTAGTTTATTCATTTGACTACATCTTATTCAAAAGACAGAGGTCTTCTGTCTGCTGGTTCACTCCCCAAATGGCTACAATGGCCAGAGCTGGGCTGGTCTGAAGCCAGGAGCTTCTTCCAGGTCTGCCACATGGGTGTAGGAGCCCAAGGACTTGGGCCATCCTCTGCTGCTTTTCCACGTGTACCATCAGGGAGCTGGATTGGAAGTGGAGCAGCCAGGACTTGAACTGGTGCCTACATAGGATGCCGGTGCTGCAGGCTGGGGCTTTAACCCACTGCGCCACAGTGCCAGCCCTCGACTTAACCTAGAAACCTCGTATTTAAGGTACATGAACTTCATGCATTTCATACAGATCTAGGAACATAGCAATTCTTCCCACCCTACCCTCATCTGCTTTGGCTGTCAGCAGAGCCCCCTGCTTGGGTAAACTGAGCCAGGAACCAGCATCTCTTGGCTTTCATGCTTGGCGTACGTGAACTTGCCCGCAGGCTGGAGCCTGGCAGCACTTCCCCCATGGTCTCCTCAAACACCCAAGGCCAGTCATTTTACCAAGAGGGCACCTCTGGCCCCATCTTGACTGGACCAGGAGCAGCACCTGATTCCAGTGGAGCTGCCGGTGGTTGATTGCAAGAGAAGTGGTTTTCCTAGCTGGAGGTACCCCAGACTCTTAGCTGACCCTGCTGGTACACAGAATCCGTACTGTAACTCTGCCTTTGAGTACACTGTTCAAGCCTGGGCCTTCCTGGGGATGCACAGCCATTTGTCACCTGAAGTGAGTTCTTCCGGCCTGGGTACAAAGGCCCTTAACTGAGCTGTACAGCCTGCCACCTTCCCCTCTGGGCACATCAGATTGGCAATAGAGGAGCAATTGCCACCCCTTGTCTTTGAGTAGCAAGTCAAGGTTCTGTGATGGGGACATTCTGTCCTTGGACGCCACGTCCACCGGGGCGACAGGCCAATTTTGGGCGAGGCTTCCAGCCATTAGGAAGCCAGCTCCACAGGCCTTCCATGCTTCTGTGATAAGACACGGAATGCACTTCTTGCTCAAAAGCTGCCTTCATACCCAGATGTAGAAGCTACAGCAAGACGGAGGGAAGAGGGCGACTCAGAGAGCAAGACTCGCAGTATGGGGTTGCTCTGCTGGGCAGATAAAATCGTCCTACAATGAGGCGCCTCGTTCTCCAGGTTGTGTAACCACCTCTACCACGACTCCCTGAATTGGTCGCTTTACTGAGCGACTTCACAGTAGTCGAGTTATAGCTCAAGTCTGTAGAGACGCTTGTGGGCCCGATGGACCCAGGAGCAGGGGCAGGAGCAGGGACTCAGAGGTGGAGGCCCCGCAGTACAGTGAGTGTGGCCTCCGAGCATCCACCCTGGCAGCAAGAGATGCCTGACCCAGCTCCGTGCCTCGAGATGCACAGACTGGCCACCATGCCCCCCACATTCCACTGGGTCCTTCCCTGGAGGGGCCAGCAGTTTGTTCCCATGGTAACAGATACACAGCCAGGGTACAGATTTGCCTTTCATATGTTAAAAACCTCAGCAGGAACTGCCTCTGGGTGGGTGGGTGGGTGGGGTGGCTACCAGATGCTTGACCCATGGTACAAGATTGACCACTTGGCATCTGATGGCAGAGTCGCGTCACAGCACAGGGTGGGCAGGAGCCCTGGGGGTGCTGGTTTATCAGATGAGATTGCTACTGGAACAATGGAACAGCACCCTGGAGGTGCAGCCAGGGTACCAGCTCCAGGGCAGTCCTCTGCCCAGATGGGTGCTCTGCTGCAGGGTGCAGACCAAGCACTGCCACAGTGCTGCTTCCCTGACAAGGCAGCTCCGGGGGATCCAGGGACCGAGGAGTGGAACCGGGACAAGCCTGTGGCTCCCAGTGACCACAGGGAGATGATCCACAGCTCTACAGAGCCAACTGGGCACCAGGACAGGAGGCATACAGCAGTCCTGGAACCCGGGGAGGGTCCCGTCGAACCTCAAGCTATAGCTGCTGCCTAAGACCTGCAGGTAAGAGGTTAGCACTGACCACTTGATCGTGACAGGAGAGTGGAGGGTCCCAGACACTCAGGCCATCCCCTTGCTCCGTTGTGAAGGTGGGTAAAGAGCAATGCCAGCCCAAGGGAAGTAGCCGGGGTTCAGGTCCTCCAGGAGGAGGTCCAGCTAAGAGCCCATCACCAGGGTGGTGTCAGGCACATTTCCTCCCACCCCTACTTCCTGCTGAAGGGCCTTGTGATTGTCAACTAGGTAAACAGCTCCGGGGTGTGGCCAAGACCCATGAAGATCACCTGGAAGGCTTCGTGACGATCAAGCTGATTGGAGAAGCATAAAGGTGCTGGCCTCTGCTTTATCCCATAGAACTAGGGTTGCCACCCTGAGCCAGCTACTCCCCTTTGCCTGCCCTGTAAGAGCTCATGCCTGACTGTTAAATGGACATGTTCACCAAAACGGGCTCTGGTGCTTCTTGAAGACTGCTATTGCCCCCACCATCCTGAGTGTGGGCCTCGCAGGATGAGCCCACGGTGGAGAACAAGGTTTCCGATGGATGGGGAGGAGGAACAGGCCGGGAGGTGAGAGCTTGTGACCCAAGAGCAAGTGCAGCCACCCGGCTGTCGTTTAGTCTCCTGAACTCCTGGGAGTGACCGCTCTTCAAGGCTGGAAGCCAGTCTCTGCACGGGGGAAGCAAATGTGCCTGAAACACAGGATGGGCTGTGGCAGCCAGGGGGGGGTAACTCGGACTTTCCTTTAAAGACATTCCTCCTTCTTGGAGAACTGGTCTGGGGCCTCCAGCAGCCATACCTTGGGAATCGTGGTTTTTAGGGTTGAGAGTGTCTTACCTGGGCAGCCCCTACCAGACAGTGACCATGGCACAGTGCTATGGCAATGCAAGACTCTTGTAGGGGCAGTTTGTGTGCCGTCATTCCCCATCGGGTTGATTAAAGTAGACCTGCACCACGTTCTGGGCCCGGTCAGGATGCTGGAGGATGGCGAGGATGAGGACGTAGCCGACGTGGTGCATTGATGTGGGCCTTGCCCAACAGGCGTGCGGGCCTTGCCTAGCAGGGCCACAGCATCAGTCGCACTGGAGCAGACGGTGGGAGTGAGAAAGCAGAGGCTATTGGCCTGCTTTCAGTGTCCTCTCCCTGCTGCTCAGGACTCACCCTAAGGAGCACAGACCTTGTACTCCCAAGCCCTTTGCATTTTCTCACCAACCCAATGTGAGTGTTCAGCCAGGTCCCAACGCAGATGGGCTGCAGGCAGCAGGCCAGCTGGTCACTCAGAGGAACAGTAACAAGATCCTAGGAGATGTGTATGAGGTGGCAACAGATGCAGCCCCAGAGTCTGTTGTCCTGTGAGAAGGGCATCGTTGGGAAGCCACAACTGCCCATGAAGCCCTCCCTTCAGAAGGGGGCTGTGCCAACTTTCCATGTGACTCGGTGTCCCCAGGGCAGCCAGGGGGTCAGCTCTGCCCAGTGTTGATCTGGCTGAGCTCTTGGGGTGGTGATGAGGTGCCTGTGCTAACTTTAGGAGATGCCCCTGCTGGGTGGACAGCAGGCTGCAGCTGTGGACTGGAGTCCAGCAGTCTAGGCAGAGCATCGCTAGGCTCCATGTTCCCTTCTTCCGAGCCCTGTCTCATGCCAGCCACTTGCTGGTCCTCTGTTGGGGGCTTGGGAGCCTGGGGCCTTTGTCTGCTGTGCCCTGTTGTAAGCACCCAGAGAAGCTCAGCACAGGGGTCAAGGGCAACTGGGTTTCCTGCAGGTGCCCGGAGGAAGCCCTGCTGATAGGGGAGTCATTGAAAACCTGTTCCCACAAAGGAGTTTGATCCAGAATCTGTAGGGGCCACACAGGCACAGGGCTCTGCTTCCCTGAGCAGTGTGGGTGAGCCACGGGGAAAGGTTACTTGGTAGCCGCCCTTCTCGGCTTCCTAAAACGCATATAGTCATTGGTACCCACCCCCAGCCACAGCTAACTCCTTGTTGTGGGTCTACAGGGAGACGCAGTGATGTTTCATGGGTGGGTTCCTGAGGAAGCCTCCTCTTGCTGTGTCTGGGGAGGGAAAACATTTACTCCAACTTGCAATATTTCAGAGCCACACCTGCACATGCAGTCACCAAGTTACCTTGCTGGAGGCATCTTCAAACACCACACCTCTCCAGAAGCCCTGGGGACTCCCACATGGGACAGGTGGGCATCTGCTGAGACAGGCAGGGAGGTGTCTGGCTACAGACGAGAACCCGGGGTCTCTGGGTTTCTGAGCATACACCAACACCCTTCCAAGGACAAGATGTGTGCGTGGCCCCTGAGCGCCTGTGAGCCATCAGCACAGGGTTTTCCAAGTGATCCGAGGTGCATCAGCCACAGCCTGAAGCGGGTCAGGCAGAGGCTAGGACGGCACTGGCCGTCTCAGCGGTGATGGAGGTGGGGGGAGGTCAGTTTTTCCTGGCCTCTGGTGGGGCTCCCTTCCCAATGGGAAATCAAGAGGAAGCTAGTGGGGTGATTACAGCCCACATCATGGCACCCTCTATCGGTACCCCTCATCTCCCTCTTTCAACAGCCACCTCAGTTGTACCTGCTGGCTTAGAGGGCTGCAATTAGCCTTCATCCATGGGGTCTGAGTCCCTGGTGAACGACCCCCACCCCGTTTTCACTCGTCCCTCCCTGGCATCACGGGGCAGGAGCACCAAGTGGGTCCCCTGGGAACCACCTGTAGGTCTACCTCTCCTTTCCAACCTTCGGAAGTGGCAGCTCCGCCCTCACCCCATCAGGACATCACCTGTGCCTGGAGCTCAAGCAGCCCACAGAGCCTGGGCTGCAGTCACGGCTCAGTCAGTGGGGCCCTTGTGTTCCCTGGGAAGAAGGAATCCTCCTCCCAGTCTGTGCCTCCAATAGCCAGGCCCCCTGGGGGGGGGGGGTCAGAACGTTCAATCTGGCAAAGCCTGAAATTTGAGAGGGAAGACAGCGAGTCCCTTGAGTCGCTGGCTATGAAGGCAAGAAAGGCCAGGTCTACTCCCATGCCTAGGTTCATTCTGGATCCACGTGTCCTTGCTGTTAGGGTTCGAGGCCACAGACTTCTGCAGCTTAGCACACATCTCGTACCCTGGAGGGTGGCCTCCAAGCCTCAGGGTGCTGCCTCCAAGCTGGGGCCTCCCTATGGAGTTTAAACCATAACCACTTTTTTCCACCACTGGTGCCTCTAACACTTTGGGGTCTGGTTGTGTGGCCCAGTGCCAGAGGCTCCTGCCCCACTGAGTGAGCTGCTGCAATCCCCTCCCCACACCGTTCTGCTCTCAGCCTATCCTGAGCTGGCAGCCTCTTGTCATCCAGTACGAGTTGGCAAAGTGTCCCTGGATTTAAAGTGTGGTCACTAGCATTTCCAGACACCTACAGGCATTGCGAGTCGTTGTGGCCCAGATGCTGCACTTCGTCCTTTGCACAGCTGTCCGGGCGTGCCCTTTAACTGGACGTTGGAGGCCTTGTCTCAGCAGGTTGCCTGGGTCCTGGCAGCTTTTCTGCCCCACCCCCCCTATGGTGCAGGAGTCTCCCTAAGCACCTCACACGCTAGTGCCCTCGTGTTCACCCTCAGGGTAGCAGGTCGGTGTGTTGCTCCGTGGGGTGCCCAAACAGCTGTTTTCTTGGACTGTGACATGAATATGCAAGAAGTTTACAGTTCTGGACCCAAGGTGAATGCATGTGGTTGGACATTCTGCGCAAACACAAGTAATCATTTTACTCGAAAGGCAAAGAGCCAAAGGTCTCCCATTCCCAAATGCCTGCAGCAGCCAGAGGTCCAAAGCTCAGTGGGGGTCTCCCTGGTGGGTGGTAGGAGCCCAAGTATGCTACCATTGTCTGCTGCCTCCCAGGGCACGTGTTACAGGAAGCCATGTAGCCGAGATTTGATGAGGAATGCAAGCGTCCAGAGCAGGGACTGCACTGCTGCAACAACTGCTCACTAACTAATGCATTTATCAGGACAGAGGGTACACAAGACAGTGGGCACCAGGAATGCCTGGGCATAGGTAGCGCTGACCGGCCCTGACAGTGTGAGTGCCCGACCCAGCAGCTGGGGTCAGGACTCGAGTTTCGTGCTCATGATGGTCCTACGGTCTTTCCATAGGTTCTAGTTGCTGGGAGGTAAGACAGTGAATCAGATGGGGACATGGTGGGGACAGCCATCCCTGCACACTGAGCATCCTTGAGTGGCATGGGTGTGTCCCTTCCCTAGTATGTAGTGTTGTTTGGGTTTGTCATCTTGGAGACTAGGGAAGGTTAGCTTCTCCCCGCCTTCCTATGGCAACAGCTCTTAGGCTACAGGCTTGGGATCTGACAGAGGCTGGGAAAGGGGCTTCCAAGTGTGGATGCAGATAGAGGACCCGGCACGCAGACCTTGTCCAGGTGACTCCTCACAAGTTGCCTCCACCTAGCCAGGAACCAGGATGGCAGGGGTATTTGGTTATCAGCGTCAATTCATCTTTTAGCCACACCTTTCAAAGGGCTGGACTCTTCCTAGGAATTAAGTGCTCCTAGGCCTCTTTGGGAAACAACTGGTCACATCAAGACCACGGACCTAGATCTGCAGGTTATTTCTGATGGTCTTCTCCCTTGTCAGGGTTCTGTGTCCTAAAGCCATCTTAGGTACAGGTGCACATGAGAAATTAAGTCTATTCCAGCCACCCCGGGTTTCCTGGTCTTCATTCTGGATTCCTTTGACTATATCCATGGGGCAAGACAGGTGGATAGCCACGTGTCCGCCCAGCGCCCAGCATATTGTCACCTCCACTGTTCTGCAGGTCCTGCCTCAGCTGTAGTCCTAAGTGGGGGTTTTGGTGTTGCCCCCCGACTTCTGTGTGGATGGGGTAGGGTTGTGGGAGAGTCCCTACTGTCAGTGAAGGGATTTCTAGGAGCCCCTTTCCCTGTGCCATTTGCCCTGGTCTGCAGAGGAGCTGCCACACCCCTCGGCGAGGTGGCGCTCTCCAGTGCACTCCCTACAGGCCTTGTGAAGCCCCTATGCTCTGGGCCTCTGCACTGACGCCGCCCACTATTCATGCAGAGACTCATTTGTCACTCAACCCCAGCATGCCTACTCATCCACTTCTCCCAGGGCAGCGCAAACACATTGGCTCTCGGGGGTGGGGCTTCCCTAGGTCCCCAGGCACTGCTGGCAGTCAATCTGTACCACCCCATGAGGTCCTTCCTAGAGCAGTGGGCCCTGTACCCCAGGACAGTGCCTCTACATTGACAGACACTTCCTGGTCCCATGTGGACTCCAGCCCCCTAGATGGGGTGGTGGATCTTGCTCAAGTCCCATGTGTGCCCCCCTCTCCCACTCTTGCCAAGATCAGCTCTGGTTCCCTCGCCTCGCTCACCTTCTGAGCACACAGTGGGAATCTGACACCATCAGTGGGGCAGGCTGCCCAGTGGCGACTCTCCTGCCTCTTGTCAAGCTGGAGACCAGACCGCTCCACTTTGAGTCCAGGCAGGTGAGAGTGCGGGCTGCACTGCTCAAAGGCTCTCGGCGAGTTAAGGGGATGGTGGTCTCAGAGCCCAGTCGGGCATCAAGGCCAACCGACCCCCAGAGGCAAGAGGTAAGGACCCTGGGGACTGCTCCCACAGGCAGGTAGTTATCTCCTGGGGAGAGCTCTGGGTGTTTGATGCTTTGTCATGACAGCATGAGTTTTTCATGGCCAGAGGCAGTCAGATGTGCTGTGGGCTCCAAGAGCTTCAGGAACCGGAGCCCACTGTCCATCTCCAGAGAAACTTGTCAGGCTGCCTCTCCCTTCTTGGCAACCTGGAGTCGTATACGTTGCCACAGCCATCAGTACGTACCATGTGATAATGTCAAGTTCACTCATTTGCAATTCTATCACGTTTTCCTTTTTGCTATACGAATGAGCATTATCAACGTCTGAAATATTTACCCAAGAAGTGGCAAACTAGACTAAAGGTAAAGCTACGGGTTCTCATTCAGGCTGATGAGCCTGTAAGTTAAACACTATTTTACAGTCATACCCACTTAGTTATTTCAATTTGCATAAGATACTGTGATAGGCTACTCAAAGGCTCTTTGAGAAGTTAAGATGTCCTCGTACTCAAAGTTGTACCTGTCGACTTTCAATAACCGAGATCAGTCTGAGTCTTCCGTTTCTTCACTTAAGCCTTAAATTACCGAAGCCCAAGCCTGCACAGGAGCAGAGCAGGGAATACTGCCTAGGAGGTCTGTTTTAATTCTCTTGATGTCTCAAGTACTTGCCAATTAAATGGCTTCTCTTTTCATTTTACTGTTACCCATAATGGCTATGGTGATTGATTATTGTAATTTATTTCTACAGGAACTGCAATTCTGGTTTTCCAGCAAGAGTCATGATTTATGGCTCAATACAACCAGCTGGAAAAGAGGGGCCACGGAATTCCTTGCAGTGTTGTTTCTCTACAGGGGAATGAGTGCTCAGATACAGAGGTATTAAGCTATTAACTTCGACTTCCAGATACTTTAAGAAACAAGCTGCAACCCAAGGAAATCAAACACAAAAGTTGAATTCTACCGTTTCCCTTAGTTACTGTAATTAGCATTTTTCCAATACCTGCTTTATTACTCGTCTGTAGGGCTGTGTTTGACGCATTTCAAGGGGAGTTCTAGTCATCAGCTCTCTTGCTCCTAAACATATCAGTGACTACTCAGTTCAGTGTTTTACTGGTCTCATTTTCCTCCCTTCAAGTTTACAGAAATCCACAATGAATTCACATACCACAAGCGTGTTCTGTGTTGAACAAGTACCCGGAACCCCCATGGCGTCACAGAAGGCATGACTGCCGAGAACGTCTCTCCTCACCCTTCCCAACCCCTCCGAGGCAGCCACCGATTGGACACCCACACCATTGGTCAACTGGTTTGGCATGTTCTAGAATTCTATAAATGGGATCATACAACACAAGAGTTTGCACAAAACCCTTAGATGTCCGAAGATAGGGGAGGGGCTCGTTTTGGAAATTCCAACTCTAGGTTTTAGTTGTGGGAGACAGGGCCCGTCTCACAAGATGGCGCTGAGAGGAAGTGGAAAAATGCGGAACTGAGAATGGAGTGCTGCAAATGCTGAATGACTGGGAGCTGACCTTATCATGGATTGGAGAACTGCATGCACACCACGTGGACTCAAACCTGATTGGTCTGATTGCTGCATGAACTGAGGGACAGTTCTGTAGGTGGAAAAGGACTATATGGAAGAGAATACAGCGTAGAGCTCTTTTACAGGGTAGAAAGATAGAAAAGAGGAAACATTTTCTATTAATAAAGCCCTACTGAAGGGGAAGCAAACAGCGTTCGGTGTCGTTCCTCCGCGGGCGGGAGCGACATTAGTTGAAAAATGGCGATTTCTGCCAGGACGTGACCCCCACCCCCCACACACACCTACTTAAGACCTCCTGGGCTTAGTTTGCCACTGACTACTGGGGGTCCTTGTTCTGGATTTCAGCCCACTGGCTTTACTCTAGGGATCTCTGCACGGAGGTCATGTGCATTTCACTTCGAGGTTACAAGTCCACATGAACTGGTCTGACAGTGCATCACTGTCAGAGGGGCCGAGTGGGGGTCTGGATATGGCAGGTGCATCGTCTGTCACCCAACGAGTTGCAGAGTCCCATTCCCCTCAAAACTTCAGGATCCAAAAGAACCCACCCAACTCCAGATTGAGATCAGCTAGTCCACCTGCAAAGAGCAGTGTCAACATCAGCTTAGGAACTTGGAACAGGAGACTCCTCTTTCCAAACAAGTCCCTTTCATGTCTCATAGGGACGGTCCTTTTCTGGTGCCATGGTGCCCAGATGCCCGTTCACTGTTTGGTTTCTTAAGAATGCAGGTGCTCTTGAGATCCATGACAGACTTTGGGGGAAAGCCAGAGCTTCCCCAGGCAGGCCGCTCTCCACTCAGGGATGGCCCATGCATGGCCCTGGGAGAAAAGTGCTGGGAGGATGGCGTGTGCAACTGTCAGAAGCGCCACTCATCTTGTGGCAGTGATGTGTGGCCACGTGTCCCTTTCATTATGCCAGACAACTGGACCAGGGGCCCACCTTCAGATACCCGATACACTTCCACTGCAGTAACAGGTTCACACTGGGGTCAGCCTGCGGGCAATCCAAGTTCTGTTCTCTCTACTGTAGCAACACCAAAACTCAAGTCTCCGAAAATATTTAGGGAGAACAGGACACTGAGGACCTCAGGACACAAAGCTGAACGCTGGACATTCTTGTTTCAGAGATCAAGCTCACTGAGACGTGCACATGGAACGTTGGTGCTCTCGATCATGGTTTTGGTCGATGCCATGAGCATGAGGCAGCATCTTCTGCACACATCCTTTAGAAGCAACGTGCAGCAGGCAGAACGGCCACTTCCTTAGAGGCGCTGGGGGAAGACATGCTCCCGGAGGCCACCCCAGTCACCAACACCTCAGGGCAGGTGTGCTTTCTCCAAGCAGCATCAGCTCACCGGGCTGGTGCACCCCGGGTGAGAGCTGGAGCCCCCGGTGGGGATACACCCAGGCGGAGGGCAGTTTGTCTGCAGTCAGAGCTCCGTTCTCAGTAAAAGCACCTTGCAACCCAGGGGTCAGAACAGCTAAGCACTTGCTACGCTTCAGACTTGCAGGGAGGATGCCACATTGGGGAATTGTGGCCTGGAGCCACGGCTGCACACGCTGGTCTGGTCCCGATTAGTCAGGACAGCTTCATAGGGTCTGCATTTGACTGCCACCTAGACCGATCCCCCTGCTGCTCCTTGTGTCACTGACACAACACTATCACAAGTAGCAGTGAGGGGACATTGTCTTCTAGTCCCAGGTTTTGGGATTACAATAAACTAAGCAAGCTTTCTGCGAGCAGTCGAGACAACCAACAGGAAGTGAGAAGACCCTTGGACACCATTCCTTGGACAAAGTCTTAGCATCTAGAATAGACAGCAACTCAAAATTCAAGACACAGTTAAGAGATGTACAGGCAACAAGTATTGAGGAAGACTTTCAGTATTACTACCAGGGGGAAAACAAGTCAAACCCACAATGAGGTAGGATTTAAATGAGATCCTAACAGGATGACTTATCAGAGACAAAATACTTGCTAGAAAGGATTTGGAGAACAAGGAACCCTCATGGCAGTCAGTATAGCTGTTCTGCACCACAACGTGGAGGGTGCTCAGAGAACTAAAACCAGATCCACCGTCTGGCCCGGAGGCCCCAAGGTTTAACAGAAGTGAGGCCAGCATACCAGACAGCTGCACCCCCATGGTTAATGTAACACTATTCCAGACCTGATAGGATCAGCCTAGGTTGTCCATTGGTTTTTGAAGAGGTGTGTAAACAGGTCACCCAACTGTAAAGTGAAATTCTGACGTTTACATCGAGAACAGACAGGATGGCAGTTGAGATCAAGTAGAATAAGGCAGACAAATACTGCATTCTTCTGTCACATGGAGAACGTTGATCTAAACTCGGAGCCGTGATTAAAGAGTGGACAGGGTGAGGTAGGACATGCAGGAAGTCGGATGAGGAGAATCGAGACAAACAGGCTCTTGCGTGCCCCAGCATGCTGGGGTGACTACAGATCGATGTGTGATACCTACTGGATCAAGGGCTGGAGACGAGCAGCTGGTAGGCTCTAAACACGGAGGCAGCTTGGGAGGCATGGCTGCCAGTCACCCCATTCTACCAGCTCATACTGTGTGCCCATGTGAACTACGGGTTTGTGCCCCAGGAGTGTGCAGGTATTGCATGCTAGTAAACTTAAGGTGGAATGATGGGCAAAGACATTGTTTCATGTTTGAGAACTGAGGACAGCAAACAGCTGCTGAGTTGGACGTAGGTCAGGGCACGGCAGGGCAGGGCGGGCTCCATTGTCCATTGAGACCACGACAGCAGCCTCCACCTGACCTGGACAGCATGGGAGAAGTCTCCTTGGCAGAAGTCTGCGATGTGGATCTGCTGGAAAACCCCACTGGATGCTCCTAGCACAGGTTCTAGGAAGGAGCAGTGCTATGCCTGCTTCTGTCCCAGCAGTCACATTGGAAAACCAACTCCCGGCTTGTTCCTGGAAGCAAGAGAAGCCTACAGACAAGTCGTCAAAAGCCCACGTCGTCCCGGAGCTGCAGGGTTCCAGGCTGGATGTCCTGTGATGCGGAACAGGAGCCTAGGATAGGACGGCTCAGGCCAACTTCACCAGCACGAAGTTCTGCCATTGACTGACTCAGGGCCACAACTCCACATGGCGAGGGAACGCCAAGGTTCACCTTTTAAAATTCTTGATCTTGTACCTAGAAGGCTTAGCTATGATCCCAGAGTTCTGGGACTAGCCAAGCCCAACCCTTTGTGCTCTGAGAAGTTCTCACTAGAGGTGTTGGCAGCACAGCCCAAGGAAATGTAGTCTTTCTGACCCCGATCTAACCCCCAGGGACAGGGCCAGTGGCACCAGGAGCAAGAGGCTTATTCAGAGAAGTGCTGCAGGCAGGTGTCCTGAGCTAAGGCATCCAGTTGGAACTCTACTGGGAATTCCAAAGTGGGACCTCACGGGATCTGCCATTCAAAGGTGACTTCCAGACCATGGTCTGGCATCGGGGCTGAGCCACAATGAAGTCAGGGAGAAGTTCTAGCCTGCGAGACCATGAAGTGGATTCCACCTGGGACTGTTTTCTGCCACCATCCTCTCCATCAGATACTGACAGCCTGGGCTAACCTGCCTCGGCTGCTTTAGGGGGAGAAATGCTGCCTTCCCAAGGAACCCTTTTGACTTGAAACTCCTTGTCCTTGCTTGCTACCCACGTTAGACAAAAAGCAATCCACAGCCACAGGAAGACTCTAGCCATCGCGAGGCACTTGCTGCTTCCACTCAGGAACCACAGGGCACTCCAAAGCTCACCCAGCACTGCAGGGCTGGACCTCACAGAATGAGGTGACCCACATCAGGTCCATGGGGAGTAAGATACTGGGGCTCTGCTGTCCAGAGCAGGGGTTCTTAGGCTTTATCATTTGACACCCGAGAGGCCACACAGCTCCAGGTCCATGCCTAGTTTCATCACGTTGAGTCGGGGGAGGTTGAGTTTCTAGCATGTTCCCAGGTATTGATGGCCTGCGAAATACCTGGCTAGAATGACTGGCGTAAAGTTTATCAAACCACAGATGGCATGGAACGGGAGCTATCACTCAAATTGGAGGATTCCAAGGGATGCGATGGAGAGTTGGATTTTGGGAGATTCTGAAAGACAGCTTTTGAGTGCAACTTTGATGGGGGATGCAGCCAGCCAGATGATCTACAAAGGGAGATCCTGGGGTCACTTTCTACCACAGTCTTGTATCACCTGGAGCTTCCCATTGGCCAAACCAGACAGGCAGAGCCGTTGCCGAGTGAGCACCCAGAGGCAGCAAACATGCTGGAGGGTGTAAGACCCAGGGGGTCGTAAGAGACCCCACCACCACCACCGAGACTGGTCTTGGGGGGCTTCTGGCTACTCATTAGTCATTTCTGCTCACCCGAGATCTCCTCTCACTTTTATCCTCAGCTAAGCTCATCCCGCAGAGACCAACCACACACACGGTCAAATCTATGCCAGGAAGTTGGTTCCTGGAGGAGGTCCTTCTCTGCGGAAGCACCAGGAAACAGGTTGGAGTGCTAGGAAGCTTTGCTCCTTTTAGGGCTCACACAGTGCAGACCCTCCAGCTGCTGCAAGCCGCACAGCCCAGTCTGCTCTTGCATAAGAGAATGCCCCCCACCCCCCCACCCACGAAGTACCGCCTCCCTCAACACCACCCCCCACTTGTCTGTCCCCAGAAGCACAGGCAACACCATGTAGGTGCACTCTATTAACTCCACATATGGTGGAGCCCCATGAGGTCCCCAAAGCCACGCAGTGCTGTCCTTTACACCTGGGACCATGGACAGACCTGGGTCTCTAATGCCCAGGTCTTGAGGTGAGGCTGTTGGCCAGCAGTCAGCCCCACCCACTGCCCCCCTTAAGGGCTCCCAGGAACTCAGTACCCTCTTCCCACCCCCACAATGCACACGGGACTGTCAGGTTATTGGTGCTCTAGGTAGCCCTACACTAGCACACACGACAGTGAATGGAAGAGGCAATGCTTCTAGGACTTGTCTGTGGCCTGGGCCAACCAAAATCCAAGAGGCAGACCCTTTCGATGCCTCCTGAATGTCTTTAGCTGTGTACCTTGACTCTTAACCAACGTGTGCCCTTTGGAATTGCTCTCACCCAGAGTTCCTGTGATCAGATACATGGGGTGGACCACAAGAAATAGCATGATTGCCCCCGTGCTAGCTTTTGGGACTGAGGATCTAAGCCAGTTTCGTGGTTTCCATCTTTCTTCCTGTTCAACTATCGGTGGTTTGAATCAAACTCTCCTCCGCACGAGTGGGGGTCAAGATGGAGCCGGCTAGCGCCTGGTCAGAGCAGCTGATGAGCTTACTGCCAGACGTGCAGCTCCGTGCAAGTGGTGCCGAGGACAGCCCTGGGGAGGCCCTGTTGACATTCCGCAGAGCTAAGGTGAGGAGCACGGGGAGATGCTTCTCCTATCTCACCCTCTGACCTGTGCTCAGGAGCCTGCATGGACAGAACTGTGCTCCACGTGTGCACACAGTCCATGCTCACCAGGTGCACACCAGGAGGGTCGCCTGGAGTCCTGCTTTACTCCAAGGCAAGGCCCTGTCTTCACACCAAGACACCCAGTGCTGCGATGTTGGGCAGCCCCATCTTGGTGCCAAGTCCTCAGAGACCAGACCAGCCTGGCTGTAAGGGGAAGGGGTAATGTATCCAGTTTGGTTTTCTGACAGTAAGCCACCCAGTCTTGGTTTTGAGGTTTCTATGGTCCTATTTAGCAAATCCACCCACTGCCTAGTCCATTGGGTTCAGCTCAGCCTCCCCTGCCTCCTTTTCCAATGCCACCAGTCAAAATCCTACTCCTGCATGACATTCCTTAGTTTCCTAGAATTTTCTCAGCGACTTTTGGTCTCATACCCTTCATAACACTCCTGCTTCTAAAACTCCAAGCAGAACCAGCTCAGTAACTCCAAGACCCTCAGACTGTTTGCCACTAAGGTCAGGGTAGGGTATTGGATCTCACCAAGGACACCCAAGGGCACTTCTGGCCACACAGGGCCCTCTAAGGTAGCATCGCAAGACTCCGGAAAACAAAGGCCCATCAGAATATGGAGTGTAGGGCAGAGGCCAGCTGTGACAGCAAGTCCTCCCAGGGAGTATTTCCCAGATCAGACAGCCCTGAGCCAAGACCCTGCAGCCTCCTTATTCCACTTTAGCATAAGTTTCTGCATCCATCATTCCTGACCAGCAGTTAACTTCCAAGCTAGTGTCTCTGGCTCCCAAACCAATCTTCCTCTAACAGATGGGTTAGGGTGGGAAATTGAGGCACAAAAGCCCAAGTATGAGATTAATGGAGAAACAGCCCTGGCATGTAGTGTGGACCAAACCATGTCTGGTCTCGACATAAGGACCTTCTTATCTAGAGACGCCCATTTCGGGATTCTCAGCCTTGGTGTCTGCTGTACACCAACTGGGGAAAGCAAGTCTCAGAAGCTTAAGAACCATCAGGTAAGCAGGAAGGTTACAGGTATTTCTCCCGAGTAGGAAATGTGCAGAGATGGGATCTAGACAGAACACCAAGCTCAGGAAAGTCAGAAGGCAGAGTAGGTGAAACACAAGACTTAAGTGTTATGGTCGCTCCTCAAACAGCTACAGCGCTGAAGCTGGGCCAGGCCAAAGCCGGGAGCTCTCTTCTCACGTGGGTGGCAGGGCCCAAGCACTGGAGCCATCTGCTGCTTCCCAGGCACATTAACAGGGAGCCAGATTGGAAGCAGAGCAGCCATGGCTTGACCTGACACTGTACAGGAGCTCCGTGTCCTAAGTGGTGGCTTAACTACGCCGACTTCTGCTTTGCTGTTTACTGAACCTCTTGCCCTACTGCTGTAGCACCACACGCAGTGAGCAGCCCAAACCACACCGAGGCTCAAACCTCCCCCGGGGAGCCGATCTGTGAAGGCAGGCAAGCCTGGGAAGATGGATTCCTTGCAATTCCAGCGTCTTTGCTGCAGATGGGAGTTGACTTCCCTTAGCACAGCAGCCAATGTTCAGATGAAGTTGGGATTCCAGGGTATGACCCAGGCTTGAGCTGATGCCACCAGGCCTAGAGCCATTCTGGCCTCATGTTGGCAGGCCAAGTGCCCGGGAGACTTCCTGGCCAAGTCCATCCCCATGGGTCTGGCCCATTTCCTGGTGCAGGTACCAAAGCCCAAGCTGCTTTCAGCTCTGTGTGTTTAAGTTTTGATGTTCTTCCCCCTTTTAGAGACCATGGCTCCAAGAACCCAGAGAGCCACAAGCAAGTTTCCTGGCCCATGAGGCACCCGAGACGGGAGCGTGGGGCCTGAGGCGTGGAAGGTCGTGCTGTCATCCTGCTCTACCTCGCACAGAGCGGCCCCCAGGGAGCTCCGTGTTCTTACTGTGAACACTTTGCATCCTGGTCCCACCCGGCTGAGGAACATGGGAGTGAGACTGAACCACTTCTGCTTCTAGCAGAACCAAGCCTTGTCCAAACCTTGCCATTCCTAGTGGAGGACAGTTAATCCTCAATGCTGCCTTAGGACTCCCCCACAGAGGGCCTGGGGGCCCCAGAACTGGCGGGAGGGGGGTCTCCGAGCATCGAGACTCAGCACTGATTGCTTAGCCCAGCACTTGCAGAAGGCACCGTCTCACCCCTCCGTCAGTACTTGCATCTTGAAGGGAAAGGGGGCTCTCCCCCAGCCCCACCCCTTCATGTGCTAGAGTCAGTTTAGCCAGGTGTCCGTATTCCAAGCACCACCCAGCACTGCCTTGAAATACATGGCCATCACTTGAGTGTCAAAGGAAGCCAGGGTCATGGAAGGGCCAGTGCATGTCCGAAGGCCAAACAAAGCTTCTGGGTGGAGAAGAGAAGGCAGGGGCAGAGTCTCACCTCCAACCGCAAAGTCCGTGGTTTAAGAACAATACTAGGGACCAAACCCCGACTCACACGGCTGCATGGCGAGATCCAGCACTCAGGAGGGTCTCCTGCCATTGCTGTGACAAGTGGCTTCTTCAGGAATGTCCGGGCTCCATCACCTTCAGAGACAACTCGTGTCACAGCATCCTGGCCAGCTCTGCTCACCTTGGTATTCCCAGCAGGTCCTTGTTCCGAGTGCAAGCACCCTGACCCCCATCTACCAAAGGAAGTCCACGAGGTGGTCCTTGGGGTTAGGGACTCCAAACACATTAGAGCAGTGGCTCACGGGTGGTCCTGGACCCTGGGAAGGCTTCCCTTTGGGCTGTGAGCTGGACAGACGTTATTTCTATGGTAGGCCTGGGCCAGGGGCACTCTGCACGGAGCTTTGAGACCCATTAGGGCCTTATGCTCATGGGAGATTCTGGGAGAAGGAGTCGGGTTTCCCGAGTACCAGCTGCCTGAGACCATCTTAGGTTTTGGGAACCCTCAGAATGGTAGTCACATGGTCTGAGAAAAAATACCCTGCTGCAACCGTGTTAGGGATTAAGCTGATCTTACAGATACTTAGCACAACAGTGGAGTGCACCTCGGTGGAACTCGTTTGTCCCCACAGTGAAGGTCTCACCAAGAAGCCTCCTGGCTCCCAAGGTCACACTGACCGTCTGGTGTCCCTCCCAACTCTCCCTTTCACTCACCTATGATTTCATCCACATTGTCTTGTACCCTGTTCCAAGTGTTCATAGCAGTAGCAGGTTCCTCAGAGACCAAGTTCAGGAATAAGCCACGGACTCTCGCTTAGGAAGTCAGGGCAGACCAGGTGGTGCACACCTTCATCTGTTAGGTCTCAGGCAGGTCCACGGCCATCACCAGCAAGTGTGTAGTCACCACCGTGGAAACAGACATGACCAGGGGCAGGAGCTGTGAAGTGGACTTCAGGGTGGTCAGAGTTCCTGTTGAGTACTAAAGTCTCACCTTATGATGTGGTAGAGGGATTTTTTTGGGGGGATGGTGGAAGAGGAAGTAACATTCTTTCCACTCAAGTCAGATCAGTTCAGGAAGATGATCAAGGATACCAGTGGCTCCTTGCACCTGGATTACAGATGGAACAAGCAGAAACAGACAGCTGGTCAACCTCAAACTTCCCAGTGCCACCGAGTCTGCCCTGAGCACCTGACCCCAGCGCAGAGACTGCAACGGAGGGAGGCACTCAGTGCCCCAGTGGGAGAGGTGGCCTGATCTGCATAGGGCAGAAATAGGGCTCCGGATCCAGGAGAGCAAGATCTGCTATGACCCAAGTCTAAGTGATCGAGAGCCCTGGGAAGGGAGGAAGAGGAACCACGTGGTTCCTGGGGTCCAAGGAGAGCCCCGCCTTTCCTCCTGCAGCCCTGGGTCTGAAGGGCTCGGGATCCATGTCACCCATGAGTTTAGGGCTCTAGAGTGGAGGTGGAGGGAAGGAGTCAACTTCTGACCATTTGCCACCTCCCTGCCCTCACTCCAGTCATTGCCATGAGGACCACTCTCCAAACAAACAAGGTAGCAGTGGGCGAGAAGGCTAGGCAAAGACAGCTCTCAGAACGCTGGTGGGAACACCTTCCATACTTTAGATGCACAGGCAGGATATTCCAAGGAATCTGGAGCTCTAGTGTAAGCTACAGCTACTGGGCCCTCAGAATTCACTGGGACCCAAAGGCTGCCAGACCAAGACAACTTTTGCCACCTCAGCATCACAGGTGAAAAGCCCTTGACCAGGCCTGTTCCTGTGACAAGGTGACCCTGGGCCAGCTTTAGGTGCTGGGCTTTGCTACCCGAGGACAGACTTGAGGGTGCGATACCTGGGACTCCACATCCCCCTCAGTGGCTCATGCATTGTACGCAGGGCAAGCGAAGATGCCGCTCCACCCCTTGGAATGCTGATCCCGGTTTCCGGGCCCTGGAGCATGGCTCTCAGGTCTTCTGCTGAGATGGAAGACAGAAGGCCCCACAGCTGGAGCGGCAGCATTGCCCACATGAAGTTCCACATGAAGACATCTCTCCTTAGTGGCTCCTCAGTATCCACCTCTACATAGCCGCTTAAACCCATGCAGCGTCAGCAATGCCCACAACAGATGACACCAGGGAACAAGACAAAGGAGCCTTCACTCTTCCTCGCCAGGTAGGGAATAGGGTTGGGGGAGTTGACAAATTCCACTTGGAACCACCAGCATTTGAAGTCCCCAGGAGAGACCTAACTAGTAGGCATTTGAGGCTGTGGAGTAGACGCTTGGAAGAGAGGCAGGGGGCAGGAGGGGAGGTGGGGGCCCAAACCATCGCTTGGAGCAAGGTGGGGGGTGTCACAGGTCCTGCCAGAACACGATCCCAGCTGGAGCTGCGGGGACTGGCTAGGAGAGAACCTGCATGGGGGGTGGGGCATCACAGAACAGAAGTGGTCCATGGCAGAAAAACCCCTGAAGAATCAGGACGCCTTCTACAACCAAGGAGCTGCCCTGGAGGGGATGAGTGCCAGGAAGGACAGAGATGCAGAAGTGGAGAGTGGTCAGGGCAGCTTCCCAGAGCTCTGTGTGCACCCAGGCCAGAAGCTCCACGCACATTGCATCCTGTATGGCAGAAGTCACACTGGTGACACTGGGCAGATCATCCATGCACACCGGTATGCAGGGAGGCCAACGTCGGAATCAGCCACTGGGGTCCAGGTCTCCCAAGGCTGAGCGGGAGCACCCAGAGAAGCAGTGACAAGCCAAGACCAGAGCTTCGAGAGCTATGCCTGGGTCCTTGGGACTTCAGGCTGCACAAGGCCCTCACCGCCTAGTGTCCAGGCAGAGAAACTGGCTCCTTTGTGGGGCACATTCAGGACTCCCAGACCCCGAAGGCTTGAGGATCCTGGATATGTTCAGCAGAGACTCAGAAGCAAGCATGCCCCCCCCCCCCCCCCCGAGAGGGTGGCGTGGCTCCTGCGCACAGAGCATCCTGAGTGAGCACACAGAGCTGAGGGCTTGAGGCAGAAGCCCTGCTCCACCACGATTTTATCCCAGGTCCTCACTGTAGGAGGCCAAGTTACAGCAAAGACCACGTCAAGGTTGACTTTCGTCTCAGGTCAGGCCCCCATCCCGCCGGTCTAGGAGATTGTGAAAGGTGCATTTTCTTGGCGACACAGGCACCACGTTATTTTGAGACGAAGCTACAGAGGCCATCAACAGGCATATTTGATACCCCTTCTGGCCCCCTCATTCCTCGCCATGAGCTTTAAC
This sequence comes from Oryctolagus cuniculus, assembly GCF_964237555.1. Taxonomy (NCBI): domain Eukaryota; kingdom Metazoa; phylum Chordata; class Mammalia; order Lagomorpha; family Leporidae; genus Oryctolagus; species Oryctolagus cuniculus. Next base: position 164,850,460 of record NC_091437.1, on the reverse strand, counting down.
ACAACTGACGGATATGTGGTTTCTTCCTATTTCCTAACACCTCACATCAATATTAATCCCTGTTGTCCTTAGAAGTCAACTCGAAGCTTTTCATGGCCTTTGATAGAGGTCAATTTATGCTTTCACCAGCCATGCTGGGATGAAGAGTTCAGTCGAGTGGGAGGCCCACTTTTCCTTCTGGATTCTTCCATGATCTCATTCTTCCATTTTTAGAGCTCGTCATAACTGCCAGGTTCAGACACCTAGACAGTACCTGTGACCACACTAGCATAGTCACTTCCTGGGAGGTCCCTCTTGCCTTGGGATCCTTCTGACTCAGAAGTAACAGCATCCTAGTTCTAGGACCTTACTCCTTCACCTTGACCTTTTGGTAATGGACAGTTCAGTTTGTTAGTCTGAAGAACTGGATCCTCTTCAATGTCCGTTAACAGCTTTCACTGAGCCTGGAGTGCTTGACATGTGAGGCTTGGGGCGGGGGGACTCAACAGGACCTACTTACCCTCTAGCAGTCTTATCCACCGCCCAACCCAAATGCACATTCTGACGTCGTAGGACACCAGGCTCGTGCCAGCCTCGTGCTCACAGCTGCCCTAGGCTCACACTGGAGAGCTGCTGGGCATGCCGACACCCAGGGAGGTCACCTCTCCAAGGGCACCTTGTGAGCTCAGGACACAGTCTCCATGACCTGTCGCTGGAAAGGGCTTAGGAGCCAAGGCACCTCCCCTGCCTTGGTGACAGGCAGCTGTAGGTGCCAACTGGACTGGACGGAGCGATGCAGAACCCAGATACAGGCTACCCTGGGGGTCTGTGAGGCTGTTTCCAGGAGACCAGCATGGAGCGTGCAGACTCAGGGAGGCCTGGCCAGGGTGCAGTGGGCACCATCAGCCGGCTGGGCATCTGGAGAGGATGAACACAGGAGATCTGGCCTTTCCCTGGGCAGCTGGGACACATCTCGCCCCTGCCTTGTCCGTGGCTGGCCCTCAGCCTCCAGCACTCGCCCTCACCACTCTCGCTGGCAATGAAGGCTTTCAAGCCCTGAACTAAGGGCTCCTCCTTGGTGGCTTCTTTTGCTACTGAAGGCTCCTGGACATGGACCGGGCCATGCTCCTGTCATACAGGTTCAGCAGCCTCTGACAGCCTGTGTGGGGACTTCTCAGCTACTACTACGTGAGAGAATTGCCCTAGTAAACCCCTTTATGTGCCTAAGCACACGTCCTGGTTCTGCTGATTTCCATCTCTGTAGACTTGAAATGCACTATTTGGGAGGCTCCCCGCTTCCCCCCAAAGATCAGGAGACCCGGTCGAAGAGCTGTGGGAGCCATGGGGTTCTTGTCTTCAAGGAATTCAGGCATGGGACAGAGTGAAGGGATAAGGTTTTATTGGGGACAGGGCATTCATCAGAACAGAAGGGACAGATAGGATGCCCCCAGTCACTCGGACTGGGGAGAGCGAGGTTACATGGTTGAGTGGAGAATACACCTGGGCAGGCCAGGTGGGTGGCTCAGAGCTGCACATGCAGTCTTTGGACTCCCTAGGTTAAGGGAGTCTACACTCCCTCTCCTCCAGGGGCAGTGATGGGGAGCCCTGGCAGAGAGGTTCATTCCTAAGATTTGCCGGTGCCAGGGCAGAGTAGGGGGAGCTTCCCTTAGGGTGTCTGAGAAGGACTTATTGCCCATGTTATCAGGTAACCCTTTTGGTCCTGAGGAGAGCATTCTCCTGGAGCTTTAAGGTGAGGGCTGGGTCCACCTGGGAGGTCATCAAGGTCTGGGCAGGACTGAAGTGGGAGGTGCTGGGCTTCTGGGGCTTCCCAGTAGGTGCTGGTCCTCAGTCCCTTTCTCATACCCAGGCTAGCTTATAACTTCAACTTCTACCACCTGCCAGGTGAGTCAGAACAAGCTCCCTTGGCGGGTGACCTGTGAGAGGTAGGGTAGAGACTGCCCATCAAACCCACTTCTAGGGGCTGCAAGCAGGGACACCCCTAACTTGATATACATCTGAATGGGTCTGGACTTCTAGTTGTAAGAATCTCGTCTCTGGTTTTGCACGAAGTCACTGCAGCCAGTGGTTCTTCATCTCACAGCAGCTTGGCCAGGTTTATTGCAGAGGCAGGAGGGCTGGAGACCTGGCGTCCAAGGCGCCTCTGGGGCTTCTGCTCTTGAGCAGCCTTGAATAATCGCTGCATCTGCACACAAAGGGAGCCCCCCTCTGGGCTGCACCTGGGAGGTTCCATCCCCACAGCAATGCTCCCAGTTAGATGCCGTATCACCTGTGACCACTAGGACACATGTTTCTCCGCTGAAGGCATTGTTCAGAAGCCCAGCTGGTACGAGCATCTCACATGGCCCGTTCCTCCAACTTGTACCCGACAGTGAGGAGTGGGTTCTACAGCTGAAGATAGGTAGGTCATTCAGGTCTAGTGACCCTGGCCCCAGAAATCATTGTAGCATCTGTCCTCAGCTTAGCGAGGCCGTGAGCCCACGATTTGGGTGTCTTCATGGTTTTGATTCATTTGTGGCAGCAGTGGGCTGCCTGGGATCCATGCTGAGCACCAAGACGTGATCAACCCCACATTGTTTTCTCAGGTCAGCACCCACACTGGAACTATGCATAGCTGTGCATCCAAAGGGAACACCAACCCCAAGCTGGAATTTGTGTGGGAGATTCCGGCCCCAGCAAGGACATCTCAGATGTGAGATGGGGAGCCCAACTCACTAGCAGCATGCATGACCAACCCCAGTCAGCCTCAAGGCGGAAGGCAGGACCTACAAGACAGCATCTGGGGGTGTGTGCGTGTATGTGTCACAGCCATCCCATCCTGCAGGAATCATCAAGTGGTGTAGGGCTGGCGAGGAGACCCTGGGCATCTCCAAGTCTAGCACCTTCTATTTGGCTTCACCAGTGACAGAGCAAGGCTTTTCTCCCTAGCACCCTGGCTCCCCACTGGGCCCCCATCTCTCAGAACAAAGCCACTAGAGGCTGGTAGCCCCCCGACATTCTGCAGGCCAGCTCATTCTCCTGCTTCTTACCCAAGGTCAGGTTCAGCCAGGGAATAAGTGACCCAGCCCTCAGCAGCTTTGAGGACTTACATTCAATGAGCTTTTCAAACAAATGCAGTCTGTTTGATGCTGTGCTACACTCAATCCAAGGCTCCTAGAGCCAAGGAATAACTAAAGGGGCCACAAGGGCCTCAGGGCAGCCTTTCAAGCCCTTTCCATACCAGCCCAATCACGAGCCTGTAACAGAGACAGCCAGCCGGGCCGGAACAGACTCCAGATACTCCGGTCTGTGGCCAGAGCCAGCTCTTGGGGCCGGCTGCAGGCACCAAGGTGATCCCTGCTGGCTCCTGCTTGCTTTCTGCTTGGGGGAACCAGAACCTGTAAAGCACCACTGGGCACCGTTCCCCCCCTTGCAGTCCTGCACTGAGCTTCGGTCCTTCCAGGCTCATCCCTCCCCGGGGATGAGGCAAGTGTGCTTCCTGATCCGACTCGAGACCTGGTGTTCAGGCGAGGTTTCTCTCTTGAGAAAGGTGTGTCTTGCCTCCATGCCAAGGAATCCAACAGGGGAGGGGGACATGGAGGGCCGATCATGGAAGCGATAACCAGTTTCATCTCCCTGGGGCCGTTGCAAGTTTGTCCTCTGCCACCTGGGCCCCCAGCTCCCTACAGGACAGCATCCAAATGGCTCCAACATGGATGCCGGGCAGGCGCTGGCAAGCTCCCTCCCAGCTGTGCACCATTGGGGAGCAGCCCTGGTATGGAGTAAGTAGGCAGGGAGTTGGGTGTGGGCAAGCTGGCATTCTCACCCGTCCTGTAAGGTGAGGTTTAACAGACAGCCTCCCAGAGTGCACCTGGGTCTCAGACCCAGAGATGACAGTGACCATGTGGACTTTAAGTGCCACATGGAGTTGGGGGGAAATCCCAGGAGGCGTTATAGAAGACCTCCACCTTCTCACAAGGGGCTGCGAATGGGCTGGGGGAGGGGGAGTCCGTCATGGACCACGCTTGGAGTGCTTGAGACTTCTCCCCTGCTCCCGTGATGTGGCCACACCCCGGCGTGGCCACGTGGGGAAGCCCATGCTCACCTGGGACTGGGTTCACTCTCACTTCAACAAGTCATTCTCGCTTGTGCACTACCCTAGGCCTCCACTTAGGAGCCATGTCTCTGGGGGGTAGGACCTGGAGTAAGGTTAAGGCACATGGGCTCAGATGGCCACCTAAGGCTTACAACCAGCCTATGTCACTACTCTGAGGTGGAAACCAGCCGGTGCTGAAGAACCTCATACGGTTGTCCAGGAAACACCTGGCAAAAACCCCCGTGATGGGCTGCAGCAGCCAGGTCAGGAAGCTGGGCTTGTGCCTGACGCAGGACCACCTGGGGCAACCTCCTTGAAGCTGGGCTGCAGCACCCGCGCCACACGGCAGCTTCAGGGGGCGTCCTACCGAGACAGCTAGAGCCGGGCAGCACTCCACAGCGCCAGTGTGCTCGGCAGCCGGCTTCCGGGCCTCCACACTGCCAAGGTCCCCACAAGGAATGCTGACACCACCTGTGTTTAAAGTGAGCCGTGGCTACTGCGAGCATTTGGGGGCCAGCCTCAGGCCCAGTCCCGCACCCACCGAAGTTGCTAAGCAGGCACACACAATGAGCTTGGTTCTCAGGTGGGGCAATTTTGCACCCCAGCAGGTAAGTAAACCCAGGCTTAGAGCTACGAGACTCACCTGGCTCCTTCAACCTGCGAACAGACCTGGGTGTAGCCCCTGCTCTACCAGCAGCCAGCTGTGTCGCTTCAAGACACTCCCAACATTGCAGGCTCCGCCCCCTTCCAAGATCTCTGCCGACCTTGCAGACAGGAGAGGAAGGAGTTGTGCCGATGGACATGGCCATCCTGGGACGCGGCCTTTGCCGTTCCATTGGTTTCCTTTCCCTTTGTGTGCACGTAATTCCTATGTGCCACATTAGAAAAAAACTTGTTTAAGATTGGTGCTGGTATGAGTAGCCACTTCTCTTGAGTGTGAAGGTTTGTATTTAAGTTGATGCCAAAAAGCATTAGGACCTATATGCTTGATTATATGCCCTGTATCTTGTTAGCTTCATAGCTGAAACCACTTAGTCTTTAGGTGCAAGCCTGTCATAGTACTGAGAAAGACGTTGAATGAGGCTATGTCTCAAGATAGCAATATGCAAGAGGATCAACCTCAGGGGCCAGCGCTGTGGTGCAGTAGGCTAAGCCTCTGCCTGCAGTGCCAGCGCCCCACGTGCACCAGTTCTAGACCCAGCTGCTCCACTTCTGACCCAGGTCCCTTCTGTGGCCTGGGAAAGCCAGAGATGGCCCAAGTGCTTAGGCCCCTGCACCCACGTGGAGACCAGGAGGAAGCTCCAGGCTTCAGAGCAGTGCCGCTCTGGCCATTGTGGCCATCTGCGGCGTGAACCAGCAGGTGGAAGACCTTTCTCTCCCTCAGAACTTCAGTCACTTTTCCCCGGCGGCACGAGGAGCACAGCCGTGGCGGTGAGCATGGGATCCTCCGCCAGCTGGGACTCTGGCACTCTAGAATGGGCCGAGTCTCAAGGATCCTCATTCAAGGGGGCTTTTTTTTTACCCCCACCCCCGGGGAGGGTTCCACTTTGAGGACATCACAGCTGCCCCAGAGGGTTTCCACTGCTTTGGGAACATTCGGCCACAGGATGTAGGGACTTCTCAGGTCTTATGCACAGGAGCACTCAAACTCTGCTGCTCCCGTTTGCTGGTCTGACACCAGGCTGCACCCCTGGGGCGAGGACAGCGACACCCGAGCTTCGCGAGTGAGACCTGCTCAGGACAGCTTCCTAGAAGCCAGCTGTAGCCAGTTACGGCCACACTCCTCGGCTTTTTGCTTCTGAAGCCTTGGCTTAACAATCGCAGGCCCCAGAACAAGAGCCCTTGTTCTGGCCACACGGCACCTGGAGCCGTTACCGGCACCCCGACTCCCCGCCATGCCTGAGACGAGGCCCTGGCGCGCCTCTTTTCCGTCAGGCACCCACCCCAACTCAGTCCCAAGCTAACAGCGCCTGCTGACGCAACCGACTCAGAGGACGACTGTGGGCGCCTGTGGCCAGGGTCCGCTTGCATCTGTGTAAGACTCCAGAGAAGCTGCCTAGGCCCCCACCACCCGAGAAGGCATTAAAGGAAACATCTAGGGTGCCTGGTACCCCACGCCCCCACTCCCTGCAGCCGCTAGTCTCCTTCTAGCCCTGCACCTTGGGGGAGGGGGCAGCAGGCAACGGGGTTTCCGTAGCTCTCCCTTCCGCCTGCCCGAGGCCCCGGCTCCCCCACGCCCCCGGCTCCTGCCTCACACCTTGTAGCAGCCCTGCCTGCTGCTTTCCCCTTCGGCGGCTTTTCCTGGGGGTGAGGCCTCTTGCCAGCCCGCCCCCCCCTCCGGGCACCCCCACACGCTCAGAGGCAAGGCCATTAGACGCCCAGTCAGCTATGCCCTACCCTGGTCTCAGCTCCCTCCACCCGGCTTTCCAAGGAAAGGCCTCCAAGCAGGGGGAGTCTGGCAGACTCAGCCTGACTCCTTCAGGGAGACCACCCCAGGGAGGATTTTGGAGGTTGTGGGCTCTCTGAGCTGAGCAAGAGAAAGACTGAGGCATCTTCAGAAAGAAAGGAACCCCCCACCCACCCGGTTCCCCAGCAGCACAGAGTCCATTCCCCGCAGGAAGGAGCCAGCGCCCCTCTCCCCAGCAGCTCTAGGGAGAACAGCCAGGCCGCAGCCTCTCTCTTTATACCCTCCCGGCCCAATCAGCTGGAACTACAGCCACCTGGCCCCGCAGCCCCCGTCTCGCCCAGCCCCTCTGCGTCCTGTTGGGTTGCCGGGCAGATGAGGGGCAGCTGAGGGTGAGCCTGGCTGATGGCTAGGAGGCTTTGCACCCGTGTTGAGCAGGATGCCGCCCAGGGGAGATCCTGGCTGGCCTTGTGGGGCAGCCCCAGGCTGGCGAGGAGCCCCAGGATTCAGGGGCCACAGCAGGTTGATCCCTGCTGGTCCCCAACTTCCCTGGTTTTAGCACTGCCTGTGCTGGCTGGTCCCCCAGCACAGGGCAGGGGCTGCCGCCGCGGGGTGAGGGGCCACTGCCACTCTCAGGGCAGGGGGTGCCTGGGCTGGGACAGGCAGCGGCAAGCAAACGCTTCGGAGCTTCCCTAAGCTGCGCCCAGGCCCGCCTGTTCACTGGGGATTCGGGTGGTGTTCCTTAGGGGCAGGGAGGCTGCATGTCGGGTGAGCTTGGCTGAGTGTGCCCCTGGAGCACTTGTTAGGCGTCAGCTCACCGATCACATCGGTGGAGATGGTTTTCTGCAAGTTGTATCATCCTCTCTTTAAGTCACGTGTGGGGGTTTTAGTGTTAGGACTTTGCCAGCATAAAAGACACCTGGTTCCACAGGACAGTGTACATGGAAGGATCTGGAATCTTCACGATGCCACACCAGGCAGTTTGTTTGTTTCCCTTTATTTGTCCTCAGGACCGGGGAACCCAGCACTCTGTTTCTGTTTCAACGTTGATGTCACAGCAAGCATCTTGGATCTGTTTGCAAAGGGTCACTTTAGCAGATACACCTGGCCATGATTTTAGCTAATGGCTTCAAAACTTAACATATAATGCCAATTCTTTTTCTGCGTGTGTATTTTAAATCAAAATGTTTCGACATAAACAGCGTCAATACCCTTGAGGCCTTCAGCCAACCCTGGAAGGAAGATTTCCCCTTAGAAGAAAGCAGAGAGTTGGCCGGCGCCGTGGCTCACTAGGCTAATCCTCCCCCTAGCGGCGCCAGCATACCGGGTTCTAGTCCCGGTCGGGGCGCCGAATTCTGTCCCGGTTGCCCCTCTTCCAGGCCAGCTCTCTGCTGTGGCCAGGGAGTGCAGTGATGGCCCAAGTGCTTGGGCCCTGCACCCCATGGGAGACCAGGAGAAGTACCTGGCTCCTGCTCCGCGCTCCTGCTCCTGGCTCCGCGCCAGCCGCAGCAGCCATTGGAGGGTGAACCAACGGCAAAAGGAAGACCTTTCTCTCTTTCCCTCTCTCTCACTGTCCACTCTGCCTGCAAAAAAAAAAAAAAGAAAGCAGAGAGCACTCTAAACCCCTCCAGCTGTATCTAAGAGACAGGTGAGTTTGCCTCTTTGCAGGTGGGTGGTGGGGACGCCATGGGGCTGGCTTGGAGGAACACTGACAGTCTGCACCCTAGGGTGGACGAGATCTGAGCAACGAGGCCCCGTCCGCTGCCACCTGCCTGCTTGCCCAGGGTGGTCAGAGCACCCCTGCCCCCATGAAGGACTCCTGCCCAAGGACGTCATCACACGTGCCCCAGAGGGCAGTCGCCAGCCTGCTTTTGGAACATTTGACAGCAGCATGTAGGGACGTCTGTGGTCTTACACAAATAGGGTATCTACTGGCGCTCCTTTGCCGGCCGACACTCATCACACAGTGGTCAGAACGGGCCCCAGTGGCTTGTGGTCCTCACTCTGCAATGCATACAGCATCAAGTGTGTTCCATGTCCGTCCATTCTGCGCCAGTGAAGCCGGGCTGGGGTGGCGGGGGCTGGGAAGGGACAGGCTGTGAGTGTTGGTTGTGCTGCTCCCTCTGGTAGTGGACTGTGGAAGACAGAACACACCTTGCACCTGCCTCTGCTGCCTGAGCCTTGATTCTAAAGACAGAAACCCAACAATACAGCCCCTCCCCCACTGCAGCGGCTGCTGCCGGCCGGAAGTGCCCGCAGTCATTTGGCAACAGTGTTTCTCAAAAGCCCCAGTGTCCGCTCCCGCACGGGGGCGGCTGAGGTTTGCTGGTTTGCACATGAGGCAGCTTCTGCAATCATCCTTCATGGCTCGTGCACAGGGTGGCTTCACGCCAGCGTTCCCAGGATGCATGCATGGCAGCCCCTGCAGGCTCAGAGCCCGACAACGCCTTGTCTTGAAACATTTATGGCACATGTTTGGGGGGGCACCTAGTATGTACGTACAGGGAGATGGTATCACTGCTACCAGGTAGTGGCAAATATAAGGAACGCAGGTCTCTCTGTTCCTGGCACTTCATTTTAGCAGAAGGAAGCAGACAGAAAGCAATGACGTGTTTTGTCAGTTGGAGACGGGGCTGCAGAGGCACAGCAGAATCCACAGACAGGGCACGTGGCTGTGCATGGCTGTGCGTGGAGTCCAATCAGAAACAGGGCAAAAGGGTGGCGGTCAGCCGCAGCTGAAGGAGACACAAGAACGGCCCATGTCTCTACCCAGGGGAGAACCATCTGGCCACAGGGAGCGTTTGTGCCAAGGTCCTGGGGTTGATGGTGCTGGGAACAGCTGTACAGCCAGCATTTCTGCATGTGGTGAGTGAGGGGTGGGGGGCGGGGCGGGGGCAGGAGAGGACAAGGCTAGGTGGGCTGTGTGGACCTTGGCACATCGTCCTCACGACTTTGAAAGCCCTAGAAGGTTCTGAGCTCACGATCGGCCGTGCTTTATAAGGCTGCACCGTGACAGTGCTTTTCGACATGCGTGTGCTCTCTGCAAGGGTTAAACGTGGGGCTCATTGCAGGCCCCACCCCAGGCCTCCCAGTGAGTCGGAAGCAGCTGCGAGCCAGGGCTCCAGGAGCCCCCAGCCACCACCCCAGGAGGAGGGGAATTACAGGATGCTTGGTTCAATTTGAAATTAACATAAATAATGGGTATTTTTAGACTAAATGTGTCCCACACAATATCGAGTACTGGTGCTAGAAACTGCTCATGTTTATCTGACACCCAGATGACCACCTTGTGCTGTCTGTTGGTCACCCTGGCAGCTGTGCCTCCAGGTATCCTGAGGCTCTGAGGTTTGAGAACCAGGTTCTCCCATCTGGGGATGTCTGGCCAGAGGCCCTGCACCTGCTGGGGACCCACATGCCTCTCCTGGTGTCTGGGTGCCAGTGGCCCTCATGGCTGCTCCTCTGCTCTGGACTGCAGCCGCAGCCACCCACTTGTGGGTGTCTGAGGGGTGGACCTCTTGTTCTGGGGGAATGGCAACTCTGCCCTGGGGTTCCCCCTCTCCCCGGCAGATCCGACTGATTGACTGCCTGTCAAGCCAAGTCCGACCAGCCTCACCGGGGTCCATGCACGAGAGGCTCTGCTTGGTTCATGAAGCGGTGAGCACCTGCCAGAGCCCTCTGGGCCCCCACCTTCGAATTCAGATGATCCTGTTCTCCTTCCTGACTCCTCCCTTGACTTTCTCCCCAGCTGCCGCCTCACAGAGAGGGGCCAGGTCCCCAGAGGAGCACGAGGAGAGCCCCGCCTGACTTCTGACAGCGCATCCTGACCCGGAAGCTGGACAGAGAGAGATCACGGGTGAGGAAGAGGGAAGCCCACCGTGTCTCGTGACAACAGGTGCACAGATCCTGAATCCACTGGTGTGGCTGCTTACGCTCAGCGACACAGCTAGTGCCTTGGTGTCTTCCACGGCTCTTCCCTTGTCATCATGGGCCAGCCTCACAGCCGCTCCCTCTTCCCTCTTCCAGCCCCACCCCGCTCCCCTGGGGCCTTGCAGGCAGGCATCAGTGGTTGTGATGATCCCTCACCTGTCTGCTCAGTGAGGCTGACAGTGACCCCGTTAGTGGAACACTACTTGGATGCAACTGTGCCCAAGTTTTCCAGATGTAGTTAAGGTCCACAGTTAGGGCACAGCCGCCTCCAGCACCGACATGCCGCATGGTGTCGGGTCCTGGCTGCTCCACTGCCGATCCAGTTCCCTGCTAATGCACCTGGGAAAGCAGCAGAAGATGGCCCACGTGCTTGGGCCCATGCACCCACGTAGGAGAGACCCGGATGAAGCTCTTGGCTCCTGGCTCCATCTGGCCCAGCCCTGGTCATTGTAGCCATCTGGGGAGTGAACAAGCAGATGGAAGATTCATTCATTCATTCATTCTCTCTCTCTCTCTCCCTCTCTCTCCCTCCTCTCTGTAACTCTTCCTTTCAAATGAATAAAATAAATCTTAGAGAGAATTGGAGGCACAAAACATGGGCATTTTTCACTGGACTAGGTGTCCCAGGAAGGTGACAAGCTGGTCCCCTTTCTCAGCTGTCCCTCGCTCCCTGTCTTGTCGAATACCTGGTTTTCCAGGAATACTTCCTCATCTGGGATTTGGCTCACACAGTCAGTCCTGGCAGTGCGCGCCTTCCTCCCAGCCCACCGGCTGTCACCCTGGACGGTGGCTCAGCCTCCTGGCCCTGGGTTCTTTCCTGTAAGATGCTCGGGTATGACTCCTGCAGCTTCATCCCAGCTGGGGAGTTCTCCGAGCAGAAGTTTGAGTATGAAATTTCAGCATCACCTTTCTTTGAAAAATAGGAAGCAGAGTAATGAGAACACTGCCGTGGCTCATTATTTGAAACATGAGGGCTTGGGGAAGATTGATGCGTTTGCCTAGCAGACAAATAAGCTTGGCTAAGGGGTCCGTGAAGCACATCCTTGATGAAGCTGGGAGTTTTCAGACGAAAGGAGTTGCAGTCCCGTGGGGCTGCCGCGCAACGTGAGGCGTCTGAGTTATTTATAACCCACGCAGGTCTAAGAAAAGCAGGGAGGCCTGTGCCGTGCCCTCGGTGCTGCGGATCCCACCTCCCACCCCCGGCCCCTTGCTGCGATGGTCATCTTGGCCTTCTCCTCTGCCATCTGGGTCAGCCTGCTTCCCCAGCGTCCCATTCTCCATCCCCACAGTTACAGCCTTTGCCCTGTTGGCTTCCATTCCTGTTGTCCAAGCCAAGAGAACGCTTTTGCCAAAGCCCCAGAAGTCATGGCATAGGGAGTAAGATACATGCTGAGGTTGCAAAGATATATAAATGGATTTAGATCCAGCCACTATTTATCACATGCCTGCTGGTGCCGGCGCCTTGCTGGAGCTTTCGCAAGCCATCGTTTCACAATGACCCTGTGGCCCAGGACAGAGCCTTGTGTCCCCCTGAACCCCGCAAACACATGCCCAGGCTCAGATCCTCAGAACCTATGGAGGTTCTGTCTGGAAAAGCGGTCTTTGTGCATGGAAATCAGTGAAGGAGCTTGAAGTGACATCATCCTAGATTGTTCAGGTGAGAGCTCAACGCAGTGACAGGCTCCGAGCGAGATAGAGGACCAGGCGGTGGGGGGTGCAGTGTCACCAGCAGGGTTGGGATTGGAGTGACCCAGCTCCAAACCCGGGAACGCGCAGAGCCACAGAAGCTGGGGCAGGGGAGGGATGAGTCCTCCCTGGGGCCTCGCCTATGCCTTCATTTCTGATCCGGTCTCCTGCAAACGCAAGAGAATGGATTCCCATTGCCCTGAGCTGCCCGGTGGGGGATGACCTGTTACGGCAGCCCTGGGACGCAGATCTATGCTGGGATCCCCATGGAGGGGGAACCGAGAGGAACCTTGGACCCCACTGGGCTCAGAGCCCTGCAGCATTTTTGCAATAGCTTCTCCTTCCCAGCCCCACTCCTTCCTTCCTAGCGGGCAACCTGGTTTCTGTGTTTTCGGAGGTTCTCGCCTTCTTCCAAGCACCAGGGGACCTTGGAGAAAACCTGCTCCCGCTCCAGCCTCAGGTCAGGGCCTGCGTTCGAGTCTCGCCGATGATCATCTGGACTCGGGCTGTGCCGCGGGTCAGCAGGTGAAGCCTGAGGAGCGTTCTGGGGCCCTGAGAGGGAGCTGGGAGGTGACCGTGGCTCGTCTGCAGGTGCGGCGTCCTCGGCCATCTCCCTGCTGGCCTGCTGGGGCAGTCGCCACTGGGCTCAGCAAAATGGAAGGACACAGACAGGAGAAGCAGCAATGTCCAGCCTTGGGCCCTGCAGGTGTCTTTCAGGAGCTGGAGCCCCGGCCCACCTGCTGGGGTTGCCGATGTTCTGCAGGTTTCGTGCCGTTTCACGTTGGGGTTGATTCCTTCACCAGCGACCTGGAGGGATGTCAGAGCGCCTGCAGGCTCAGAAACCTAAAGGCATCGATGAGCAACACTCGGCCTCCGGCCACGCAGCAGGGTGGCAGGGAAGCCTCCCTAGACCCGCAGAGATGGGAACGCTCTCCAGTTGTACTTCGTGAGAATTTTAAAGACAGGGACATTTTATTTCACTTTGAGGACTGGACCAGTCTCTGTGTCCTAGTGGTTTTCGTCGAGTTAGTGTAGGTGCCAGGAACCGTACAGAAAGCGTTGGATCTCTGTGGAAGTCAAGCAAGGCATTGAGAGTGCCACGTGCCGCAGGATTTGGGTTTGGAACTTAATTATCTTTTTTTTTAACTTTTTTATTTTTTGGACAGGCAGAGTGGACAGTGAGAGACAGAGAGAAAGGTCTTCCTTTACCTTTGGTTCACCCTCCAATGGCCACCGCGGACGGCACGCTGCAGCCGGCACACCGCGCTGATCCGATGGCAGGAGCCAGGTGCTTCTCCTGGTCTCCCATGGGGTGCAGGGCCCAAGCACTTGGGCCATCCTCCACTGCCTTCTCGGGCCACAGCAGAGAGCTGGACAGGAAGAGGAACGACCGGGACTAGAACCTGGTGTGCCGGCGCCGCAGGCGGACGATTAGCCTAGTGAGCTGTAGAGCCGGCCCGGAACTTGATTATCTTTCACTAGGTCACTTGGCTCCAGGTCTTTCCCAAGGCTGCCTGATGGCTGATGGAAGGAAACCATACCTGTGCACTTCGCTTTGGGGTCACACATTTGCAAAGCAGCACCTGTCTGTACTACCAACGTTGGTGTAAGGGAAACCATTTCCAAAAAAAAAAAAAAAAAAAAAAAGAGAGAGATTTTGATCAAATTCTATTTTCTGCTGAAATAAAATCAATGAAGGCCAGGCCACAGCCTGCAACACCAGCACCCCAGTCCCAGCTGCTCCACTTCTAGTCAAGCTCCCTGCTAATGCACCTAGGAAAGCCACAGAAGTCGGGCCCAGGCCCCTGCACCGAACCAGGAGACCTGGGTGGAGTTTTGGCTTCTCACTTGGGGCTTGTCCAGCCCTGGATGTTACGGCCAACTGGGAAGTGAACCAGCAGATGGAAGAGTCTCTCCCTTTCCCTCTCCCTCTCCCTCTCCCTCCCCCTCCCCCTCTCCCTCTCTCTCTCTCTCCCTGTCTCTCCCTGTCTCTCCCTCTCTTTCCCTGTCTCTCCCTCTCTCTCTCTCTCTTTCTCTCTCCTTCTCTCTCTCTCCCTCTCTCTCTCTCCTTCTCTCTCTCATTCTCTGTAACTCTGCCTTTTAAATAAATAAAAATCTTTTAAAAATGTCAGTGAAGACTAACATCTAGTTCAGATTATTATCGTAAAAGAGAACAGGGCTAACGACTTCTGGAAAAAGTCCATTTAACAAGGGGCACCATGGCACCAGCTGGCTAAGTAGAAAGCTACACACTGGGTTTGTGGTCCCCGCCCCAAGCCCAGAGAAGCTGAGACCCAGTGAAGCAGTAGTGGACACGCGGTCCCCTCTACGTCCTGGGAGACACCGCTGAGCAGAGACTGCTGTTTCCGTCGTGTGCCATGGAAAGCTATTGCTGAGAGACAGTGACACCTTCCCAGAGTCCAGCCAGACCCTTCCAGAACCAGGCTTGTAATCTGCTTGTTTGACTTGGAAAAATTTTCTGAATTAGCTGCTGACTCATGCTTACTTCATATTCAACCACAACAGACTGAACATTTGTCCTCTCCTGTGTGAGGCTCTGTTGGATGGGACGGGGGCATGACAGTGAATAAAACATGATGCTCTCCTCCTGGAAATTATAGTCCCCACTGACTATTACACACACACACACACACACATACACACACACACTTACGGCATTAGTCTCACCATTTTAATGAACTTAATAACATTTTGAATGGCTGGGTAGCAAACACATGTTACAATAGTTTTTTAATTAATTTATTTAAAAGGCAGAATTACAGAGAGGGGGAGGCGGAGGGGGGGGGGAGGGAGAGGAAGAGAGAGAGGGAGGTCTTCCATCTGCAGGTTCACTCCCCAACTAGTTGCAGTGGTTGGAGCTGTGCTGATCTGAAGCCAGGAGCCAGGAGCTTCTTCTGGGTCTCCCACGTGGGTGCAGGGGCCCAAGGACTGGGGCCATCTTCCACTGCTTTCCCAGGCCACAGCAGAGAGCTGGATGGGAAGTGGAGCAGCTGGGACTTGAACCAGAACCCATTTAGGATGCCGGTACTGCAGGTGGCAGCTTTACCCACTACACCACAGTGCCGGCTCCAATAAATAAATCTTAAAAAGTTTCTTGCATCAATGTCCATCACTTTAAGCCAGACTATCCTCTTCCAAGGTGAATTGCAATGTCTTGCTATAGCTCTTCACTTCTAGAACACTCTTGGTTGTTGCCTCCAATGTCGACATTCATTTATCCCTCTTCTGGCACTGTTATCGAAGTTCCCGAGGCAGCCTTGTGCTTCTGGCTGGGTGTCTCCTTCCCTGTCACCGGGCGCGGCCTCCTGGTGATCCCATCAGTGCTGGTCTCAGCCTGGACTCTTCTGCTGGGTCTAGCCCACAGTGTATACCCAGAGGAGATGAAACCCAGGTGTCAGAGGGGTCTGCAGCCCTGTGCTCATTCCGCTGTACTCACAATGCTCAAAATACGGAATCAGCCCAAGCGTCTATCAGAAGAAGAAGAAGAGAAGGTGGCACAGACACCATGGAATACTACTCGGTCCTTAAAAAGGGCAAAATTCTGGGGGGCGTTAGGGTACTTAATGTGACATGAAATAAGCCAGGTACAGCAGGAAAAATACCGAAAAGTAGGTCCCGTGAAAGTAGAGCTTGGAGTCGTGGTTACCAGAGGCTGGGGGGTTGGGGTGGGAGGGGGGAGAATGGGGGAGGAGGGCAGTCAACACCCAGGAAGATTCGGCTCTGGGGTTCCACTGCTTGGTGGGGTGACTGCCTTCAACCATAGTGCATGTTTCAAAACAGCTAGGAGAGAGGACTTGGTTTTTTGTTTGTTTGTTTGTTTGACAGGCAGAGTGGACAGTGAGAGAGAGAGAGAGAGACAGAAAGGTCTTCCTTTACCATTGGTTCACCCCCCAGTGGCCGCTGTGGCCGGCGCACTGCGCTGATCCGAATCCAGGAGCCAGGTGTTTCTCCTGGTCTCCCATGGGGTGCAGGGCCCAAGGACCTGGGCCATCCTCCACTGCACTCCTGGGCCACAGCAGAGAGCTGGACTGGGAGAGGAGCGACCAGGACAGAATCCGATGCCCCGACTGGGACTAGAACCCAGTGTGCTGGCGCTGCAGTTGGAGGATTAGCCTATTGAGCCGCAGCACCAGCCTAGAGGACTTGTTTTAAGATCTATTGGCTTATTGGAAAGACTGAGGTGGGCAGGGGTGGGGGATCTTCCATCTGCTGGTTCATTCTCCAAATAACTGCAAAGACCGTGGCTGGGCCAGGCTGAAGCCGGGAGCCTGGATCTCCATCTGGGTCTCCCACCTAGGTCGTGGGGACCCAAGCACTTGGTCCTCTTCTCTCAGGCACATTTGCAGGGAGCTGGACTGGAAGTGGAGCAGCCAGGACTGGAACTGGTGCTCTGATATGGGATGCTGGCGTTGCCCATGGAGGTTAGCCTGCTGTGCCACAACACCAGGCCTGCAGAGAGGGGTTTTGAATGGTTAAGTGTTCAGAGGAAAAGAGAGGTTGATTATCCTGACCATTACACAATGTGTACATGTGTCTGAAGCATCACATTGTACTCCACAAATTCGGATAATTGTGTGACAATTTGAAGAATTAAAGAGTTCATCCAAATGTGATTAAAAGCTGTTTGCAACTCACACACCACTGAGAACGTGCACTGGCATTCTAGAGTATTCACAGTTCCATCATTATTGCTGCAGTTTAAACTTGGAACACTTTCATCACCTGTGAACAGACGCATTTCCACTGGCAGCCAGCGCTCCTTCCTCCGCTCTGCCACGCCGGGCGGCCACCACTCCCCACTCCACCTCTGCACCTGCCACGCCGGGCGGCCACCACTCCCCCCTCCACCTCTGCACCTGCCAGGCCAGGCGGCCACCACTCCCCCCTCCACCTCTGCACCTGCCACAACGGGCGGCCACCACTCCCCCCTCCACCTCTGCACCTGCCAGGCCCAGGTGGCCACCACTCCCCCCTCCACCTCTTCCTCTGCCTCGCCCGGTGGCCATTGCTGCACCCTCTACCTCTGCACCTACCAGGCCAGGCAGCCACCACTCCCCCCTCCACCTCTGCACCTACCAGGCCAAGGTGGCCAACACTCCCCCCTCCACCTCTTCCTCTGCCAGGCCCAGGAAGCCACCACTCCCCACTCCACCTCTGCACCTGCCAGGCCCAGGCAGCCACCACTCCCCCCTCCACCTCTGCACCTGCCAGGCCAGGCGGCCACCACTCCCCCCTCCACCTCTGCACCTGCCAGGCCCAGGCGGCCACCACGCCCCCCTCCACCTCTGCACCTGCCAGGGCAGGCAGCCACCACTCCCCCCTCCACCTCTGCACCTGCCAGGCCCAGGTGGCCACCACTCCCCCCTCCACCTCTTCCTCTGCCTCGCCCGGTGGCCATTGCTGCCCCCTCCACCTCTGCACCTACCAGGCCAGGCGGCCACCACTCCCCCCTCCACCTCTGCACCTACCAGGCCCAGGCAGCCACCACTCCCCCCTCCACCTCTTCCTCTGCCAGGCCCAGGCAGCCACCACTCCCCCCTCCACCTCTGCCTCTGCCACGCCTGGTGGTCACCACTCCCCCCTCCACCTCTGCACCTGCCAGGCCCAGGCAGCCACCACTCCCCCCTCCACCTCTTCCTCTGCCAGGCCAGGCAGCCACCACTCCCCACTCCACCTCTGCACCTACAAGGCCCAGGTGGCCACCACTCCGCACTCCACCTCTGTACCTGCCACAATGGGTGGCCACCACGCCCCCCTCCACCTCTGCACCTGCCAGGCCAGGCAGCCACCACTCCCCCCTCCACCTCTGCACCTGCCAGGCCAGGCGGCCACCACTCCCCCCTCCACCTCTGCACCTGCCAGGCCCAGGCGGCCACCACTCCCCCCTCCTCCTCTGCACCTGCCAGGCCCAGGCGGCCACCACTCCCCCCTCCACCTCTGCACCTGCCAGGCCAGGCGGCCACCACTCCCCCCTCCACCTCTGCACCTGCCAGGCCCAGGCGGCCACCACGCCCCCCTCCACCTCTGCACCTGCCAGGGCAGGCAGCCACCACTCCCCCCTCCACCTCTGCACCTGCCAGGCCCAGGTGGCCACCACTCCCCCCTCCACCTCTGCACCTGCCAGGCCCAGGCGGCCACCACGCCCCCCTCCACCTCTGCACCTGCCAGGCCCAGGCAGCCACCACTCCCCCCTCCACCTCTGTACCTGCCAGGCCCAGGTGGCCACCACGCCCCCCTCCACCTCTGCACCTGCCAGGCCCAGGCAGCCACCACTCCCCCCTCCACCTCTGCACCTGCCAGGCCAGGCGGCCACCACTCCCCCCTCCACCTCTGCACCTGCCAGGCCCAGGCGGCCACCACGCCCCCCTCCACCTCTGCACCTGCCAGGCCAGGCGGCCACCACTCCCCCCTCCACCTCTGCACCTACCAGGCCCAGACAGACACCACTCCCCCCTCCACCTCTGCACCTACCAGGCCAGGCGGCCACCACTCTCCCCTCCACCTCTGCACCTGCCAGGCCAGGCGGCCACCACTCCCCTCTCCACCTCTGCACCTACCAGGCCCAGGTGGCCACCACGCCCCACTCCACCTCTTCCTCTGCCTCGCCCAGTGGCCATTGCTGCCCCCTCCACCTCTGCTCTGCAGATTCGCCTCTTCTGGACATCTCACAAGGTGGGGGGTCACACAGGATGCGGCCTGTATGTCTGACTGCTTCTCCGTAACAGCTGGTTTGCAGCGTGGGTTATATTCTATTTGTACTGTTCTGTTGTTTGACTGCAGCTCACTGGGGTTCGCCATTCATTGCTTGATGAACACGTGGGTGATTGTGACTGCGCTGCTGCGAGCGTTCCTGTGCAAATGCTCACGTGGACATACGTGGACTGGGGTTTCCACTTCTCTGGGGTGCACACCTGGGTGGACTTGCTGGGTCATATGGGATTGCTATGTTTAACTTTTATTTTTTAAAGACTTATTGACTAGAAAATCAGAGCTACAGAGAGAAAGAAGGAGAGAGAGAGAGAGAGAGAGAGAGAGAGAGAGAGATCTTCTGTTGGTTCACTCCCCAGGTGGCCACAATGTCTAGGGCTGAGCCAGGCCGAAGCCAGGAGCCAGGAAATTCTTCTGGGTCTCCCACGAGGGTGCAGGGGCCCAAAGACTTGGGCCGTCTCTTGGTGCTTTTTGCTGACTATTGGCAGAGAGCTGGAAGTGGAGCAGCCAGGGCACGAAACGGTGCCCATATGGGGGGCTGATGTTGCAGGCAGTAGCTTTACCCGCTGCACCACAATGCTGGGACCTATGTTTTAGATAATTTTTTAAAAAATTCAGACAGACAAACAAAGACCTCCCATCTGCTGGTTCACTGCCCAGCTGCCCATGATGACTGGGGCACTGAATAGAGGCAGGGGCCCAACGACTTGAACTGGCAACTGCCGCTCTCAGGGCACACATCGGCGGGAAGCTGGTACTGGGAGAGGAGCCGTGATTCACGCTCAGACGCTCTGATGCGTGTGGCAGCATCTTCACTGCCCTGCCACAGGCCCTGACCCACTGAGCTTTTGAGGAACTGCCAAACTGGTCTTCAAAGTGGCCGCACTGGCTGATGCTGCCCGAGGTGTGTCCGCATCCTGCCAACACATGCCGTCGTCTGTGTTTCAGGTTGTAGCTCTCCTTATGGGCTCGATGTGGGAACTCAGTGTGTCTGACTTGCATTTCTGTAATGACTAATGATGTCAGGCTTCGTTTTGTGTTTATTGGCCATTTGAATCTGTTCTCTGAGGACAATCTATTCAGAAACACTCTCCATTTTAACATATAAAAATATTCTGAATTAAAGTTCCTTGTTTGTGGCATGAAGAAAAAACGTTCTTCCCTATTCTTGGGGTTAGCTTTCCAGTTCCTTGATAGTGAGGTTTTAAAATTTGGTGGAAGTCCAGTTTGTTTATCTTGGTGCTCTTCTTTTGAGTTGTATCTAAGTAACCATAGCCTACTCCAAGGTCATGAAGATAGCAAACTATTCCAAGACACCGAACATGATGAAACTCTGCCAAACTCTTCTCATGAGGCCAGCATCACTTTGATACCCAGACCAATCAAAGACACAACACGAAAGGAAAGCTACAGACCTACTTCCTTAATGAACACAGACGCAAAGATTCTCAACAAAATCCTAGCAAATCGAATCCAAAACGACGTGAGAAAGATCATACGTCACGATCAAGTCAGATTTACCCCAGAACTGCAAGGGTGGGTCGACATCCACAATCAATCAATGTCATAAATCACATGACAAAATGGAATCAAAAGCCACAGTCACCGCAACAGACGCAGAGAAAGCGACACTGCTTCCTGACGGTAACAACGCCCCGGATTCGGGTCTGGAAGGAATCCCCCTCAGAGCTAGAAAGGCCGCCTGTGACGGGCAAACAGCCGATGCTGGACGGCACGAGAAAGGCTGAAACGTTCCCCTTCAGACTGGAGCAACACACGACGCCCGCTTTGCCACTCTGACCCAGTCAGCACTGGGAGTTTTAGCAGAGCAACTGGGGAGGAGAGAAGGGCACCAGAATTGGAAGAGACGAAGTCACACTGTCCACGTTTGCAGATGACATGACGCTGTACCGGAAAACTAAACACTCCCTCCGAAAGCTGGTAGAACTGATAAACCAACTCGGTAAAGTTGCAGGTTACAAAATAAACATACAAAAGTAGTAGCTTTTTTGTATGTTAGTGACGAGCTCACAGAAAGAGAAAGCAAGAAAGAAATCCCATTCACAATAGCCACACAAAAATAAATAAAATATTTAGGAATACATTTAACCAAAGAAGTGAAAGATCTTGACAATGAAAATTATCAAACACTGATGAGTAAAATCATTAAGGATACCAAAAAAAAAATGGAAACATATTCCTTGCTCAAGGATTGGAGGAATCAATATTGTTAAAATGTCTATACTACCTAAAGCAATCTGCAGATTCAATGCAATCCCTATCAAAATACCAATGACAATCTTTACAGAACTAGAAAAAGCAATCCTAAAATTCATATGGAATCACACACACACACACACACACACACACAAAACAACCCAAAGAGTCAAAGCAATTCTAGCAAGAAAAATCAAGCTGGAGGCATCACAAAACCTGACTTGAAAGCATACTACAAAGGTATAATAATTAAAACAGCATGGGGGCTGGTGCTGTGGCATAGTGGGTAAGGCCGCCTGCAGTGCCGGCATCCCATATGGGTGATGGTTCGAGTCCTGGCTGCTCCACTTCTGATCCAGCTCTCTGCTATGGCCTGGGAAAGCAGTAGAAGATGGCCCAAGTACATGGGCCCCTGCACCCATGTGGGAGATCTGGAAGGAGCTCCTGGCTCCTGGCTTCAGATCGGCACAGCTCTGGCTGTTGAGGCCATCTGGGGAGTGGACCAGTGAATGGAAGACTCCTCTCTCTCTCTCTCTCTCTCAACCTCTGCCTCTCTGTAACTCTACCTTTCAAATAAATAAATAAATTTTTTAAAAACCAGCATGGTACTGGTATAGAAACCAATACATAGATCCATGGAGCAGAGTGGGGATAATCCATGTACATACATCTGATTTTTGACCAAAGTGCTTAGATCATACAGTGGTACAAGGATACTCTCTTCAACAAATGGTGCTGGCAAAATTGTGTGTACATACGTAGAAGAATGAAATTAGAGCCATGCCTTTCACCACGTGCAGAAGGCAACTCAAGATGGAGCGAAGACCCGAGAGGGAGAAGCTGCTGGAAGAGAACAGGGGAAGCACTCCAGGACCTGGTGCAGGGACGACTGCTTGGACAAGACTGCAAAGCCCAGGCAACAAAAGGAAAACGAAGCAAATGGGACTCTAGCAAACACAGAGCTTTTGCACAGCAAAGGGTATGATCAGTAGAGTGAAGAGACAACAACAGAAAGGGAAAATATTTGCGAGCTACCCATCCAACAAAGGATTAATATCCTGAATATATCAGTAACTTTAAAAACTCAACAAAAAATAGGGCTGGCACCGCAGCTCACTAGGCTAATCCTCCACCTTGCGGCGCCGGCACACGGGGTTCTAGTCCCGGTCGGGGCGCCGGATTCTGTCCCGGTTACCCCTCTTCCAGGCCAGCTCTCTGCTGTGGCCCGAGAGTGCAGTGGAGGATGGCCCAAGTGCTTGGGCCCTGCACCCCTTGGGAGACCAGGATAAGCACCTGGCTCCTGCCATCGGATCAGCGCGGTGCGCCGGCCGCAGTGCGCCGGCCGCGCCAGCCATTGGAGGGTGAACCAACGGCAAAAGGAAGACCTTTCTCTCTGTCTCTCTCTCTCACTGTCCACTCTGCCTGTCAAAAAAAAAAAATTTAAAAAAAAGAAAGGTCTTCCTTTGCTGTTGGTTCACCCTCCAATGGCCGCCATGCCACTGCACTCCCTGGCCACAGCAGAGAGCTGGCCTGGAAGAGGGGCAACCAGGACAGAATCTGGCGCCCCGCCCGGGACTAGAACCCGGTGTGCCAGCGCCGCAAGGCAGAGGATTAGCCTAGTGAACCATGGTGCCGGCCTGGAAGACCTTTCTCTCTGTCTCTGTCTCTCACTGTCCACTCTGCCTGTCAAAAAAAAAAAAAAAAAAAAAAAACAACAACTCAACAAAAAATAACAAACTATCCAGAAAATGGGCAAGGACTGCAATAAACAGTTCTCAAAAGAGGAAATACAAATGGCCAACAAATAGTCAACAGCAGTAACCACCAGGAAAATGCAAATCAAAACCACACTGAGATATCACCTCCCCCCGTCAGAATGGCTAAAACCCAAAACACAGAGTAACAGGTGCTGGTGAGGATGTGGAGAGAGAGGAGAACTCTTTTTTTTTTTTTTTTTTTTTTTTTTTTTGACAGGCAGAGTAGACAGAGAGAAAGGTCTTCCTTTTGCTGTTGGTTCACCCTCCAATGGCCGGCGCGGCCGGTGCGCTGTGGCTGGCGCACCGCGCTGATCCAAAGCCAGGAGCCAGGTGCTTCTCCTGGTCTCCCATGGGGTGCAGGGCCCAAGCACTTGGGCCATCCTTCACTGCACTCCCTGGCCACAGCAGAGAGCTGGCCTGGAAGAGGGGCAACCGGGAAAGAATCCGGCGCCCGACCGGGACTAGAACCTGGTGTGCTGGCGCCGCAAGGTGGAGGATTAGCCTATTGAGCCGCATTGCCGGCTCTACTGTAATGTAAATTTAAAATATGTTGTCTCAAAAATTAAGAGAAAAGAAGAAAGAAGGGTGGATGGCAGAGAGAAAGGGGGAGGGAGGGAGAAAGGAATACCATTATGTTCTTAGAATTGTATCTACAAACCATATTGAATCATTAAAAACTAGTTAGAATTAAAAAAGATAAGTAAAAATTCCAAAATATGTAACTTACACAGAGCATTAAAAATAAAAACTATCTTTTCTTCCAAGATTTTTGTAGTTGAATTATTTTCTTTAATAAAAGAAGCTTATTTATTTGAAAGGCAGAGTGACACACAGAGAGAGAGAGAGAAAGAGAGAGTGGTCTTCCATGTGCTGGTTCACTCCCCAGATGGCCTCAATGGCCAGGGCTGGGCCAGGCCACACCAGGAGCCTGGACCTCTCTCCAGGTTGCCCATGTGGGTGCACGGCCTCCATCTGCTGCTTTCCCAGGTGTGTTACTAGGACGCTGGAGTGAGGTGGAGCAGCTGGGACCGGAACTGGCGCTCTGATACGGGATGCCGGCACTGCAGGCCGAGGCTTGACCCCCTGCGACACACACCAGTCCCCTCGTTTAGTTCCTGTGCTTAGATCTCTGATCCACTTTCAGTTAGGTTCATTCCCACACCCCTCTCCCTACCCCGTGTGTGTGTGTGTGTGTGTGTGTGTGTGTGAGAGGGGGGGGTGGTTAGGTTCATTCCCACACCCCTCTCCCTACCCCACGTGTGTGTATGTGTGTGTGTGTGTGAGAGAGAGAGGGGGGGGTGGTTAGGTTCATTCCCACACCCCTCTCCCTACCCCACGTGTGTGTATGTGTGTGTGTGTGTGAGAGAGAGAGAGGGGGGTGGTTAGGTTCATTCCCACACCCCTCTCCCTACCCCACGTGTGTGTATGTGTGTGTGTGTGTGAGAGGGGAGGGAGAGGCCCAGTGTCATCACTGTGTTGTGCATTCCTGCTTCCCAGCAGTATTGGTGACACTTGCTACCTCCTCTCACATGGAACCATTCTGGCAGACTTCTGCAACTCAGCTACCAGAAATAGGAAGGACGATTTCTTTGCTTGCAATTCTTTTCCACAGATCTGTGTGCACACCCTACGCCAGCATCTTGATTATCAAACCCTGGGAGGAGTTTAGCTCCCCAGCCCTATTCTTTCCTGCATTTACGCCTGGATTTTAGAATCATTCTGTGAGTGTTTGCAGAATTGTCGCCTGGGGTTTCGAGAGGGATTCCACAGAATCTCTACTTCACGCTGGCGACTGCTGTCGTCCAAGGACACTTTGCAGATCAGAGAACACGGGATTTCCCTGTTTATTTGGATCTTGTTTGATTTCTGTCAACAGTATTTTGTGCTACTTCTCAGTGTGTAAGCATTGCACTTCTTTGGTTAACTTTATTCCTGCTTTATTCTTCTTTGATACCCTTGTGCATGGAATTGTTTTCTTTGTTTCCTTGGGGGGTTGTTTATCTGTAGGGTACATGGAGAAGAGGGATACTGTATGGTGACCTTGTGTCTAAAATACTGCCCAACTTGCGTACCAGCTCTAATAGGTTTTCGGAGGATTCCTTCGTACTTTTTCATATCCAAGATCTTGTCATCTGCAAACAGAAATCTTTCAGTTTTTTTTTTTTCATGACTTTTATGTTATTTTCTCCCCGCCTGGCAGCTCTGGTTAGAACTTCCATTACATGTTGAAGGGAAGTGACAGGGCGACTTCCCTGTCTCTGGCGTCAGTGGTGAAACGTGCTGTCTCCCCGTGAAGCACGGTGCTGAGTGTTTTGTGGGTGGACTTCGTCAGGTCAGGGAAACCCTCCTTGGGTCGTAGCTGGTTGACTTTTTAATTTTTTATCATGAAATGGTGATGGGTTCTGTCAGGTGCTTCGTCTGCATCTACTGTGATTATTATGTGATTTCCCTGTTTTATTAACACATGCTCCGAGGCCCCCAGTGAGTGCCTGAAACTAGGTTGGACTGAACCCCAAGGGTACTGTGTTTTTCCTATAAATAAATACCTATGATAAAGCTTTGTTTATAAATTAGGCCTAGTTAGAGATGAAGAACAACGACTAACAATCAAATAGAACAATTATAATAGTGTACTGTAATAAAAGTTATTTCAAGCTTAGGAATTATTTATTTCGGCGACTTTGCAGGTAATGTTTTCGAAGCTTTGTTCACTATGTGTAACCACAGAGAGGGAAAGAACCGCGGAGAAGCGAGGACGCTGCAGTAGATGGATTTGTGAGTCGTAGCACAGGCAGGCTTTTAGCAGCCTGTGTTTGTTACCCCGTGCCCTGGGATCCCCAGGCCTGAGTGCCAAGCTGCGAATGGGCAGCCCATGTGGAGGTGCGAGATAGTCTCTCAACCCCGCCCCCCACTTCTTTTCTGTGTCTCCTAACAAGATGTGTCTGTCGTAACACTTAACCCGAAGGTAGGACCTGTCCACTTGCTCAAAGGTGCCACACCAATAGTAAGAGAATGAGTAATCGAATGAATGAAAAGTTGATGTTATGAAAGACTCCTGAACACAGACCAGCTGCCCCACTGTGGACCACATACTCCCGGCATCAGTTTCTTTTTCTGAGCCAAAGAAAACCCCGGTGCTGCGCTGAGTGCTGGCCCATCACGTGAGTGGCATTTCTCAGCTCTTGTTCCTCATCGATGTCGGAGCTGCTGATGGAACAAACTCGGGGTGTCTGTCTGCCCCGGGGCCCTGAGGAGCCACGGGGAGGTCACGCCATAGAAGGAAAGTGGCCGTGTTGGTGGTCGTGACAGGGCGGGGGTCCCCAGGGTGAGCTCTGCAGTGCAGCAGCTGTCACCTCCTCTCAAACTCACACGAGATGCAAATTTGCAGGTCACCCCTCAGATCGGCTGATTCAGAGTCTCTGCGTCCGGGCCCAGGGATCCACGCCTGCAGCCCTCCAGGTGGGCTTCCTGCACCTTAGGTTTGAGTGTGGGAAAATAAAGAGAGCAGCGGGAAATGCCTCATGCTGTGAGATGCGGGGGAGACGGAATCGGAGCGGAGACACGCAGGGGATAAAAAAGACGGTTTGGGGTGGCCGTGGATCAGGTGGAAATGGGGGAGAGGAGAGTGGAGGTTGGTTCTGGTTTTGAGCCGGGGTGTTCTGTCGATCCATGTCCCAAAGTGGGAGCAAGCTCAGGACGGACGGGGAGCAGGTGCAGGGCAGGAAGAGGGCAGCAAACGGCTGCTCGTGAGTCGCAGGTTAGTCTGAAATGCCAACCTGCCTTGGGGATAGAAGGAACCTGATCGCCTCCCTTATTTGCCTCCTGGTATCCAGGAGACTCTGGTCCCTGGATATTCACAGGGGTAACAGAAGCCCCCTCCGTGGTTGCTGTAAGAGCTGAGTGGAGAACGTATGATTGGTCTGTAACTTGTCGAGCCCTCAGCCAGGCTCGGGCAGGTGCTCAGAAGTACCAACCACCATCACTGTTACTGAGTATGGTACTGAAGACAGTTCACTGGGTTCTGAGCTTACAGTCTCAATTTCCAAGCCCACCTTCTTGCAGGCAGCTGAGGGGAAGTTGGAGTCGTCCGGCTCATGGCTCTAGTAGTGGTTTTCCGTTGAGTGCCGTGAGACCAGCACATGCAGAAAGAGAGCTTCTAAGCCAGACTGGGACCTGTGCTCAGAGCATGGGGCTTCCCCTCTGTGCCTTGGGAGCAGTGATGCAAACACATGTTCTATTTTTGAGGGGATCCAAAAAAAGACCCGAAAGAGAATTACGGGGATTTTCACGGAACGGGTACATGAGGGACACTGCCGCCTTGGGTCTGCACTGTAGCTGCGGGGGCTGCTTCTCTCCCATCCTCTGCCCTCCAGGGCCCACGCAGCAATGATGCCGTGCCAGTGGCATCGTCTTGAAGAGACCTCATCTTTCTCCCTTCCACCGTACCTAGAGCTGCCCCTAGAAGTCACCCAGGGAGCCAGGCTGGAGCCCCTGGTGGTGCGGCTTGAGTGACAGGCAGCCCTGGATCTCCGTCTAAGCACCTTGTTCAAGTGCCTGCTTCAGGCAGCGCTCTCTCTTGCCTGCCAAGGCTGCAGCCCCTCTCCTGCTCCACAGGGGCCAACAACAGGACCCAGTGTGGCCCAGCCTGGGACCCAGGGGCTCCTGCACCGCTCCCCATCCCTCTGCTGCAGCCCTGGTGTGAGTGCTTTCCCCGCAGACCCCTCAGCAGCCCCCTCCCCATGGCCCCCTCCTCCAGGCCCACGTCCCCTGATCACAGTGCAAAGAGTCTAACTGGATCAGCGCAAAGCTGTAATCCCCACGGGAATCAAACTTCAGCTTTCTGGTCCCCAGCAAGTGACTCTTCCAACCGGCCCCCATCTCTTCCCCAGTCTGCTGCCTCCTCCAGGCCACTGTTCCTGGCTGGCCCCCTGCCCCTGCCCCTGTCCCTTGCTGTCCCTCTCTCTGAGGGATCTCACAATCCTATTCTCCTGCGAGACAAGGCAGTTGTCTGAAGGAGTAAACTAAAAGCCCATGGAAACTGCTCGCTGATGGGTTTGCAAACCTGCGTGTGCTCCGAATCAGTTGGCGCAGACAGGACAGGGGACGTTCCCATACAGAGGTGGATGCAACTGCCCCGCATCACCTGGGTCCTGAAGGAAGGGCGACTCCTGCCCTGTTGCCAATTCTCCTGGTGCATCTTTGGATGTGACACGGGACTCCCCAGAGGCCTGGCTCTGCCACGCCACAGCTCGGGGCATCTGGTGCCCCGCCCCACGTCTGTCCTGTCTCAGCGTCTCTTCCTCACGTCTTCCCCGTGCACCCCTGTAGGTGTCCACTGTAAGCTCAGAATCCAGCAAGCTGTCTTCAGTACCATACTCAGTAACAGTGATGGTGGTTGGTACTTCTGAGCACCTGCCCGAGCCTGGCTGAGGGCTCAGCAAGTTACAGACCGATGCCTAATACCAACGTGCAGGCGCTGGTAAGGCTGCAGCCCCTCATTGTTGTCGAGAAAGCAAAGCTCTCGTGGGAATTGCAATGTCGGCCCTCCCCTGCAGCCCCGAGAAGCTCCTGGGGATTATAAAGCCGCCTCCCCGACTCCTCACGGTTACCCCGAGCTGCCTTCACGGGGGTTCGCACTCTGCCCGCCTGACAGTCCTGCCTCTCTGACCCAGGAACAGTGCAGCCCAGGCCATACCCCTCCCGGTTAGAGGTGGTTGGAGGGTCAAGGCCGCTGACCTGAGCCCTGGCTCCAGACCCCTGAGGTTCCAATCCTATATCTGCGGACCTCGTTCCTCATCTGGAAAAGGAGAGGCATAATATTAGCCCCCAAACTGTAGGTTTGTTTCGAGTGTTCAAGGAGACAGCATCGGTTCCTGGTTCTTCTGCCTCGTACTCTGCACCTCTGCGTCTCGTTGGAGAACACCTGAAAGACTGGTCATCATTTGCGGTTTTCTTATAATCGGCAAAATCCCCTTTCAGCTGTGTGACAGATGCTGAAGGCAGGCATAATCCTCTATCTATAGGCAGGTGCAGTGACACCTGGGGAATTTCTACCGTGTTCTCAACATGGTACAGCCAGGCCTGGACATGCCAGCTGCAGACTCCAGGCCTCGTGCTGCTTCTGCCAGAGCTGCGTGGTCACCGAGCCGTCCAGCTGACCCTGGGTAGCTACCAGGACGCACACATATTTTTACTGATCGGTTCCATAGGGGAGTCCAACTTGACCCTTTCGGTTCACCCAGGATAATACCTCTTGCCTTGAGGGCTGATGTAAAAGGTGATTTTTGTTTTGTTCTTGGAATCATGATTTTCAACCAGCCACGACTAGGTGCTCAAAGGTTTACTTCTTGTTCCCTTTTCTGTGGGAATTTTGTCAGCTGATGATCTCATGGAAACAACCCACCTTCACTGGATCTGTGTGTGCCTGGGACTAGCCAAGGGGTCACGTGACTCCGACTGATGCCTACAGCACCGCGTTGGTAGGTGGTGGTGCTATCTGGGCACACTTGGAGCACAATTGCTGTGCAAAGCAGCCACATCTCCGGTGAGTGATGGCGCCAGATTTCAAATCCTTGCCCTAGGCAAGGCCGCCATGCTAACGGTGTATGGACTGCTGGCTTGATGATGGGCGTTGTATTAGGCGCATGCATATCTGTACGCTCATAGACTAACTTTGCATCTTTACAAACATCCAGAGAGACAGCATGGCAGGATAAACCCAGGGAAGCAGACACCACTCTGAACATTTGAAAGAGAGGGAGTTTAGCCCAAGAGGGGAGTAGGAAAACTGGTACATGGGAATGGTGAGACTGCCCAGATTAGGTAGCAGTAGAAACCCACGACTTTCATTGCTCTGTAGAGATGAAGTGCGCTGTCACTGGACCCAAGTGGCCAGGGCTCAAGCTCAGCACCTGTCGGTGATGAGTAGTCCTCAATTTAGAGGCTTTTCATGCTCTAAGGATTACATTATAAGGTTCAGCATCGATGACACCTTCATTCCAGGAGTACAGGGAGATGGGAAAAAAGCAGCCACTTGTTCATGTGGGAAAATGCCCGGCTTTAACAGTTCCCATACACGTGATGGGGATGCGGCCGTAGTCAGTATTTGTTGCTTTCTTTTTCTGTTAATCCATTTTACTTTCACATCCAACCAGCCCCTCAGAGGGGTGTGCTTGTCTTAACCTGCTGTGGTTAAATCTTCACTCCTGAAGTGTGAGTCACTGGGGGCCCCGGGGTTGGCTGGGATGCCATCATCTCCCATTGATTCTTCCCAGCGAACACAGCTACACTGATAAATGCCCTAATGAATCCTCGAACCCCGAGACTTCACTCTCCGTTCTCCCTGTTCTCCCTGCCCCACCCTGGCACAGACATCAGTTTTCCCGTGGTCATCTGAATCAACCACCCAGCCCATATGGACGTCCCTTCTCTGCCTGTTGTTCTCCGAGATGAAAAGAGCCAGGTGCTGTTTTCAGCCCCCAATTTAATTAGATTGCTTTTGTCTCCTGTACAGGAAGAGTCCTTCTTTGGGGCACCAAAGCCTCTTTTTTTTTTTTTTTTTTTTTTTTTTTTTTTTTTTTTGACAGGCAGAGTGGATAGTGAGAGAGAGACAGAGAGAAAGGTCTTCCATTTACCGTTGGTTCACCCTCCAATGGCCGCCACGGCTGGCACACTGCGGCAGGCGCACCACACTGATCCGATGGCAGGAGCCAGGAGCCAGGTGCTTCTCCTGGTCTCCCATGGGGTGCAGGGCCCAAGCACTTGGGCCACCCTCCACTGCACTCCCTGGCCACAGCAGAGAGCTGGCCTGGAAGAGGGGCAACCGGGAAAGAATCCAGCACCCTGACCGGGACTAGAACCCAGTGTGCCGGCGCCGCTAGGTGGAGGATTAGCCTAGTGAGCCGCTGCGCCGGCCACCAAAGCCTCTTACTCAGCAGCACTCGCGACTTCAAGACAAGCAGCAGAGACGGGTTCCGGCGGGTGAGCAGGTGCTGCAGTGAGGGGATTGCTCTGCCATCATCCTTCATTGGGCCCGCGTGTTTCGCTTTGGCCACCGCTTCCCCAGCTTTGCCTGGTTTTCTCCTAGTTAATCTCGCTCTCGGGCTTTAGGAGGACATCCTGCCTGCGTAGCAGGTCATGACTGCCCAATGTGGCTCGGGTGGGTGGCAGCCCAGGAAATAGAATGTGTCCTAGCCCATTTTTGCTCTCCTTTGGTGGTAAAGTGAACTTCTTAGCCAAAGCGTGCTATGGTGTGGGGATGGACGAGGAATTCTGTAAGGCCACAGATGAGGCATAGTAGCAGGAAGAGGCCAGCCGAGACACAGGAAGGCTAATCCTGAGCCAAGAATCTGTGCACGTCAGAGTGACTATAAATCACAGACCAGTGCACTCAGTTGGCCACTTGGTGGCTGGCCGGGCTCTCCAGGACAGCACAGGCACTGGGGACCTGGCTGCAGCTCGTGATTGGCAAGTCAGACCCAGGGGAGCAGTGGCAGCCAGAGCAGGCTGGCCCAGCACGTGCTCCTGGCTTCGCACCTGTGCATAGCCCCCACCTCTGTCACCATGGCCACGGAACAAGCACCATGGTAGGGACGGACGCTGATGGCATCAAGTACTGAGTGTACCTCCTTTGTGTTGAGTGCTCTTTGGAAAACACACAGCAAATGTGAAACAAAGACGCTACGTTTGGACAGCAGCGAGAAAAGAAGAGAAGGGTTAAGCTCTGAGGACAGACAGAGCCAAGAGTGGCAGATGTGGGTGACCGATGTCACAGACGAGAAAGCTGAGTCTAAACAGGGAAGCGGTGCTCAAGGCCGTGGAGGTGGGAAATGTAGGTGCCGAACACAATTCATCTGACTCCAAGACGTCCTTTGAGGCTGCACCTATTTTTTGATGAATTTCACTGGGAATGAACTTCGAATTCAATACAGGGTCTTTCAGACTACAAGGTGGATTGCATTTATCATTTCTGTTTGGAAGTACCCCCAAACCCCAGCTTCTGGACTGGACAAGGGGATTGAAGTTCAAGGTTAATTTGGAGTTAACGTCATGATATCACGGTCAGGTGTATCGTCTCAGGTGATCACGGACATTGCTATGACTGCTTAAATTACCGACTGCTGAAGGTGAGAAGAGGCTTGGCATTACAGGTGCTTGGATATATAGATTTGTACGTAGGAGATGGCTTAGAGGGTTCTCCTTATTGGTTCGCCACAGGGAGACGTAGATTGGCAGTTTTGTGTGCATAGTTGTTATATGAAGGTTGCAATAAGTCGTTTTCCAAGATCCAAGACCATGGGGCAGCCACAGAAGGAGATCAGCTCATGTTTGTCTTATGAATACACTCTAGCGAATGACAAAGTAACTTGCGTTATAAAGCCCATGTTGTGGCATAGATGTAATCTGTGCTGTAGAATCCTAGGAGAGAGAAGATGGTGTGAGGGTGTGAGTTGGCCGTCTCTAAGTTTCCTAGCAGATACGGGAAGAAAGCGGGCACTGTTTCTAGGTTTCCCAGCAGACACGGGGAGAAAGCGGGCACTGTTTCTAGGTTTGCTAGCAGACACGGGGAGAAAGCGGGCACTCATAAGAGAGCGTTCACTGTGTGGAAGTTCACAGCTCCCCGTGATTCCTAGAGTTTGGGCATCATGAAGCATTTTCTTTATTTTCCGAGCGGTGCCGCTTCCTAGATGATAAATATCCCCAGCGCTTTGCCTTCTCTTCTGTGTCAATGCCAGATGTGTTGTTGTGTTGGGTGTGTGGGTTCCAGGGACCCTGCGTGCTGATGGCCAGCTGGGTCTGTGCATCGATGGTCCTTCCCCGCCGAACGCCACGTCGGCCTCTCATGGGAATTGGTGCCGCAAACGCTCCTGTGAGCAGCACTCCTGCCGCCTGACCTTTGGGAGCACCGGCCACAGCTGTGCCTAGAAATAGACTCTGCAGATTGATGAATGAAGATGGACGCTTCGCTGCTGAGTGCACTGTGACTAAGGGTCAGTTCCCTGTTTCACAAGGACAGCAGATTTTTGACTGCAGATCTAAGACTGCAGATCTGCAGCTGGCTGCATCCTGTGGGATAAAACCAGGAATGGGAACTCTTCCTGCTAGGCACTCTCGGCCATCCCCGAGTTTGGTCTGTATTTTTATAAAAATGAGAAACATTGCCAAGAAATGTAATCCTCGTCTCCCCACCCCAGACCAAAAATACCATGATTCCTGTGAAGATTTCTGCTGGTTTCCGCACAGACCTTTGGTTGTTAATAAAGCCCCACTCCCTGTGGGACTTAATGACTGTGCCTTCCAGCTGGGCTTGGCCAGACCTGGCCTGCATCAGAGGACAGAGTGGAACTACAGACTCTCAGCTAAGCTGGAATCTGATGTCTGGGTAGGGGGTGGGAGGGAATATATATATATATGTATGCATATGTATATATAGATATACAGATAAAGATTTATTTGTTTGAAAGGCAGCTCACCAGAGATGAATACACACACGAGAGAGAGAGAGAGAGAGAGGGAGGAGGTATCAATCTTTCATCCATTCTGTCCACTGGTTCACTCCCCAAATGGTCACAACAGCCAGGTCTGGACCAGGCTGAAGCCAGGAGCCAGATCTCCCACATGGACGGCAGAGGCCCAAGCATTGGGGCCATCTTCCACTGGTTTCCCAGGAACATTAGCAGGGAGCTGGATGGGAGGCAGAGCAGCCAGGAGTCACAATAGTGCTCCAACATGGGATGCTGGTGTCCAAGTGACAGCTTAACCCTCTGTGCCCCAATTCCCCAATGCTGCCCCCTGGAGGCCATGTCTTACTGTGCCTGTATTAGTGTCTAGATTGCATTTAGTCACATCATGGGTTTTTTTTTTTGGGGGGGGGTGGATAAAATAAGAAGCTTGTTTTCATGTGTTGAAAGGTTGCAGTGTGTTTCCCTTACTGTTATTGCTTCCTTGTTGAGGTGGGAGATCTTCCCTAACACTGATAATAAATGTTACATTTCACATTTAGTTGTATCATTAATATGGGTTGAAATATTCAATGCTTGTAGGAAGCATTTATTCATTTGGAAAAAGCCCTTTTTTAAAAAATGCAGAGGAAACAAAAATCAAGGTCTTGTGCAAAATTCCACGTTTTCAGCAATTTTCCACCAGCAACATCAGCTTCAGAGGACTCCAACACTAACATGAATCAGACCCAGGTCACACGACCTCACGACCTTTGTGGCTTTAATCCCATGTGCAGTTCATCAACAGTCAGTCTCACGGGAAGAGATTTTTCTCAGGAACAGCTCAACATGCAAACTGGCTGTGCGCTAGCAGGAAGCCGTGAGGCTGCGTCCAACTCGCCTTCTGAGGAAGAGAGCAGAGCTTGGCGTCGCTGGAGGAGACAGCAGGGCAGTGGTGGGACAGGAAGACCCTGAATGAGGCTGGATCCTGGGCAGGGGGCTCTGGTGGGAGGGAGCTCAGCCCTGCGGGGGTGCTGGGGCGTCGGGGCCACGTGATTTCTGGGCACCTCGGTTTCTCTGTTCGTAAAATGTGGGGGTTGGCCGGTGCCACGGTTCACTTGACTAATCCTCCGCCTGCAGTGCCGGCACCCCGGGTTCTAGTCCCGGTCAGGGCGCCAGATTCTGTCCCGGTTACCCCTCTTCCAGTCCAGCTCTCTGCTGTGGCCCGGGAGTGCAGTGGAGGATGGCCCAAGTGCTTGGGCCCTGCACCCATATGGGAGACCAGGAGAAGCACCTGGCTCCTGGCTTCGGACTGGCGCAGTGCCGGCCATAGTGGCCATTTAGGGGGTGAACCAACGGAAGGAAGACCTTTCTCTCTGTCTCTTTCACTGTCTAACTCTGCCTGCCAAAAAAAAAAAAAAAAAAAGTAGGGGTTGATAAATGTGCTTTCCAGATTTGGAGATTTCAATGAGAATCAAAAAAACGGGTGTGGAGGGCAGAGATTCAGCATGATGGGGCACTGTATTCAATCATATGGGAATTCGAAACCCGAGCAGCCACATAATTGACTGAAACCAGCATTTGAGGAGAGATTGAAAACACCTGAAACATCATGGAAACGCAAACGAGATGTCATTTATTTAACAGACACTCGCACCGCGCTTACTCTGTGCCAGGGAGTGTTCTGAATGCCTTACAAAGAAATTCGCTTTACTCAATCCTCAAAGCAAAGCGGTGTGGCCAGACCACAGCCCTGGACGTGTGGCTCATTGGTGGTGGGGCGGGTGTTTGGACCAAGGTTGTATGGCTCCAGAGGCCACTGCGTGCTGGACCCTTGTGGTACGCAGCCTGTCAGTCCTCCTGGTTGAATAAAATCAGGTGGGATTTTTGGTAATAGAGTCTTCTCGATGTTGTCACCTTCCTTAGGGCCAGCACTGGGCAGTGACGGGCATTTGGGACGCATGGCAATGCTTTCCCTGCTACTAGCCCATGGCTTTGAACGAGGTAGGGTCTGGCGGGGCGGTCATGGGATCAGCGCACCTGGCGGGAGCTGTGCCTTTGCCTGTGTTTGTGGGCTGAGCTGTGAGGAGCACCTCTGAGCAGGGCTCCCCTGCATCTCCATTCACAACACCAGCGGCATTCCAGCTTCAGCAGTACCTGTGAGTGCCTGAGTGCCTGCTGCAGGTGGGAAGTCCTGCGGCGTACGGGGCCCCAGGGTCTCCCTGCTCCTCACGTCCAGGCAGCGTGGGCTCCAACTCTGCTCTCCACACTGAAGCCTGGGTCTCGGGATTCTGTGCATTCCCAACAATGAGGTGGAGGGGCAGTTTATTCTCAGCTTAGGTCATCATCAACAATTAATTTTTGATCAAGTTGATATTAAAAAAATGGCACGAGCCAAGGAAGTGTATTCCCTAATTTGGCATCAGAACATCTCGAAGCATGTCTCTCGGGCTGAAGGTTAACGTCGTCAATGTTGCTTGGCCTGGGGTCTTCACTCACAAGAGAGAGAAGCCATGTGGTTCCAGGTCCGCAGCATTTTATATAAAATCTCTGAATTGCTACAAATCTACCCCCGTGTTTTGAGGCTGGGGAATGCCACGGGACACATGTTTTCTTCTTATAAGGAGCAAAGCACTCTCGTGGGTTTTTAAGACCATTCCTTATCTGCTCTCACTGTGGGGCTACAACAAAATCCCCTGATGATGTCTCCACATATGGCCAGTAGTTTTGTTTTTATTTATTTATCTTAAAGATGTATTTATTTATTTGAAAGACAGAGTTACAGAGAGGGAGAGGCAGGGACAGAGACAGACAGAGAGGTCTTCCATTCACTGGTTCACTCCCCAGATGGCCACAATAGTCAGGGCTGGGCCAGACCAAAGCCAGGAGCCAGGAACTCCATCCAGGTCTCCCACGGGGTGCAGGGGTCCAAGGACTTGGGCGTCTTCTGCTGCTTTCCCACATGCATTAGCAGGGAACTGGATCAGAAGTGGAACAGCTGAGACTGGAACCAGCGCCCATGTGGGCTGCTGGCACTGCAGGTGGCAGTTAACCTGCTGTAGCACAGTGCTGGCCCCATGACCAGTATTTTTCAAAAATCCTGTTCTGAGTTATGTGCCACCTGAGTGGCAGTCCCCTTTATGCATGGAGGATGCATTCCAAGACCCCCGTGGATGGTACCAAACCCTATATACGAGTATACCACATTTCATCCTATACACACGACACGTGTGAACAAGGTTAATCTATAAGAGGTTGACAACAATGACTCCTAATCAAACAGGAAGATTAGAAAAACTGTCATAACATGTGCGCTTTGCAGCTGTAACCGGGTACAAGGAAGGTCCATTGAAATGGGGCTGCTCTGACAGCTGAGACGGCTACTGAGTGACTGACAGGCAGGTAGCGTATACAGTGTGGACACACTGGAGAAACGGGCGACTCAGCCCGAGATTTAATCATGCCACTCAGGACACGTGTGACTTGTTTCTTTCTGGAATTTTCCATCTAACATTTCCTGACTGTGCTGGACCACGGATGGTGAAATCGTGGCTAAGGGGGATTATAATATACTCCTGCCACACCCAGGGGAGATCTTGACCCTTGACCCTTGACCTAGCTCTTTTCTTTCTTTTTTTTTTTTTTATTTGACAGTTAGAAAGTGAGAGAGAGACACAGAGAGAAAGGTCTTCCTTCCATTGGTTCACCCCCCAAATGGCCGCCATGGCCGGCCCTGTGGCAATCCGAAGCCAGGAGCCAGGTGCTCCCTCTTGGTCTCCCACGTGGGTGCAGGGCCCAAGCACTTGGGCCATCCTCCACTGCCTTTCTGGGCCACAGCAGAGAGCTGGACTGGAAGAGGAGCAACCAAGACTAGAACCTGGCACCCATATGGGATGCCAGTGCCGCAGGTGGAGGATTAACCAAGTGAACCACGGTGCCGGCCTGACCCTAGCTCTTAACACACGTGCAGAGTGGCCGACCAGCTTTAAAAACCATCTTGTGTTCAGCAGACCCATATCTATTTGTTGAATGAAGAAATGAATGGGCGGATGACTGCTTGGTGGCCGGAGTGACGCCCCTGTCCTCTGTCCATGCCCTAGTCCCAGAGCAGGTGAACATAGCCCCAGATGGCAAAGGGTGCTTTGCAGGGAGGTTTATGCCAAGGGTTTTGAGATGGGGAGAATGATCCGGAGCCGGCCAGCTGGTCCCAATGTAAGCACGAGAGTCCTTCTAAGAAGGAGGCGGGAGGGGCAGCAGATGTGCTGATGGGAGCGAAGAGTTGCAAGGGTGCCAGGAAGAGTTCATGAACGCAGGAATGTGGGAGACCACTGGAGGGGGACGGGGCAGGAGATCAGTGTCTGCGGGAGAAACCAGCCTGGGCTGCACTGCGAGGCTCACTTCAGAGGCCTGACTTGCGGAGCTGGGTACACATGTGTCATTTTAAGCCACTACATTCGTGGCCATCTTTACAGCAGTCACAGGAGGCTAACAGCTGCCTGAATGAGCCTACTCGGTCAGCCCCTTCGTTCCCGCATCACCCACGTGCCTTGCCCGGGCTCTGCAGGTGATCTTGCAACATGGCTCCGTCCGTCTCCTTGCTTCCAGACCAGCCTGGGGGCCGCTGCCCGGCTCGCCAGCACTCGGGCCTTCCTCTCTCATCACCTGGGCTCCCTGAAGGTTTGCTGCAAGCCGGGGATATGTACTTGCTGAGCTGTCCTAATGTAGATGCGGTTTCTCTGTCTTCCGTGTTCCTGCCCAATGCAGTTCCAGTCTCCGGTGTAACTCTCTTCATTCGCACTGGATGACAACTGCTCGAGAGCCCCGTGTCCTCCAGGGAGAAAAGATAAGCCTGGGCTGCTAATCCAACAGACACCTGCCCAGCAGGAAGATGGGAACTCAGATTTGGGTGCCAGTTCCCTCCATGCCCAGAACTTGTAAGAGTGCCTCACTGTGCATAAGCTTTTTGGACAAAGTGTGGTTTATGCTGAATGGCTGCATTTCTTCTGGGAGCCTGGAGTGTGAGGGAGAGACAGTTTGCGAGAGCAGCCCGGGATAAAAACCGCGGACACAGAGTCTCTAATGAGCTCCCTGGGTAGACAACATTTCACATGTTCCTCACAGCTCACAGCCGTGGGAGTTGGGTTAGGCTGTGCGAGTCTCCTGGGGGAGAGATCTGGGAGGCTCGCAGCTGACTTCCTCGGGGTATTGTTCTGTGTGCTTTCCTCTTTGCTGATTTTCTTTGTTTCCCTTCACTATAATCAGGCTTAGGCACCGGTACCCTGATGCGCTGACTCTGCCTACCGAATGCTCCTGGGACCCCAGATACAGCTCTAGGAAATTGGCAACGTTGCCAAGACAGGGGCCACAATTTGAGCACCCCTACTCGGCACACATCACAGGTTGCATCCAAGTCACAGTG
The DNA here is from genome assembly GCF_964237555.1 of Oryctolagus cuniculus. Taxonomy (NCBI): domain Eukaryota; kingdom Metazoa; phylum Chordata; class Mammalia; order Lagomorpha; family Leporidae; genus Oryctolagus; species Oryctolagus cuniculus. The sequence continues at coordinate 164,811,810 of NC_091437.1, read as the reverse complement.
CTTTCTCCTTCTGTTCAGGCAGTGAAGCGTCACTCCCTGGGGAGGGCAGACGCGGAGGAACTGAGGAGCGGGTACGTGGAGACCCTCCGTGTGTTGGCTGCCTTTTGCATGCACCTAGGAGAAGAGTCAATATGAACAGGATGTCCTCCGTTGAGTTTTTGCGTGTGAAAGCAGTCAGGCACAGTCCTGCTTCCATATTTTTGCTAACGTGTTTTTTCTGCTCTCTCCTCTTGGCATCTGTTCTTGGCAAAACCACCAGCAGACGGTTTGTGACTATCATTTCCTTGTCTCCATATGTAGAACCAATTGCCAACCATTCACCGGAAATCTTAAGGCTTTGCTTGGAGTTGCACTGAGAAGGGTTCCTGGTCACGCACCGTTAATTTGCTAATTTGTAAACTTCCACATTAATTTGCTAATTTGTAAACTTCCCGGTGATGTGGGGTGCTTTAGGCAGGTAGCTAATTTCCCTTTGCAGGAAGTCCGCTGCAAGTCCCAGAATGTAATTTTGGTCCTCCTACTTGTCAATCAAAATGCTCCCTTTCCCAGGTTGCACCTGCTCCATCTGGGACTTTAAAGGGGAACCTAAGGGGACCAGTGCCACCTGGAATTTGTGACAGTATCACACAATTCCCAGGTGGCTTCACATCTCTGGCTGCACCTCCCGTACCCTCTGCCTCATAAAAGGGGCCCAAATCCGTGTTGGGGGGGTTGGTGGGAGAGCCCGCTCTTTTGCCCACAGACCACAGCTGGAAGTGTGCACACCAGCCCTTGCTCCTCCCCCTCCCCACCCCTCCCATCAGGAAGTCCTTTAATCCACTCCTAATGGGTGTTTTTCCCTATGGGGCAAACCCACGCTCACCTGTGCCTGCGTGTTCTTCCTCACCTTTTGAATACATTCTGCTATAGCTTTGTGCACCTTCCACGTGTCTTGGTGTGAGCCTGGTGTGAGAGGAGCGCACCCTTGCCCACAACCCAGGGTTGAAAGTTCTAGGAAGTGGGGTTGTGGAGAGCCTGGGCACCTGGGAAAGCTCTGAGGTTTCCATGCAGGCAGCTCCACGCCCCGGTGCCGAATGAGCCTCTCCTCAGCAAGAAGATTTACAATCGCGTTGAAGGCATTAACAGCTTGTGAGACTGAACACAGAAATGGAGTGTCGGGCTCATTTGAGATGAAAGGGGACATATTTCTGCATCTGTTCTTTGCAACTCATTATCCGCTCTCCCACAAGTTCAACAAATTAAAACCTGGCTTGTTTCCATCTCATTAGGGATCAATTTGCATGAATTATAGGTTTGCATTATTCAAGATTTGCGTTTAATTACAAGAGCTTCGTCAGAAAAGAGAAGAAGAAGAAACAGCCGAAGTAGCCCTCACCTTTGCACTCTCCGTGTTGGTTTCAGAGTTGGCTTCATTACAAAGTACTGAAAATATTTTGGAGTGGACAGCTGCTGACATGGGTTTGCAGCTGAGCCCTCTTCCTCCACATCTTCAAACCCTACCGGCCTCGGGAGGTCAAGAGCCTCCTCTTCTGGGGAGGCCGCGGTGGGGGCCAGCTCCCTGCTCTGTGTCCTGGCTGTGCGCCAGCTCTGTTCTGTCTCCCTCTGTGTCTCTGTAAGCCAGCAGAGTGTGGGCCCTTACTCTTACACATGTGGGAAAAGTTAGGGTGATAGATAGATGGTTCATGAGCTGGAGGCCACACCTCCCCCACCATGTAATCCTGTTAACCCACCTGTCAATCAGATGATCCCTCCCCAAGATGCACCTCCCTTACCTGGGACCTGGGGGCAGCACTAGGTCACTGCTCCCCTTTTCCAAGCTCGCAGGGAGCTTGGTTATGGGGAGGGCTCTCTCCCCCCCCCCACCTCATGGACCCAGGACAGCAGAGCAGGGTATAAATTCCCCTTTTAACCTTTCCTGGTGCACTCTTCCTGAATGAAGCCCTCATGCACCTGTGCATTGCTCTCTTTCTAAATAAACCTAAACACTCTGCATGCGTGTTTGTGCCTGTGCTTAGACTTCTCTAAGTAAAAGGCAAGAGCCTGGGATATTAATTTAGGCCCAACTAGCCCACAACACCACCTCACAGGGGTGCCACGTGGGGCTTGGGAGGTGGGCCCCTGCGTTGGAAGGTCACCTGGCGCTCTGGATGACAACGTGGGTGCCTTGTTCTTTATCTCATCTGATTCATGCCCTGAGCTGCCTCTGACCCTCCTGCTCTTCCCTGCTACTCCTGCAGTCTCTCTGGTTCACTCTCCTCTTCCTTCTGTACCTCGAGACTTGGCCACATTGTTACGGGGTGAAGAAGGCGGTCTCGGTTCTGGCCTCACGCGGAAGAAGAATTCCCACGTGGACAAGGAGCAGAGCAAGATTTACTTCCGTGAGAAGCCTCCTGCCCAGCAGTCGGAGCAGGGCTCTGAGGAGGAGAAATTTGCCAGTGTGGGGTCTTTTAGGCACAATTCTGGGGCGGAGCAGAGTAACAGCTGCCAATCAGAGAGGAGGGTGGGGACAAAGCCACCAGAGGGCAGGAATTGTAATGCTGTGGAGCCTGCTCAAGACAAAACGCCCATCAGAAGGGTGCAATGGTAAGTCTGTCTTGCTAAGGGCAGCTTCTGGGGAGAAGTGAGCACTTTGTCCACTCTTAAAAGGACCCTGTCCCTTTTCTCACTCCAAGAAGGTTTTTCCTTACTGCCTCCCTGCACTCCTGCCCCTAAACCCCTTTCTCCTTTAGAAGCCATCCTGCTAGCTTGCACCTTGCAGAAGAGCACAGTTAGGATGCTGGAGCCCACTTCCTCCTGGCGGCCGGCCCTCTCTCCCCGTGTGACCGTGCAGCACCAGGCAGCCTGGGACTAATTTTGCATGGTAACAATAACACCAGGCACTGCCATCTGGTTTGGTGTTAAGCTCCACAAGCTTGGAGTCCGTGGAACCTTATTTACAAAATGAAGTGCAAAATGACCCTGGTTCCTTACTCCTCCCTTTATTGCTGGAAAAACATTTTCTTTTCAATACAAACAAATGTATTTTTGTCATTAAAAAAATCAAGAAGGAACACTCCTGGAGAATCGAAAGCAAAAGCTCCCCTTATATCGTGTCTTGAAAACGCAGCTCCTTGAGCAAAAGGTGATGGCTCTTTCTGTGAACGTTTACAAAGGCGGCTTCACACCTTCACAGATACACCTGCACATGTTCCACACACGCTCAGACCCCTGCACATGCAGTGTCGACGGGATGAGCTGTGAGCCCAAATCCACGTGTTGACGTCTAGCCCGCATGGCTTCAGAATGAGCCGCGTTTAGAGATAGCTGTTCTTTTTAAAGATTTATTTATTTATTTGAGAGAGTTACACAGAGAGAGAAAGAGGCAGAGAGAGAGAGAGAGAGGAGAGATATCTTCCATTCACTGGTTCACTCCCCAAATGGCCACAACGTCCGTAGCTGGGCTGATCTGAAGCCAGGAGCCAGGAGCTTCTTCCGGATCTCCCATGTGGAGACGTGGGCCATCTTCCACTGCTTTCCCAGGCCATAGCAGAGAGCTGGATCAGAAGTGGAACAGCTGGGACTCGAACCAGCGCCCATATAGGATGCTGGCACTGCCGGTGACAGCTTTACTTGCTATGCCACTGCACTGGCCCCTGGGGTTAGCTTTTCAGAGTGACACCTAAGTTAAAATGAGGTCGTTAGGGTGGCAGATTCCAACCTGGAGTCCTCAGGGGAGAGGAGATTTGGATATGGACACACACTGAGGGCAGGCGGGATGAACATGTTAGGTACCAGGGTAGAAGTTCGCCCACGGGTGAGAGAGGGGCTGTAGAACATAGAGGGGAATGAATTTCTATGCAGTTCACTGAGGACAGAACTGTAGAAGCAAGCCTTGGGAGCAGACCGGCATTTGTCCATTAAGAGTCTTGCCCTTTTCAATAGCCTGGGGGGCAGCTCAGAAGAGAGCTATGAAGGCCAATATCATTGCTGCCAAAGGTCTGGGAGGAATTCCATGAACTCCACACCCAGAAAGCCCTGGGCCCATTAATATCCCCCAGAGGGGTCGGGGGAACGGCGGGTCTGTGCCCCTGTCTATAACAACCGCAATCTGAATGCAGCCCGGTTGTCCATTCTTTGCTGAGACGCCAGCGTGGTCTGTCAGGTGTGTTCTCATTAAACTCAGCCAGCGAGCTCACAGCCACTCTGCCCCACGTCTGAAACTCTTCTCTTACCCCTGATGGCCTTCTCTGGTAACACAGACATGGGGGGAAGATGGCCATTTGCAATCCAAGGAGGGAGGCCTTCTCATTAACCAACCCTGCCCGCACCTCAATCCTGGACTTCTGCGTTGGGAACACACACATTTCTGTTAACGAAGCCGCTCAGTCCGTGGAACTCTGTTATGACCTTAGACTTTTGGAAACAAGTGGCACTGTGGTGTTGGGGATCCCTAGGTTATGTGGTGGGGATTGAGAGCCCTGCTGGGCTTGCAGCGACCCCCCATCTAGACTGAGTCCAGGTGACCTCAAGAGAGAATTGGCCACACAGGCTGGGGTCATCCTTTGAAAGGGTAGGGATGGTGCTCAGGGCATGACTGAAATCCAAGGGCGTCAGGCTTTGGGGTGGGGCTGTGGTGCACACGGTGGTCTCCAGGAGGTGTCCTGGCACCTGGTACCTGATGCGAGGTGAGGCTTAGCTGCGTGAGGAGGTCTGGGCATGCCTGGTCTTCAGCTGTGCTGGGTCAGCATGGAAGGTGGTGGGATTGGGCAGTGCACAACAGCTCGGTGCTGGCCGTCCTTTTTCCCTACGCCTTCCTGACTCCCTGCCTTGGCCACATCACTATCCTACCACTGAAAAATGCCACTTTAGAAGTCTAGCAAATGCACAGAACAGCGGTGCTTCTTTAACTCACATCATCTCCTGAGTTTGGATACGGGCAAACATTCATGATGCCATCACCACAATCAAGGTAATAAGTTCATCACCTCCAAGGTTCCTTTGGTCCCTGTGTGGTTGTTTTGTTTTGGTCTTTAGAACACATAGCATGAGGGGCCGGCGCTGTGGCATAGTAGGTTAATCCTCTGCCTGCAGTGCCAGCGTTCCCATATGGGTGCTGGTTTGTGTCCCAGCTGCTCCACTTCTGATCCAGCTCCCTGCTAATGTACCTGAAAAAGCAGTGGAAGATGACCCAAGTGCTTGGGTCCCTGCACCCACATGGAAGACCTGGAAAGAGCTCATAGCTCCTGGCTTCAGTCTGGCCCAGCTCTGGCCACTGTGGCCATTTGGGAAGTGAACCAGCAGATGGAAGCGCACTCTCTTTCTCTGTATTTCTGCCTTTCAAATAAATAACTCTTTTTTAAAAAGCACATGAGATGGACTGCCCTAACACATTTCCAGCGCCCAGTACGGTCCTGTTAACTAGATGTGATGTTGTACAGAGGTCTCTAGAACACAGTTCGTCTTGCTTAGCTGCACTACAATGCCCTATTCCTCTGCCTCCCCAACTCCTGGAAGACACTATTCAACCCTCTGCATCTATAAGGGTTGCCATCGAAGGCCTGCATTGTTCCCAGATACTACTGCAGAGACATTTACGTTGGAGTTCAACAAATGTGTGTTAGATTTTTCTCTTCAGAGCTTGAGCGTGCATGCTTTTGGCTATGGTCTTTAGTTATAGAGGGACTCCTGCAGGGTTTTTGAGGTCAGCCTGAGAGGATTTGCCCAGGGAACTTGCTTGTCCTTTTAGGGAGCCGTGTTCTCTGCATCGATCCATCAAAGGTCACGTGGAAAGAACAAGCAAAAGCTTAAAGTAGTGGGGGAAGCTGGGGTGAGGTATGTGGGGACTCTCTGCAACTCCACAATTATGGTTTGTCAATTTAAAACTATTCTGTAATACAAAATTAAAAATATAAAGACTCTTGGTGCAGGGGAACTGAATCCTGTCTCCTCCCCCATTCAAATGTTGAAGCCCTAACCCCTAATGTTGATATGGAATAAGGCAGGTAGGTGGATTAAGGCCATGAGCTGGCAGCCACACCTTCCCCACCTCATGTAGTTCTTCTGCTTACCTGTCTGTCAAATGACCCCTTTCCCGGGATTTGTCTCCCTTCACCTGAGAACTGGGGGAGGCATCATGTAACCACTCCCCTTCCAACCTCAAAGAAGAGTCTGGAAACTGGGAGGGGCTTGGAGAGCAGGGATGGTGCTGAGGGCTATTTCTAAGCCCTCATTCTCTCCCGCATTCCTTTCCCTGGCTGGCCTGCTCTGCTCATGAACTATGCCCAGATGTATACGTGTTTCTCCATCACCTTTTTTTTTGACAGGCAGAGTGGACAGTGAGAGAGAGAGAGACAGAGAGAAAGGTCTTCCCTTGCCATTGGTTCACCCTCCAATGGCCGCCGCGGCCGGCACACCGTGCTGATCCAAAGCCAGGAGCCAGGCACTTTTCCTGGACTCCCATGCAGGTGTAGGGCCCAAGAACTGGGCCATCCTCCACTGCACTCCCGGGCCAAGGCAGAGAGCTGGCCTAGAAGAGGGGCAAACGGGACAGAATCCGGCACCCCGACCGGGACTAGAACCTGGTGTGCCAGTGCCACAAGGCAGAGGATTAGCCTAGTGAGCCACAGCACCAACCATCTCCATCACCTTTTACATAAACTTTTCCACTTGGTGCACCAGGTATGTGCCTGCACTTAGAAGGTGTGACTAAGTAGAAGGCAGAAGGCAGGGACCTGGAATAGGAACCTAGACCCCACCTCTCCCAGGACATATTGGCGAACCAGCCAGGAGAAAACTCCAGAAACAGCAGTGTAGTAAGAAAAATTCACTCAGTCACCATGTCACAGTCTGGGGTTTCTAACTCCTGAAAATCTCTGTCACCCGTCTCTCTTCTCTCAGAGTTTGCGGCTCAGGAAGGCCAACTAAAATGCAAATGTTGATGTCTTTGGGGTTTCTAATTCTGGTAGTTGCAGGGGAGGGAAGGGTTAGTGCCAATAAAAACTGTCAGAGGCCATGGATTTTGGGCAAAAGAACAGGAACAGCGGGGCCAGTTGGTGAACATTTGCCCACTTAGAAGTCTTCCCAGGTTGTTTGTAATGTGTTTTTAGGTGAATGTGTATTGTGGGATAAGCTGGAACTTGTCTTTAGCTTCCACAGGCTGACTACTCTTGGCTGAAAAAAGTTTTGTGCCAAGTTTCTGAACTGTAGCATTTCCCTTGTCATGACCAGTGTGTGTGAAGTCTCATTTGCTAATATGAAAGTTCTGTGATCTCACAACCACACGAGGCAGTGGGAGGTGGGGCATCCTTCTCCCACACGGCAGAGGGTCCACATTCTGTGGTGAGGAGGGGACTTGACTTCTACCTCCGATAGGGGAAGCTCCTGGCTCCTGGCTTCAGATTGGTCTGGCTCCAGCCATCGCGGCCAGTAGATGGAAGACCTTTCTCTGTGTTTCTCCCTCTGTGTGTAGCTCTACCTCTCAAATAGATAAATAAAATCTTAAAAAAAAGAATGCGTGGAGATGTCACGAGCTGAATATGTCCTTTATTAACAAAGCATAATTTCTTTGTGCCTCGCTGTATTTAAGAGAGCTAACAGGTGTGTGTGTGTGTGTGTGTGTGGGTGTGTGTGTGTTTTAACTCAACACTGTTTGGAATATGTTTTTAGCATTCCAGTTTAAAGCAGGAATATTTTCTGCTCAGGTGGGAGCCGACCCAGGAGAACATGCGTTTCTGGGACTTGATCAGAGGTACTCTTTGCTTTTGCTTCTTGGGGATGAAAGAACACAGCCCGAGACGCGTCTGTCTCACTTTGGGCTGAATTTCGGGAAACGGGGACCGAGAGTAGCAGGGGAATTCGCAGAGGCTCGGGGCACAGATCAGGAGGGGTCTATGTCGCAGTGTGTGGCCGGGCATCTGAGGTGGACGACCCAGGCAGCCGCCCCTCCAGCACAGTAGGGCACAGTGCACATCTCAGCCATGGGCACGGAGCACGGAGCGTGGAGCCTGCACCTGCTACCGCCGAGCTGCCGCCGAGCCGCCACTGAGCCGGCGCCGGGCCGCGGGTCTGCCCCTGCTCATACACCCAGCGCACGCGCTGGCCACCAGGGGCTCTCCCAGCCGTGTCCTCCAGCCCGGAGGTCCGTCCGAGGGTCCACGATGCAGCCAGCTTATTCGATGCGAGGGTGTCCATGGTTTTCCTGGACTAGAGGAGGCCCCTTGTTCCACTGTGGGATCCCCAGGCCCAGGGCTGGCACTCCTGCCCTTCAGGGCTCAGCCTGCAGACTCATCCTGGGGGACCGTGCTATCGGTTAATGGGGACCTACTTTTATGGTGCCAAGTGCCTCCTTATTTTGGGGGATAACCCCTATATTTCGCTTGCAACTTGGTTTTTCAAATGCAGATGGAGGAGAAAGTCATCTCCCCGTTAGTTTACTTTAATTAATGAAGGCAATCACATTAATTCAGCTGTGTTCCAGACCCTCCTGTTCTAGTCAACAGGGGTGAACCCAGGGGATGAGGACGAGAAAACCCACGGGGCCCCAGAGCTCCTCCCTGTGCCTCGGGGGTCTCTCCTGCGCCTGGTTTTGGGGTTGCCATTTTCTTCTGTTCTGAGTCTGGAATAAATGAGGCAAAAGGAAAGCCAGGGCACTGGCCCCAATCCCAGGAGCTGCCTTCTTCCCGGCAGCCTCAGAGTCTCCTGTGTTTGGTTTTCAGATGTCCAGGAGTGGCCATCGCACTTAGCGACAGGGGTGGGAAGCAGTGCCCGCTCATCTTCCTGGAAGAGGAGGCCCTTGTTTCTTTTGTTTCAAAATTACACTTTAAGACACTTAATTGACAAATTATTTATGTGTATATGGTACAATGTGATGTTTTTAAAAATATTATTTATTTGAGAGGCAGAGTTACAGAGCGAAGGAGACAGAGAGAGAGGCCTTCTATCTGCTGGGTCACCCCCCACATGGCCACAACAGCCAGAGCTGGGCCAATCCAAAACCAGGAGCCAGGAGCTTCTCCCAGGTCTCCCCTGTGGGTGCTGCAGGAACCCAAGCACTGGAGCCATCCTCCACTGCTTTCCCAGGCCACAGCAGGGAGCTGGATTGGAAGAGGAGCAGCCGGGACTCGAACTGGTCCCCATATGGGATGCCGGTGCCACAAGTGGAGGCCTAACCCACTACACCACAGCACCTTACAATGTGGTGTTTTGAGGGATGTTATATATACAGTAGTAAGAGTAAATTAACTTAATTATCTGTCACCTCATGTACTGTTTTATGTGTTCAGAATGTCTAAACTTTACTCTCAGCATTTTTTTTTTTGACAGGCAGAGTGGATAGTGAGAGAGAGAGACAAAGAGAAAGGTCTTCCTTTTTGCCGTTGGTTCACCCTCCAATGACCGCCACGGCCAGCGCTGCAGCCGGCGCACTGCGCTGATCCAATGGCAGGAGCCAGGTGCTTCTCCTGGTCTCCTGGTCTCCCATGGGGTGCAGGGCCCAAGGACTTGGGCCATCCTCCACTATACTCCCGGGCCACAGCAGAGAGCTGTCCTGGAAGAGGGGCAACTGGGACAGAATCCGGTGCCCCGATCAGGACTAGAACCCGGTGTGCCGGTGCCGCAAGGCAGAGGATTAGCCTATTGAGCTGTGGCGCTGGCCACTCTCAGCATTTTTGTAAGAGATAATATATTCTTTTTATTTATTTATGAAAGTCAGAGTTACACAGAGAGAGGAGAGGCAGAGAGAGAGAGAGAGAGAGAGAGAGAGAGAGGTCTTCCATCCTCTGGTTCACTGCCCTATTGGCTACAATGGCTGGAGCTGTCCTGACCCAAAGCCAGGAGCCAGGAGCTTCCTCTGGGTCTCCTATGTGGGTGCAGGGGTCCAGGAACTTGGGCCATCTTCTGCTGCTTTCCCAGGCCATAGCAGAGAGCTGGACTGGAAGTGGAGCAGCCAGGACCTAAACTGGCGTCCATGTGGGATGCTGGCCCTGCAGTTTGCGGCTTTATCCGCTGTGCCACGGTACTGGCCCCGAGACGATGTATTCTTACTAACTGTGGTTCCCTGGCTTGTGCAGTACTGCTGTGGTTGTTTCTTGCCCGTGAACAGAACCTCGATTGCTTTTTCATGTTGATCCTGTATCCTGAGGCTGGCTAAATGCACACAGTAATTCTCAGAACGTTTCTGCAGATGTGCTAGAATGTTCCGTGTGAGCAGCCACAGCACCTAGCATCAGATGCCCTTTCTTTGTTGTCTCCTTCCTTGTTCCATTTTCTCAAACCTTCATCCAACGTGGGGTGAGAGTGGGGAGAGCCGACAGCCTTGGCTTGGTCCCCACGTGTGGGAGGGGACCCCACTCTCCCTGTCGAGGTGGTGTTAACTCCAGGTGTTTGTAGACATCTGTGTGTGTTGCACAAAATTCCTCCTGTCCCCAATCATTGAGAATTTGCATCAGGAATGCGTGGTAAATGCTGTCAAAGGCTTTTCTGCATCGATTGAGCTTTTCCCCCTTTTGGTTAACACAACTGATTTTCACATGTCAAACCAGCCTCACATCCTGGGATGAAGGCCCCTGGCTCTTGCTGCCTCGTCTTTCTGCCTGTTGTCGGGTCTGACTGGCTACACGGTTGCAGCTGCATCCTGGAGGCACAGGCTCTGAGGCCTGGGCTGGGGTGCGGGTACCCCCGGCGTCCCTCAACCACTGGGGTCTGCAGAAGTGCCTTCCTCACGTTCCCCAGCTCTTCCTTTGAAGTTGATAAAACTGTGAGGATCAGAAAGAATGTAGAAGGAAATGAGAGGAGACACAGCTGAAAATGAGGGGAGATGCAGCCTGAGACTGAGCCCGGCACCTGCAGAAGGACGACTTCCTCCCCATTCAGCTCCTGGAGGATCGGCCGCCCACTGACCTCTGAGAACCACACTTGGATTGTACTCGGTTGTGTCTGTTGTGCCTTTCTTATTTCAGTTTCACTAATATTTGGATCTGTCCCAACCACTTCCCTCTTTTGGGCTTAATTAAAAAAAAAAGATTTATTTATTTGAGAGGCAGAGTTACAAACAGAGGGAGAGAGAGAGAGGTCTTCCATCTGTTGGTTCACTCCCCAGATGGCCAGAATGGCCAGAGCTTCACTGATCTGAAGCCAGGAGCCAGGAGCTTCTTCCAGGTCTCCCATGCAGGTGCAGGGGCCCAAGCACTTGGGCCATCTTCTACTGCTTTCCCAGGCCATAGCAGAGAGCTGGATCGGAAGAGGAGCAGCTGGGACTCAAACCAGCACCTATATGAGATGCTGACACTGCAGGCGGAGGCTTAGCCTCCTGTGCCACAGCGCTGGCCCCATTTTTTTGGATTTAATTTTCTCTTCCTTTTGTTTCCATGAGGTGGAGACTGAGGTAGTGAACTTGAGATTTTCTTTGCTGTATGCACATTAGTGCTGTAAACGCTCCATAACGTCGCGCACCCCCAACTATTGAAAAGTCGTATTCTTGTTTTCCTGCAGTCCAAGCTGCTCACTGATCTCCCCTTTGCCTTCTGCTGGTCCCATGGGCATTGAGAACTGTGTTGTTTACTTTCCAGCTTTGTGGGGGTTTCTCAGGTACCTTCCTGCTGCTGACTTCCAGTTGAATTCCATGGCAGGCAGGCAGTACGCTGTCTGTGATGAAATCCTGTAACGTGGGTGCGGGGGACCTGCTTTGGACCAGACCAGGTCTACCTTGGGGAATACTCATTTGCACGTAAGCAGAGTGTGCTCTGCTGTCCGGGGTGGAGTGCTGTTCTGGCAATGGAACGGTCCACCTGATTGGTAATGTGGCTCAGGTCTTCCGGATCTTCAGGTTTCCTTTCAGCTCCTCTACAGCTGTTGAGGAAGGCGTGGTGGTGCCTGCAAGGCCTTGCAGATAGGACATTTTGCCTTCTTAGTTCCAAACTGTGTTAGGAAACACAGGTTTTGCTCTGTGTACTCTGCAGGTCTCTTTTAGGCATGGGTGTACGTAAGATGTTTATGCCCTCTTTATGAATGGACCCGTTAATTGTTATAAATGATTCCCTTTAGCTCTATTGATAGTTAATACATATGCCTCTCACATTGTTATGTACACGTTTTACACTGGGTTTTTTAAATTGACCCCCAATGTTTTTGTTCTTTTGGTGCTGTTATAAATGGCGTTGTTTTCTTAACTTCATTGGCAGATTGTTCACTGGACATGTACAGGAGACTGTTGACTTGTATATGGATCGGGCATTCCCCTGCCTTCCTGAACGTGCTTGACTCTACTGCTCTGTTTGTGATTCCTTGGGATTTTCTTTCTATGTACTGACTGCAAGCAGTGGTCCTTTCCCATCTTACGTTCCAGTCTAGATGCTTTGTCTTTTTATCTCTTGCCTAATTGTCCTGGCCAGACCCCCCAGGGCCATGGTGAGTGAACAGAGGGAGAGTGGACATTTTTTTTAAAGATTTATTTTATTTATTTGAAAGGCAGAGTTACAGAGAGAGGGGAAGATATAGATAGAGGTCTTCCATCTGCTGATTCACTCCCCAAATGGCTGCAACAGCCAGGGCTGGATGGGTCTGAAGCTAGGAGCCAGAAGTTTCTTCCAGGTCTCCTATGCGGGTGGGAGGGGCCTGGGCACTTGGGCCATCTTCTGCTGCTTTCCCAAGTGCATTAGCAGGGAGCTGGATTGGAAGTGGAGCAGCCAGGACTCAAAGGCATTGTAGGCAGTGGCTTTACCTACTATGAGAGTGGACATCTTTGTGGGGAGCAACCCGGACTAGACTAAGTTACTGGAATTAAGACTTATTCTATGCATCTGCTCTCCCACAATATGGCGCTGGGAGAGAAGAAAACAGCTTCTACACAACTGCCTCCAGTTCAGCCAATAAACTGTAGGACTTGCTCCTGATTGGAGGAGAGCAGCGTACTCGGCGTGTGGGCAGCCGAGTTAGGATTGGCGGAGGAGGACTATAAAGGAGGAGAGAGACGGCATGCACCAGGAACATCTAAGAGGAACATCTAAGGGGAACACCTGTGCAGCCCCCGAGAGAGCCGGCCGGTGGTGTGCCGCTCCCCTGCAGAAGTGGGGAATGTGGCCAGGGGGAACCGCCCTTCCACGGAGGTGGAAGGGACGGTAGCCAACCCGGGAAGAACCAGCAGCAAACCCGGGGAGGGCCGAGCAGACAGAAGAACAGCGCAGGGTCCTGTGTCGTTCCTCCACGAAGAGGGGGAGTGACATAATGGTGCCGTGACTCGGATATGAAGCCTAGGCAGGGTTTAGTGTCGTTCCTCCACGAAGAGGGGGAGTGACAATCTTGATTTGGTTCCTGGTCCTGGAACGGAAGATTTCCGTCTTTCAGCATGGACGGCCCTGTTAGCCATTCATCAGGTTGAGAACATCCCCTTGTATGTCTGGTTTGTTGAGTATTTTTATTTTCATAGAAGAGTATTGGCTTTCACAAATGCTTTTTCTGCACATGTTGAGGCAACCAGGATTTTTTGTCCTTTGTTCTACTAACATCTGTCACTTTGAGAGTTTTTCTATGTTGGGTCAACCTTGTGTATCTTGGGTAAATCTCACTTGGTTGTGTTACATAATCCTGTTGATATGCCGCTGGGTTTGGTTTACAAGTAATTTGTTGAGAATTTTGCATCCATGTTCACAGGGGATACTAGTCTATAGCTTTCTTTTTGGTGTAATGCCATTTTTAGATTTTCATATTAGGATAGTAGTACCAGCTTCATAAATGAATTGGGACATGTTCTCACTTCTGTTTTCTTTCACGTTCCAAGTTTGGGAAGCATTGGTTATTAATTGTTCCTTCAACTATTGGTAGAATTCGTGAAGGAAATCATCTGGTCCAAGACTTTTTAAAAAAATGTATTTATTCATTTGAGTTGCAGAGTTATGGGCAGGGTAGTGGGGGAAAAGATAGAGAGAGAGAAATGGAGAGACAGAGAGAGAAATATCTTCCATCTGCTGGGTCACTCCACAAATGGCTGCAACAGCCAGAGCTGGACAGATTTGAAGCCAGGAGTCAGGGGCTTCATCTGGGTGCAGGGCCTCAAGCACTTGGGTCATCTTCCACTGCTTTCCTGGGCCATAAGCAGAGAGCTGGATTGAAACAGGAGCAGCTGGGACGTGAACCAGCATCTATATGGGATGCTGGTGCTGTAGGCAGAAGCTTAGCCTTCTGCGCCAAAGTGCCGGTCCCCCAAGACTTTTCTTTGCTGGAAGTCTTTTGATTACTGATTTCATCTCTTTCCTCATTATAGGATCATTCAGATTTCCGTCTTCTTGACTTGGTTTCGGTAGTTCTGTCTTTTTAGGAATCTTTCTATTTCGTCTAGGATGTCTCTCTCGTTTGTCAGGGCACCGTTTTTGTTGTCTTTCCTTATAGTTTATGGATGCATGGACTTCACAGAAGTAAAGTCCAACATCCCTTCTCTCATTCCTGATTTTAGTTGTTCGGGTCTTTTCTCTTTTTTCCTGGCCAGTACACATAAGGATTTGTGAATTTTGTCCATGTTTTCAGAGGACCAGCTATAGGTTTTCTCAATGCTTTCTGCATTCCCTCAAGCATCGATAGCTGTTCTAATATAATTTACTTTATTTTGCTCACATGGGGTTCAATTTGTTTATCTTGCCCTAGTTTCTTGATGTTGAAATCTAGGTTACTAATCTCTCTCTAGTTACAGATAATACACTTCCCTCCAAGCCCTGTTTGGCTGAAAGCTTCAGTTTGTTGTGTTTTTGTTTTTCTTCACCTTAAAGTGTTTCCTAATTTCCCTTGTGATTTTTTTTCCTTTCATCACTAATTATTTAGGAAAGTATTATTTAATTTCCACATACTTAGAATGTCTGACACTGAATTCCAGAGTGGTCAGACAGCATACTTTGTATAATTTTGCTGCTCTCACATTTATTCAGATTCACTTGTTGTCTGTGACCTGGAGAGCGTGACGTGCGACGGTGGTGTGCCCTGCTGGGTGGACGGTGCCATCTCCTGGGCCGGGTCAGCTGAGGACAGCTCCTCGAGCCCCCCATCCCCTGTGGGTCATCTGCTGTGGGGAGCAAACCGGACTAGACTGAGTTACTGGAATTAAGACTTATTCTATGCATCTGCTCCCCCACAATATGGCGCTGGGAGAGAAGTAAACAGCTTCCGCACAGCTGCCTCCAGTTCAACTAATAAACTGTAGGACTTGCTCCTGATTGGAGGAGAGCAGCGTACTCGGTGTGTGGGCAGCCGAGTTAGGATTGGCGGAGGAGGACTATAAAGGAGGAGAGAGACGGCATGCACCGGGAACATCTAAGGGGAACATCTAGCTGAAGGAACACCCGTGCAGCCCCCGAGAAAGCCGGCCGGCGGTGTGCCGCTCCCCTGCGGAAGTGGGGAAAGCGGCCAGGGGGAACCGCCCTTCCACGGAGGTGGAAGAGATAGTAGCCAACCCGGGAAGAACCAGCAGCAAACCCGGGGAGGGCCGAGCAGACAAAAAGAACAGCGCAGGGTCCTGTGTCGTTCCCCCACGAAGACGGGGAGCGACATAATGGTGCCGTGACTCGGATATGAAGCCTAGGCAGGGCTTAGTGTCGTTCCTCCACGAAGAGGGGGAGCGACAATCTGCCTTGTCCTGTACCTTACCGACAGTGCACTGGTGAAGCAGTCACTGTTTCCTTGAATTACCTGTCTCTGCCTTCAACTCTGTCTGCCTTTGCTCCGCGGTTTTGTTTGTTCTCACTTGCTTTGCTCTGCGTAAGGAGCTCATCTGGAGATGGACCGCACAGCTCCGTGTCTGTAACATGCACGCTGACATGGGGGCCGGCAGACCAAGTTTACATGCTTCATCTTCGCGCCTGACCACAGCCCAGGCTGGGGCAGAGCCCCCCCCCCCCCACTTGCCATCTGATCCTGGCTTGTCCCAGCGACTTGCATCTAAGTGGGGGGCGGGGTTGGTGACATCAGAGGCTCTGCTCCAACCTTTAGAAAATAACCCCAGACCCTAAGGCCACAACAGAAGCGGAGAGAATGAGCCAGAAAAATACAAACAAAACGCACACAAGAATTCCAAAATGACAGTGTCAGTGGGTGGGTGAGTCAGGTAGATGGGAAGCCCAGGTGCAACACAGATTTTCATGTCTGCCATCCCACAAGCCCGTGGACATGTTCGTGCCTTGGCTTCTCATTGCTCCGTGAAGACTTCTTCCTCTCCCATGTCTCATTGCAAACTACTCCAAGACTTAACCAGTACCATGCACTAGTGTATCATTCTGTTTCACTGTATGAGACCCCAACCCTTCATTTACTCGGCCAAGTTAATCTGTCGTGTTGCTCTCTCATCAGTCTGAGAAAGTTAATGCAACATTAATATCCCCTTGGTACCAATATGGTCACAAACCAAAATTTGCATATAGGGCTCCATATTGCATGACAGTCTTGAAGAGACGTCTTCAAACGTTTTTGGGTAAGGTCGGATAACAAATGTTTAGACTTCGGGACCAGTCTGTTCTGAGTGGAACTGCTAAACTTTGCTGTTTTAACTTGAAAGCAATCACACACCATGGAGGACAAGTGTCAGAGATCCAATTAGACTTTAATTGCCAAAACAGTCAGCAGGCCTACTTCCGTAGCTGGCTATGAGTTGTCAATCCTGGTCCTTAGTGTGAGATAACATGAAGAACCTTAAAAATCAAACCAAGATGGAGTGACCTAAGCCAATACCATTGAAAACAAGAAGTCACCTTTGCCCCAAATAAAAATTAAAGTTTAAAATTACAGCCCTAAACTTTTTCCCCCAAAGCTAAAATTAGGTGCAGCTATAAAATAAGGGACCCTATGCTTAGCTAGCTGCGACACTTGTGCCTGGCTGTGCTAAGACCTAACCCAGTTTGTATGCCTCCTAATACTCAAATAACGGTGTGGGAAGTGGGACGCCGCTCTCCCACAAGGGGAACAAAGGGAGCGAGACGTCGTCCCCCCTCAGGGTGAACAAGATGGTGCTGGCAGGGAAAGGAACTACTAAAGAAGTAAACAACAAAATGGTGACGAGGTGCATGCCTCCCATGTGATCCCGTAGCTGACTGGATAGAAGACGCATGCCCTTCACATGATCAGCTCGCGGATTGGACTGCTGTGTGCATGGACTCTATAGTGCTTTTGATTGGTTGCTGCGGGTATAAAAACCGTGTGGCTTGTACTGGGGGCGCTCTCTGGACTCCCGAGTTCAGGAGGCCTGTCTGCACAGATGCCGAATAAATCCTCTTGCTTTTGCATCAGCTGGACTGGAGTCTGAGTCTCTGGGGTGTGCCTCTCGACATGTTAGCATCCTCACTCCGAGGGTCTAACATTTTGGGGGCTCGTCCGGGATCGGTGCGCCCCCAGACTCAATTCCAGGTTCGGTTGGAGGTAAGAGCTAGCTCAGTTTTCGTTTCGTGTTGCTGTTGTGTGTGTGTATGTCTTCGGTGTTTCGGAAAATTGTACCTGTACAGGGCTTGTTTGGCTTGGGCCAGCAGGGGAGGCAGACGTGCCCTGAGACCCCTGGTCCCGCTCTGGAGGACGCTCCAAGAGTTTTGTGGGGGAGGGAGAGAGATCAGGTCTCTCTCCTCCCCGGGGAACCCGGCTGTGGTTGGCTGCTCCCCTCTTGATTCATACTTTCGGTTTGTTGCCGATCAGTTGCCGCGCGGCTTGTGTGGTTTGTGCTGTTCGTCTATCTAGTTGGTGTCCTGTACGTTGTCGATTCAATCGTTTTACCCATGGGTCAACAACTAACTACTCCTTTAAGTCTGACTTTAGGACATTGGAAAGAGGTCATGAAACGGGCACATAACCAGTCAGTGGAAGTACGCAAGAAAAAGTGGCTGGCTTTCTGTACCTCTGAGTGGCCCTCCCTTGAGGTCGGATGGCCGCGGGATGGCACTTTTAACCTTACTACTATTTTACAGGTCAAAGAGAAGGTTTTCCAACCGGGACTGCATGGACATCTGGACCAAGTGCCCCATATTGTCACCTGGGAGAGTCTCTCCTGAGATCTCCCAACATGGGTTAAGCCTTTCCTTTCCCCTTTAGGGGCACAGACCCTGAAACCTGGCCCCAGGCTTTCTTCAACCCCACTCTTGCCCTTACCCTCGGCGCCGCTCACTTCCTCTTCCCTTCTTCCCCTGAATGAACCACCTAAGCCTATGCCTAAAACTCCACCAGTTCTCCCAGACACTCAGGAAAGTCTTCTACTTCTAGACCCTCCACCTCCGTACCCTCCTCAGGTCCCACCACAGTTGGGTCCGGAACCCCAGGACCCTGAGCCACCCTTCCCTGACTCCACCGAAATGGGAGGGTTAGAGCCTTCCTCCTCCCCACCCTCCACTCACCTGTGGCTGTGGAGGGAACGTGCCGGTGGCCTGGAGGGTGTCTGGTCCTCTCAAGCATTTCCTTTAAGGTTGGTGGCCGGCCAGATTCAGTAGTGGCCCTTTTCCACCTCCGACCTATACAACTGGAAGTCCCACAATCCCTTCTTTTCCCAAGACCCCCAAGCTTTGACCGGATTAATTGAATCCATTCTACTCACCCACCAACCCACTTGGGATGATTGTCAGCAACTTTTACAGGCCCTCCTCACCACGGAGGAAAAACAGCGAGTCATATTAGAGGCTTGTAAAAATGTGCTGGGAGCAGATGGCAGGCCGACTCAACTGCCTAACGAGATCGAGGACGTCTTCCCTCTGACTGCCCGGAGTGGGACTACAACACCGTGGCCAGTAGGGAGTGACTCCGTCTCTATCGCCAGACTCCGTTAGCGGGTCTCAAAGGGGCAGGGAAGTGCCCCACCAATTTGGCCAAGGTACGTGCGATTATCCAGGGTCAGGAAGAGACGCCGGCAGGGTTCTTAGAACGTTTAATGGAAGGTTATCGCATGTATACCGCTTTTGACCCTTTGGCCGCCAAATGCCAGTCGGATGTAATTATATCGTTTATTGGACAGTCGGCTCCTGATATCCGAAACAAATTACAACAACTGGACGGGCTGCAAGGGTATACAATACAGGACCTACTAAAGGAGGTAGATAAAATTTTCAATAAAAGGGAAACACAGGAGGAAAAGGAAGAAAGATTACGCAAAGAGCAAGAGCGGAGGGAGGACATCTGGGACAAAAAGTGGAATTGAGAATTAACCACAATTTTGGCCACGGTAGTGCAGGGTGCAGGGCAAGGTAGGCCAGGACAGAATAAGACCCTGGGAGACAAGAGAAGGCCCCGAGTAGAACGAGACCAATGTGCCTACTGCAAAGAAAAGGGACACTGGGTTAAGGGCTGCCCTAAGCTGTCTCAGGAAACTAAGAAAAACACAGTTACAGTCCTGCCCTTGGGGGAAGACAGCTAGGAAAGTCAGGGCCAGGAGCCCCCCCCCCCCCCGAGCCCAGGGTAACTCTTGACATAGGGGGGCACCTGGTGATCTTCCTGATAGATACGGGAGCACAACATTCGGTGCTGACCGAGGTCAGGGGGCCTCTGAGTTCTAAAACTTCTTGGGTCCAGGGAGCTACTGGGGGAAAATTGTACAGGTGGACAACTGAACAAAAGGTCCATTTGAACACCGGACAGGTGACTCACTCGTTCCTACTGGTGCCAGACTGCCCATACCCCCTATTGGGCCGGGATTTGCTTTCAGAAGTGGGGGCGCCTCAAGCTGCCGGAAGGAACAAGGTTCCAGGGAAATCAACCCGGAGTCAATTGGGAGGCAGACTTCACCGAGGTTAAGCCAGGAAAATATGGTAACAAGTATCTCCTAGTTTTTGTAGACACCTTCTCTGGGTGGGTGGAAGTCTTCCCTACCAAACGAGAAACCACTGAAGTGGTCATCAAAAAAAAAAAAAATCATCGAGGACATCGTCCCGCGATTTGGTCTCCCTCAGGTAATTGGGTCTGATAACAGGCCTGCCTTCGTCTCCCAGGTAAGTCAGCTGGTGGCCAAAAACACAGGGGATAAATTGGAAATTACATTGTGCTTACAGGCCCCAAAGTTCAGGACAGGTAGAGCGGATGAATAGAACAATTAAAGAGACCTTAACTAAATTAGCTATAGAGACTGGCACTAGAGACTGGGTCCAACTCCTCCCCATGGTTCTGTTCTGGGTCCGGAACACCCCTTTGGACCATGGACTAACCCCGTATAAAATACTGTACGGAGGACCCCCTCCTGCCGCAAATCTGCTTGACCCTGCATTTGATCCCTTTATTAACTCGCCTAACTTGCAGGCACGACTGAAGGCACTCCAGATTGTACAGAACCAAATTTGGAAGCCCTTGGCTGCAGCCTACCAGACCGGGAACACGTCAGTGCCCCACCCTCTTCAGATCGGGGACTCTGTCTACGTTCGGAGACACCAGTCTAAGACTCTCGAGCCCCACTGGAAGGGCCCCTACACTGTAGTGCTGACCACTCTGATGGCCCTGAAGGTAGATGGAGTCTCCGCCTGGATCCACATGTCCCACGTCAAGCGAGCACCACCGGAGGCTGACGGAGCACCGAGTGAGCGACCAAATGGAAACTACAGCGCACCCAAACTCCGCTCAAGCTAAGACTCTCAAAAACCACATAATATTTCTAACTTTATTTGTCGTAATCATTGCAATTGTCCTTGCTAACCCCCACGCCCCAAAGAAGCTGACGTGGCAGGTATTGTCGGCCATGGGTGATGTTGTATGGTCTGTAAGTAATCTTGCACCCGAATGGACATGGTGGCCGCACCTTACCCCAGATCTATGTCAACTGGTGGCCGGTTTAGACACTTGGGACGTCCCGACAGTAGACCCCAGGGAAGGTCCCCCAATCTGTAAGTTCAACATCGGGATCTCTGGGGGAATAGGTGGGTGGGGGTATGGATGCAGCCACCCCCTACTATGCCATAAGCTTAAAACCCTTGACTTGTACGCGTGCCCCCGAAACGGCCGCAATCAGGAAACCACGTATCGCTGTGGCGGGGCGGACTACTATTACTGTGCAAGTTGGGGATGCGAAACATCGGGAACTACCTACTGGAAACCCTCATCCAACTGGGACCTCATTTCGGTTGGCAGATGGGCGCAGGACATTCCCTGTTCCTGTTCAAACTTCACCTGTAACCTCTTAAACATAACCTTTACTGAAAAAGGAAAATAAAACTGAAATTGGATTTACAGCAAACAATGGGGTGTTCGGCTCTATTCCTCAGGCCATGACACGGGTCTTCTATTAACTATTCAGTTAAAAATAGAAACCCCAGCGTCGGTATCCGTGGGCCCAAACACCGTCCCATGGTCCCAGCCAAAGGCCGCTGGAGTTAAATCCTGGCCTCAAATCACCCCAACCCAGGTGGCCCCAACCGAGCCTTCAGAAAAAACCCGAGTAACCTCCCCACCCTCTAAACCGCCCCTGCCTTTAGAGACCGGTCAAAGGCTACCAAAATTAATCAAAGGGGCCTACTCTGTCCTTCACCACACCAATCCCGACCTTACTTCTTCCTGTTGGCTGTGGCGGTAGTTGACTCTTACAATGCTACCAGTAGCAGCTGGTGTCCATGGGACAAGCACGGCCCCGACTTACACTAACCCAGGTGTCAAGAAAGGGCATATGTTTAGGAAGCCCTCCCCCATCCCACTCGCAACTATGTAACATTACCATCCCAAGTGCAAGTGTAAAAAATGCCACCTATGTTAGCCCAGGAAATGGAAATTGGTGGTCCTGTAACACAGGACTTACCCCTGATGCGTCTCCCCTTGTCCTTAACACCACCCAAGACTTTTGCATAATGATAAGACTTATGCCCAAGGTTATCTACCACCCCACTAGGACCTTGGAAGACTCCTACTTTAGACACCCTACCCGCTTCCGCAGGGAACCGGTCTCTATAACTCTGGCAGTCCTGGTAGGACTAGGGGTTGCCTCCGGAATCGGAACTGGAACAACAGCCTTAATTCAAGGCCCTAGGTATTATAATGACTTAAAAATCGCCATCAATGAGGACATACAGGCCCTGGAACAATCTATAACTAGGCTGAAGGAATCCCTCACTTCCCTGTCCGAGGTAGTCTTACAAAATAGGAGAGGACTTGACATACTCTTTCTCGAGAAAGGGGGCCTTTGTGCGGCCCTTGGTGAAGAGTGCTGTTTTTATGTCGACCACTCGGGAGTCATAGAAGACTCCACGGCAAAACTAAGGGCTAGGTTGGACAAAAGACGTAAAGATCGAGAGGCCCAACAAGGCTGGTTTGAGGGTTGGTTCAACAAGTCCCCCTGGTTAACCACTCTCATTTCCACAGTCATGGGCCCTCATTATCCTCCTCCTAATTTTAACTTTTGGTCCATGCATCCTCAATCAATTGCTGCAGTTCATCCAGGACCACTGTCCATCACGCAGGCCCTTGTGCTCACCCAACAATACCAGGCTCTCAGGAACGGCACTGACCTTTAGATTTTAGGATTAAAATCTCTCCAAAAAGAAAAGGGGGGAATGAAGAACCTTAAAAATCAAACCAAGATGGAGTGACCTAAGCCAATACCATTGAAAACAAGAAGTCACCTTTGCCCCAAATAAAAATTGAAGTTTAAAATTACAGCCCTAAACTTTTTCCCCCAAAGCTAAAATTAGGTGCAGCTATAAAATAATAGCTATGCTTAGCTAGCTGTGACACTTGTGCCTGGCTGTGCTAAGACCTAACCCAGTTTGTATACCTCCTAATACTCAAATAACAGTGTGGGAAGTGGGACGCCGCTCTCCCACAAGGGGAACAAAGGGAGCAAGAAGTCTTCCCCCCTCAGGGTGAACAAGATGGCGCTGGCAGGGAAAGGAACTACTAAAGAAGTAAACAACAAAATGGTGACGAGGTGCATGCCTCCCATGTGATCCCGTAGCTGATTGGATAGAAGACGCATGCCCTTCACATGATCAGCTCACAGATTGGACTGCTGTGTGCATGGACTCTATAGTGCTTTTGATTGGTCGCTGCGGGTATATAAACCGTGTGGCTTGTACTGGGGGCGCTCTCTGGACTCCCGAGTTCAGGAGGCCCGTCTGTGCAGACGCCGAATAAATCCTCTTGCTTTTGCATCAGCTGGTCTGGAGTCTGAGTCTCTGGGGTGTGCCTCTCGACGTGTTAGCATCCTCACTCCAAGGGTCTAACAAACATACATGTGTACATTGTCTTAGAATTCAACTTCTGGGACTTGCAGGTGCACCTCTGTGGTAGATTGCAAAATAATAATAAAATGAAATAAAGTAAAATAAGGGCACGACTCCTCCGGACATAAAGACATCTAGAGGATAGTTTATTCTTATGACATTCCAACTTGCTTTGACCAACAGAAAACTCGGCCTCCAGAGGAGCTGGCAAATCCATCTTTCACCCTTGGAATCTGGTTTCCCTGGCAACAGCTCTGGTTTGGTTTGCTGGGAGATGAAACCCGTGTGGAGCAGAACCCTGGTGCCCCGGCGAGGTGTGTACTGGCCCTCTGCCATCCTGGGAGCTGACCACAGGCTCCCCATAAAGGCCCAGCAGAGGTCAGCCGAGCTCAGCCCGAGTCACCAAGCCAGGGATTCCCAAGGTCAATGCTTGTTATTGTAGATGACTAAATTTAGCAGAGGTTTATATGCAGCAAAACCTGATTTAAAGCATTCGGTCTTGGAACACGTGAGGCAAATTTGTTTTATCACGCAGACTTTTCAGAGTCAGCTGTGGTTCTGTCTGTTGGTTGCCATGGCTGCCACCTCTTTGTGTAGCCGGGTTATTCTACTCCACTGCCTGCACCGATACACCAGCGTATGTGGGACTGGACGCTTGGCATCTGAGAAGTAGCAGGGACACAGACATCCTTCTCAGAGCCCTAAGGGACTGGAAGCCGTGGCCGGCTGAGGCATAGCCTCATTGGCTACTTCTGTGCTGATGGGAGAGCCAAGGCTCAACCCTTGCTCACGGATTTTCTCATTCTATGCTTCTGGAGAAAGTACTATGAATAGGATTTACTGCCATGGCACAAGGCACTGACGTTGTGGGGCTTTCCTTTACTGGTTAATGTTTTGGGCTGAAATACAGGAAATTAGAGCTTTAATTGGTAAAACCTGTTTTTTCTTCATAACATTTTACCCATTTGCTTACTCTTAGGAAGCCCCCTCCTATTTTTCTGAAAACACCATCCTCTTGGGTTTTCTCCTAGTACGTTCATGACTAAATCTTAAAATAAATTGAATGTGTTTCTAGATCTGCAATTAATTTTATGTGGGGTTAGATTCAAATCTACACGAATTTTTTTCTGAAACATAAATTTTCAAAGAACTATTTAATTCCCTTTTCCTTAGCTGCTAATTTGGAATGCTACTCCTTAATTTTCTGAAACTTGATATCCTTGGAGCCATTGTGGTGTTACCTGCTTTAGCCTAGCTTTGGCTATTTTTAGAACAGCACCACACGGTTTAGATTATTTGAGGTTTATTACATTTGCTCCCAGGAAGGGCACCTTGCATCCGCGTCCATCTTTTCCAAAACCCCGTGGCCGGTGTCCCACGCTCGGGCTTTCCAGATGGGCTTGAGAAATCCTTTGTGAAGCTGTGCGATTTAGGTTAGAGTCGTGTAAAGATAACCGACTTTGAGAAAAGAACTGACAGTTCATCATACATGTCTCTGCTCAGATCTGCTCTGGGCGTGTCCATAAACCCTTGTCAGGTTTCAGTCTGGGGAGGAGGTAGTGTTGGCTCTCATTGTTCTGTTTGTTTTCAGAGAAATCGTGCTAATTTATTTCAGTCCCGTCCAGGCATTTCATCCTTTGTGTTGCTCTTCTGAGACAGGAACGTTCTAATGCACTTGATACTAAATGCGCAGGCACATCAGAAGGTGCCATTAAGAAACACTTAATGGGGTAACTTAATTACAGCTAGTTCTCTGAGACGCCGCTCCCTTGATTGGTTTCATTTGCATATTTGCCTGCATTTGAACGCAGAAAAATGCATGCCTCTTAGAAACTATTTCCAATTGCAGGTCTTTCCTGGGTCCTTTCGTCGGGTGGCCAGACCCAGTGCTGCCCTGTGGGTGCCTGCACACCCCCACTCCCCCCGGGTGTGTCTTGGCACCTGCAGCTGTTCTTCCGGTCCCAGCACTCTTCCGTAACCCCCTGGTCCCTGGGCTCTCTCTGGACTCCCGTGTGGCTCGTCACACCCCATCTTCCCACTGTCTCTTTGGCAGGGATTCCACAGAGCCTGACCATGACTCGAACCTTGGGGTTCAGCAGATGACAGTCGGGGAATGAGAAAGACGTGGAGGTGCCACATGTCCCTCCCCTGCACCAGCCAGCCAGCCAGCCAGCCAGAGTCAGGGGCTCCGGGAATTGTAGCACCACACTGCACACCTCCTGGCTGCTCCCTGGGCTGGGGCGTGGGGTGGGGACAGGGTCTTTTCTGGACTCTTCCCGCCAAGGGTTTCGTAGGGACCAGATGCGTTTTTCTGCTTTGAGAGGGGAGGCTTCCTCCAGGGCTCCGGGTCCCTCTCAGGTGCGCTCCCTTCCTGTGGCAGATGGCGTTTTTCGCTTCACTGCCTCTTGCACCGGCAGCCCGAGTCCACGCCCCAGGTCACTCCCAATATGTCTCTGGCTCAGAGAGAAGGCAAAGCAGTGCGGAATAATTTCCTGTGCCTGTGAACTGGGAAAGATGCCAAGTCATACTCATTTCACATCATGCCTGTCCATTTCTTAAGGATGGTTTTGCTAATTGGACTAGGCAACTCTTGGTTAACCTAATTTCAGCGCAACAAGGAGGGGATTTGGAACCGTTGTCATCTGCGAATGCCTTCATGATATTGCAGCAGCTTCATCTGGATAGCAGAAGGCACAGTGACCGTCCTCCAACGGCTAGAAAAGAGTGCTTCCCCCTCGCGGGTCCAAAGAGAAAACCCCAGGACAACATCCGCTGTCCGAAGAAAGAAACTTATTTTTACGCACCCAGATGTTCAACACAGGAATGGCTTCTCTGAGAGGTGCCGGGCTCTGTAGCAACGAAGATATCTCCACAGGGATGGGGTCTTCGCCAAGGGTGTCATGTGCTTGGGAATTCCTTGACTTTCGGTGTCGAGCGTGGAATCCTACATTTAGGAAGCAGTAGGGAAGGGCAGCCATGCGCTGGGCACCACAGTCGCACATGGCTGGGCCATAGCTCTCGTCCAGCATTTGGGGCCGTCGCTCAGCCTCACCCGGTCCCAGGTTTCTCATCTCTAACGCGGACTGCCCAGGTGTCCCTCCCACTCTGCATCCGTTTGCTGCGGTAGCAAAATATCACAAACCCAGTGTGAAGGCGAGACACGCCGTGCTCCCAGTTCTGGAGGCTGGAGCTCCACACTTAAGGGGATGGCAGGCCCGGTTTCTGCCTTGGCTGGCTCCTGGCTCCCTTCTCCCCAGTCCTCCCCATGTCCCGATCGCCCCCTCAAGGTGGACAACAATAAGTTAGCCGTGGTCGAAGGTTTCTCAAGGGAGATGGGGAAATGGCTGTCGGTTGCCCATGCTCTGTGGTGCACGGTTTACAACCCTCAGTCAACTTCTGTCTTTTCCAAACAGGAGACTTGGAAGCCGACCACTGGCTCAGCCAGCAGCCACCACACCTCCACACCTGCACACCTCCACTGCCAGAGAGCGTACCTGTAGAACCTGACCCTGGATCAAGGTGCAGCTATTTTAGACGAGGCCTCCATCTTGTAATGTGGGCCTGACCGGGCCCTGAACCCTAAGCCAAAAGCTCCTAAAAAAAGAAAAACAAACTCCCCTAGAGATAAACTCCCCTAGCAACAGCCAATCATCAGACAGCAGGGAAATACCTGAAGTTCCAGGTGTCTTTTCAGGCAGGTAAGGTGATTGCTAACATCCCAAAACCCTGCGGTTTGGCACGTTCAGCTTGGACTCTATACTTGTGCCAATCATTTTACAAAGCATCAACCCCAAAGCCATCCATCCACTTTACTAGATCCATTCCTGCCGCTGTATGCACGCTGATTCTAAGAGATGTTCTTCGAATTTCCTGCAGAATGAGATGGTTTGCTGAATGACGCTATAATGTACAGAACGTCTCTGAAAACCCTAAATAAATCCCGCACAGGAAACGGGAGGGGTCCTTGTCAGAAGACCGCTGCATCGGTCGGAAGTGTGGACCCTAGCCTGAGCTAGAACAGTAAAACTCTTTGCTTTTGCATCCCCGAAGTCTCTCGCTGGGTTAATCGAGTCTGATCCGAGTCCGGTCTAACAACCACCTCTTTGACAAGCAAATCCCACTTTTGCACTCTGGAGTGTCTAGAAATAAAGCTTTTGGGTACGGAAAGCCCGTGTTGACTTGGAAGACGCCCCGGGCCCTTAGAGGTCACCTTTCAGAAGGCACGTCTCCTCCTTGCACCTGTGTCCCCCTGTCCTCACGTCTGCTCCGTGCCAGCATCGAACTTCCCATCCTTGCAGACCCCGTTCTCAAAGCCGCCGCTGCCAGATGTGGAGATGAGCTCTGCCCGGGCACTTTCTCCCTTCTCTGGGCCCCCGGTGGACTTCCTGTGACCAGGCACAGCTCCGTGTCACTCACCGGGGGAGATCCTGCTGAGTAGCTCTGGCTCTAGCCTCATCCATCAGGCCGACACCTGCCTGTGTCTCAGTGGGGAGGGGAGGGGCAGTGTCATCCAGGCTCAATGAGCCTTTTCCCCCTTGAGTTGATGCACAAATAGATGAACACATGAATATGAGTGCTATCAATGAAGTACAAACTTCAAGAGCATTGTGCTTGAGTTAGCCCTGAGATGGCTTTGTCTTTTGCCTAAGGGTGTTGTACAATTCTGGATGCTTTGTTAACTCTGACTTTGTTTTCTTTCCTCCTTCCACAGAGTCCCATTCAGGAGTGGCTGAGTGTTGAATGGTTACAGTCTTCAGTTTTGTCAGCCTATGTTCTCATACACATCCTACGAGGAGGCACTCCTTGGCTTTTGCCCTGTTTGTCCTAGAAAACTAAGGCACAGAGAGGTTAATAGCTTGCCCAAGGTCGCTCAGCTAGAGAGAGGCAAGGTGGGACCAAGTTCAGGCACTCCGGGTCCAGAGCCCACACTCGCTCCTGAATGTGTGTTTATCCCCTCACTGCCAAGTAAACTTTGCTCCTGTTTGTACCGGGTGCTGCTTGGTATTTCTTTGTCTGGGAGAGACCAGAATCTGAATTAAAAATTGATACATTTGTCGCCACATCATCGCCAGAACCTCAGCATGTTAGATCCCGGACTTCCAGCTTCCAGAAGTCTGAGAAATAAATTCCTGTTGCTTACGCGTGACACGGTCTACCTTGTGGTTACTGCAGGCTGGACTAAGACGGGTAACGTTCCCAAATCTGAGCCCACTGCTGCTTTCTATTAATCCTGTCATTGGCGACTTGGCTTGCTCACTCATTTGGCTGACACGATGTCCCACCATGGATATATGCAAGGTGCTACCCCAGGTGTTGGGGACACAGCTGAGAACAGAGGTGCCAGACACCTGCCCCCTGGCGGTCACCTCCTGGAAAGGGGCGCAGAAGGCAAGCAGGACAGAAAGCTCGGGAGGTCACTGCGGACGGTGGCGATGAGGGCTGGGGCACAGAGCGCTCTCCAGCAGCTGCGTCGGGCAGGTGGCTGGGGCCCTCACACTTGAAGAACAGGAGGGTCGGGGGCAGAGAGAACTCCGAGCTGGTGGGGAAACGCCTGACTCTGGAGAGAAGCAGAACCACACCCACGCTCCACTGGGGTGAAAGGCAGAAAGCTCCAGAACACAGCCCCTTCCCCAGCTCTGGCTACTAGCGTGCTTCCATCCGGGTCACCACACAGATCTTCAACTGTCAGAGTTCCGCGTCAAAGTGATTAAATTACAGAATCGTTGCAGAGGGCTTTGCCTTTCCACGTTGGTGGAAAGCAGTCTGGAGCAGCTTAGGGAACCAGAGGGTGGGCTCTAGCCGCCAAGCCCCCAGAGCGACAGCCGAGGGGAGAGCACCCCCATGGCCTTTCCCTCCATCCATCTCGGAAGCTCGGCCTCTCTGCACAGGGGTCTCCTTGTCTCCCACCCTTTCTGCAAGGCAAACCCTAGCTTGGCACCCTGGGTGGAGAGATAGAGCTTCCTCCTTCTAGGAGCCCTGGGAGGAATTCTAACTGGTCCTATTCAGCCCATGTGACCTCCCCATGGCCAAGCCAGGGTCCAGCATCAAAGGGAAGAGGCCTCAAGAAGCTCCCCTGGGGATGACTGAGGGAGGAGGCAGGGAGGCCAGGGGGATGGCCGGGCTAGTGGGACAGATAGACGCGAATCCCTGCTCTGGCCCGCAGCACTGCAGCGTGGTTGCTGGACTGGGGCTGTCCCCTGCAGGACAGCAGGTCTGTGAAGGGAGGGGCCAGGTCTGCTGGGCTCTCTCTGCTGTCCCAGGAGCTGGCAGAGCCAAGCAAGCTCTGAGCAGCCGAGAAGGAGTGGGTACTTGGAGTGGAGGTTATCTCTGTCTCTTCCCTGGAGCTGCTTTTTAAGCCCGGGTCTCCCAGAGGGCCCGAAGGCGGTGGCTTCAGCCGACTTCTGTCTTCCAGGCAACGGCACCCACACCTCTTCCTTAGCACACGACTGGATCTGTGTGCAGCCGTGTTCTGAAATAGCCTTTTCTGATCAATATTGTTTACGATGATTTCCTGAGTCTCGTGTGCTTCTGAAGATACATACAGGGAATGCTTTAAACGTCCGCTCGTGGCCAAGAAAAGGCCACACCAGAGGACTGGCACCACATGCAAGTAACAGGGGCATTCCTGGAAGGACGGTCAGGTGTACCGAGTGAGAAGGGCCGGCGAGGGACCCTGGGCGGAGTCAGAAGCTAGCCACGCTTCACAAGGAAAATGCAATTCCAGTACAGGGAGAGGCGTAGAGGCAAACGGAAACTGAGCAGGGCCTGGCGTGGACTGGGCCATGTCATTGCCAAAGGCAGCCCTGGGCCAGGGGGCTGCAGTGGTCTCCCAGGGCCATGGACTCCGGAAGCCGTGTGGACGTCCACGTCCTCATGCACATTTTTCTGGGAAAGACACTGCTGTGGCTGGAACGTGTCCCCTTAAAGAGAACCAGCTGGAAACTGAATCCCGGGGGCTGCAGTGTTGGGAGGTGAGGCCCGGAAGGCGGGTTAGGTCAGTAACGGGCGCCAATCCTCAGGACTGGATGGAGGTCCTTGTGTCAGGGGCTGTGAGTTGGGTCTCTTTGACCTGCGGGCTCATGGGCCCACTGCCTTCTCCCACGGGAAGACACAGCGAGAAAGCTCTCTTCAGAGGCCTTCTTGAGCTCCAGAGCTCAGAGCCAGGAAACGTCCATGCATTCCCAGCCGGGGGTATTCTGCTCAGCGCACAAAACACACAGAGGCAAGGATTCTAATGCCGGTCCATTTTCCAAGGCACGAGAGGCAAACCCAGACTTCCGAGAGTGGCAGAGACGTGGCAGTCACAGCAAAGCGGCGTCGCTCACCCCTCGGGGTGCTGCGAGCATTGGTTGACTTGCTTTTCTCAGTGGCCAGGAGGTGGTGACGGCCCAGGGCTGCTCTTCAGGGGCCCCGTAACTGGGTTGTTTCCGCAGAAGGTTCCTTGGTGGCTGAGCAGCCAAGGTATCCGGTGAGAGCAGGGGCAGCAGGCGTTACAGAGGACCTGAGCAGGGAGAGCTGCCTTTGGAGACGCCTGATGGGCACGAGAGGGAGCCTGTCACATCTGGTTGCTGGGATAATTAGATTAGGAAGCGGAGAGCTGGAGAGAGAGAGAGAGGGAGAGACAGAGACAGGGAGAGAGAGGCATCCAACGCAAGCTGCCCGGGCTCGGCAAGAGGCCCTGGAGGTGCATCTGAAAATAGACCGTGTGCAGAGGTCACCTCCAGAGAAGGTCACCCTCGCACCCTGCTGCTGGCCAGAGGCGCCGGAGGGCAGCTCCCCAGCCTGGCCCACAGTGCCCTGTCACCATTACGGTCCCCTGGTGGGCTTGATTTGAACATCCAGGTTCCCTGTTCCTGCTCCTGCATATCCCGGCTAGGAGACCTGAGCAGGGTCCCAGGTGCGTCTCTATTTTAAACAAGTGCCTGAGGTGTTCTCAGATGCATTTGATGTAGGAGTCACCGACACAGCTCAAGGTCACTGCCAGCACCCCCATGCCAGGAGCAGCTGCGTGTGCCAAGCATTCCACGTCACCTTTCAGGGGCAACAGAAGACAGCGCCCTTGGCTCCCAGGACACTCGGCCCCTGCCCTGCCATCACGGTCCACAGGCCTGCAGGGGCTCAGCTCCGGGCTCCGACTTCAGCCCCTTCCTGCATCCTCCCCTCATTTTGCTCAGTTTTTGTTTGTTGAGAGAAAACAGCGGCAACCCCAGGTCCTTGTTCCTGGTCCATGACCTCTGCACTAGTGCAGAGATTCCCGTCAATGTCCCATGGATGGTGCGGCCACTCTGCTCGCCTGCTCTGGGAATGGCGACTTCCCACTGGGACCAAGATGGGGTGGCACTGAAATGTCTAGGCTCTTTCCGGATCTGATCTTCGGAAGCCTCCTTGTGCCAGGCAGTATTATTAAAAAGTATTCTAATCTTTGAACCTTGCCTGAGAATGCAGAGTTGACCTCATAAACCACCTTTTTCTCTTTCATGTCGCTTGGGATGAGGGAGGTTGGGTTCTGGACTGACCCTATGGGTGAAGGCAGATTTTCAAGTAAGATAGGCTGGGACATCAATTATTTCTGTCTGTATCAGCCAGGGTCCACACAGGAAACAGAGAACCCACTTAATGTTTTCAACAACAGGTTTATTGAGATGCAACTTAGGTTCCACAAAAGTCATCCCTCCGAAGTCTTTAATTCAGGGTTTCCCAGGACATTCAGAGCTGTGCCGCCATCACCACTATTTAATTTTAGAACATCTCCATCGCTCCCTATTAGCAATCACTTCCTGTTCTCCACTCCCTGTGGCTCCTGGCAAGCATTCTCTGTGCTGGTCCATTCTGGACACTTCACAGAAATGGGCTCATGGCTGGATTCTTTCACTCAGCACCCCGTGTTTCAGGTCCACCTACAATACCACGTGGCAGGGCGTCACACTTCATTACTGCCACTGTCCATCCTGGGCGTGGCTCCCACATAGCTGACCCCTTCATTGGGGGTGGCCGTGGGAGTTGCTTCCACTTCTTTATGAACCATGCTATGAGGAACATGCCAGCATCCGTTCCTTCCCTCTTCTCTACATCTGTGAACACTAATGACACATATGTGCAGGTGCAGGGTGACACAGGATACCGTGTGTACTGATCAAATTGGGGTAATCAAAGTTCCCCTTCTCTCACATGAGTGTGTGATTGGTGGTTTGGAGCTCCTCCCTCTTATTGCTCATAGAATGCGTGTAGCCGGTTGTGAGTTGCCGCCCCCCAGCCCCCCCATGCCATGCAGCCCCAGGAACTTACTCCATTGCTCTAACTCGGAGCTGGCACCCATCATCCAACCCCCTTCTCTCCCTCCATGCTTGCCAGCTTCCAGTCATTATCATTCTGCCTTCACATTCAGGTTTTTTAGCTTCCAAAAAAAGAGTGCACAGTATTTGTTTTTCTGCCTCTGGCTTATTTGACTTAACTACATGTCCTCCAGTTTCATCCACTTTGCTAAAATGACAGGATTTTCATCTCTTCTCTGGCTGAATAATGTCCCGTTTTCTCTAGCCACTCATCAGAAGATGGGCACCTTGGCCGGCGCTGCGGCTCACTAGGCTGATCCTCCACCTTGCGGCGCCGGCACACCGGATTCTAGTCCCGGTCGGGGTGCCGGATTCTGTCCCGGTTGCCCCTCTTCCAGGCCAGCTCTCTGCTGTGGCCAGGGAGTGCAGTGGAGGATGGCCCAAGTCCTTGGGCCCTGCACCCCATGGGAGACCAGGATAAGTACCTGGCTCCTGCCATCGGATCAGCGTGGTGCGCCGGCCGCAGCGCGCCTGCCGCGGCGGCCATTGGAGGGTGAACCAACGGCAAAGGAAGACCTTTCTCTCTGTCTCTCTCTCTCTCACTGTCCACTCTGCCTGTCAAAAAAAAAAGAAAAAAGAAGAAGAAGATGGGCACCTTGGTTGATTCTGTATCTTGACCGCTACAATGAACATGGGCAGGTTTCTCTTTGGTATAATGATTTCATGTCTTTTGGATATACACCCAATAGTGGGGCTGCTGAGTCACAAATGGCCAAAAACTATGAAAAAAAGTGCTCAACGTCACCAGCCACCAGAGAAATGCAAACCAAAAATTCCCGTGGAGCAGCACCTGCCTCTGTGAGCGTGGCTATTATCAAAAAGATGGAGAGTGACAGATGCTGGGAAGGAAGCAGAAAGGGGGGCTTCTGCACAGGGGTAGTGGGCTGGAACCAGGACAGCTTGGAGGGTCATGGGCAGGTTTCTGTAGGAGTGCGTGCTCTGGGTTCTCTCGGGTCGGCCCCTCAGCCAGGGTGCCTGGGTCCCGGGTTCTGTGTGTGGCATTTGGAGGAACCGCAGAAATGCATGCTCCCACTGGCAGACATGAGTGCTGCGTCCACACTTCCTGTCCACCTGGCCTGCTCTCCCTGTCCCGGTGGCGTCTCCTCACGGCTTTCCCTGCATTTCCCTGTGTGAGTTTGCCATCCACACATCTTCTTTAGAGAAATGACTGTTCAAACCTTTGTCTATTTTAAATTGCTTTTTAAAATTGCTGAGTAGTAAGAGTTTTAGAAAATATTCATATAGGGGCCAGTGCTGTGGCGCAGTAGGTTAATCCACTGCCTGTGGTGCCAGCATCCCATCTGGGTGCCGGTTCTAGTCCCAGCTGCTCCTCTTCCAATCCAGCTCTCTGCTGTGGACTGGGAAAACAGTGGAAGATGGGATTGGCACAGCCATCTGGGGAGTGAACCAGCAGATGGAAGACTCTCTCTCTCTCTCTCTGATTCTTCTCTGTGCAACTCTTTCAAAATAAATAAATATGTCAAAAAATACATATATATCCCGGATAACAGATTTATCATAAACATGCTTTACAAATATTTTCCCCATTCTCTGAGTTTTTAGTTTTTAATATGTTGTCCTTTGAAGCACTAGTTTAAAGCTTTTAAACTCAGTTTATTTATTTAAAAAAACAATTTATTTATTTGAAGGTCAGAGTTACACAGAAAGAGAAGGAGAGGCAGAGAGAGAGAGAGAGAGAGAGAGAGAGGACTTCCATCGCTGGTTTACTCCCCAACTGGCCACAACAGCCGGAGCTGAGCTGATCTGAAGCCAGGAGCCAGGAGCTCCTTCCAGGTCTCCCATGCAGGTGTAGGGTCCCAAGCACTTGGGCCATCGTCTACTGCTTTTCCAGGCCATAGCAGAGAGCAGGATCAGAAGTGGAGCAGCCGGGACTTGAACCAGTGCCCATATGGGATGCCGGCACTGCAGGTGGCAACCTTACCCACTACGCCACAGCGCTGGCCCCTATCCTATCTTTTTGTTTTGCTACCTGCATTTGAGTGTTTCCATCTAAGAAACCCAGGGTCTTGAAGATTCACTCCAATGCTTTCCTCTGAGTTTGGTTTCAGCTCTGAGACTTAGTCTACACTGAAGAAGCATTTACTGAAGTGCAGTTCACAAGGCAGGAGGAAGGGAGAGAGGAGAGGCCAGCGCAGCCCCTCAGGGCTGGGGGAACAGAAGGCACCCTGTCCATCCTGAGATCATGGCAAGGGTGGCCCCGTGGGAGCTGTGACCTCTGGTTGAGGGACGCCACCTACCCAGAGTGACCCGCAGGCAAAGCAGGAGACCCTGGGACAGCCTCCCTCACCAACCTCTCTCCTTTCTGTCTCATGAGTTATTCCCCAGCGGCTGAACCCATTCAGAAGCCACGATGCAAAAGAACTTGTATCTGTCTGGATTCATTCAGGGAGCAGAGTCACTCGGAGATGAGGGACTAAGGGACTCCTTAGTGGAATTAGAACTTCCTCATTTGTTGGAAGAGGAGGGGGATGAAAGGCTGGGAGGAGGAGGAAGAGGAGATAAAAGCAAAGTGCTGACTAGTGCACCAGCAGTTTCGTGCTTCCAACGTGGTGCTGATGGGGCACGACCGAGCCGCTGGGTGGTGGGGGGATGAGTGAGGGTGTGAGCAGAGGGCCATTCTGGAGAGGCGGGTGTGCACAGCCTGGAACCCAGCAGGCAGTCCTGCTTCTCCATCCCTGCACTGGACCCTGCGACCTCCAGAGTGAGGATGAGCTCATGGCTCTGCTTCACTTGCCTTAACATCTTTTTAAAAAAAGATTTATTTATTTGTTTGTTTGTTTGAGAGGAAGAGTTACAGACTGAGAGAGGGGGAGAGAGAGATCGTCTATCCACTGGTTCACTCCCCAAAGGGCCACAAAGGCCGGAGCTGAGCTGATCTGAAGCCAGGAGCCAGGAGCTTCTTCCAGGTCCCCAATGCGGGTGCAGGGGCCCAAGGACTTGTGTCATCCTCCACTGCTTTCCCAGACCACAGCACAGAGCTGGATCAGAAGTGGAGCAGCTGGGACTCAAACCAATGCCCATACAGGATGCTGGTGCCACAGGTGGAGGCTTAGCCCACTACGCCACAGCGCCAGCTCCTGCCTTCAGGTCTGTCTTGGTCAGAAACAGGGAGTGCGAGTTAGCGCACAGGGACTACCGCGTCTAAGACGTGCAGAAACGCTGCTTTGGCGGAGCATCACCGACTGCAGGGGCCAAGTGACGGGCAGGAAGTCCCTTGCGGTGAGAACAAGGCACAGAAATCCACCTGCTGCCAAGCGCCACACCAGGGGCCCTTCTTGGTTGCTTCTGTTGGCAGGCTGGGTATTCCACGTCTGCCACCACGCTCTCTGCTTGTGAGCCTACTGTCTGAAGACGGCCTGAGACTGGGAAAGGCGAATTAGCGACATTACTCGTTAGTAAGAGTCTTCTCTGCTCAGGTTCCTTGCTGGGGACATTCATGCACGACACAGCGTTTTCTCGGTTTTGCCCTTGGGAGAAGACGACCCACGAACTCCTTCCTCAGGCCTCTCTGACGAAGCTCTCCAGCCGTCTCACGTTCGAGCCTCTGAGTGTCCAGTGAGGCTTTAGATGACGTTCGTGAACTGGAGTGGACGGAGACCTCCAGCCGCCCCTCCTTTACGCAAGTGTAACAGCCAGAGGTGCCTGGACCGAATGCTGGCCACTGCAGTATCGCCCTTTGTCGCCTTGGTTGTCTCCTGGGTCCTCTGAGCGTGGCCGAGGTCACTCTCAGTTTTGGATGATTCTAGAATCTTGCACAGAACTGTGTGTAAACACAGTCTGGGGATTTTCTTTTACAGTTCATTGGCCATATGGAATTTCCCATGAGGCAATGGGTGATAAGGGGGGGAGAAGGAGGGGGAGGGGAATGGGGAGGAGGGCAGGAAGAGGGGGAGAGGGGGAGGGAGAGAGGGCAACACAGATATGGCGGGAGCCCAGGGGGTATGAGCTACTTCAACTAGGCAGTTTGTTCGTGACCCAGTCTCCTGCCTCCCTTTCCCCCTGAGGGTGGAGTGTGGTGGGCGTGGCCAGCTCTGTGGCAGGCGTGGCCAGCTCTGTTACCTGTTGGGTTAGACAGGACCCAGCGCATCCTGGGCTGCCCCAGGAGACCTAGTAATTTGGCGGCCGATGGTCAAGCTTTTGCTGCCGACAGGGGCTTGTAGAGAGTCGACAGCTCTCAGAAGAACAGGGTCTGAAGGGGACATGGATTCCTCCACAGTTTGTGCCGTGACGGCCTCCACAGCCGTTTCCGTCTCCTTCAGCCACTGTTGGACCTTTGGGCTCCGTGGCCCGAGTGCCGGAGCAGCCTGAGTGGCCGCTCTGCAGATCGGTGCCCCGTCTGCCTCTCAGGGCAGCCCTCGTGTTATTTGGAAAGTGGGTCAGAGTGTCTGGACCAAAGAGATACGTTTTGTCCCTAACATCCAAGGAGGCCCACTAGGCTTTGTGCCGTCTTTCTAGTGATGGGAAAATCCAGACACAGTGAGCTGGACTTCACCCTGGGAGGACACATCCACGCGCCCCCGGCTGCCGAGTTCACCCTCGGATTTAAGGTTCTGTGGGTCAGTGTGGAGCAGGCCTGCTGGGCAGGTCCCTGTGAGTTCGCTCAGTGATTGGCAGCTCGCCTGGGCAGGAGGGTCTAAGACAGCCTCATTTGCATGTCTGCCAGTGTTGGCTCTCAGCCACTGGGTCTGTGGCCCTGAAGGAAGACGGCCCAGGACTCCTGATGGGTGGTCCCAGCGTTCCACGAGAGAGCGGAAACTGCAAGGCCACTTCAGGCGTGGGCACAGGACGTCCCCAGCGTGCTTCGGCTGCCGCCTAGGAGTCAAGGTCAGTCAGAAGCCAGCTCCGAGGCCGGGGAGGAGGGGGACGAGGGCACACTGATCTCAGCTCTTGGCACGACGTGCGGCAAGGCCTGGGCGCAGGGCAGGGGGCGCTGTGGCTATTGCTCACAGCCTCCCACAGAGGCCGGGGACAGATTCCTTTCAGAGCAGCCTCTGGGCAGGAGCAAGGGCTGGGAAGTGGGTGATCCGTGACCTGACACCGCCAGAGAACTTGCTAGAGGCAGGGGAGCGGGCAGCTCCAGCGAGGGCGCCGTGGACTGTCTCTTATTACAAGCGTAGCACTTAGGGCGGCACCTCTTGGTTACTGAGACACACCCGAGTGGACCCCACACCCGGAGCTGCTCTTCCAGACAACGGGGAATGTCTGCAACAGTGACTTACGAGAGAATTTTCTGGAGTTTCTATGTCCTGCTGTGTTCTGGAAAAATATTATTTCTGGAGCACAATCCCTTCAAATAAGGGTTTAGCTCTCTAGAAACTCAATTAGATGATTTAGTCAGATTCTGCTTCATTTGGATCTGTTCTCTTGGATTGTCTTCCCGTTTTTCAGTTTTGTAATATTTTATTAGCAGTAACAAACAGCTGCTTTCATGTGTCTGCCCTACACGCTAACCCTAACAAGTGGAACTCAAATTAGGCCTTCATGATAAGCAAATTCAGAGCTCTTTTAAATGTCTAAAGTTATTAATTAGTTTAATTGAGGCATTAAACTGATTCTGAATTGACATACTTGAGTAACCAGGAACTACAATGTTCGAGTTTTCTTTTCATTACATTTGCTTCAGTTAAAAGAGAGCTCTGTCAATATCCACCAACTGTATACTTCAGGCACTCACAAACGCATGAGCAGAAGGCTTATCGAAAGACATTTAATACACTTCGTTGGTGGCCCACATCTACAAAGATAAAACCCAAGCCCCTCCAGATTCCACACCCACAGCAAAGCACAGACTTCCCAGAACTTCTAGCAAGTATAGTTTGGGAATGCGTTTTTCATACAAGGCCCCCTGCGGTGCTGCCGTCCCACACCGGCTCAGGTTCTTTGGGGAAGCCCTTGCGTGGTCACTAATCACTAATCTCCGGTCTCAGTAAGCAGAAGCGGGTCGGTGCCTACTGTGCCTTGGCCGCTTACATGGCCGTGGCTGCCTCACGCGGTCTCCATTCATATCCTGGGCTGCCAGGTGTGTGCTGCCAGAGAAGCAACCTGGGGTGTGTTGCCAGGAGTGAGGGGTGCCTTTTGGTTGGGCAATTTCACCTTCAGTTTAATCCAATTCTTGGCTTAAACGTCTTCATTTTGGGATTTTGTGGCCATCACTCTTCTCTTCTGGCACTCTGTCAGTCACTGCCTGATGTTTTGCCTTCTTTTGGATGCGATTTATTTATCTTTTTTTTTTTTTTTTTTTTTTTTGACAGGCAGAGTGGACAGTGTGAGAGAGAGAGAGACAGAGAGAAAGGTCTTCCTTTGCCGTTGCTTCACCCTCCAATTGCCTCCACGGCCAGCGCGCTGTGGCTGGTTCACTGCGCTGATCCAAAGGCAGGAGCCAGGTGCTTCTCCTGGTCTCCCATGGGGTGCAGGGCCCAAGCACTTGGGCCATCCTCCACTGCACTCCCTGGCCACAGCAGAGAGCTGGCCTGGAAGAGGGGCAACCGGGACAGAATCCGGTGCCCCGACCGGGACTAGAACCCGGTGTGCCGGCGCCGCAAGGCGGAGGATTAACCTAGTGAGCCACAGCGGCAGCTATTTATCATTTTTTGCCCTGAAGTTTTTTACTGTTGCCTTCACTGTATCAGTTAGGATATGCCACGGAGTAGAGAGACTTGGCAGAGTTTCTCCCTGGCTTGTAAATGCATTTCAATCTCCATATGTCACTTTGTCTAATTTTTGGAGAAACTTCCTTATATTTTACCATTCACTATGTCTTCTGTACTCTGTGTTGTATTTTCTGCTTTGGAGCTGCCCATTACATT
Source organism: Oryctolagus cuniculus (assembly GCF_964237555.1). Lineage (NCBI taxonomy): Eukaryota > Metazoa > Chordata > Mammalia > Lagomorpha > Leporidae > Oryctolagus > Oryctolagus cuniculus. The sequence continues at coordinate 164,772,540 of NC_091437.1, read as the reverse complement.
TAGTTTAGCTCATTTTCCTCCTATCTGTGTATTAGCTTCTCTTTAATTGTTTTGCCATTTCTTTCTTTCCTTTTTTTGACAGGCAGAGTGGACAGTGAGAGAGAGAGAGACAGAGAGAAAGGTCTTCCTTTTGCCGTTGGTTCACCCTCCAATGGCCGCCGCGGCCGGTGCACCGTGCTGATCCGATGGCAGGAGCTAGGTGCTTCTCCTGGTCTCCCATGGGGTGCAGGGCCCAAGCACCTGGGCCATCCTCCACTGCACTCCCTGGCCACAGCAGAGAGCTGGCCCGGAAGAGGGGCAACCAGGACAGAATCCGGCGCCCTGACCGGGACTAGAACCCGGTGTGCCAGCGCCACAAGGCGGAGGATTAGCCTAGTGAGCCGCGGCGCCGGCTGTATATGCATTTCAATCTCCATATGTCACTTTGTCTAATTTTTGGAGAAACTTCCTTATATTTTACCATTCACTATGTCTTCTGTACTCTGTGCTGTATTTTCTGCTTTGGAGCTGCCCATTACATTTAGTTAAGCTCGTTTTCCTCCTATCTGTGTATTAGCTTCTCTTTAATTGTTTTGCCATTTCTCTTTTTAAAAAATCAACAGTTACTATTTATAATTCATCTTCCATGTCCAATAGTAATGTGCGATTACTCTGCTTAACAAGCTTATTAACATCTACAGTGTCCTTGGAATAAGTCTTCCATGCATGCTGCTTGAGATAAAGAATCAAATGGATTCAGATTTCCTCCATCTCTGTATGTAAAGGGAGGAGACAGATACTTCTGAGATCCTTCTTCTAAAGAGGTAGAGCTGCTGACACGTGTTCAGACGTTATGGACACGGAACTGAAGATTGCTAGCAGGTCATCTGCGTTTGTCTCTCCAGATCCATTTTCCACACTGTGTGTCCGCTCTGTGCCCCTGCAGGCTGAGCTCTGTGGATTCTTGCAAACAGGCTCCATTTGCTTCTCTACCCACTGCGTGGGCTGACAGACACACTGGCGGAGGCTGGGGCAGGGGTCAGGGTGCACATTGCCCGAGCTCTCCCGCAGGGGCAGCCATGTCCTGGAGGTTCTGTTCTGCGGTCTTGGTGCCTTCGGGGCTTCCTAATCCCCTCACGTGCAGCTCAGGTTCTCCAGTTTGCCCAGAGTCTCCCTGGCCCCACCCTCCTCACTCACCTTTCTGAGCGTGCTAGCCGGCTCCTGTCTCACCTGGACTGCTGCCAGGATCTGTAGGCATAAAGGGTCTTTAGGGATTCAAGTTACGCCTCTCCGGGAACACAGTAAAGTCTGAAATCTCAGTCCCTGGGAGACCAATCAGCCAACGAGGCAGCCAGGTTTGCTGGTTTGCTCCGGGTGCGAGCTTTCACTGCTTCCTTCCTGTGTGCGGGCGAGGGGTTCACCTGCCACTGCTTTCCCATCTCCATCTTTAGGTGGCACGGTCCTTCCTGTCTGCTGTGACGCAGTCAGGATGGCTCCTTGAGTCACTGCTGGTCACCGTGGGGTGCACTGTGTCTAGGACAGCTGCAGAGTAAGAACATCTTCCCTTCCCCTTTTTCCCGCCCGCATGCTACGTGGTGAGTCTTCTCTGCCATTTCTCCCAAGGCTTTCGGAATCAAGAGATTCCTGACCTAAAAATAGGAGCTAAACCAGCCAATGCCCCCGGTGGAGTGGGAATTAAACTGGCAGTACGACCAGGTGTAACTCTGGGAGCGCACGTTGGAGGAGAGCCAACGGAGTCTCTCAGGAATTCTGATGAGCTGAGCATCTGCCTAGTGGGCTGGTTCAGTAATAAGTATGTGAAGTGTTTTGAAAAAAAAAAAAAAAGTGCACGTATTCTTTTGACTTGGGGAATGTGGAGATTAGCTAAGGAGGTGCTGAGTCAGCTGAGACAGAGTCAAGGCCAAGGTCAGCTGAGAAAGGAGCCCAGCACTTTCTCCTGGGGTCTGGTGGAATGTGCGGTGCCGGATTTCACTGCACCGGGTTGGAGGACATGCTGCGGGGAGGCTGTGGGCTTCCCGCCCTGCTCTCACGTGGGGACAGCAGGGAGTCCTTTCTGCGGCAGGTGAAGACTGGTCTGGACACACTGATGCACTTCACCTCGAAAACGGGGTTGATCGACGTCTCCGTGACTCTGGGTGTCTGACCACTTCGAGCACTCGAGGCTTAGGTCTGTGCTGGGGCAGCCCTTTACGAAGACTGGCACCCCACACCCCACTGTTCTGGAAGACAGCTACCATGTCACGGGGACATCTGTCCCGAGATGACGATGCTGCAGGGAGCCACAGGCAGACCCCGGGCAGGTGATACATCTCCTAGATCAGAGGCGTCAGAGAACATGGGCACACGGAGTGTGTGGTGGGGAAGCCAGCTTGGGAGCAGAGCAGCCAACCCTGGCTCCACCATTGGGAACCCCACGGACAGGAGTCAAACTGTCCAGCCCAGGCCCTCCTAAATTGTTTCTTAAGAGTTTTTATTTATTGATTGGGAGGTAGAGTTATAGACAGAGAAAGGGAGAGGCAGAAAGAAAGGCCTTGAGCTCTCTGGTTCACTCCCCAAATGGCCTCAACAGCAAGAGCTCCTTCCAGGTCTCCCACCTGGGTACAGGAGCCCAAGGACTTGGGCCATCTTCTACTGCTTTCCCAGGCCATAGCAGAGAGCTGGATCAGAAGTGGAGCAGCCGGGACTCAAACCAGCACCCCATACGGGACGTTGGTGCTGCAGGCAGAGGCTCAGCCCATGGCGCCATAGCACTGGCCTCCTTCCTGAATTCTTGATGCAAGGATTTGTGGACAAAAGAGTGTGGGGTAGCTTTTGATATAGCAGTAGTTTGCCTCCCTCGCCAGTTTTGCTCTGGTGGTTTCTTTTAGTCCCCTCCCATCAGCTGGGAAGAAAGGGACCCCAGGCAACGTGGCCTCTCTCTGGCGGTGGCCTTGACTCACCAGTCCTGCCCCACTGATGGGGTGGCAGTGGACGTGGCGCCTTGCTGCAGTTTTGGTTATGGAACAGGTACGGGTGGAGACGGCAGAAAGCGTGAAGGAACCAGAGGTGCTAACATGGGTTGGAAGATCTCTCTGTTCACTTCTGATTTGGCTGCCATTTCTGTACAACCCGGCATGTTCCAGACAGTGTATTAACCATGGGGGGAAACTGACAAAGGACAGGAGAGATGGGGCCTGGCGCCGTGGCTTACTTGGTTAATCCTCCGCCTGCGGTGCCGGCATCCCATACGGGCACCAGGTGCTAGTCCCGGTTACTCCTCTTCCTGTCCAGCTCTCTGCTGTGGCCCGAGAGGGCAGTGGAGGATGGCCCAAGTGCTTGGGCCCTGCACCCCATGGGAGACCAGGAGGAAGCACCTGGCTCCTGGCTTCGAATTGGTGCGGTGCACTGGCCATGGCAGCCATTTGGGGGGTGAACCGACGGAAGGAAGACCTTTCTCTCTGTCTCTCTCTATCTGTAACTCTACCTGTCAAATAAATAAATAAAAAATATTTAAAAAAAGAACAAGAGAGAACTCTTTCAGGTGATTGCATCTTCAGGAGAAGCCAAGGACCAGGGCACCGAGTGATGAGCGCTGTGTGTGCAGGTTTGGGGAGCTGGGCCCTGTGGGAGCTTCCTGAGGGGGTGAGCGCTGAGCTGAGATCAGGCGGGGGCTGGTGGGAGGAGTGGAGCTGAGATGGGGGGCTGGCGGGAGGAGTGGAGCTGAGATGGGGGGCTGGCGGGAGGAGTGGAGCTGAGATGGGGGGCTGGCGGGAAGAATGGAGCTGAGATGGGGGGGCTGGCGAGAGGAGTGGAGCTGAGATGGGGCTGGCGAGAGGAGTGGAGCTGAGATGGGGGGCTGGCGGGAGGAGTGGAGCTGAGATGGGGGGCTGGCGGGAGGAGTGGAGCTGAGATGGGGGGCTGGCAGGAGGAGTGGAGCTGAGATGGGGGGGCTGGTGGGAGGAGTGGAGCTGATTTGGGGGGGCTGGCGGGAAGAGCGGAGCTGAGACCAGAAGGAAGATGGAGTGAACTTGGAAGCTGTAAATTTCATCAAAGCCCCAAGCAGAGACTTGATCTTGGGCTGTGTCCTTCATCTCCCGTCGGTGGTGCACTGGAGGACTGGCTTTCAAGAAAGTCACTGATGTATGGAAGTCACTATTTTTTTTTTCTGCTAAATCGACCCACTACAGCCAACTTCAAGCTAGCATCCATTTAGTAACTGACTTCAAAGTTCCTGAGTGTTGACGATTGCCTCTCCGAAGCCAGCACGAGAAGACTCCAGCACACAGGGGATTGACCACAGGGGCCACAGCAGTACTCTGGATGAGATATTCCTGAGGCTGAACTAAACGATTGTAGATAGAGACGGAGGAGGATACATACACACATGTACACACATGCACACACAGACATATGTATGAATCATGTATTTCCAAGGTAAAGCTTATAGGCGTTGGTTACGGGTTAGATTCAATGAACAGAGAAAAGGAGTAGGAGATAATCAGAGAAATTAAAGATGTTGTTTGTCATGAAATGTTTTGTGTGAACAGCAAACGATATTGTTCAACAGCCATTGGAACATTTTAAATTGGGGGAGGATGATTACAAGTGTGGTTTTTATTTTGTAGACAAATGACACTTTCTGAAAAACACCTCTTTGGGCAAAACTCTACATTATAATACATTACTGTAGCTAGCTTCATTTTTCAGTAGATTTCAGTCATCAACATCTTAGCCCAAGAATGCAAGGATGGCTTAATACGAGAACATACCATGCATTAAGGTAATTCAATACTTTGACATATTTATGGAGAAAAAAGACATGTTCCATCATTTGACATAAAAAAACCATTGAATAAAATTCACGGTAAAACAGTTAGAAAAAAAATAGTAATGAATGGAAGCTCTCTCATGGTTATAAATAATTTATTTTAAAAATTACACTAAGCACTGGATTTACAAAAAAAAAATGGTTAGAAGCTCTTTCATTATATTGAAAACAGGCATAATGCTTCCTATAAGCACATCTATTTAACATTTCCTTAAAAGAAAAATGAGAGAGCTAAGAACTATAAATGAAGAGAGAAAATTGACTTTACTTTAAAAATAAGCTAATAAGGGCCTCTATATTGAGAACCTATCAAGATATCCAGACAAATAGAACTAATCAAAGCGATGCTGGGTCACAGGGTGCTAGACTCAGGTTGCCGGATACACTATGCACTCACGTAAATCACCAGCAATGGCTACGCCGTGGCCATAGCTGCTCTGAAGTGGTAACAGCAAAAAGGACCTCTCATTGGTAACTTGAAAAATCTAACAAAATGCGCAAGAGCTTCATGTAGAAAATGCTGCAAAAAGATTAAGGGATAGACCAGAAGATAGAATAAATGGTGGTATGTTCTGTGTTCATGGAAGAGTAGAGTCACTGTAATAAAGATTGTAGTGATGACTAAATTAGTGTAAAAACGCAATGCAGGTTCCCCTCCAAATAGAACTCTTTTTTTCTCTTGCATCTTAAGCTGATTCTAAGATATGGATATGGAAAAAAAGGGCCCTCTTGTCAGCTATCAAATCTTATTATGAGCATAAGACAGCGATGTGCAGTTGGCATGGGGGTAGGAACACAGACCAGCAGCACAGGACAGGAGAATACTCATTTGTCAGAGAGCTACCTCCAGAAATGGGTAAAGGAAAGATGGTGCTGTACCTGCTGCTTCAGTAAACAGCAGGTCATTTTGTTGTTTTTACATCCATGCTCAGAAATTAGTTGCAGGTATATGAATGAGCCAAATATAAAAGGCAGACATTTTAAACTTCTAGGATAATATTTAGGAAAAGATATTTATGACCCTGAAAGATGAGAAGGATTACCTTGATGAAGACCATAAACAAATACAGACCATGAAGGAAAAGACCCATAAATACACTTTGAAAGTTAAAGTGAAAAGAAAAGACTGTAACAAGATAGCATAAAGGAAATTTTAAAAAAGGGAGCCACCACCTTAGAGAAGACACATATAGTAAAGGCAATAGAACCTACAACGGATAAAGTGCCTACTTCAAGTCAATGTGAAAAACATAAAGACTGAGCAGAAAACCTGACGAAAGATACAAGCAAGCAACACACTGAAGCAGAAACCAGAATGACCCATAAACTTAGAAAACGCATAGTTCTGTTGGCAATCCAGGAAATGCAAGTTAAAGTCACACTGAGATAGGATTTTTTTTTTGACAGGTAGAGTGGACAGTGAGAGAGAGAGACAGAGAGAAAGGTCTTCCTTTGCCGTTGGTTCACCCTCCAATGGCCGCCGCGGCCAGCGCGCTGCGACTGGTTCACCACGCTGATCTGAAGGCAGGAGCCAGATGCTTCTCCTGGTCTCTCATGGGGTGCAGGGCCCAAGCACTTGGGCCATCCTCCACTGCACTCCCAGACCACAGCAGAGAGCTGGCCTGGAAGAGGGGCAACCAGGACAGAATCCGGCGCCCTGACCGGAACTAGAACCCGGTGTGCCGGCGCCGCTAGGCGGAGGATTAGCCTGTTGAGCTGCGGCGCCGGCCTGCGATAGGATTTCATAGCAAATATCTAGGCAAAGATGAGTAAATCTTGAAAGACAAAGTGATGTGTCACCAGGATCTGTGGCAAAGCCACTCTCATCCACGATGGGAGAGCAACAGGAAGCAGGTAGTAGAACTGAAGTTGCATCCTGGTTTTCTTCTCTTCTCTTCTCTTCTCTTCTCTTCTCTTCTCTTCTCTTCTCTTCTCTTCTCTTCTCTTCTCTTCTCTTCTCTTCTCTTCTCTTCTCTCTTCTCTTTTTTCTCTTTTCTCTTTTCTTTTCTTTCCCTTTTCCTTTTCCTTTTCCTTTTCCTTTTCCTTTCTCTTTTCTTTTCTTTGACAGGTAGAGTTATAGACAGTGAGAGAGAGACAGAGACAAAGTCTTCCTTCCATTGGTTCACTCCCCTAATGGCCACCATGGCCGGCATGCTGCGTGATCCAAAGCCAGGAGCCAGGTGCTTCCTCCCGGTCTCCCATGTGGGTGCAGGGACCCAAGCACTTGGGCCATCCTCCACTGCCCTCCCAGGCCACAGCAGAGAGCTGGACTGGAAGAGGAGCAATTGGGACTAGTACCCGGCACCCCAACCGGGACTAGAACCCAGGGTGCCGGCACTGCAGGTGGAGGATTAGCCAAGTGAGCCACGGCGCTGGCCCTCCTGGTTTTCAAATCATCACTTCTAGAGCATGCATGTAGAGATAATCACAGGCGTGTGTCGTTATTTTTATCAGTGAGAAATGCAAAACACCTAAAAGCTAAACAGGAAATAAATATATAAGGACATGCTCACAAATAGAATATTATACAGCATTGAACAGTGAATTAGTTCCAATTGTACCCACTTCAATATATTGACGGAACACAGCGAGTGAGTTACAAAATGACAGGATCAATATGATATCATTTTATAAAACTTTAACCTTATAACTACATATATCTACTCATAGCCATTGTTAGCTTATGTGTATATTAACTCGGACTGGGAAGCCATGGGAAAAATAAGTTCAAATATAGGTTAATGAGGGGAGGGTGTTAATGAGGGGACGGTGTGGAATCAGTGCGGAGAAAACACATGGGAAATTTCCACTCTATGTATTTTATATTTTTTAAGATTTATTTTATTTATTTGAGAGGTAGAGTTACAGACAGAGAGAGGGAGAGATAGAGAGAAAAGTCTTTCCTGCATTGGTTCACTCCCCAAATGGGAGTGTCAATCCAAAGCCAGGAGCCAGGAGCTTCTTCCCAGTCTCCCATGTAGGTGCAGGGGCCCAAGGATTTGGGCCATCTTCACTGCCTTCCTAGGCCACAGCAGAGAGCTGGATTGGAAGAGGAACACCCAGGATTAGAACTGGTGCCCATATGGGATGCCGGCACCACAGTCAGAGGATTAACCTACTGTGCCCCAGTGCCAGCCCCTATGTATTTTCCTTTAAGAGTATATGAGTATATGTGTATACTCACAGATACAGATCTGTGAGAGAGCTGGCTGGTGTGCACATGACATTTGTTTGTTATGTTATTGCTGTGTATTTTTGCGTATTTGAAATCCTGCAAGTTAAAACATGGATATCTGCTCCTGACTAAAAATTCCAGTGACCCGAGTGAACGTGGAGGCAGTGCGAGTCCCTGCCTGAGATTCCGAGCCTGCAGGCTCCTCTGCCCAGGTGCACACGTCTCTCAGAGATGCTCTATACCCGCGCACCTGTGTGACTGACACTTACCCAAGTGCTACTGTACTTACAATCATGCTACGCACGTTGTTTCTCATCGCCGTCTTCCCTAAGCATTTTACTTACTCTTCCATCATGTTTGACGACTGCTTAGCCAGGCAGGCTGGGTGCCTACCCAGATCTCCAGGCTGCCTGCCCTTGATGACATCGTGTTTTCTGTCCCGCGTTTACCTCTTGGGTCACTTCCTTCCCTCTCTCCTCCCACTTACCCCACACACCACTGCCAAGGAGTTCTCCCCGCGAAGCCCTCCTTGGCTAGCCCAAGGGGGAGTGGAGCTGTCTTGACTGGAACCCTGGTCCTGCCATTCCTAGTGGGTGGTCTTGGGCAGCTTCTGAAACCTCTCTGGACTTGCCTTTCGTAAGGCAGGGATGGCACTGCACATCCCTTGGGGTTCCCTGGGATGGCCCAGGAGAGTGCTTCGAGCTTTACGTCATGGTCAGTTCTCAGTCATCTGTCCACTACCCACCCCTCTACCTGCCCCTGTTCGCCCATTCCTCCACCCCATTGCCTACATAATGCGATATGTAGGCTGCTCCCCTCACCACCCACATGTCTCCCCGAGTAGCCACCGCCTCTCCCCACTCACCCAGGAGCTCACTGTCTCTGGGGCTCCGCCCTCACCGAGGGCGTTCTTGGGAACGTTGCCCACCGCCTCCCCTCCCAGTCCTGTCTGATGTCCGTGCTCCGTGCAGTGCCAGCCAGTTTCCCCAGGCCGCTGCCCTTACCTGTCCTCGTCACAGCCACCCGGCTTCCTTTGCATTCTGCGCCATGCACGGTTCCCCGCCTGCTTCACACTTGTCAGACGTCAGCCTCCTCTCCGCCTCTGTTCTGAACCTGTTGGGGTTGATGATGGCTGAGCTGTCTGGCCGTCTCTCCAAGTGACCTCATGCCTCGCTCTTGATGTCGTTCTCTCCAGAACACGGTTGACTCCCCACCGTCTCCTTCCTTGTCTGCACCAGGACCCCAGACCCAACCCTCTCCTGGGCTGCCTACTGCTTCCCCTGCAAACCTGCACTTCCATCCTGTTCTCCATGAGGGGCCACACCCTCCCCCATTCCTGGTACCCAATCTGCCCTCCCAGATTTAATCTCAGACATCTGTTAATGCAATAAAACTAATGTCTAATAAAACTTTGTGAGCCTGTATTATTAGTAAAAGATGATGTTAAGCGGTTTTATACAGTCTATTTTTTGGCTGGTGCTTTGGCACAGTAGGTTAAGCCGCTGCCTGTGATGCCAGCATTCCATTTGGACACTGGTTCGAGTCCTGGCTACTTCTCTTGCAATCCAGCTCTCTGCTATGGCATGTGAAAGTAGTAGAAGATAAGCCGGCACCACGGCTCAATAGGCTAATCCTCCGCCTGCGGCGCTGGCACCCCGGGTTCTAGTACCAGTTGGGGTGCTGGATTCTGTCCCAGTTGCCCCTCTTCCAGTCCAGCTCTCTGTTGTGGCCCGGGAGTGCTGTGGAGGATGGCCCAAGTGCTTGGGCCCTGCACCCGCATGGGAGATCAGGAGGAAGTACCTGGCTCCTGCCTTCGGATCAGTGCGGTACGCTGGCCGCAGCAGCTATTGGAGGGTGAACCAAAAGCAAAAGGAAGACCTTTCTCTCTGTCTCTCTCTTACTGTCCACTCTGCCTGTCAAAAAAAAAAAAAAAAAAAAAACGAAAAGAAAAGAAAGTAGTAGAAGATGGCCCAAGTGCTTGGGCTCCTGCACTGTGGGAGACCTAGAGAAATCTCCTGGCTCCAGGCTTTGGATCAGCCCAGCTCTGGCTGTTGCGGCCACTTAGGGAGTGAACCAGTGGATGGAAGATCTCTTTCTTTCTCTGTAACTCTGCCTCTCAAATAAGTAAATAAATCATATATAACTATATATCTATATATATAGTTTATTTCTTCTGACTGGGACAGGAACCATAAAAGGAGGGAATCACTATATCTCCCTGGTGTTTTAGACCTGGGTAATGCGGTCAAGTGATTTGTTGCATGGCTGTGAAGAGGGGAACCTCTAAAAAGTAATACACCTGCACCCTCTCTGTAGCTGGAACAAGCTTCCTACAACCCATCAAATGCAATATGTATTAAGAGTGTCAAGGCCATGGGGCTGGTGCTGTGGTGCAGCGGGTTAAAGCCCTGGCCTGCAGCACTGGCAGTCCATATGGGCTCCGGTTTGAGTCCCGGCTGTTCCACTTCCCATCCAGCTCCCTGCTAATGTGCCTGGGAAAGTAGTAGAAGATGGTCCAAGTCCTTGGGCCTCTGCACCCACATGGGAGAACCGGAAGAAACTCTTGGCCTCTGGCTTCAGATTGGCTCAGCCGTGGCCATTGGGGCCATTGGGGAGTGAAACAGCGGATGGAAGACCTCTCTCTCTCTCTCTCTGTATGTCCCTCTTTCTGTAACTGTCTTTCAAATAAATAAAATAAATATTTTTAAAAAAGAGTATTAAAGCCAGTGCCGGGGTCCCCATTACCTCCAGGACAGCATGACATACGTGCTTTGTGTGCTGGGTCCTGCCTGCCCATCTGTTCTCAGGTTCTGCTGCTGATGGTCCAGTTCTGCACCTGCCCGATCTCCTGGAACCCAGCAGTTCCTTCCCCAGCAAGGCCATGGACCAGGCTCCTAATGCGCCACTTTCCAAAGCCCTAACAGCACCTGGAAAGCTCTTTGCTGCCCCCTGCTGGCCCCCAGAAATTATGGGTGGGAACAGGAAGTGCATTTGTAGGCGGGCAGTTCAAAAAGTTTATGGAAAATGGAATTAAATGTTAACTTTATTTTGATGCCAAAATTCTGGAAGTTCATGAAGTTTTTTTCATAATGTGCATTTCTTGTGAACTTTTTGAAGACCTCCACTCTCATATGCATGGGTCATGGGTCGCGCTCCCCCACCTCTCTGCAGCACTAGTTAGTGGGTCCCAGAAGCTTGTTGGCTCCCAGTTCTCCACTCGCAGGCCTTTTCCGAGGCTGCCTGGTCCCAGCCATACCCCCACCTTCCAGGCCAACTCCATCCCAATTCACACAGCTGTAGAGATTTGGCCCCTCCTTGCACCTCAGGCCGACTCTGAAGGGGTTTCTCAGCTCTGGGGCTTCTCGTAGATTCTACACATCCTTGTCAAGACTTGTTACAGCCCCACCTCCTCCCTCCACGGGGGAGGAACCTGGGAGCTGTCCCCGGGATGGACCCGGGCAGTGACCACCAGGCCATGGGCGGTGCTCATCACTCAGACTGGAATCAGCCTTCTGGGGCGGGGCCTTGGGAACGTGCCTGTCGACAGAATCACAGGTGCTTCTGTGTTTGCAGAGCCTGGAAGGACGAGATTCTGAGCTTGCAGCCAGCCAGACTGCGGGCCCCAATTCCAGCTCCGCTCCGGCTCGAGACTCTGGGAGAGCTGCTGAGCCCCCGTGCCCTCTTCCCATCTGGACAAAGAGGATTCCTCACCCCTGGCAAAGCTTAGTAAGATAAACCTCACTCATCACGTATGTTTAAAAGCTCAGCCCACAGAGCAAGCAGTCAGCACATGCTGGTCTCTCTCTCTTTTTTTTAAAGATTTAGTTTGTTTATTTGAAAGACGGAGTTACAGAGAGGTAGAAACAGAGAGAGAGAGGTCTTCCATCTGCTGGTTCACTCCCCAGAGGGCCGCAATGGCTGATCTGAAGCCAGGAGCCAGGAACTTCCTCGGGTCCCTGACGTGGGTGCAGGGGCCCAAGGACTTGGTCCATTTTCTACTGCTTTCCCAGGCCATAGCAGAGAGCTAGATTGGAAGTGGAGCAGCCGGGACTAGAACTGGTGCCCATATGGGATGCTGGCAGAGGATTAGCCTACTGCGCCACAGCGCCGGCCCCATCTCTGGCTATCTTGGTGGGTAGAGATGTGGGTGAATACTCACTGTGGTCTGAGAATTGTGCAGCAAAGCACAGCAGAGCCCCCTTGTCCCACAAGATCTGGGCTCAGGCTGCTGGCCACTCTTCTCTTGGGCTTAAAGCAGTGTCTTTCAACCTCGTTAACATGCATCTGCTTACTGGGCAGGTTCAGTTGTCACTCAAAAAATTCCTTAAGCTTCTGAAAGGCCTGGCCCTGTAGCCACAGCTCCAGCATGGCTGGAGGGGGAGACTTGGGTTGGAGGGGTTATGCAGGGTCAGGGGGCGGGGGCTGGGGGAAGCCAGGGGAAAGGGGGCTAGGCCTGCACCTGTCGCGTAGGCTGTGCGCCTGTGCTGTGGGTTCCGGGTGGCGTGAGCACCGGGCTATTACTTCTTGGAAGTCCTTCTCTGCCCCCTCCCTGACTCCGGACATGGACTGAGGCAGCCCTGGAGACCCTGTGGTCCAGCTGAAATTCCAGGAGAATGACTTCAGTGTCTAGAGTCCTTGAGATGAGCCTGGCACTGGCAGCAATCACCCAGCGCTCCATGACGCCATCAGACGTGAGCCCAATTCTCACATTCCACCCTGAGGTGACATCGCCAACCTGGCTGAGTTCCTGACTCTCCATTTCCCTTCCCTGACCTGTGGCTATGCCAGCCCTGGGCACTGTCCCCTCCTCTCCTGCCCCTTCACTCTGCTTCTCCACTGGGGCTGAGACACAGAGACTGCAGGGTTCTGTCTGGGGGACATCCCATCCCCACCTGCAGGGATATCTTTGAGCTGGTTCCTGCACCGAAACCCTGGGCTGGACTGGGCAGGAAGCAAACCTCTAGCTCCCCTTTAATTCTTTTTTTAAAAATTTATTTATTTATTTGCGAGCCAGAGTTATAGACAGAGAGAGGGAAAGACAGAGAGAGAAGTCTTCCATCTGCTGGTTCACTCCCCAAATGGCCACAATGGCTGGAGCTGAGTGCATCTGAAGCCAGGAGCCAGGAGCTTCTTCCAAGTCTCCCACGTGGGTGCAGAGACCCAAGGACTTGGGCCGTCTTCTGCTGCTTGCCTAGGCGCATTAGCAGGGAGCTGGATTGGAAGTGGAGCAGCCGGGACTCGAACTAGCGCCCACATGAGATGCAGGCACCAGAGGCAGAGGCTTAACCTGCTATGCCACAGCGCTGGCCCCAACCCCTTTCATTCTTAAATTTGCATTCTGGATTCACCCCAAGCATTGTCCCTTCACTTCGTGGTGTGGATCCCGGAACCTCTTATTCTAGAAGCAAGGGTATCTCCAGCACTGAGGGTCTGACATCCACCCTTGGAGTGGTGGTGCTGTAGAAACAGGTGAAGACCACACATGGCTGCGAGTGCCGGCTGTTCACCCAAAGCTTGCTATAGCAAGGGAGGCAGCCAGCAGCCCTTGCGTTTGAGTGGGGAAAACTCGACCATGAGAAAAAGAGAAGTCTGCGGCACTGCTCCCGTTGGAGGTGGGGCTGGTAATGAGGCGAGGGGCACTGTAGGATTGCTCTGGGGGGCGTAGCTGGCTTTCTGGTTGGTCCTCAGTTGGAAGTAAGGGTAAAACTCCAAGAATCCAGCCGTCATTGGCCAGGGCCCGGCCATTTGTGGTTTGGCTTCCAGGGGCGGCTGTGGAGGTTGTGGTGGGAGTTCCCCCTGGGATGTGGTCTGGCCTTTATCCATCGTATGTTGGGTCTCCTAGTTCTTGAACTGGCTTCACGCTGGACTAGGGTTGATGCCCAGGTCCCAGCTAAAGAGTGATTTAACTGTCAGGGGTGCATTCTAGGCACTGGGGTTCCCAAACATCCCCCTGGGTGACCCTCAAGGTTGAAAACTACTGCCTTTGAGCAGGGGTGGCAAACTGTTTGCAAAAGGCCAGCTAATAAATGTTTTAGGCTTTGGAGAGAGAAATGGAGGAGCATCATTGCATTCAGATAAAACTTGATTGACAGAAACAGGCAGAGGGTTGGGCTGGGCCACAGCTGGTTGCTGATCCTTGTTCGCCGCCGCTGCTGCCCAAATGGCCTGGCCACCATGATTCTTTGGGGCATTTGTTTACAGCACAGACTCTGGGCTCACTCCAGAGCCTGTGAGTGGAGATCTGCAAACGAAAAGGCTTTGGGTGTCTTTGGACACACATCTCCTGTGTCCCCCACGAGAAGCTGAGGGCCACCGGCCAGAGGGTGCATTCGTGTGCATGGCCCTGGGAGTTGATGTCCCATGAAAGTGGAAGGTAGGAGAATAGAGTGAGTCCTATAGGCAGAGATGGAGCCAGGAACACAAAAGGCAAGGCAAGCCTTCAGATTCGCCCCAGGGCAGACCTGAGGCCGGGGAGAGCGGGGAGAGGAGACAAGCGGAGGGAGAGAGCATGGACAGCGCCTCGACCTGCAAGGCAGGCCTGCCATCCCATGTCCTCCATCCCAAGAGACGTCTGGGCAAAGGTTATCCACGAGAGGGACCCCGTGCTGGGTGGGCATGGCCAGACCCACTGCCCTGCCTGCTCATCCCCAGGGTTGGCTCTGAGCTCAGGTGTGCACTGGAGCCTGGAGGTGCTGCCATGGGCAGTGGATACCACTCATGGCTGATGGGCAAGCTAACTTTCTTTCCTTTAGGAGTAGAAACACCCATTGCCCACCTGATCCATCATGTCCCCCGGGAAGGGAGGGCCAGTGATTTCTTAAAGGGATAATAAAGGCAAGATACAGAGCGTGTTTGGCAGTGACACTCCAGTCTACCTGCATGTATTTATGGCGGCCCCATTGTGCTTGGTTAGGTTCCCATCCTACGGATGTCTTGTCACCCCCAGGTTATTCAAGCTCTCTCAGAACTTGGAGATGTGGATGGCACCACCCATCTCTCTATGTTCAGTGGAGCAAACTTAGTCAAAGGAGTAAACAAATTTGCCCAAAGCCACAGAGCTGTTCAGAGGCAGAGCTGGGACTTGAACACAGTTTTGTTATTACAAAACCTGAGCTCCACTTTGTGGAAGCAACTGCAAGACCCACCCACCCTATCCTGTCCCCCCCGAAGTCACCGTGGTCTCACCTCCTCTCAGGGAGGCTGCCCTTCCTCTCCTCCAACAGGCACCCCGGGGAGCATCATCAGAGATTTATTTCACAGTGGGGAGAGCGAAGTTCCCTGAATACTCTTGTACCTGAGTATCATGAACACTAGCGCAGGGAAGAAAGTAGCAAATGTATTTCTAGCTCCACATGAAAGAAAAACCATAATAAAACCAAGGTGAAAAAAAAGACCCCTAAGATACAGCTTGGTAACAACAAAATAAATAACAAGAAAACCCAAAATAATATCAGCTCCTTAGCGGGGAGTCTTAAGAAACACCTGCTGTCTTCATCACACCCCACTCTTTCCAAAAAAGAAAGAAAAAGGACCTGGTTTTCTTAGAACAGTTTGTGAGAATAACGGGTTTTCCATGTTTCTTCCATCCTGGCGGGCGATGCCACCTTCTAGGTGCCGAACCTCCGTCCACAGTGGGAGGACTCTCGCATCCTCAGCCCTGGTCCTGGTTTCCAGCACTCGGAATCTCATCAGCTGTTGGCCACAGTCAAGGTCTCACCACAAGGCCTCTGTAAGAAGTCATAGTATGGCCATGTGTTGCCCTCCCCTGAGCAAGAACTGGAGAGAGAGAGAGAGAGAGAGAGAGAGAGAGAGCGAGCGAGCAAAAGGCCAAGCAAGGCAGAAATCACAGCCTTCCTCCAACCTAAGTTAGAAGTGCTAGCCCATCACTTTTGCCCGGTTTGTTCATCAGAGGTGAGTGAATGCATCCCACACTCACAGCCCCGCAGACCAGCTGGTGGACACAGCAGCCAGCTATGCCAGGTGCCCTGAAGATAAACAGCACACGAGCCGCAGCTTCATCTTCTTGGGCGATGTGCTGGGGAGGAGACTGTACAGGGTGTGAGATATGGGGTTCTGGGGTGCCCCACACTCTGGGTTCTGAACTGAGGGGATGAGTGGAACCAAGCTTGGCCCAAATGAACCCGAAATGCAGCATACATGGGGAAGGAATGATTGTCCTGTAACTCAATGGGGTTTGGCAGAAGAACTCAAGCTGAACTTCCCCTTCCCCACTCAGAACTTGGTATGCCCTCTTTGCCCTCTTTCCAAGTTGATTTTCTCTCCCCTAGTGGCTATGAAAGGGGTCACATACACTATAGGAAGTATGCTATATATTTCTCTAACTCTTGGTTTGTTGATGGTGTGGTTTCACTTCCCAGAACCTCAGTTCTCTGACCGCTGGGCTGTGTGTCTGTTTTGTCCACTGCTCTGTCCTTAGGGGGTTTGTGGCTGTTAGAACCACGTTTGGCACACATGCTCCTTGGTTGATGTTTGTTGAGTGAATGAATGATGGGAGAGTCCGGTCTGGAGAGAGAGTGCTGGCAAATGCTGTGTGCTCCTAGGTAGAGCAAATACAAAGAATCAGGAGTAGGGGAGGGAGTGAGGGGAGGGGAAGGAAGTTCTTTCAAATGAAAATGATGGTTAGGGGAGCACCAGTGCAAGGTGTTGAGGGAACTTGGAGCTGTCCCAGACGACTACCACAGCTACAGTAATATGCACCAATAGATATTGCAAAGTTATACACCAGTAATTTATGGGATGTACAAGTCCTGCAGGTTATTAGCATATGATTACCTTTCTAGCAAACCAACCTGCCTTGTTCCTGGGTTCAGCTTTGACACAGTCAATTCACTATGTTCTGAAATAGCCCTTTCCCAACACACGCCCCGGGGAGGTCGGCCTTTGGGAAGTGAGGGGCCGGGGAGCCGTGGAGTGAGGATGCCTCCCGCATCTTAGCTTGGCAAGGCCGCTGGGTTTGATGAGCAGGGGACACGGGGTGAGCACGAGGCGGGCCAGGCCTCAGGAGGGGTGGGAGACTGCAGTGGGTATGGCATCTGCCGAGCACTGTCCACGGACAACTCCTATCAGACACGCAGCCACGTGGCTACGTCAGGATGCATCTGGGGTGGGGTTCCGTCAGCTCACTCACAGTGGCAGGACCAAGTGGCCATGTGGAAGAGGGCACTGAATTGGGGGTGCGAGTGAGTGGGGAGACTCGCCACACCCCAGGGGCGGGCTGGCAACTTCTGCTAAGTCACAGCTACAGTGGGACACAGCTGCCACTCAAACTTGGGCTTAACACCCACGCTCGTTGTGCCCTTCCAAGTATTGCCTTAGAACGCTCAGCCCCTGTCCCAACGAAGGCCCCAGAAGCCCTTCCCTGGCCAGATGCCTGCACGGTTCCCCCTCTCCAGGGAGCTTTGTGCACCCTCCTGTCCTCTCTCTCAGCTCCTGGGCAATACAAGGTGTAAAACCCACAGGTTATTCCCAAGGAGATGGTTCATGCAGTAGTTCCTGCTTCTATTATAAGCTGTAAGATTTGCTCTCTCCGAGGCAACCAGGATCACCAGTCTGGATGGATGGACTGCTCTGCCTGTTGGAGTCACTGGCCCTAAGTTGAGTTCCACCTGAGGACGCTTATGTGATATGCTCAAAGTTGCCTAGCAGGCTGGCGCCGCGGCTCAATAGGCTAATCCTCCACCTGTGGCGCCGGCGCCCCAGATTCTAGTCCCAGTTGGGGCACTGGATTCTGTCTCAGTTGCTCCTTCTTCCAGTCTAGCTCTCTGTTGTGGCCCGGGAGTGCAGTCGACGATGGCCCATGTCCTTGGGCCCTGCACCCCATGGGAGACCAGGAGAAGCACCTGGCTCCTGGCTTCGGATCAGCACGGTGCACAGGCCACAGCGCGCCAGCCATAGCAGCCATTGTGGGGTGAACCAATGGAAAAAGGAAGACCTTTCTCTCTGTCTCTCTCTCTCACTGTCCACTCTGCCTGTCAAAAAAAGTCGCCAAGCTAGTGGAGACGGACAGGTGCACGGGCCCAGGGACTGAAGGGCCTTTGTGTTGACAGCCCCCACACCAGGGGTTGCCACCTGCCCCCGCGCAAGGGGGTCTCCTGCCGGCCTCTGAGCCCCAGGCCGGTGTCTGCAGATCGGCCTGCCCCACAGAGCTTCCTTAAGAGAGCCTCTGCCCTTGACCCTGAGTTGGAGCCAGCAGGAACCCCAGCTTCCCTGCTGCCCCACTGGCTCCAGTGTACCCGACAGACGCTGCCTAGGGGGAGGCTGTGGGTTGGGACTGGATGTATGGGCTGGGCTGTCCATGAGGGAGGATGCTCGTGGGGAGGGACTGGGCTGGCTGGAAAGACAGAGTGGGACAGGGGCCCACAGTCCACTATCCCTGCCTGCCGGTCAGACACTGTGACGAAGGCAAACACTGCCTTCAGACTCAGCAGGTGGCTAGAGCTGCACCTGTCATGGCAGCACAGCAGAAAGCTTCTGACACCCCACCCCGGCCTTGGCCATAGTGAGGAGCCTGGGCCTCCTTGACAACCTTGTCCTGCACCTTGTGCCTCGGGGAGCATCCTGGGCCGGAGCTGTGAGGAGACAGAAACCAGAGCACAGGGAGCAATGACAGGAAACGGCCCTGGGAGGTGTTGGTGAGGGCAGAGCTCTCTGGGGCTGCCCTAGGGGGACCTGCAGAGCAGAGCAAGCCCCGGGTGGACCTGAGGGATGCTGGGCACACCTGGGAGGGAACAACCCACACATCAGCCTGCCGCAGCCTGGGCTGGGAGCAAAGGACAGGGGTGGAGCCCCCACCCCTGGTGAGCAAAGGGTCCAGGGGCCGGCTCCTGCACGGGGGCTTCAAACAGTTCACGGAAGATGGAATCATCCGAGGGGCCTTCAGAAAGCTCACAGAAAACACATACATGCGTGTTTTGCACCCAAAGGGACTTATCTTTTAATTCCCTCCTTTCGTGTTCAAGTCCCCTCCTACACAGTGTGCAGAACGTGGGCTTTGCGTTTCATTCCGAGAGAGGCTGGCAGCTGCGGGAGTGGATTTTGCCATTGGACCTTGTGGTTGTCAGTCAGTGGAGGAGGGGTGAGCAGAGCGAAACCAGAACACAACACAACTGGAAAGGGCTCCAGGCGTCAGCACAGAAATGATTCCAACACACAACAAGGTTAGCTTCTTGCACCATGTTTGATACATTAGAGGTGATGGAGTTGAGGCAAGATGGATTCCAAGCCTTTGGCCATTCTACTTGTGCGGTGCATCCATGGTGGGTGTGACCTCTGGGTGTGGCCTCTGAGCCTTTTTCTTGTGAAATAGTTAAAATGTGTGTGTGTTGGGGGGGAACAGAAAGCAACATCAAAGACCAGGTGTGCACTCACCTCAGGGCTGTGTTGTTTCAGCACCTTGCCTCGCTTGCCACAGGGGAATTTTAACAAAAGAAATGTTATTGAGTTGAAGCCTTTTTCTGGAACAGCAGTAACCCTGGAGAGTCCAAATCTTCTCTGAAGCGCCAGGGGACTTCAAGGGTGTGGCCGACCCTCTCAGACCTGCAGCACTGCTGGGATGTGGTGCTGACCCTACCCTCATTTTGCAGAGGGAGAAAGTGAGAGACCCCAAGACCCCAGAATTACCAAGCTCGTACTTATTGGGAGGGGATCCGATAGGGTCGTTCTGAGTTCTCAGCTGCTGCGCTCCACTGCTTTAAAGAAATTGTGGGATTCTTATTTATTTATATAAGGTGAACAAATTTCATGTATTTCATATACAGATTTAGAAGCATAGTGATACAACCCTCCCACCCCTCCTGCTCACCCACCCATCCCCCCTTCCTTTCTTAGTCCTCCGTTCAATTTTTACAATGGTACATCTTCAGTTCATTTTATAATCATCAGCTTAACCCTCCACTAAGTAACGAATCCAACAAATGTAAGGGAAAAAAAACCTCACTGTCCCACAACAGTAGAGACAAGGGCTATAAATAATCAATTCTCAAAATGTCAATTTCACTCACATACATTACATCTTTCTGGTACTCTACTAGTTACCACATATCAGGGAGAACATATGGTATTTGTCTTTTGGGGACTGGCTTATTTCACTAAGTGTAATGGTTTTTTACTCTTCCAAACGCTACCAAATTGTCATCTTCCTGTACCTGTCTTCACCCCAATTTTTCTTTCTACTGTGTCTCATCTGTGCTAACACACATATAACACACACAGGCATAGTTTATTCATTGTAAAATGTGGCACAGTATTAAATCTTCAAATGGTCACAATGGCTGGAGGTGAGTCGATCTGAAGCCAGGAGCCAGGAGCTTCTTCTGGGTCTCCCATGGGGGTTGGGTGCAGGGCCTCAAGCACCTGGGCCATTTTCCACTGCTTTAGCAGAGAGCTGGATCAGAGGAGGAGCAGCCGGGACATGAACAAGCACCCGTATGGAATGCGGTGCACAGGTGGAGGATTAGCCCACTGCACCACAGCACCCCTGTGTTTCTCTCTTACAAGCAGTACAAAGAACATTTTGTCTCCTGATGAACATG